>NC_138822.1:6816194-7416194 GCF_965178545.1 Coloeus monedula | reverse complement strand
CTTCATCTCAACATGTTTATGCAAAGTAGGCTCAATGCTAAACTTTATACAACTGATAAACTGTTTCCATGGTCAACTCAAATTTAATGAAGATGAGAAAGATAAATGTTTAAAATCTTGAAGAAGTCTTTCCTTCTGTATGATTTGACTAGCTGGTCTGGATATTTTTCTTAGGGTTTTCAGTCCGTTTTTCTGTATTTGAGCAGAACCATTAGTTCTATGTTTGTTTGGGGGTTTTTTTGTTTGGGTGGTTTGTTTTTTGTTTTGCAGCATGGTCTATATTATATTTTGTTAATCAAACTTTCTGTTGTTGTTTTCACTGTGGATTTTGATTGTACTGAAAATGCTGGGCAGGGCATATTAAACTTGAAACCCTTTGTTGGTCAGCCTTGTTCAGAGATAACTTATGTGGCATCAGTAAGTTTTTAGGTACTTAATTGGATTGTCTGTGTTTACTTTTATAGGTATACCTTGTCAGTGTAAATTGGTAAAATTGGACAGAAAAGTAAACAAAGTTATCCTTATTCTTTCATTAGACATAAAGAGTGTGGTATGACTCAAAGTCATTGAAAATTTCAATTTTGGGAACGTCAGAGTAGAATTGTTGTTTCTTGAAATTTCCAGGTTTTGTTTTCAGGGAACGTTGATATGTGCATGATAGTGAAGAAGATAAAATAATCTTTCTTCAGGTATGAGGCATAAAACAAAACAAGAAAATAAACTCTTAATTTAATACCTTCAGTATTTCTGGATTTTAAAGCTGATTTTAAAGTTGATTTTATTTCTGGATTTTAAAGTCCCCAAATGGTCTAAATCTTAGACTCTCAGAACTGAGTCTAGTGAACTCACCTTCAGCTCTTTCTGCATTTTATGAGATCTTGCCTTTGCAGAAATAGATATACAGCCCTCCTTGCTGTATTAGAGTTGGCTTGGAAAGTGGGTACTTTAGAAAAAACTGTGATTAAGGAGTGTCTAGGGAAAGAATGTATCTTCGCTAGACCTCTGATTGAAATCAGTAAAAAATATTAATAATTCATCAGTTACTGAATCCATCTGGTTTTTGGCCCTTGCTGAAGCAAAGTAAAACAGGTTATGTCTAATTGTGATGGCTTTTTGTAGTGACATAGTAATGTCATTTGTTGCTCAGCTGGCCTACTTTTTGCTATGACTAATTAGCAAGGTAATCAATGTTAATGATGACTTTATCATTTACAATAACTCGCTGCTTATTTTAGGGCTAATTAGTGTTAACCTTATTACAGAAAAGGCTAACAATTGGCAGTTAATAATTTTCAGGCTCTTCAGTAGATCTAACAGCAGAGTAACTAGCAGAAGTTGATCATGCAAGGGCAATAGGGTCAAAACAACTTAAAGAGAAACTGTAACTGGTTGATGAGCTCAGAGGGGCGCAAAAAGATCAGCCCACTAGGATACACTAGTATTTTTACACTGGTAAAATACAGAAAGAAATTAACTTGTAATTAAATTTTGAATTGAATTAAAGGTGCTTGAACTACATCCTTGGGTTGGTGGAAAGTGTACATTAATGAGTAAAGTTAATATTTCCAGGTCTCTAAGACGTTATTTGGGTGAGATGATATAACTTCATTTCCACCGAAATATGCATAGGGATACACAAAAACTAGAGTGATGTAACTAATGTCCCAAGCCATTTAACCTCACCAAGACCTTGCCTTGGCTGTGGTATGTTTGGAGGGACCACTGTGTAACACAGGGTCTTCATTTGTGTTTAGGGCTTTCTGGATTGCTAAGGAGGTTACAATATCCAAGTAGTGCTCCTGCAAGCCATTTATCTGTGATTCACGCAGACTGAAGGATTCAAGATAGGTTGAACAAACAGGCATATGGAGTGGGCAGCATAAGAATGTGTGGAATATCTTATGGAGGAATGAAAACTGAAACACACGGTTAGACACTTTCCTACATGTCGCTGAATTCACTGTTCCCTTCAGTACCTGCACATGGTGTAGAATAGACTCAGTCCTGTAGAGGTTTAGGTGTAATACCTGGGAAGTTAATGGACAGTTTCCAAGGCAGAAAGCAGTCCTTAACAGTTCTTCCATTAGTTTGACATTTCCCTCCAGTAATTTGGATCTTTGCCCCTGTAGTGCAAGCTAGTGACAAAACTACAATGCAGGTGATGTCATGGGAGTACAGAGAGGAGTTCCAAACATATGAGACCAGGCCAGGGCCCTGCATTTTTTAATATTTGCTTTTGCAACTAAGATTCCACAATCAGGAGCATTTTTAGAAGGTAGTGTGGGAAACAGTGTAATAGTGTTGTAATTGTCCCAGTGTTTTCTCAGGAAATCAGAATGATCTTATTAAAATATTTCTGATGGCTGTCACTGACATATAGCTTAAACTCTGAGTTGTATTCGAATGACCAGGGTAGTTGGGAATGATGCTTGAGAGCTGGAAGAGAGCAAATGTCTCTCCCATTTTGGAAAAGGTAAGAAGGGTACTGGTAATTACAGATCAGTTTACCTTACCTTGATGATTGGGAAGATGATGGAGTAAATAATCTGGAAAAAATTTCCAGCCACATGGTGGAAAAGAAGGTAATCAGTTATGACTAGTCAGTAGTTAGCATGGGTTCATAGAGGGGAAATCTTGCTTGACCAAATCTATAATCCTCTGGCCTGGTAGATGAGGGATATTCACTGTAATGTCCATGACAAAGCAATGTAAAAACCCAAACCCACCTAACTCATTTTAAACCCCCATAGTTGCTATTGATTACTACAGCAAATTTTTGATATAGATTATGTGTGCAAACACAGGGTACTGTCTTATCTGCAACTATTGATCAGAAGTGCTTCACTACAAACAGTGGAACTTCAAGAGCAGAAACTTTTGAGTACCTTCTTTTGAGAAGTTACTGATTGATACCAACCATTTGCTTTGTAAAGCAATTCCATCATTCACCCTTTTTCCATTCATTTTGCATTTTGCAAGGGAGCAAAAATGCGTCCCACAGCAGTTATTCATATAAGTCAAGAACCTTGACATCAACTCCACTGCATTTTAATTTTCTAACAGTATGTGTGGACTCCTATAGAACAAAAGTTACAAATGGGTAGCTAAAAAAATCTTAGAATGATCAAGATGACTTGTGTAGATTCATAACCCTATTAGGAAGGTGAACATTTCCTCTTTGTTTAGAGAGATGATGGGAAAAGTTACTCTGTGTCCTGCAGGCCTACTGCTTTCTGGTGCAGTCCATGCCCAGGCAAAGAGATGCAATCCCACAGTCAGTGTAAATTGCATGAGTAGATTATATATGGGCATAAATAGTTATTATGAATTAATAGTACATTTTGTAATGCTCAGTATTTCCAGTCAATATTCTCTGAATGTGTTCTGGGAATCATATTTAACTGCAGAAGCAAATTATAGTGGTGACATTTAGCTGGCCAAAGTCTCTCACCTGTTTTCTGGAGTCTGATGAGGATATTGTTGGTTTGCCTACAGAAAGCAGTAAAAATTTTTCTGCTGCTTCTAATTATTTGTTAGAAAGACTAATACATGTAACTGCTTCAAGTGGTGGGATTCAGGGCATATAAAGAAATTCAGAGCTTTATTTACAAATAAGGCATACTAGAAGAACAGTGGAAGAGAAAAAGCAGGATAAATGTCTTTCTTTTTTGTTTTGGTATTGACTGTCTTCTGTGCAGCATAATATAAACTTGTCATGTAAGAATGGAAAGGAAGTAAAATTAATGTTTCTTCTGTAACACAGAGGATTACCTGGCAGCCCACACCATTTCTGATGAACTACACAAATTCAGGCCTTCATGGTTTACAAGTAATTTAGTGCATCTTTGCCTGAAAGAAAGGGTTAGAGGCTTTCAAGTGCAGAAAAAACTTCGCAAGACTGATTGAGCAGTAATTGGCATCCCAATTCATGCATAGTTAAGAGTGGATTAAAGAGCCTTGATATGCCAAGTTCTTGCCTGAGGAAAGGGAAGTTTGATATTCTTGGCCACACAAAAAGGGGACTCTTATTATTTATATTCTGAGACATCTTTGTGCAATTTGTGCATTCTGTAGATGACAGGTACTGGTGGATATAATGATGATAGATATCCTGATTTACCTTGGTGTTAAGCATTTTACCCATTAGCCTTTACAATTTTTTTCAGGTGTTATTCAAATTTGTGCAAAAAAATAATGGCAATTGTAAAATTTTAATTTTTATTTTTCTCTTGAGAATCACTCTAGAAATCTGGAGAATAGGGCAATGTTTCGGTGATGACATTTGGTGCTAGAGACTCACTCCTTGCCCACCCATGCTTTCAGAATTAACATACTTCCAGATTTTTACTGCCAGAAATGTCTAGACTGGGGTTTTGTGCTTCAAAAAAAAGCTTGTCTCTATGTTGAATTCAGTCCTGTAACTTAAGTTCTCAGAATAATATGTAAATGGACCCCTAATGGTATTCTGTAAAGCTTATGCTGGCCTGATGATTAAAAGTGGGTTTTTTTTCTACAAGCAGAAATGTCCTAGTAGTTATTTTCTCAGAAACAGAGAATGGATGTCTGCTATTTTTCACAATTTCCAATTTATACTCCAGAATTTTGCTAGCATTGCTGCATGTCCTTCTGAGATATTTTGCAGACAATGCACAAACAAGACATTTCTACTATGTCTCTGGTAAGAACATACCATGAGTACATCTGTGCTTTGCTGTAACAGGAAAATTTTAAAAAAGAGGACTCGGTAAATGCTGGATATATATCAGGGTTTTTAATGGCCAAAAGAGGCTACACTCAAACACCTTGACAAGGTAAAGGCTTTCTTCTGATTTCTCCAGCATGGCTGAGTCCCTGGAAAGAGAATGGACAATTTTCAGCTTTGTTTAAGTGACATGGCTCTGCTATAGCTCACTGAGTAATCCTGGGTAATGTACAATTTATTGACCATTTGGAGGCTCCTGTGGTCTTGAAACCTGTTTAATAGGCATCTCAAAGCAGCAGCTCTCCCATAATAATATTACTGTAATACATCTGCAATACTGCAGAGTGCTTTTGCTGTAATGATGTATTATGGAAGATGTGGTGCAGGCCTGAAAATCACCAAGGGAACTCATATTATTTAACCTTTTTTTAATTTAAAGGTTCCAACATTATCTAATTTATTTATTATGTGAGGAAAGTAGCTGAAGTCAATTACACCGTGGATTGTGAGATCTGTACGTGAGCTTCAACTCTGCTATAAATTGTGGATATTGAAAGGCTGAGATGTAAGCTTTTAAACCTGCCCCTAAAAGCTGACAAGGTATAGCTTAATTTGTATTAGTGACAGGTATTGCAGTTCAAATGAAAACATAAAAATAATTTGAAGCTGTGGTCGATCCCACTGCAGAGTCTATTTAGAAATCATAGGTCTAAGTATTTGGTCTTTCATTAGCAAATCCCAGAGTAGTCTATTGGAGTTTTTACATAAATAATTATGACTAGTCTTTTTAAAGCATTTTAAAACAACTAATTTCAAAAGGCATAGCGGTTTGCACATTTTACTGGAATATTACATTAGGTACAAGCTGCAATAGCAAGCATGAACGATGTAAATCGGTCAAAGCTAGTTCACTGAGATACTCCAGAGAACATGAGGATCAGATTTAGAATGGCTGAAGAGAAGAAGGGTTCCTTGTGCAAGAGCTGTCCAAGGTGCAGAGAGGTACAGTGAATAGCCTTTTGCATAAGAAATTAGTTGCAGCATTCAAGAGCTCAGGAAATGTTTGAGTGATGCGAAATTTCAGTACCTGGCCCATCCCTACCAGATATTATTAGCTGCTGCAGAACACTAAAATGCCAAGCCCATTTATTTTGCTAACATATAGGCTCTGTGTGATCTGTAGTCCAGAGGGGAAAGTTTCCTGCTGGTCATAGCAGATTTACTTACAGTAAAGTGAGTGGAATAAACAGAGTTGTTTTGCTTGTTTATTTTTATGTTTCATGGAGTACAGGGTTCTTGTTTTGGCTGTAATTCACCCTTGTGCAAGTAAGTGTTTAAATTGCACAGGTTAGTTACCAGAATGACGATTGAAATCTTTTATGCAAAAGAAAAACTCACACGTTTCCATCCTTGCTGTGAATGTGCAAGAGACTTAAGGATCACAATTGCCTTAAACCCTGTTTTGAATTTCAGTGTAACTTTTAAAATTGCCTTAAAATCTCTTAAGATCGCAAAAAGAGTTTGCACAAGAACAGTAGCAAACTGTATAAAGAAGCAACTGGTCATCCTGGGTTCCTTCAACGTATGAGATTCCCTGCTGAGGTAGCTGGAGTAAGTTCCAAAATCAGGCATAGAATATCCAGGGGAAAACCAAGGTGGCAGATACTGCTAAATCATTTGAATGCTGATAACTGATGGGGTATATATGCATCCTATGCATAGGTATGCATTTTTGTAAGCCCAGATATCATGCAAACAAATGGTATTTCTGCAGACAAAATACTTCAGAAGAGTTTTTCAGAATATTGATGGTGTTTTGAAATCCAAGGGCTGTATATGTATTATTGGAAGGATATGAAGTATCATTTCTTCCTTGCTGTCATTGTACCAAGGTAAATCTAACCTTTTTTTTCTGTGTCTAAGAGTCTTCTCTGTGATAGATCTTCATCTCCATCCTTTTTACCCCAGTCACCTGAAGTGGGAAGTGTGTTGGCATACGTCACAGATCCCTCCCTCCTCACTCTCCTGGATTTCCTTCCTGCAGAAACTATGATGAAGACCAGGAATACTGACTGTGTAGAACTCATTCTAGCATGAGATCTTCATGTCTGGTCTCAGAGCTGGGAATTGCAAAATACCCTCAGGTATCACAGTTTAGATGAAGCCTTTGGTCATCAAATTAATGGATGCTGTGCACCTAGAAATTGTACACAGGCAGCTGTGTTGCAGTAAAAATTGTAATAAGTACATCCATTTTCCTTGGAACCATTGCTCCTGGCAACTAGTGTAATGAATTGGGAATTATTTCATACGTTATATTTGACCTGATACATTGACAGTTAGTAAGAGACAGATTCTGACACCTCCAGCAAGCCAGTTAGGGGCTGTAGTCAAAACAGTACTGCTGTTTTTATACCAGCTTCTCTGAAAGCAGCAGCTAAGATCCCAGTAAGGATAGGTTCCTGCAGTCCCTTAGGATTTTCACACAGCTGGTATCCCATGCACAAAAGGAGCCTGACTATTTGGGGCATGGCTATATACCACATCCGTTTCAGAGCCAGTACTGAGGCTAGAATAAGAAAGCCTTTATTCCCTCAGTTCCTCAGAAAGCATTCTGCCTGCTTGTGTTGTCTATAGGCAGAATTCTGCTGGAGACTCTCTGGGGTAAAGTGTCACTCTGAACCCGTCTGCAGTTCCCATGTGGACCTGAGAGTCTGGGGTAATGATAACCCTGCCTCTGGAAAGTATATTCAGTGAAACAGTATTGCAGACTTCTGAGCTGCTGCACTAATGCTTCTCTGTTTCTGTCTCTATTCCTACCCTAAAAATATCTATGTTTATTGGAAGTGGTAGATACCAATCTTTCTTGGCTCAGCTGTTTCATCTTTCCAGAGGAAAAGCAATCACCCAATTCTACAGTCATAAATTAACTTGACAGCCCACATACTGGAATTGCCATGCCTTCCTGAGCCATTTAAATTTTTCATGAGTTCTGAGGCCTTGCAAACAGGGGCCAGAAAGGAACATCACAAGCCCCTACAGAAATTGTTTCTTCTTTATTTTTCTGGCTTACTGGCAACACACTCAGAGAGGTGATCATCACGAGCTTCTCTTTCTCACTGGAGTCATTATGCTAAAGAGGCCTCCTGTGTTCTCTCATATAAACATATTCTTAGTAAGACAGTTGGGATCACTGCTGGATCATTCATCATGTTCACAAAAAAAAGTGCTGGATATACAGGTTTGAAGGCTGCTGAAAGTTAAAGCTAGAAATGTGAGGCATGTTTTCCCAGAACATCCTTGCTCCCTGGCATCTAAAATGTGAAAACAGAAATATTTGGGTAAATTAAGACCACTGATTGCTCCTACAAATATGAAGTGTAATCTTCATGGTCTGGTGAAACAGTGCAAGGAAATGCAGGACAGTTAACATCTTGTCCAGCTTGGGTTGCCTGATTCTAGTCTGCTCCAAATACCATCTTCATCCCCTTGAAACAGAAAATAGTTTCAGAAATATCAAAGTAAGTGTTTTCAGTTCTTGCTCTCATTGATACGCACTATCAGTTCCCATTTTTCTCTGCTTTGACTTACATATCTAGATATTCTCCCTTTTAGAAGCTTTTAATTAGGGCCTTATTTGGACCGCTCATTTCTTAAAGGCTGAATAGGTGGAGAGTGCAGTATGTCATTTTAGCTCTGATTCCAGAGGACATACAGGTGGGCTGAGTTATATTTTGCTAAATTCAGATACTGTGGTTCTCTTACTGGTCATGCTATTACAGCTGTCTTACTAGAAAACCTGTAGGAGTAATACATGTTGAAGAAATCAGATGTAGAAAATCCCCTTAGTGTTTTTATCAATGGACTATTTACTCTGTATTTAACTACTTGCAGGCAGTCCCCTTTGCAGTCTTCCTACTGAAGTTTCCCAGTTTTAGAAGTCAGAACAACCATTTCATTGATGGTGCTTAACTCACCATGGTGCCAAGGGTAATATGCACCAGTGCAGGTTTACTCAAGGCTGAAACCAGGACAAGTCCTGAGGGGCTGAAAACACCCCAGGAAACTCCTCCATGTAGAGTGTATTCACAGCACTGTTTTAGTCCATGGAGCTACACCGACATAGTGGTCTGCAAGACACCAGACATCAGTGTTGTGTTTGGATTCGCAGAGGTGGCTCATAGGCTGGTGACATGTCTTGTTCGTCCATGCATGTTGGCTGCAGTAACATCTGTTGCTTTCCCTTACATCATACAGGAACAATAATTACTCCTTCACACTGACAAATGATCAGATCTGGGGTTTTTTTCCAGCATCGTATATACACTTTGAAATATACGGGGTTTTTCCCCCAAATGTCTAAAAATCCACAATCCTCTGCGGTTCATACATAGAGCATCTCTGACTTTTTACATGAGTTTTCGTTTTTTACATGGTCACTGAAAGAGATAGCCATTGTTTGGTGTGAAGTTGCTGAATCAACAGACATAGTAAACAAAAGGGAGAGGGAAGTACAGCTAAAGAAAGTTGTGATTGTTTGACATATATAGAAAAATTCTTGATAAATAATCCTTTAATTTAGCCAAGGTGTGAATTGGGGTGTTAAAAATAGTGTAACATCTGTTAATTTTTCTTTGAAAAAATGCCCTGTAAGAAATTTCTGCTGCTTCTTTTCTCTGTTTGCCTTTGTCCCTGTGTTAACCTCTTAAGAAAATTAACAGGAATGGCACGATGTAATGGCTGCTTTCAGTTCTGCTTTGAAAATCTCCTCTCCAAATTAATTCTGAGGAATGGTAAAATAATAACTTGAAAGAATGTTGGCGCCATATGTATGAAGATCAGACATTTGTTTTCAGGATAAAGCTCGGGGCTTCATAAGTTGGAAGTCTGTAGTCTATACGCATTGACATTTATAGCCAAACTTTTTTTGAATATCACTTACCTCAAGGCCTGACCAGGCCAGTTTGGAGAAAGGGAAAATCTCCTGCTGTTACTTCATTGTAGCAAATTTTGCAAATCAAAGAGAAAAGCAGAAAGATAGATAGATAGATAGATAGATAGATAGATTAGATCCGTTAGATTAGTTAGCAATTAGTTCAGTTGCTAAGAAAATAACATACCATCTTTCCTTACTTCCTGGGAAGTACATACACTGCTTCACAATTACCACAATTTGAGCTGTAAAATTGAGAACTTGGCTTGAAAACTATTATAGTGCCATTATGACTTCATTAAAAAAACTTGAATTGCTTGCTTCATATCAATCATAATGATCAAAAATTAGTTTTCTGTTTCAGCCACTGTGCCCTTAGTTTGCCTTTGAGCTTGTTTTCAAAATGCAGTCCCTCCATCTGAACTGACTCTGAAATGTCATCATTTCAGCTGACTCTGAAAATGACACTGGCTCTGCTAACAGAGCCCACTGTTTACACATTCCAATGAACTGAAACCAAGGGAGCACACTGGCTAGGGATTTTCAGAGCTACACCCCCGATATTGCAGGAAGCTGAGCCAGTCAGTAGACAATTGAAAATACTTCCTAAGAAGCATTCTTAGTCCTGTGGTTTTAGCAAAAGCCAAGTGATGGATGTAATCCCATAAACTTGTGGGAGTAGCTGTTGTGAATACAGCATTCACAGGGTACTGACATTCCCTCATCCTGACACAGAGAAGAGCCAAAATTTCTTCCAGGTTAGGAAATTAGGTCTAAAATGTAACAAAACGTGATTTTGTTCATTAGTAATTTGCTACAGGGAGAATTTAGTAAAATGCTACAACATAGTTTGCAAAACACAGCAAACAGCATTAAATTTTGAATGTGTTTCTTATTTGTAGTATTTAAAATACACAGTTATCTGTTTAATTGCTGATATGATCAAGATGGGTATTTAGTGCAATCCTCCCTCTGTATAGTACTGGTACTGAGAGTTGAAGCCACATACCAGAAGGAAGGTTGCAAGCAGGATCTGAAATGTTTTTGTTTGCAACCTAAGTGATGCCTGAGGTGAAACTGTGGTGTTAAAGCAAAGATAATTGGCTCCTCCTGGTTTTCCCCCCTAAAAGAAATTGAACTTCAATTGGTTTTCAGTGGAAATAGTTGTGGAGCAGCAATTGTCATTGACGTGACATTGTGTATTTCTGTGTCAGCCAATTTTCAGAAGCCAAGAGAAAGTGTTGTTGTAAATTAGAATACGATCTAAGAATGCACTTCATGGAGGCAGGACAGCACATGTGATGAATTTCATATGCTCAGTAGTAGGCTTACACTGAATGGTGTTGCGCAGGCTGTGAGTCTGCAGCACAAAGGACACAGGAGTGTACAGCTCTCCCAGGTGCAGTGATACTTGTGTGATAACTTCCTTTTTGCAGTATAATAACAGTATCTTCAGCAGTAAATCAGAGGCTGAGGCATTTATTGTGTAAAAAGCCTGATATTTAAAAGGTATCTGGAGATTCTAGGGGTACATTTTCTGGGCCGATTTTAAATGATTGAGAGCTCATTAGCTCAAAATAGATTATGTAAAAATCTCCTTAGTAAAGCCATTTCAGCTGTTAGATATTCTCACTGTTAGAAATCTTTTCTCTATCTCTAGTCTAAATACTTGCAATATAAGCCTAGTCCATTCCCAGAAGATACAAATAATAAGTCATTCTTTTATTTCTGGCTTAACATTCTTCAAATATTTTTTAATATTTAAAGCTTTTTTTGTTGCTTCAGTCTTCTCTTCTGTAAAGATCCTAGTGAGTTAAATATTTCTCCATTTCATAGATTTATTTGTTTCTCCAATGGCTCAGTAATTTTATTGATTCAGAATACCTGAAACTGTCAGGGCCCAGATTTGGTACTAGTAATACAGATGAGGATGGGAATACACAGGTATTCACTTGCCTTTCTGATAATATTCCTGTTTACATTTCCCTCTGTGTCGAAAGTGTTTTCCTTAGAAATTACATCCTGAAGTTGTTTTCCACTGGATCTTTTCTACAGACCTACCTCTCCATGCCCTCATGTCCCACCCTCGCTCCAGACATATTAGTCCTCACTACAAGATTACATACTCTGCACATTTCCTTGTTGAATTAAATATTATTCAAAGTGTTTCTCCAGTTTCTAAATCAGCTTTGTCTTCCAGTATGTGTGAACTCACATCACCCTGACAAATTTCATGTCCAGTTTTTCATGATCAGAGTTATGCTGATAAAGCAAGTTTTTAGCACGGGGTGTGTGGTACTCTTATTTACTGAGCCCTTGCTGATAGCACTGATAACAACTGTATGTGGTTTTCAACAGGGCCAGCTTTATAGTAGTTTTGTATAGGCCATGTTTCCGTGGCTTGCTTGGAAGCATCTTATAAATGCCGAAAGCTGACCTAAAGCTAAGATATATGACATAGTCACAAACTTCTCCATTTACAAGACATGTTACTATGTCATAGGAGGAAATTATTTAATATGATGCCATGTGTTCTTTATTAATTAATTTCCTGCTACTTAATTATTATTTAATTATTTTATATATGCTTAATTTCTTTCAGTGTTTTCTGCCAATGAAAGTTAAATAGATAATCTGTGGCTTCCTGACCCCTCTTCCTGTCTTTTAAAGACAGAAAAAACAACCAGGATACTCAAATCTGCTGGACTACCTCTTGCTTCCAAAACAAGGGGAAGGGAACTGCCATTAACTCCTGCATCACCAGACAGTTCTTTGTAGTTTAACTTTTCTTCAGTACTCAAAGATTAGTTTAGGCTGATAATTTGTGTCTCTCTCCTGTCACAGTCTGCATGTATTTTATGGAAGATGAAAGTTAAAAAAGATACCAAACCTCTGTCTTTCAATGTCATGTTGGTAAATCTCATTCTTCAGCAAGAAGCAAACTCTTTGGTCTACTTGGTATTAATGGATTTGAAAAAATAGAGGTTTTGGGCATCTTTGGCACTACTTAAATTCTTCTGGGAGCTCTGTGCCCTGTATGCTGTCCTTGCTAACAGTATATTGTAGCTTTATTTTTCTGAACTGCTGGGAAAGTTGTCTTTGAGTATGGCAGCCCATGTACCTTCACCCTAGGAATATCTCCTGCTGTTAAATAATGAATGGCTTATTTCAACTGCTATAATATTCTCACTGTAAGATGCAATGCAGTTAATTTTGTTTCCCTCATGGTGACAAGTGACATCCTTTGGTCTGCTGCCAGAGGACTTTGTGCCTCTCTTTCTACAGCCAGAGAGTCCAGGTGCTTATAATGCTCCAAGAAATTTTGACTGACAATCGTCCTGAGCTGACAATTTTTCTGGTGTCTGGGAATGCCACCTTTCCTATTCAATAAAGCCAGGACTACTGGGATCAGACTGAGGTGAATTTAATGGAATACACTTAATTCTATAGTGTGCTTTAATCCCATTATCTGGTGCAGCTTCCTTTACAAGACAGTTACATTCATCATAGCAGCTGAAAATTCTTGGCTATTCCTGTGACACTTAGCCAGCTTCAAACAGTACCTAGGTAGGAATAACAGCAGGAGGCATCAGCATCTTTAATGAGGGAGCTAGTTTTCCTAGTTACTCACCTTTTGGTGTGTTATTTCTATGAATAGAAGGAAGGAAAATCCTGTTCCTGTTCAAATTGTAATGAACAGGACATTACCTAGAAGGTAGTCTTCGTGTGTTCAACTCTTCCCAAGCTGGGGAAGTTTTCTCTCAAACTTGATGAGACAATGGAATATCACAGAAATTACACAGTTTGACTCCATGAGGGGAAAAAAAAAAACATTTTCGAGTGAAGCTTTTAGGAACTTTTTTCAACTATTTTAAAAATATTTTTCCTGTGTTTCACATGAGAATTCTGTGAGTGGATCAGTCAAGCTGTTCAGTTTGCTTCTTGGGAAGCAAGAGCCCTTGGGAAGATGCAGCTACAAACCCTTTCCTAGGCACACCTTTATTACAAGAAAAATGTTTTTCTTCTCTGAAATGTGGTTCTTCAGGCAGAAAGCAGAGGATGTCTTCAGGAACTAATTTTTTTTACTGCTTTTTACCATTACATCTCTTTAACTCTGGCATTATTTACATTTTTGGAAACAAATTTATAAGCCCTTGATTTTGGTAATTTATTTTGGCAAATTTAGGGGGAAATGTAGCAGAATAGCACACAGGCCTTTCAGCTTCTTCAGTGGTTGTTCTCTTTTCCTTATTCCTCCTGGAGGACTGTAAATCAATGAGAAGGATATATTTCCTGCTTATAAGGAGGCTAAGTATGAACTTTGATAGAAACACATTTTAGAGATTTTTTTTCCTCCCACCCTTAAACTGGTGAACAGACTCACAATGTGAACTTGCACATCTGTACAGCTCAGGGTCAACCTTCAATTGCATATTCTTTGGAATGAGCTTGAAGCATTTGTTCTATATTTTATATTGAGCTTGTGCTCCTGTCTGCTGCTGACAAATGGCTTGTTAACACACTGTTTCTGAAGTACAATTTGCATTTCTGTGAACCAGGGATTAAACACTGTGTGTAGATTAGGAATAATTTATATCTAGTTAATAATAGATGGGGTTTTTTTTCTATGGCCTCAAATTTTGTTTTGCATGAGAACAGCAGAATACTCCCTGGTGATGATGAAGGAGAGCATTTCTTAAGTGCAAATAACATGAAAATAATTAACTTGGAAGAAGCAATTTGTGTTTTAGCCACTCATTTACTGACCAGAAAATTAGTTCTGACCATGAATGCACTCTGTTTTTTAGACTTGAACATAGCTGGGTTTTGTGTTTAGTTCATTTAAATGGGTAGGCTTCCAGCCTATGCAAAGGAGCTTAGCTTAGCAAAAGAACATTGGTATAGTAAACATTTAGCTATACGTCATGATAGAAATTTGATTTTAAAATGTTAATAGTGGTCTGATGCATTTTAATGACAATCTTACATTTACAAAAAAAAATCTGTTTCATCCTTAACTTTAACAATGCATGCAAAAAGGCGGAAATGTACAGTAATAGGACTATAAGTTCTTTTTTGTTTCTAAGCATTTAATTATGCTTTTCTTCATTGTTTGACTGCTTTGTAGCTGTAGGCAGAAATAGTCCTTTCTATTGTGGATGGTTAATTTAGGTTGGTGATCTTTATTGGGTGGGCTGACAGAGTGCTTTGCTGTAAATAATTTCAGTCATTTTAATGGTAACTTTGCAATCAGGGAGAAGCCAAGAACAAATAATATACATTTGATGACATAGATCTTCTCTGAAATAAATGTTCTTTCTCCCCTTCATTAAGGAAGAAATGGATTATAAAGTGAGTTAATGAAGAAAACCTCCCTACAGACTAAGTCTGCTTTTCTGAAAAGACCCACTATTTAAATGAGTTGTTAAGCCTAGGTCACTTCTGCCCAGCAGCAGCATCTGTGTAGAGAATCCCTTTATCTTCATAAACCTATCTTTCCCCATAAAAGTTCTTTTCACTATCCAGGCTGTGTGAATTGCTTATGAGCATCAGAGGCAAAATCCAGTGCCTACTAAACTCAAGGAAGTCGTCCCCCTGGCTTGAGCAATCAAGGAACTGTCACCACACAGGATTTTATCATGGCTGCACAATGCAAAGGTAATGGGAACCAACCATCTAAAGCCCAAGCAGTTCACTGCTGAAACAAACCAAGTGTCTGCTGCGCAAAAGAGCATCCATGTGTGATGCTGCTGAAGGAGGGTGTGCCATGAGAAAGGAAAATATGTGGGTCTGCTGTTTCTGTATCTGCAAATCTGAGCTGAATACTGAAGGTGGGGGTTGAATTGAGGACAGGTGCTGAATTGAGGACAGTGTCCACACCTCAACGGGTCAGTTGTAGCAGCTCCAAATGTAGGTTTCTACCAGCCAAACCCTATGGCAGATGTGTTTTTCAGAGTCCTGTGTGCATTATTAATAAATAAATAAATAAATAAATAATACCATATAGAACTTAAAAGATCATTAAAATTTTGGCATTTCCTTAAAGCCATCTTACAGGATAGCAAATTCTGTGCTGAGTTCGATGCAATGGTAATAAACACCTTGTGTAAAGGCTAGCATTTTTATCAAGCAACAAATTCCTGCACATTTGGAGCCTTAGTTGCCCACATAAATTATCCTCTTTTTTCCCACCTTCATTCCTGTCAGGTTTACAAGGACAAAGGAACATATTTTCTGACATAGCAAGTCATCAATACTTCCTTGTGTTTCAATGGCTGTTTTCTGGGCAGCTGGTTTTGTTCTCTGTCTGTGGTACTCTGAAGTGCTGCGTATGGTTGAGAGCATAGGCTGGTTTTCTGTCACCATGAAAAAGAGCTGCCTGTTACATTATGGGTGCCTTTTTGGTGCATTATCTGCTCAAAGACTTACCCATGGAATACTGAATTTTTAACATTATCAGCTTTCAAGTGATCTTTCTTGTCTGCCATTAATGATTTTCTTTCACAGAAGAGCAGTGACAGTTGGTCTAGGCAGCAAAAAAGTTTTTGCAGGACAAATAGAAATTTAGGAGTATACATGACATACATATCTGGAAGTGAATTTAACTAAAATATTTGGCCCAAACAAATGTACAGTTTCTGTTAGAGGGCTTTGTTTTATTAAATTTAACCCTGGTTTTAATATATGGGGCTTTTTTTCTCTCAAAGACAGGCTATTGAGTACTCCTACAGCTGTGATCTCTAGGTGTGGGTGATGTAGAAATAGGGTTTTCTAAAGATTGACGAATAAGAGCCGTAGATGTTGTACGAGGCTAAAACTCTTCTCCAGTAGGCACTTGTGTCAAGTGATAGCAGATGAATGCTTGATTTGTTTGGAAATTCTCATCTTGTATCTCAAAATCTTTGTTTAGTGTGGAGTAGTGCTTCAAGTTGTATTATATTGTAGAATGTTTGCTCTTAGAATGGAGTGCTACGGACAATAGTGAAAAGCGTAGATATTCCTTATTTTCTAGCACATTCTGCCTATATATTTTCTGTTTTGAAATGGGAAATCTATAAAATAATCTATGTTAAATGAACATGACTTATTAATTCCTTAAACTAGAGCAAAGGGAATATACAACTCTTTATTTAAATAACAGACATGTATCTATAAAATGTGTCAATTAAGTTTTGTACATCTGATTCAACACTGCTGAGGTCCAGTCATAGAATTATTTTGTAAATACATAAAAGTATCTATCTTATTTCATCCTCAGAGCTCCTTTAGGAAGGCATCTTTTGTAATTTTGGGGGCTTTTTTCTCATTTCAGTGATAGATTTGTTTCTGTAAAGGCTAGTACACTGAATGATTAATAATAATTAAAAAAATAGAATAATAATAATGGAAAATTAATATTTTTATAAGTAATCTCTTCCCCTAGGATAGGCAAAAATAGAGTTCCTGTAAGTAGTTTTCCATAATTGTGTGGAAGAACTTGTGGACATGACTGGTAATTCACTAACTCCATCTCATCAGTTCAACTTCTTTGCTGAAGCTCTTCTAGAAGCTGCCATCAAGGGCTGTTGCATGGACCTGTTTTGCCCTAGTGTGGGAGCATCCCTTGAGGAACAGGTCTCAGTGTGTCTGCCTCACCAAAGTGCCTGGGAGGCCAGCCAGTGTTATTCCTGCTCTTCAGCTGAAGGTGACAAGAAACATGAGGGAGGAAATAATTTGTCCAATGCTTCAGCATGTGATTTGTTGTCTGCAGATGGAATGTGCCTCGTAAAATATTAAGTCCTTGGTTTGTTCCTTCTTATCCTTTGTCCTCTACATAAATCCAGGGGCTGGATGGTGGCCATCACTTTTCACTCTAGAACGTCAGCCATTACCTTTTTTACCATATTCAGACTGATTTCCTGGGAATGCAAGTTCTTTATGTATCTGATCATGAATGGAATTGTAATGACACAACACCACAAATTTCACAGAATAATAGTTACTTAGCAGGGGAATTGAGAAGGACACTTTCTTATGTTGATTTAGCCTTCATTCCAGTGGCACAAGTACTTACTTTTTTCTTTTCCCATCTATTTTTTTTCTTTTTTCTGCCATATGCCTCTTGATTGAGATATCAGGATTATCTTCTCCAGTGTATGCCTGGTTCTGTTGCTATGCAGCTGAATTTGAGTACTTACTCCTCACATGTACACCTCGTTCTTCTCCAAACAAGAGCAAAAACTCAAAAGCAAAGGACAGAATTTGCAAAGTGGACTGGAAATCTTCCCCAAATAAGGCTCCATAAGCCTTACAGCATCAAGCACCTCTTTTGTTATCTGTTTTACTGCACTACACGTGCAATGTACTAAACTACTGTGTGGCTTTATGACCAAAATCACTGCAATACAAGTGCATAAGAAAAGGGAACTGTTGGCTTTGTGACAGAATAGCAAACCCCAAATGGCTGCATTCCTGAAGTTCCTACTAAACAGATTATTTTTTATGTCTTTGCAACCCTTCATTTAGACCCACAGGAAATGCAGGCTGTGTACAAATATATATCAGTGTTCCAGTATTGATTTCTATGTAGATCCCAACTACCACTTCTGTGCTACTGATACTTCTATTACATTATATTACCATAATGTGATGTTGGGGAAGTAGTAGTATGGAGACTTTAACACTGATTGCAGCTCAGAAAATTGTCTCAATTCAGGTGGAGTTAGTAATTCTGTGGGACATTTAAACATCTAATTTTTTTTTTTTTTTTTTTAACCAACAGCTTTCTAAGTCCAAGAATTAAGCGCAAATAGCTCAAGGAGACAATCCAGTCACCAAAGAATAAGGAAATTTTTAGCTTCCGTTGTAAATTCATACAGAACAAATGAACATTTAAAATACTTAGCATACTCATGAAACTGTATGAGGTCTACCAGGTGCTACATAAAAATTAGGAAAACAGATGGCTCTGATTTGTAAGGCTTTCCCAGATGAAAAGTCAGTTACGTAATCAACATGCGTGTGATGTACATGCTGTAATGCTGAGAATGGCCAGTTGTGCCTTGCACTTTGATCACTTTACTTAATTACATTGGATTTGAAATTGATTCATATACTCATGAATCACAAAGGAATCCACATGCAAACAAACAAACCAAAAAAGGCTTTTAAAGAAGTTGAGCTAGAGAAATAAATGAAAAAAAGGTGTGGGGTTTTTTTTAATATTCTCTTTTATTAAAACACTAATATTGCCAAATCTACAGTACTCTGTATGGAGTAGTACATAGGCATAAGTACTGAGAAATTACTTTTAGTTGTTGGTGATTTTCACAGCAAATGAGCATCTTAGAGAAGAAATTAGTGTCTCCATAAAAGCAAAACAGTGCTACCTTTCATTTACAGAATAGCATGAATCATTTGGAGGTTTTTCCTTCTCCAAGAGTTTCTGAATAGCTGAATTTATTCTTGTCATGAACTGTGTAAGTTCTTCACTCTTGCTATCAACACAACTTCTTTGACTAACAAAATTCAATGAGTCTTTTTCCTTTTTCAGTCTTTACCTGGGTTAAATATGGCAAACTGTTAATATTAACATTTTTAGCAGAAAGTAGAATTGCAAAATATATGCCAAGCTTCTTCAGATCTGAGCTAAAAACTGGCTTTACAACAATTACTTTTTCTCATTTTATTGAAATATATGGGGTTACTCTTAATTGTGTTTATACTGGTTTGACTGTATAAACTGTATCAGCTTAAATGATAAAATTTACCACAGAAAATCAATTGCATTTGGTTGTTAGAGGTTTAATTTTGACATACCTGTGTGAAAGCTGCATCAGTGTAGACAAGCCTGTTGAACCAGACACTTCTTGTTTTTCTGTTAGCATCTTTGGTTTTCAGTTAATTGAAGCAGAAAACTGAGGTGTTCTTGTATCTGACTGGAAGTTTTAAAAGCCCATAGAGATACCATGCTGTAATGGTAGTGTAGTGCTGGCTAATGTAGAAAAGGTTAGTTTAAATTCATTTCAGAGGTAGCAGTAAGATGTGCCATGTCTTCCCACCTGATCATCTGTTAATCCCTAGCTAAGTGGCAATAATTAATTGAAAAGGTGATAGCATCAATATCTGCAGCCAGATCTATGAAATAATTTTCTCTTATTCCCATATTATCAGTGCTATATTGCATCCTAAAACATTAAAGAACAATGATATTCTGCACCAGAAAAATGAGAATCTTTGCAGTCCTCTGTAAGCCTCAAATGGACTCCTCTTCCCTAGCCACTATAAGTTTTTAGTCAATGTAGGATGCAATATGGAGGGAAAGCCATTAGAAGGTCTCAGCTCTGTGCTGCACAAATCCTTCCAAGTCTCTTTAAATTTTCAGTGGTTTGTGTATGGAAAGCAGGCATTTGGAAGAACCAAATAAGAAGCAGTCAGATTTACTGTAATGATAATATATTTAGTGACACAAATACTAAACTATTTAAAAGGCTGGCATGCCCTCCATTAGTAAAATGTAGAGTAATTATGGCCTTTAAAATTTTTAACACTCTGCTGTACATGAGTTTAGACAACACAGCTTATTTCTGGTCTTACTAGGAAAAAATAATTAACAGATGCTAAATTTAAACTTTAAACTTCAAATGAAACAAATACTGTCCCTGACTTTTTGTGATGTCAATTGCACTGGTGCATAAGTTGTCTATGAACCCTTTAAATAAAGTTGGGTTCAAATGTATTTGTTAAACAGCAAGCCTTCATCTTGAATGTATTTTCACAGAAACAAGAAACAGATTCTCGGGGCAGTTCACCTTTCCTCATGGACTCCACACTTTTTTCAAGTGTGAGCCTACATGGACTACATGGCAGTGAAAGTTCAAGCCAACTACAAAAGAGTATGTGGGAGAAGTGCTGCACTGAGTGCCAAGTTTCATTCAGTCTTCAAGGACCTTGTAAGATCAGCTAGCAAAAAAGGCATATAGGCCTATATTTGTTGAAACTTCAATGCTAGTCCTGTTACACAGTGCAATTTTCTCTCATAATATGAATATTTTGGGGGTCTTAGATGTCAAAGAAAGCATTTCCCTTTGAGATGGTGGGTGTTTGGATGGTCCCCACTGTGGTTGGGAAAAGCATATTTTGAAGGAGCTCACCTCTGGAGCTCTGGAGCTGTATTCTGTACCTGTTGCATGTAAATTACTTTGAGGGATAATAAAGATATGTTGAGGACATAGCTACAGAATTTGCTGGCCTGATGGTACCCTAATCACTAATAATACTTCAGCAGTAGTGCAGAACACCTTTTCCAGCTTAAAATCATAAATATCTGATACAGACTTTTCTGTTTTCACAGCTGGCTGTTTATAAATCTTCTCTTGGCAATCCACAGGGCAAAAGCTACATCTTAAATAGTTATATTGCCTATGACAACAGCAAGAAGGCAAGTGAGAAGGTACCCAAAGGAATCAGAGCATGCAGAAGATGTTGCAAACTGTCTTGCTAAATCAGTCACAAAATACATTCAACCATGTGTCTCACTGGTATGTAGAGATGTTGAAAAGTTACAGGGTTGGAGAGCTGTGTGCTCAAAAGTTTGACTTTGACATGCAATATCATGTACATTTGCTGTGGTTTTTTCATTCTCTCTTTAATTACCCTTGTTAGACCTACACAAGCAGACTGAAGTTCTGATATAATATAATTCTTTTTCTGTAGGTTAATAAATTTTTCTTCTCAACATAAACTAATTTTGTCTGAATCTGAAATGCATTTTGATTGAAATGACATAGCATTGAAATTTCTAAAACTAGTATTAGTATGTTTATTTTTTTTTTTTTTAATGAAACAGTATGGAGTTCTGTGTTTGCCTAAATCAGATGTGGCTTAGCAGTAGTGTCTCGGTGTTTTAGACAAATATTAATGCAGGGCTTATTTTCAGTGGTGTCTCTACATTGACATTTTCAATGGTGTGGACAGAATTTCATGGCAGGTTCACAGAATTGCTTACACATCACAAAGTTTTAGGTCCTGCAAAGGCAGCATGTAGCCTTTTCATCCAAAATCCATATTCATCCAAACCATCTGAACCTGCTATAGGGGGAGGCACTGTTTGTATGAAACAGCAAGATCACAGTCAAGATGCCTCCTTCCCAAACCACATGGTTAGTTTAGAAGTGAAGAGGTGCACCTATGGTCCTGAGCATGATTGCTTCTACGTAGACTTGTTCAAAAAGAGGGACAAACAGGACAAGCTTTCATATGATGCTGCAGAATGGACAGCTGGGTTATAGTATGGCCTTGTTTCTTGTGAAGGACAGCAGTCACTGGTACTGAGCATAGCGTGGAAGGTAGTTACAGGGAAAAGAAAAAGGAGAGCAATCACATCTGGACACCAAAAAGGTAGTTCTGGAGGTGGAGAGGAGACAACTGGATATGGGGATACATAACTACTTTGTGTGCATATGAGACTCCAGGAGAAACATACACTCTAGTTAATGCAGAGATTCAGACTTTTTTTGGTGTCTTGAATCAGGATCATATCCATTTCACAAAGATGTATCTTTCCTGAAATCTCATCTTTTTCCAGGTCCTCTGATTATGGTGTCAGTCTGGAATCCAGGCACATAGAAATCTGATCTCTGCACTCATTTTGGAAAGGCACAAAAGAAATCTTCCAGAAAAAGTACGATGGATTTTTGAGCAGAGAAAAAGAAGTCACATAATTCTTTTGCAAACCTTAAGCAAAATTAGTTATTGTTCAGTAAACATGAGAATTGATGAAAATTCTATTTAGTGTCTAAATACAAATGGTAAATAATTTTACTCTCCAAATGAAACCATTCACTATTCTGAACATTTCTCCACTACAGCAGAAGGCAAATTCAGCCCCTGAAACCTGCATTTGGGAATCCTGAGAGTAGTTTTCAAAGTCTGTTGACTAATGCTTCCAGTAATCTAAAAATATTAGATATATTCTGTGGCATTTTGCTAACTGAGGTTGCATGGTGATAAAATTAATAACCTAGAGTACTTATAGGTAACTTAGAGTGTGTATAAAATATTGAATTATATAAGAATATAATGCTAATAACTCTCTGTGAAAGAATTGGTAAGAATAGCAATTAACTGATGTTTGTGATTTTTTGACATCCTTATATGAAAGATGCTGTACACAGCAAATGGCAAACATGATGATTATCATCAGTGATATCCTCCTGACTTTAATTAGATGATTGAAGGTCAAGCCTTGAATAGTTCTGCACAGGACAAACTGTTCATCACTGAATCTCTTAAAATTTCCATTTTATTAGCATGTTAAATGAATTAAGAGAACAGCTATGTACTGCATTTTCTTACTTATTTAGATATTTTTATCTAACATAATTGTTGTGAAACTTGCTTTAGGATTTGTTTTGCTTTCAGTTACCTCAAAATTGCTTGCTTTGAAGAACTTCTTAGCTTTTTCTCTGGGAACAAAAATGATGTGATGGATGTGATAGGTGATCCTTGCTTGTTGTAGTCTGTACCAGCACCCAGAAGTATAACTTAAGTTAATGTTTGCACCTTTGCTGTAGTTTCAGTGTGGAGACAAGCTTAGTGGCTGCATGGTGTTTCTCTAAGATTATTTGCAGTAAATTGCAAAGACCATAGAAATTGACGAAAAAACCTAACACATGAATGCTACATATTTTCTTGAGTCTCAGCTAGGATTTCCTGTCTTCTGTCTGTATCAAGTGATAATTAAGGATTGTGAATCGTTCACACAAGTAATAAATCCTTTAAAAAATGTGTCTTTAGTCATATGCTCTTACACAAACCTTATATGTTCAATCTTATGATAAATTTCTTGTCATAGAGACGAATCTTCTTCCCTCCCTAAAAGCATACCTTGAAGAACAGGTCCACTTGGGAATTGCTCAGGAAACATGAAAATACTTTTGTTTCAGCTTTTGGACAAAGTCCGTGCTCACCTGAGAGGTTTAGGTTTGGCAGCAAAGATGATAGGCTTTCTCTGATACCCAGTATTTGAAGAAGGAATACAGCCTCCTAGAGAATTGTGCCTTCATATTATAGCACAAGATCAACTTATAAATGCATGTGTGTGCTTACACACATCTGAGAAGAAGGTTATCAACAGTATTGTCTTCAAAGTGAAACTCAAAACTACATTAGACACAGTGTAGACATTACTTTTATAATGGCATAATACAGTGGTCCCCTACTGTCGTGGTTTCATCTGGGCTAGAGTTAGTTTTCCTTCTATTGGGATGTACAGTGCTGTGTTTTGGGTTTAGGGTGAGAATTACATTGGTAACACACTGATGGCTTAGTTGCTGCTGAGCAGTGCTTACACTAAGTCAAGGATGTTTCTGTTTCTTGTGCTGCTCTGCCAAGTAAGGTGGCTTTAGGGCACAAGATGGGAGGGGTCACAGCCAGGACAGCTGACCCCCAGTGGCCACGGGGATATTCCATGATATATGGCATCATGCTGAGCATGTAAATTAGGGGAAAAGTTGGACAGGAACTAGCTGGGCATTGAATTGTTGGTAGTTAGCATATTATTATTACTATTATTATTATCATCATCATCACTATTATTATTATTATTGTTATTATTACTTTAAGTTTTATTATTAAACTGTTCTAGTCTCAACCCATGAGTTATCTTACTATTACCCTTTCAATTCTCTCCCTCATCCCACCGGGGGAGAGTGAGTGCTTCGTTGCCAGCAGGGGATAAACACCACCACCTACTGAGATCAAGACTTTTGCCCAGGTCTTCAAGGTTGCAATGACCAGAGAACTCTACTTTTTAGCACAGGTAGATAGTTTCAGACCAGAACAATTTGTTTTTCCCTTGTGTGAGTCTTGTGCTAGTGGTATTAAAAACTATTTGCTTTTCAGCAAAATTCAAAGTTGGTGCACTAGTTACAGTCTGTGTTCTTCATTCAGTGGGAACCAACAGGAAAGCAGAACTACCAAAGGAAACTTTGGTTTATCAGCTTGTGTCACACCTCACTGAAACTATTTATCTGTGCAGAGGCAGCTGGATGTATCTGTGCAGATAAAGCTTGCAAGACGTGATGTTGTCTAGTGTTCTCTTCCCTTCAGTAAGACCCAAGTGGTCTTACCTTCGTGTGTCAGCATGTTATTTCTTCACTGTGCAGTGCACCTGGAGTGAGCTCCATGCTGTTTGCAGGGGTTGTGTGCAGGGGTTGTGTGCAGGTTTCAGGTCAGCCCATTTCTGTAGAACTTCGTATTTTCTTTTAGTTTTTATTTTTGTATTATTAGTCTGATGGTATCTGTATGCATATTGAGGTAGAGTTATCAAGTCTTTTTTCTTCTTTCCCTTTTTCGCTCTCTGTTTCCTTATGTTTGTGAAAGTATGTATATATATGCAAATGTAAATACAGATTCTTATCACTTCATCATTCTTTATTGAAGAAAAAGCTTATTTTATGGTCAAATCAATTAGGAATTTCTGCATATGAAGTTGTTATCTGACTGACTTCAACATAAAAGATATTATGGTAATGTTCCTTAAATGTATAGGTTTTCCATATGAAAGCATATTAGGCTTTTAATTAATATTTTCAGTAAATATATTCTACAGTTATTTACTTCCTCATCTCCTAAAAATAAAAGCTAATTGTCCTGGGGTGACTGTATGATACTGTATTCCCTATCGTCTGCCCTATGCCAGACATGAATCCTGTGCCTTCCTGTGTCTTTAAGCAGTTTCTCAGGAGAGGGGGGAGAGAAGCAGGCAAATTTGTCAGAGCGGTTTGTGCTCAAGGACATACAGTCCTCTGCATTCCTGCTGCTACAGAGCCAAGGAAAGCACCTTCCTGCTGTTTTTCCCAGCTCTTGGCTCCTTTTCTCGGGAGAGAGACAGAGAGTTAAACTTCTTTGCTTTTTAGCTCGCCTGCTAGCTGAGGCAAGAATTTCTCTTGGGACTGTTCTGCTCTGGTCCAGAAGAACATCACAGGGAGGCCCCACACTGTGGCCCAGAAGGGGCCACGCTGAGCCCCAGCTCTAGAGAGGGTAGAGCCATGTCCACAGAAAGGACTGAAATCTACCCAGGTTTCTTCTCCACAGCGAGTGGTTTTATTATTATATTATTAATTCTCTTTTTTTGGTGACTGCGTGCCCCTTGTTTGTTAAATAAATAACTGGTTTTTTTTCATTTTCCTCCAAGGAACTTCTTTCCGAACTTGTTGGGGGGGTGCGCTGCTGAAATCTGCCTTCTAACAGAGGGACATTCATTCCAGACGTTTTTCTCCAAATTTTTCTCAAACCAAGACACTAATGTATCTAATTTTTAAGAGGGGGTTGAGATCAGTCCTTGTCTTCTTCCTATATTGCATCCATTTAACACTGTTGACACGAGTAGTTCTACTACTTCTGTTAGTAGTTCTTCATTTTATGTAATAAAAAATACTGGGCTTCTGGGTATTTGCTTAGGAGAAGTTCCTTGTCAGACCATTGTCTCAAGAATCCTTAGTACAACATAGTGATACCTTAGATAAAGTGCCTTAGTTATCCCTATATGAAACTTAGAAACTGATTTCAAGACCTGAATGAAGTTTTTCTAGCATGTGCTATGGAGTTCAGAGAAACAGCACACAGAGTTAAGGACCTCTGAGGAACAGTAAACAGAGCAGTACTCTGAGAATAATAGACAAGGTCTTCCACTGTGGCAGTCAAAGTCCTTCAGAGCTCATCTCTACCAGAGGTAACCTGCACTGGGTGAATAGGCTATTTTATTCTCCATAATTGTCTTCTCAGATAGACTTGCTACAGTGGATGTGTAAGATACACCATGGATATTGCTGTTCTGTTAATATAAATCAATTTCAGACATTTTACTCAGGTTTCTCTGATGTGGGCAACTTGCATTCAATTCCTGCTACTTCAGCTGTGTGACTTTCTCTGTTGCTATGCTGTATAATCGTTCTGTATGCAGAGCCATGTAGGTTGCAAATGATGTGTCTACTGTTTTAGTTTTGCAGTCATTTTACTTGCCATAGCTTGCTTATTTTTTGTCTTGTTGAGGCATGAGGACATTTTAGAAGGATCAACTGATACTGAGTTTGTATATCTAAAGAGATAATTCATCCAACGTTGAACATTACTCCAAGAGTATGACAGTGCTTATCTATGATTTAATTTGCAATCTGTCCTTTCTTCTTTTCACTCAAGAACTGATGTTTAAAAAGAGGAAATCTGCAGGTTATGGGTTTTATACATTTTAATGGGTAAGTCTATAGAAAGCAAAAATCAATCATAGAAATATTTCCCAGAGCAGATTTTTTTTTTTATCTCCATCTGTTTCATTAATCTGCATTGACTTGTGGTGTCATAGAGGTCTTGGAGAAAAAAATGATCTCATATGAAACACAGAGCAGAGAGATTACTTTATATGATTCTTTTTCTGCGCTAATACAAAGACTTCTTTTCTAAGCCATCACATTCAGTAAGGAGGTGTAAGTCATTTAAAGTCAAGCAGCAGGGGAACCGTGTGTGTAATGCCTGACATTACTTCTATGCAGTCGATCAGAATAGCACGCCACACAAAGACAACTAGATAGAGATGAGAAGGAGCGTATTGCTATCTGGAATGGGCATGGAGATTAACCACTAGCTTTTCGTACTCGGTATCAGGAAATACCTTACTTTTATAACTGAGAAGTGTTTACTGTCTGCTTCATTCACTTGGTCCAACTTTATCAGGAGAGTCAAACTTGTTCTCCACAGAGTCTAGAAGTGGGCTGAACAGAAATAAATTAAAAACTGAGCACTTTTTTTGTCAAAATATGATAGATGACACAGATGAGTAGCAGAGCTTTGTGCCATAATCCTCTACAGGTTTGTAGACCAGTATAAACAACTACTTCTGTTCAGTAATGCACTGCATGCAGTACCTGGTGCCAACATAAATTTCCCATGTTTCTTCAGAGAATGCCTTTTTAATCTTTGGAATAATTTAAAACTACTGGCTTCCCATAAAGATGAGATGTGTCATGTACATTGGTCAGCATCCAGGATTTAGAAAAATCTGTATAATTAATTAAAACATTGTATTTTTAGAGACCCTTTTTGAAATTATTGGGAGCTATTACTTTGGAACTCTTTATCTATTCCTTGTAAACTACAAATAATTTTGTATTACATGAAGGCAATACAAAATAATCCCGTCTGGTCATATGGAAACTGTCCCTGTTACCAATTTCTGTTTTATAGATTAGCCCAATGTTCTATGGGAATGCTTCATGTCCCTTCAGTAAATTCATAACATTTTACAGTAAAAAATCATGCAGAGAAGGAAAACATAGCTAAATTTTTCAGGTTTTTTGAGATGATCAGTCATTTGTCAAGACTATTAAAGATTTTTTAGCTACTTAATTTAGTGAACAAAAATGCTACTTGAGGAGGAGGAGTTTATATCTTTGTGATTAATTTGCTTAACTTCCTTAAAAAACAAAAAAGGGAAGGAATGTCACAAATTAGTAGCTCCAGTAACCTGTTCATCATACGTAATTGAGTGTTATTGGCATTTACTGTATTATATTGCAATTTGATCTCAGGCAGCACATAAATGGATACAAAAAAAAAAAATTGATGTTTAAATGAAACACTACTCTTATAAAATATTTCAATTATTACACAAAAATACAAATTCTACTGTTCTGTGTGCTCCAGAAATACATACATATGATACAAATTTTCAAGTTAATAAAACAAAACTGGAAACCATAAGTATGTTCCCTTATGTTTTTTTCTTGCAGTCTTATCATGTATCAAATCAGTTCAGGCAATGCATTTTTTTTTAAAGGGCATCTTCAGTGAAGGTTTAGACTTGATAGTATTTTTTTTATTGATTCCTCATTGTCGATTTAGGTGAAATTTTTTTACAGATTTGAAGTCCTCAGTAGAGAAAAGGACTAGACATTGCTTTTTTTAGGAATTGTTTAGCTAGAACATGTTGCTTGATCATGTATTCAATATGGGGCAAATACGTATTTTTCTTTAAGAATTAGAAGATCAAGAATTTTTGTAAAGATTATCACCATAAATATTAAGCAGTGCAGACTATTGAAATCAACAAAAAGTTTTGTCATTCATTTTCCTTTTTTTGCCATGGATTTAGAAGTTTGGATCAAACTCTATGGGTCATGAGGTCATGTTCATCACAACAGAAACAATAACAGTGTCACCTTTCAATTGCTGGCTTCAACCTGCAGAAACATCTGAGATGTAGGTTTGTGTCCTGCCAGAGTCCTTGTGAGCTGGTGGGTGAGCTGAGAGACCTCTGCATGTGGTCTCCCAAGGACAGATCCTTATGAAGAGTTGTTCAAGGATATATTAGTCTTTTCCTGAAGGTGTACTTCAGTAGAGACACAATTCTAGTAGTAAAAACAACCTTGAATAGATTAAAAATTTGCTAAGCTGACTAGAATATAAATGTATCATATTTTCTGTATTAAAAAGCAGTTCGTTCTTACATAGCTCTCACTTTTATGAGGAGAGTATGTTAATTTTCCATCTAATTTGAACTTGAAAGAAAAAACAATTACAATGTGTATTAACTGCATGTTAATACACTTAATAAATGTTCACTATCTGTGAAATTTTGATGTAGCAAGTTTCAAGAATAATACAAAAGCAATATGGAAAATGATCTTGTAACATGTTTTAGTTTTAAAGCCATGGGGTTTTTTTAATTTATAGTAACAGTTATCACAGAGTCTTAAATTCATTAGTTCCAAAGTTTCAGCAAAAAGTTGTTTCTTAATAGTTTCTAACTAAAATCTACACTTAATTTATTTATCATTACAAGTACCTTAGTAACTATTTACTACAATATCGCTTTCTAAACAAATTGGTTGAAATTACTGGAATATCTTTAGTGCCCCAGTCTGTAAAAAAAAATAATACTGAACATCAGATTCATCCTAGCTCTGTGCTGCACAAGAACTAAGAATTTTAAGATGTTAGTATTTTTGCCATTGATGGAATTCAGGTTCTCAAAGTGTACAAATAGGTGAGCATCAAATTGATCTCTTGTTCTCAATGGCCTAATTTAAATTTCAGTCATCTTTTAATCTCTCCACTTTGCCCTTTTTCCTCTTGTGTTATTTTTTTCCTTTGGAATCACTCAGTTCTGCACTCACAAGCATGGAAGTAAACCTTTGAAAATACTTTTTAGACTACATATTAGTTGTTTTCCTGCTGAGACTAGCTTAATATCTCAAACATAATGTACTTCTTAAAATGTAAAATTTAGAAAGTTAGCTAGGGATAGTTAATCTCTAATTCCCCGTGGTATTATTTTTTAAAGTTATAATAAATAGCATAATTTTTGGACATCCACAAAGTAAATGGTTATATTGCTAAGCACATTTCCCAAGAAGTTTTAAAGCAAATGTGAGCAATTAACCATTCACTTATTGCACTCTAACTTCCTACTCTATCATCAGTGTGATATAAACACAATTCAGAGGATCATTTCATTCCAGCAGACAATGAAACCATGCTGACTAGTCGCACACAAGTTTTGTGGAAGTTTTATCGGCTCATACAAATTAGTAAGCAGAGAGAGCTAGCCCCAGTAAAATTCATGAATAAGGTAGATAAATAGCAATCTACTGAGTAGGCATAAAATAAGCATCCAGAATAATAATTTAGTTCAGATTTGGGAAAGTCATGCATACCTATCATCTTGGTTTTACCTGTTCCTTACAGCCAGGAAGGTTGTAAGAAGAAGAATTATGACTCCCTGAAAGACTGTTTTTAGAAAGGAAATAGTGACAACTTTTCATGCATCTAATTTTTTGCCTTTTCAGACAGCAAAAGATCTCCAGATCTCCAGTTTTGCCTGGGCCTTTATTAAATTCAAAGAAGTTCTCTCATCCTAATTATCTCTTTGGACAGACTGTCAAAGTATAACATCTGATTAAGCATAAGGATCATCATAATGATGAAAATTTCATCAGTTTTGGACTTAATTACTTGTGAAATACAGTTGTATCTGATAGGGAAGATGTTCTACGAAGACCGTCACAATAGAAAACATCAACACATTAGGCCATTATCCCAAAAGAGCTTTATTCTCTTCAGTTAAATTGAAGTAACAGAAGCAGAAATTTTTACAAATACTACTTGTATTAAATGTATGAAATCAAAGGTTCAAATAATTCAGTGTAAAATTTCTGCAAAATAACAATTGTTTCAGAAACAGTTGTAACATATCCCCTTCGTAATGTCAATAATTAGTGGAACATTTCTATGCTCAGTAATCAGCAGTAGTAGCAGTAGTAGTGGTAGTGGGAGCAGTAGTATTTTTGTACTTTATGCTGGATGTTTTAATCTTTAATATTTTTTCTCTATTTTTTCATCTCAAGTTAAGTTCTTCATTGACTTCGTAAGTTTTTGACTCTGGTAGTGCTCTTTGCAATGAGTGCTGTCAACTATTTGAGTGTTGCTGGGAATAAGCAATTGATTATTTTTAAATACAGACAGTATTGTCTGGCTGCATTCAAGATTTATGATTATTGAATGAGGAAATGAAACAGAGCATCCTTTTTCTTTTTACATACTACCATTTGAATGTTTCGATCAATTTATACGTCCTTTCTCATTCAATTTCTCCAAAGTTCAGTTCTCATTGACATTTATCTTCTACAGCATTTTTTCTGTATCTCTAAGCACATCTTTTCCTGCTGTCAGAACTTCCTAATTTCTAATACGTTCTGATATTCCTTTTCTATGATGCAGCAGCCAAACCTGGAGTTGAGTTCTTGACGGATAAGATGTTATTACTTTCATTAGCAACTTGGATTAGTTAATTACCTCCATCACTCCTCAGTTTTCTATTCTGTCACTTGGTTTCCCTTGCCACTGCCTTTCACAAGTATGCACCTAAATTAATCAGTAAACATATTTATTGTAATTCTCAGTATAGGAACTCATGATTTTAACAGCCAGCATTTTCTCATGTTGAAAATTAATAGTTAAATGAACCATATGTGTTGCATATAGGTAAAACCTTATAAAATGAAGCCCTTGTTGCCTTTGTAGAATCATGGCTCAGGCTTGTTACTTCAGCTAAGTAGAAAAGGACTGTGGGAAAGAGACACAGCTGATTTAGGGGTAGAAAAACATGCTATATAACCATTGCATGCTCACATTGTGGTGTATGGTGGTTGGTTGAATTACATTTGTTATGCCTCAAAACTGTAAACTGCTAACAGGCTACGTGCTTAAAAAGGCCAGGTTTTTGCAATAAGGAGGCTCTCCTTTGCACCTCTCTGGGGACTCTACGTCACTACAGACCCTCACCCACACATATGTTTGATCATTAGTAGTACTTTAGCAGCTTGAATCCCTTTGTTGTACTCAGAGCCAAGTTTAAGACCCTATCAAAAAAGGTCTCTCTTTTGGGAGACCACATGTATAACCAGCTTACTCTTGATTGAATTTTCCCATTGCACTGAATTCCAGAGGACAAGTAAAGATGCCTTCTTCCTTCTTGCAAAAGCCTTTCTGATTAGATCTTATCTCAATTGACTGTGTCTTTATGATTCAGCATCACACTTTGTGCTTAGTCCACCCTTTTGCTGTTCTGCCCAGTATATTTCTATGAGTGCAGGTATGTAAACTTAGCCCTCTGTGCTGAAGGGTAAGGTTGTGCCTGTAGCTATGAAATAGAGCTGAAGGGTTCTTGACACAGCCACACACTGTGACTGTGGTGCACTCTTGCATCATTCAGCCCATGCTATTCTTTTCAAATGTATTTCCTAGAGGAATGAAGCTTTTCAGAATTCTTTCTTTTGTGTTATGATGGCTGTAATTCATTTTGCAATAAATGGCTTGGCTTCCTGAAGTGTCTGTATGTGTCTAGATATGCTTCATGCATTGGATTAAAATGATGGATATTAATGTACACTTCATTTCTAGTAATCACAGAATTGCATGATTAACAAACTTGCCAAGGCACTTAATTTGAGGTGGTGCATATATAGTGTTACTTGGCATTCTTTTAGTTGTTCTAGCAAAATAGAGAGCCTTTAAGGTAAATGTGTTTTTCCTTATGTCATTGAATGGACTGGGCTCTGGGCTGCATATAAAGAATAGTCTGTTTTTTCTGCTGAAAGGAACAGAACTGCTGAAAAAGGGATATCTGAGCTATGCTTCATGCCTGGTTTTGCTCTATATTGCAGGGCTGTGACACATTCTAGTTTAGCATATTTCCCTATACTTTGAAACTAGGAATATGCCCATAAAATACCACAACTCATCTTCTTTTACCCAGCAGATGTAGTCCATAAGAAATATCCCTTAGAAACTCCTTGTGAGATATTTCTTCACCTTAATTACTGCAGAAGAGGAGATAGCCAATAACTCTCTATGCTCTAGTAATTCCTAGCTGCTGGAAGTAAGGATACAGCCATAATTTAGTTCAGCCTCAGAGCTGTGCTGCCATTTGCTAAAAGCTGAATTGGCCTTTTGGCAACTATTAAAATACGATGATGAGATGCCATAGAGGCATTTTTGCCCCCTGTTCCCGGAGGAACTTGTTTCTAGGAATGCACCTTTTTCTTGTGACCTAAGCACAGTACATATGGAATTTGTCCTGAGAGATGCAGCTAATTTTCATTCTTTTCTCTTGAATCTTGGCCAGGTGTCAAAGGAATGTCCTACCAGCTTCTTCATATGTATAGCCTTCTCATCCGCAGTCTAACCTCAGGGTCAGCCTCTCAGCTGAAAACATGTGAAGGGTGTACAATGAAACTGTCTCTTCTGAGCCAGTTTAAAGAGCTCTTCTACCTGCTCATTAAAGTTCCACCAAATGCAGTCATATGACAATTTTTATAAAGACAAGGCAAGTTAATAACACATAAGAACTTCCTCACAGGAAAGCTTCTTCTTCCATCACTTTCAGAACTGCTCTCTTTCCTAACATGTATTTAAGAGGGTTAGGTTAATTGAGTATTTTTACATAAAAATATAGATTTTTCCACCATTTGTGCAGATTACAATGGATTTCCAGTGTGCCGATAAAACAAAATCAGTCTTTGCAAACCATTATGCACATAAGGAGTAGCTTGCAGCTGTTGGCTGTGAAGATGTGCTTGGGGCTATTAGCTTGTTCTCTTTTGCAATCCTTTCTGTTAAGTAAAAATACAAATTTAGTGTTCTGGACACTCTTAAGAGTTTACTTTCCCATCTGCAGTCATATTTAGCTCCTTAATCCTAGTAGGAGCTGCTGAATTCAGGTGAAATAAGAAGATGGTGACTGCTTTGAGAGTAATTTTTGTAGAAGACAGAAGGATATTTTCCTAGAAGTTAAACTACAGTATTTAAATTCTTTCAAAGACAGTTTTCAAATAGAGGTGTGTTGTTGGACGAGACCATGAGTTGTTTTGCAGTGGAGTTGCAAAGGAATCTTGTGTAAGAGGTGTGAGAGCAAAAAGGTGAGCACCAGCTGTGAGAGGACAGAGCAAAGCTGCATACTCAGAAAGATTGTCATTGCATAAAGAGATTGACCAGGAGTAAAAGGACTTCTGCAGTTCAGTTCATGTGCCTGGTTAAGAGCTCAGCCCTGAAGACTAAAATATTTCTGAGCTATAGAGACCTGGAAATACCTGAATGTGCCTACAGCAGCTGACAGTGAATGAGGGTGCTGAATCATGACTTCTCTCAACACTCAGGATTCTTGGAAATCAACCACCTATGGGAGTCACAAAGCAGAACAACTTAAGAGGAGAACTTCCTTATTAAAGTTGAGCTGCTGCAATGTATATAAGGTCACACAGGGGATAAACAAGTGTGAAGACCCAATAAGTCTTCTGCATTAGGATCATGGACTCCTCGAAATTGCTGGTCCTCATCAACAGATTACACCTCAGATATTGCTATATATCCCAAAAACAGATTTTATGTAGGCTCCTGATTATTTTTTCAGCCTAATCCTAGCTACATTATTTTTTGCAATTTATAATGATTTTCTTTCTGGCTATCACTGATGCCATCATCTTTTCATGATGTTATCATATCTGTATGACTTTTAAACATTAAAATACTAAAAAAAAAAAAAAGAGCAGTATAAAGGCCCATAGCAATCTGCTCAGAGAAGAACTGTAAAAGGCCGCCCACAAAAAATATGCTAATGTAATTAAGTTTTATGAACACACTGTGTGAATTAAATAATGTCTGGGAAAAGGCAGTACTTTGATCAGAGATACTACAGATAGATTCCTTAAAGTTTTTAAGGGAAATTAAAACTATTACAAAAGTTCACTGTTTACATAAGAATTAACATATTCAATAATATTGGATGCAGTGATGAAAATAAATTATTAAGGAAGCAGTCACCAATATTTGTGAAGGAGTTGTGAGTATACAATTTTGTTAGTAGTTTTTTAAAGGGAAATCTTGCCATTAAAAGACAAAATAAATTATTCTGAATTTAAGAGAAGTTTAAAAACCTTATGGAACACAGTTTGTTTGGTTATCATGGCAATTACAAAAATAGCTTCACTTAATTATCATAAACTTTCCTGAACTAGAGTTAAATTTTGAGTCTAAGTAACAAAACCAGAGAATGACAGAACCAACAACAAATGGACAGTGCATAAAATAGCTGGTGTCATCTCTCTCCCTGGAAAAACTGCTTGGTACTCCTGAGTTATACTCCAGGGAAGTTCAGGCCGTTGGCTGTTGATTGCCTGGTTGAGAGACTGTCAGTGGAGATGTAATGCAATTAGCAGTATATTTAGAGAAAGCTAAATGGGACCCTGCTACAAGTGGAACTGTTGGAAGTGCTTGAAAACAAGTTGTTTATTAATGATACTATTACTTTGTGGAGGAGGGTAGGGGGAGAATTACAACTGGTGCTTATATACTGGAATAACCCTGTTTGAATGACTGGCTTTTGAAATGGTGCTATTTTCAAACGTTTTTCTGTTTTGGTTTTGCTATGATTGTTTATTATGTGTTTTATGTGCCATTTCTTACCTAGAACATAGATGACTGCATCCTAACTGGGGCCTTAAGGTCTTCACCCATCTGTATCTCAGATTTGTGTCCTTAAATGTACAATGTGACCTTTATCCTCACTCCAGAAACAATCACTTAGTAATACTCTCTTTCCCCTTTACTTGCTTCCTGCATTTGTACATAAGTACAGAGGATTTTTTAGAATTTTCTCTTCCCAGGTAATGAATCTCATAAATGTTTGACTATGTTGCTATGAACTATGACTGTTTCTTAGTATCTTGTTTTCCGAAGACATGTCAAAATGGATGTTTGATTGAAGATTTTAAGGACTTGTGTTCAGGTTCTGCTGAGACAATAGTTAGAGTGGCTTTAAATGGAAATCAAAAAGAGAAGGAATAAAGAAATACTTATTAAGTGAAAAAAATGATCACTCTGTACATCCTCTTAGAGATTTAGAGGATATATTCACAGCCTGGTTAAAAACAAAGTAATAAACACAGGCAGGTTGAACCTCCTCTAGTAAAATGCACTTATCATAGAACCATAGAATCATGCTTGTGTTGAAAGGGACCTTTAAAGGTCATTTTGTCCAACTCCCCTGAGATGAATAAGGACATCATCAAGTAGACCAAGTTGCTCAGAGACTCACCCAATCTGATCTTGAATGTTTCAAGGGATGTGACATCTACCACCTTTCTGTAAAACCTGTTCTACTGTTTTACCACCCCACATTAAATAAACTTCTTCCTTATATCTAATATTAATCAACCTGTTTTTAGTTTAAAACCATCACCACCATGACATATTTGCAACCCTGTAAAGGGAATGGGGAGAGTATATGACTTGTAATGAAATTTAATGCAACAAGAAACACCAGAAGTATGGTTCTTTAGATCTTTAATGAATCAGATTATGTGCACTATTAGCATGGGCAGTAACAAAAACTAAAGTTAAAAGATGGAGATAAGCATAACTGTGTTCCAAGGAGCAAGCAAATCAATGCCAGTGGCCAGGAAGAAATTCCTTCCCCCTCTGTGCAGCATTGCAGCAATTAAGTTTGCTGTCTTTCCCTATACCTTGCTATGCTCAGAGTTAGGATGAATTTACAGATAGTTGCTTTGCTATTGATGCTTGAAAATTAATTGATATTTTGAATTGGTGGCACAAGTAATAATTCATTTTCACAAAAACTTTACTTGGAATGACTTGATATATACTCCTCAGTCTGACGTTTCTTCTGCTTTTCTGGTAGTCTCTGGAAGGTGGTAACATGAAGGCTGATACAACCTCTATCAAATATCTCTGAAATGTAGAAAGTCACTTTGACATGTTGGTGTTCTGGTTCACCAGAAGTAGCACCATACTAGGAAAAATGCAAATGTATTATCAGAGAAGTTGCCATAGGAGCAATAGCTGGATGAAAGCCTTGAGTCACTACTTGTAAAAGTAGTTTGACAGAAATTTTAAGATATAGAAGGCAGCATCAAAATTAGGGTATTTTGTTTGGAGTCCATCCTCCAATAAACCTGTATCTGTTTATGTCACAGGGTAGGCAGTTCCATTTGCAATGTATACACACCTGTATTTCCAGGTGAATCACTCAGACTCAAAAACTGGGTCTCTGTGTTCGAAGGTAAGACAGGAGGATACAAAACCTTCCTAGAAGAAAATTCAGTACATCATATTGTTTCTGCCAAGCTACATTTATTCTGGGGACATGAAAACAATTGCACATTGAAAAGGTGGTGGAACACAAAGGGATGTGAGCATCAATATTTTTGATATAGTCTGGACAAAGCCATAGCATTTTTCTTGCTCCCTGAAGAGCTGAAATTCCTTGCAGCCTTTTAGATTTTAAAATACACACAGAATTCTGAATCCTGAGCATCGTGAAAGACATATGGAAGTTAAAGATACTAAGAAAGAAAGAAGATGACAGTAAAATGGCTTTTTTTTTTTTACCAGAATTGTGCATTCTGAGGACTTTTTGTGTCCAAAACTCTCACAATTAGGCACACATATCCACATACACTATGTGAAAGTAACTGAAATCAATACAATACACAGAGACCCATGGGATAGTTTCTGTGGGGAGATGGGCAGATGTCATTTACTTGTGATACTTGTAAATCTAGGGAACAAGAATTCTAATAAGCAGGATCAAAAGTGGAAAAGCATGCAGACAGTCCTCCCCCCGAACACAAAAACCTGCCACAAACTCCCCAAGAAAATATCAAACAAGTAAAACAAATCTCTACTTCATAGGATTGAAACTCTGACTTCAGCCTGTGTTTAATAACTAGAATCTCATATTCTCTGAGACCCAATAAACAGTCTTCTCTGCAGTGACTTCTGCTGGCCTGTGCTGAAGGTAAGGGAAGTCCACTGATGGTTGTGTGGTAACTTACCTGGCAGTTACAGAAAACTATTAACTCATCTGTCTAAATCTTTCGCATTTCTGTTTCCATTCTTCTTTGCTAAATGCAATAAAAATAAGGATCATGTTTCGATCCTAGTTTCTCCACTGTAAACTTGATGAAATATTGTCACCAATGAAAATTATTCTAAATTCTCACCAGTAAAACTGAATAGAACAAAATATGGCAGTGAAATAAAAAAAAAATGTAGGATAGAATGAGGCATGTTACTTACAAAGCAGTATATCTTTTATGACTTAACCCTGTTTCCAGAGGTAATATACTGTTGCATCAGATCTGTGTCTATACAAGCATGTTTCTTTCCTTTTTTTTCAAGAAAAGCTGATTGCTAAGCAGTTGATAGAAAAAAATCACTTTACTGCTAAGTATATGGTATATGGTATATATAGTACATACTATACAATATACAATTTGGGGCTTTTTTTGCTCAGAGCTGCAGGTGTACAAAGACATGAATAGAAAATATTTGAAAGCTCCATTCACCGTTTCTTCCTTGCATTCAACTTTTATTCTTCAGAGACCCATCTTCATGCAAGCAGTAAGCTTTTTCTACCTATGTCTTGCCTTGAACTAAAATAAATGGAAAATATGTTCCTGATAAGAAATTAGAACTAATCTGTTATAGAGTGAACAACATATGCCACACTCTACAAAGCTGAAGGGTTTGTATCTTTTCAGTTCAAAGTGTTACTCTGAATCTCACCAACCTGCCCATGGTTTTTATTATTAAGGTATTTTTTAATAAAACTGTTTCATTGGTAAAATTTGAAGCAACATTCATTTCACAAAGAAGAATATTCCAAAACAAAAATTAGAAGTAAAATTTGTATTTTATCAGGTAACCTTGGGATTAGTTTCCTTTGCTATACCTCTATGATTTTTTACTCACAGTCATTTTCTTTTCAATCATACAGCTTTCAATGATAAGATGCAGTCTGGTCTACCTGGAACACAGTTCTCAGAGGAAGTCCTGTTTACACCCAGTCCTTTAGGCAACAGCAAAATATCTTCTTAGTGAATTGGGAGCATGCTTGAATAACATCTCCATTTATTAAGGTGAACCTTGACACAAAAAATCTCGACCTAAATTCTCATCACCACCCAAGAAGGCAAATTATACTACGAAATGTAGTTACTACAAGCAGGCAGTACTGGGGACTGACAAGTCCTGGAAAGCTGTGTGAAATTACTTGGATCTTTCTCATCTCTATCTGTCCCCAGTGTAAAGGGAGTACATGGACTAGAATATGCTCATCATCAGTCACTACCTTCCCTGTCCTTCCAGTAGGATTGACTGAAAAATGGAAGTGGCTTATTCAGATGCATCAGGCTGGTAGCTATGGCATCTGAGGACCTAGATGCACAGTCCCTGCCAAGCTGGAGGGGTGACAATCTTCAGAGCTGTGTCACATTAAGTACTCTCAGCCTGAGTTGTGGTTGGTAATGACCATTACTTTACTTTCTAAGAAGCTCAGCTTGCAGTAAAGGTCTTAATCCTTATGAACTGGGGAAATGTAAGCCAAAGTAGCAAAATGTGTTGCTGAAGCCTCAAAGGGCTAATTTTGCATTTTGTGTACAAAACAGTACACATGAAAAACATTTCAGTGCATGCTTAAAGAACCCAAAGTGAAATTATGCTATCTGATCAGTTATAAGTAACATAACTTGGATCTGAGTATTTAAAATTACACTACTGGGAGCCCACACTAAATCAACGAGTAAATTCAAATACTGAGAACATTCAAGAGGAATGTATTTTTATCTAAATATTCAGTGAGCTGAAACACTTGTTAACTTCATTCAATAAATTATTCATTGTTACTAGCTTTTTCAGCTCTAAAGCTGAACAATCAGAAAATATTTTTTAAACCCACATTTGAAAGTCAGATCAGATAAGCCTTTCCAAATAGAAACAATCTTTTAAAAATGAAAACTAAACCAAACCAACCAAACAACTCCCCACCACCAAATTAAAAAAAGCCACAGCATCTAACAAAAAAAACCCCAGTAATATTACCAGCATTATTAGCTTTTATTATTGCTGAATGGACTAAGGTCCTAAAAATACCTCAAAAATAAGTGTGACTGTCTTTTTAACTGTAGTGGAAGAGTTATCTCTACTGTGCAAAATTAATTTCACATAAGGACATCATTCAAGAGTTAGAAACACAGTAGGAAATGTGAAACTTTGCTGTGTCTGCTCTGCCATAAAATTTAGGTGTAGGCACCACTAATGCAGTTGCTAACGCATGTATCATTGTATCAGATTTTAAAATCATGTGCACAGCTGAGTAATTAAATTATACGACACATATTTATTTGAAATGCCATTTAGTAGTGTAACATCACTACTAAAAAAATGGGGAAGAAAAAGGAAAAGCAGGAAAAGTGTTCATGGTGCAACATATTGACATATGCCAGGTTTGATGACAAGAATACTGAGCAGTATTTCTCTAAATCAATTGAGCCACTCTGTTTTCAAATAATAAGGTAGCAAGACACTGTGTTTCAGGTACAACACAAGCACTGCTGTAGTGGGCTCTTGCAGAGTCACACAATTTTTAGCAGAGCTGCCATTTCCACTGCAAAGTTCACTGCTCATGGTACAGACTAGGATTATTTTAAGTTCTCACCAGTTTTGAAGCCCAATATGTGACTTACTGGGTCACATATACGAGGAAGATTCATTACTCATTGCCACAATAGGACAAAAGCTAAATACACATTGGTGTATACATCCTAAGTGTCCACACACCATTATTGAAATTACGTTAAAAAAACTACAAAGAACAACAATAAAACATGTTCTTTAAAACCATTCTGTTAGTCCCTGTAGTAAGAGTAAGACAGTTGGGAATACCAGTAGGAGAAGAATTTTATTTCCTAGATCTACATCACAAGGTTAGCAAGAGGCTAGTTCTTGTCTCTCAGCAAGGGCACTTCGCTGTTCATTCCACTGCTAACTGCTAAACTCTCTTCTTTTCACTGAGTTAGAAAGAGAATGCCTTTAGCCACCCAAAATGCAACTGTAGCATAGTGCATTTATTTAATAAAACAGCAAGGAAGACACAGGTTGGGATTTGAACCTACTGAAATTTCTCTGCCCTTTGCTGGCCATGCCAGTCACTCTATGCTCCTGGGAACATGCTACACATAAAATCACACCATGGCTGCCTACACAGAGAAGCCAGGAAGCAGCCAAAAAGCAATGTGGTAGCAACAGCTCTTCTTCAAGGAAGGAAAACAGGGAGGAAGGAAGGGAGGTAGGAAAAGGAACACAGAAGCTTTATATGAAAATGAAGCACTGAAAATGAAAGGGTAGCATGCATTTAAGATGTAACTGTGATGCACCATGGTTTAGGACGGGCTGGTGCATTAGGGAGGAAAGAAGTGAACTGACAGGTGTGTGCTGGCAAAGCAGACTACCAGCACTGCCGTGAAGAAATATGGGGATCTTGTCTGCTTTAGTACTTGGGTGTGTGACTTCCTCCAGGCTAATGACTGACTTTTAACCCTTCACTATCTCCTTGTACTTTGTGTCAGCTGTGCTCATGTCTTGCCCTAGTGTTAGATCTATAAGTGATATTTGGAAACACACTGAAAAGCAGAAAAGTCCTACTTGACTTCAGGGTACAGACTAAAAATGAAAATTTGATTCCGTAGGTTTTATTAATGATACAAAGTCTCCATGCATATAGAGAGCATATATTTTTAAAGTACTTTTTTATAATTAATTAAGAAGATAATTGAGGAGAAGGTATTACAAAATTTGATTGCAGGGTTAAATCCAGTGAGAAAAGTTTGGAATCTTGTATCTAAGCTTCAATATGAAATCCATAAGCCTCTGTAACTGTAGTGGGGCAAAATATTATTAAGTTCAATTATAACTGTGTTTATTTATTCCATCTGTGATCCTATTCAATAGTTCCTGTGAAACAAGACAAATGGTAAAGCACTAGCAATATTTTTGTTCTTTTCTTTCTTTTGCTGTCTTAAAATGTGCTGAGTAGTAAGCAAAAAATCTGTAAACATATACCTCAGTAGATGGATTTTTCTTTTTTTACCTGTGTATTTGTTTCCTTTTTGAAATTTTTAAGCAGAGGTTCAGAAAACAGTAGAAAATTTCCAGTATCCAGCTGTGATACCATCTTTGCAGCAATGACACAACTATCAGGAGCTCAGAATGGAGGATTTCTGACTAGTAAGGCTACCATCTGCTTATAGTGGATATTTAAATGAATGTATGTATGTACTATTACATATTTAAAAGTAAATCCTGCTTATTGCTTTGGTTTTCAGATGTTTGAAAGAGAGCAGGAAATCTTTTATGCTGACTTGATAATTTCCTGTTAAGCAGATAAAAGACAGAAAACCCAATACCTAGAATCCACTCCTTGGTTTTGGATTCCTATTAGCCAGCAGGAATTTTAATGTAATTCTTACATTAAAACTCCCATTCAGCCAGAACATAAATACATAAAAAAATGAATAATTTCCAATTGCTTAGCTGTTTCAATTCAATACATCAGGAAGAATACCAAATCATCAGCAGCATTACTCATGATTGCATTAGGGACTCCAGTCCTCCAAGAATGTGTTTTAAATGCATATGCCACCTGTCCTTACACAAAATCTGGGATACCAATGGAAAACGATGTTTAGAAAATTAGTTTTACAATGGTATTTCCATTTGTGAAAAATTCAGCCTCCTTTATCATCTCGCTTTTCTCCTTTTGAACTACTTTTAGTTTGAGCTACGTATAGAGAGGCAGCACTACCCTTTAATGAAGGAGGCTGAAACTAACCTGTTGATAAATTAAGCTGCAGAATGGAAGATTTCCTCTGAGGATGTTATGGAACAATTAGTTAACAACTGTGGGTGTTGACTGTATGTAGCTGTTTATGTGCTGTTTAGTTGAGAGCAATCACATGACCCACATGTTGTTTTCCTTCCTGCCTTGTACTAATGCTATCTAATAGCATCTGAAAAAAAAGTCTTACCCTACTAAATAGAAAAGTCCTGTTTTTACAATGTTCATATTGCTAATAGCTAGCCTTTCAGACCTAAGGAACAAATCCATCAGGAGTTTAAAGTGCAAAGAACGAGCAAACATTCAAAGAAGTGCTTTCTTGCATGGTGGTCCCAAGGCACTCAATTTCTTTAAGGGAAAAAAAAAAAGGGGAAAGGACAGATTTTACCAGGGATAGATTTTACTGGCTGGTAAATTTTGTGCACTTAACCTTGAGCAAGGATTTTACCAAGTCTAACCACTGAGTCTAGCTGTTTTATTATTGTAATATTTATACTCCAACTGTGCAGGTGTCAGTGTTCTGTTGTTGGGTTTGGAGCTGGAACACTGTGGTGGAATGACAGAGTTCCCAAAAGTCTGGTTTTGCTTTGATTTGTGTCCTGTTCTGAGACTGTGTTTTGAGACTGAGACAAAATTTGGTCAGGACCATTGCCAGTGAAAAGTAAGAAGTGGAATAACCCACAGTTTGGTACTTATAATATCACTACAAATTTTGCCTGCTGTTTCTCTAAACTGGCCATGAAGTTTAACTTTCTTTAATGAACGATGATTAAAATCCAAACTATCCATACTTATGGTGCATTTTTTCCTCTCTAAATTTAGATTGGAATCCACAGCAGCCTCAGAAAATCCACAAGTAAAAACACAAGACATCAGGTGCTGGAGAGGGAAAGCAAAAGATCCTATTTGTCATGTGCCGGCAATCACTGCTGAGCGATGTACAGTAATTACAAGAACTACAAGTTTGTTGTTGTTTTTTTTTTAATTGGCAGGCTTCTGACACTGCAAGGAAAATTGGTGACAAGATGATGGATCGGTTTCATCATATTGGCTTGTTGATCCAACAAATCTTAAGTGGATATTGGCATTTGTCATTCAGCTTTGGACCCCTACAGACTCCTGCTGCTGATTAGTCAAATACTTCACCTCCTTGTAATTATTGTTTCAACAGCAGAAGCTCTGAGAGATTCTCAGGGGAACAAACTTTTACAGCATAACTGCAAAGAAGTGCTACTTAGTACCAGTTGAGTGAGAAGCAGTAAGCACATGGGAAAAGGGAAGAAATCAATGGCGGTGTTTGAGCAGCTTAACCCTGTTGGTCCTTGCATGTTAATAGATTATTTATGCATTGCTTCCCCAGCAGGACGAAATTAGAATGATTAGCATTTTCTCTTTATCAACTGAAAACCACAAATTGGAAAAATGTTTGTATTTTTGTTTATTCCCTTCAAAAAGCTACGACACTGTCAGGACAACCTCTTATCATTTGCGATTATTTCCCAGGCTTTACTTCCAGAGAATTTTCTTGTCATCTACAGGCAGTCTGTTTTATGAATGTTAAAGGGAACTTAGTCAGGTAAAGGAGGTTAAAATGGAAGAATCTTTCTTCTAACTGGAATAATAGATAACAAACACGCATGCATTGAAATGCACTACGACCTTCCACAAATGGTAAAAAATAAAATATTAAAAATTATTTATATTAATAAAATATTAAAAAAAGAAGTCTTCTATGGCTGTAGCTGAGATTATATAGTAATATGACATGAATGCAATGTAGCAGGAATTGGGATATTCTGATGGAGCAACTGAGGTGTCCCAAAAAGGACTGGAAAAATCTTAAGGACATGTGGCCTCTAAGTTGTGCAGGGGAGAAATATGTGAGGTTTTATTACATGCGAGGATATTTGTTGTGATATGAGAAAGATTGCTTGATATTTGGCACAGAGCTTTCCCAGTAATACAAATTTTTAAGCTGCACAAACCTTTGCAGAATGAGAAAGCAAAGCTGGAAACCCCCGTATGTGAGGGGAGCTGCCAAAGACAGAGAAAAATAGAACAAAAAAAATTCAAAGTGAGAGTAAAGTACATCCTGTGTATATCAAAAAATTGAGAGGATTTCATTCATCTAGACAGATAGATTAGACGCCTGTAAGGGATTGCCAGTCAGTGACTTCAAGACTATTAAATAGGAAGGATCACCAGAAACTGTTGTGAAATTAGCATGAATTTCAATATAAAACAAGAAAGTCAAATTCTGAAATGAGGAAGACTTGTGGAGAAGCAGCCATGCAGGAAATGATCTGAAGGGTTACAATAAATGACAGGCTGGATATGAGTTACTCTTTTGTAAAAATATTTCTCTTCGAAAACAAAAATGGGGTCTTTAAATAGTGCATTATTAAGGAAGTCTCATCTGAGCCACTACACTTTAAGTGCCAAAGAGTCTAGAGCAGTCTAACAGAACAACAGAGTTCTAGAAAACATGACCAATAAGAAGACCATGAATAATTTGGTAATTTTTTTTTTTGGTAAAGAAAAAAAGAGGAGTAATGTGAGAACAGTCATAGGAACATTACTAAGGTGGGCATAAAACCGTACCAAGATCGCCTTGGAAAAAAAATTAAATTCGATAATATGAAAACTTTTCTAACAGACGGAACAAAGAAGCATAGGGACATAATGGTGTTGTCACCAGATGAGGTTAGTAAGGACTTAATTGACCTGGAATGATGGGGAAAAAAATTGGTCTTGCCTTATAACAAAATGGCAGATCAGATGATCTGAGGTGGCTCTAAGCCTGACTTGGCTATTCTCTTCAAAAGTGGAAATCATCTTAGGATGTTTTGGATGCAGGACTCAAAGAGATACTAAGTTTCCTGATTACACTAAATTGGGAGCTGTCGACTCTGTTGACTCACCAAAAGGCAGGGAGGCCCTGCAGAGAGACCTCCACAAATCAGAGGGCTGGGCAATTACCAACTGTGTGAAGTTTAAAAAGTAAAAGTGCCAGATTCTGCAACTGGGATGGGGCAACCCTGGATGTACAGAGAGAAGGAATAAAGGGGAATGAGGTGCTGGAGAGCAACACTGTGAGAAGGGACCTGGGGGTCCTGGTTGATGGCAAGTTGAACATGAGTGAGCAGTGCCCTGGCAGCCAGGAGGGCCATCCGTGTCCTGGGGTGCATCAGGCACAGCATCACCAGCCGGGCAAGGGAGGGGATTGTCCCACTCTGCTCTGCACTGGGGCAGCCTCACCTCGAGTGCTGGGGGCAGGTCTGGGTGCCACAACACAGAAAAGCCACTGAGCTGTTAAGAGTGTCCAAAGGAGGGCACGAGGATGGGGAAGGGCCTTGAGGGGAAGCCGTGTGAGGAGTGGCTGAGGTCACTTGGTCTGTTCAGCCTGGAGAAGAGGAGACTGAGGGGAGACCTCACTGCAGTTACAACTTCCTTGTGAGGGGAAGAGGAGGGGCAGGCACTGATCTCTCCTCTGTGGTGACAGCCTGCAGCTATGTCAGGGCAGTTTTGGATATTAGAAAAACATTGTTCACCTGGAGGGTGGTTGGGCACTGGAACAGCTCCCCAGGGCACTGGTCACAGCACCAGCCTGACAAGAGTTCAAGAAGCATTTGGACAATGCTCTTGGGCACTTGGTGTTACTCTTGGGGGTGGTCCTGTGCAGGGCCAGGAGTTGGACTTGATGTTCCTTGTGGGTCCTTTCCAACTCAGCATATTCTGTTGGTTTGTGTCAGGACTTTGAGCAATGGTGGAGAGAAAAAGAAAAGATATCATCTGTGACATTTCCCTAGCTAAATGATTGATATGGCTTCTGCTACACTATGTAATCTTAATAAAATACAGTTATTATTCACGTATTCCATATGCATACAATTTTACTGTATGATTAAAATAAAATCTAACATTATAATGAGGAATGACCTTTGAAAAGAACGAGATTAAAAGACCTAGCTAGAAGGCATTCTGTAAAGATATTTCTTCAAGAGTACAAAATTTAAACTTATAAAGCAACACAGTTTCCTTTCTCCTTTTCAGCACCTTGTCATTTCCCCAGAAGCATTTCCTTTCCCAACCTGACGTTGCCTTTTTTTTTTTTTAACCTGCTTCATTGTTGTTGTTGTTGTTCTTTGCTTGTTTCTTTGTTTCCCACTAATACTTCTGAAGTAGGCTCTGCATTTTTCTGCTTAAAAACTACATCACCTTTCGACGTACCTGTGCCATTTTTGGTTACCCTGGCTTAGGGAATGTTTGCTGTTGCTGCTGATATCCCCTTAGATGGTTCTCTCTGTAACAATATAAATTATAGTGATTTAGAAACATTTCTGATGGGGTTGAATCAAAAAGGGGTGCAACTTTAACTTTCTTTAAAAAGAAAAGTTAATAGTTTTAGTTTTAATTCTTAATGTCAGTTCTTCCTCTCTTCTTTTCTGACAGATTCCTATTTGGTATTTTTGTTTGACTTTTCCTGCCCCTCTGGATCTCTTGATTGTTTTCAGCAGTGTAACTGAAGAAGAGGTGACAAATTGAACACAAAAAAATCAGGAAGTTTTATTCTTTTCCAAAAATCACTCCAATGCTGGCAAAAAAACTACATTGGGAAAGGCTGATTAGGAAATTCTTCCAATCCAAATGTGTACATATTTGCATAAGTACACATTCTTCTTTGTTGTTTTCTTGGTGTTAATGGAAAAAACTTTTTTATCATCTTTTTTTTTTTTTCATTTTTAGCTGACACAAGTCCTTTACCTTCCTCATTCAGCCTTGCTCCAAGTTTTTTTCTCTTTTTGGGTCATGCATTGCTGCTGAACATAATTTACTTCAGCCAACTGGTTGCCAAATGACAAACCTCCTGTATACCTGGAGGAATAGATTTAGGGTTTTCCCCAGGACCTAATTCTGCTACCAGCTCGTTTTCATGTGTGCCACCACACAAATCTTCCTATTCTCAGAAAAGTTGCCTCCAGAAAGGATTTGTGGTTGTATCAGGCACTTGAGTTATTAAGAAGTGTAGTAGAAACCTGGAAAGAAATCCATGCCAGAAGCACACCCTTCTGTAACACATGAGTCTGTACATACATAAGCAGCATGAAAGTAGTCATTTCAGTTGAGGCACGTGAGTAGGTCATTAGTATTACTTGGCTAGGAAAGAACCTCTTTGTGAATACTGTGTTGTACCTATTGCAACAGGTAAGAAAGAAGATGGTAGAAAATTAAATATGTAAGGTGCAGGTTCATTTGGACATTGCACTTGTCAAGAACATCTGCACGGTGCAACAAGGAAGGAAGGAAGGTAAAAATATTAGCTTGCTTGTATGTTTGCTTGTTTGATTTACAATATGTCTGTTTCTTGAACTTATTTCAAGCTTGGAGAAGGGTATCATGAACTCTAAGACATGGTTTAGGGAGATAAAACTGAGCTGTCAGGGATCAGGCCTGGTTCAGGTGCCTCTGGTAATGGAGCTACTCCTCCCAGTCCCCTAAAGATTCCTGCAATGATAGGGCTGAACACAAATTGGTCCTTCACCCATCCTATGTATGGGTGCACCCTGGTCTTCCCCGTACCCTGGGAGCATGCAGCACATTGTCAGGGCTCAGGGCACCGTGCTGCAGAGAGGTAAGCAGCTCTGCTGCAGAACTGCCATTTGTGATAGTGCTGTCTGTCACCAGAGCACAAGAGGCTGTGGTAGGCCACCGTTCAGAGGGTGGTGCAACTGGGAATGGATTCTGGTGACTTGCTGGGAGTTGTCGGGAGGGGCATTAGGTAGGACTTTTCAGTACAACACGGCAGCAGGGCAAAATTTGCTCCTGTATATGTGGGTAGTCCAAGCTTCTTAATACCAAGCAACTGGCTAGAAGTTGTGAAGAAAGTATTATCAGCATGCAATTATGAATTCATGAATACATTCAGCACTAGAAGTTTTATATCTAAGGCTGTGGGAATCTGAAACTGACCCTAAAAACTAGCACAAGAGACCTAAAATTAATTTGGTAAGGGGAAGAGCTGCTCTTCTCTCCTAAAATGCCATCAAGATTAATAATCCTTGGGACCATTTAAGACTCAAGCCCCATATTTCTTCCACTTTACAGGAATCAACTCATCTTCCCCCAGCAATTTTCCTTCAAAAGCATTAGATTTTGAGCCTATGCAATTGCTTAATACCTAGGACTTGGAGATGCATAAGAAAATAAGAATGGACTATCAGAAAACTTGTTGTAGCGTGGGACAGTGCTCTCCATTTTCAAAGAAAAGAAGCTCAAGGTCCTTCATGGATTCCCTTCTGTCACAGAGCAGCATGAAAAGAGGCTGCTTTGTGTCCAGCAATGTCTTACTTCTCTGACATAGAGAGCAAGAGGGAGTGAACAGCCCCTCCTGGGGCAGACTCACGACAGGCAGTGGTTGTTTTCCATGCAGAAAGGGTGTGCAGAGAAGGTGCAATGGGTGGATAATTCTTCTGCAATACAAAATCAGTGAGATAGACAGGGTTGCACTATCATTACTATGCTAATAGTGCAGCATGTTTAAAAATTATCTTGCCAATTACTTTGACTAATATGGAAAAGAGAAGAGATTTCTGGGCGCTGCATCTTTTGTTGACAACATTGTTGTCTGCAAAACTGGATTCATTACCCAGCATGCAACAAGACAACAATTACACACTCTAGAGAGACATTATTTATTTCAGATTTTTTCAGGCCTAAGTGCTCTGTGATTTTCCATCACTCAAACATGCCAACAGGACTTTCTACACCATTATTTATATTCAGAATTTCAGGGTTGGTAACTTTCCCAGTACAGTCCTTCTATCATGGTTGGTTAGTATCCATGCGAGTAGTTTCCATGCAAGTAGTTGCCACAGCTGACTTATGCCGAAGGGAAAGGTCCTTACCTGGACAGGGGTCTTTTCGACCTGTAGGTGTGAGTTTTGGTATTATAATGAAGATAATTCAGCTAAGGGGTACACGGACCTTAAGTCTTTTGCCAAGTTAACAATGTATATATAGGCATAGAACGACATCTTGATTTACTACATTTACTACTTCCAGGATGTACTTGACCAAGGGATGTTAACTGTTTTTTCCCCTGATGGAGTGTCCTTTCATGCTGATTAGGAAAGCCTTAATTAGCCAGCTTAAAATGTATAAGGAATATCCATTCTAAGACAATTTTGACATTTTGCAACAATGTAATTCATTACTCATCAGCTCATGTCTAGTTGGTACCTTGGAACCACAGGAGGGAAGATCCAATATCCACACCTGCCTTATTCAAAATAATATGAAAGTTAATTATTTCAAATGGAAGGGGGAAAAAAAACACAGCTTGGGAAGGTAAAACAAAGAAAGGAAAAGTAAACTAAAAGCTAAGAAAAATTTAAATTGCAGTATCTGAGTGGAAAGAAAAATACATTTACAGAAGACATTGGTTAAGCTAATGGGGTCAAGAAAGATTTGTTCATATAAAATACTTGAAGTCTTGAAATTATTTCTCTTAAAAAGAAATGAACAATGGACTGGGTAAGAGGAGTAAATGAAAACATGGGTTTTAGATCAAAACAGTGAAGTAGTCAAGCTATTTAGTTTGGTTTTCACATTAAAAATGGAATTATAAGACAGAAGAAGAAGAATTTAGGAATAAAGACGGTCATTAAAGAATGCAAATTTGGGGTGTACGTTGACCTATGGCTTAGCAGGTCAAAAGAGTAAGCTGGCAGAGGAAACACAATGAGATCCTAGACACTTCCTTCAGAAGTCAGGAAGTGTCTTTCTGTTTCTGTCACTGGGAATTAAATCCACCTCTCAGACGAAATGACAAAGAAAACAAAACTGAAAGAATATACAATGAGAGAAGGGAAAAAAAAAACCATGACAGAGCACATGGTGCTTCAAGTACACGGTGCACTAATAAATGGGCAGGTCTGTGTCTTTGCCTTTGACAGGCACTATTATGCTAAATTATATGCTTAAATGAAAAATGACAGATTATTTTCTTTATGAGAATAATTTCTGTAATGTAAAGTAACTTAAAGCAGTTTTTATTAGCACTAATTAGATGTACAAGCATCTTTTTGACAAACTAGGTCATCACATGGAATCATAGAAAGTTAAGACATTAGAAGGGACCTTAAAGACCATCTAGTCCCAGCCTCACTGCCATGGGCAGGGACACCTTCCACAGGTTGCTCAAGGCCTTATCCAACCTGTCCTTGAGCACTGCCAGAGTTGGGGCATCTGCAACTTCGCTGGGCAGCTTGTTCCTGTGTCTCACCACCCTCACAGTAAAAAATTTCTTCCTAATATCTTCTCTCTTTCAATTTTTACAATTTTCCCCTGATCTTTCATAAAGCTTTCAATCTAGTTGGTGTATGAATCCTCTTTGGTTTTTATTATTTTTACTATAAATTATTGGTTTTATATGTTTTAAAATTAAGCACAGACCTAAATGTAAATGCAGTCTAATTATCTGATCTCCAAATTCAAATCACATTTGGCCTTTTTCCTATTACTAATTAATTACCACTCTAAATTACAGGCAATTTTCTACATAATTGTATATTTTTATCATAAAATTATAAAAGAAATCCCAACAACCTATGAAAGCTATTGTTGTTACAATGCATACCTTGGGACATAATGTATTCTGAACATTAATCACACCTCCCATATCACATGCTAATTATTTAAAAATATTGCCAGTACACTGATAATTCTAAGCTTCCTGAAAATCAAATCTTTTTCCAGACTATAGCTTCTGATTCCCTCATGTTTACATGTAGTACTAAAATAAGAGCAAAGCCCCCTGGTATATTTCCCTCCAAAACTAACCATATGTTCTTGTTGTCTGTGATTTCACTTAGTGAGCAAGCAGGATGATACTCCTAGTATTTCAATCACCCTTTGAAAATACTCTATTAAAAGGCATGTTTAAAATAAACTGATGCACTTCTGTGGCCCACTGTGTTCACTGATGCTTGACACAAGCAGATAGCTTCAATCATCCCCACAGCAACAACAAGTTGCAGAACTGAGACCAGAAAACAGGACAAAACAAAATTAATCAGAACATACTGTCAGAAGTACAGCTGTCTGTGGTTTCCACGGCTTCTGGACTAGTTCCAAAAAAGCTAAATATTCTCTGAAGTAAAGGGGAGTTTGTAGTTACATGGGAACTGAAAGCTGGGTTATTAAATATGTTCTTTGTTTTCAGTGGTAGAGTTAACAATGAATGGACCATTAGCTCATTCCTCTTAAGAATATATGATTTACCTTCTACATTCAAACAACCAGATTATCAGTTTTATGGTGGTTTTTTCCTATTATTTAGACTGACTGCTGCTTTAATTATTATTAATTAATACAAAAACTATTGCTGCATTTTAATATTTTGAGATCAAAAATGAGAAAACAAATATGAAATTAGCTCTGATGATGTAAACTAGTTTGTCCTGCATTACCTTGTGCATATTCCATGGATATGTGTGAATCACAGAATTGCTAGGGTTGGGAGAAATCTCTGGAGATCATCCCATCCAACCCCCTGCCAAGGCAGGGTGACCTAGAGCAGGTGACACAGGAATGTATCCAGGTGGGTTTGGAATGTCTCCAGACAGGGAGACTCCATGACTTCCTGAGCAGCCTGTTCCAATGCTCTGCCACCCTCATTGTCAGGAAGTTCTTCCTCACATTGTGGTGGAACATCTTCTGGCTTAGTTTATGGCCATTGTTCCTCATTCTGTCACTGGACACCACTAAGAGTCTGGCACCATCCTCTTGGCACCTGCCTTTGAGATATTTCTATGCATTAATGAGATCTCTCAATCTTCTCTTCTCCAGACTAAACAGGTCCAGCTCCCACAGTCTATCAGAATATCCCACAGAATTTTAAACAGTGGCAAGGCAATGTCTACATTTCAATTAGGCCAGAAAAATAGAACCCTCTATGGTATATGACCAAGTATTGTTGCCAAATTCTTCTGCCAGAGCTGATAAAATTCCATTGATGTTGGATTACTACATAAGAGAAATAATTTTCTCCATTTTTTAAGCTTTTCAACAGCAAAAAGAGCCTAAGGAAAAGGTGGTCAAAATAAATGACAGAAATGTAGTCATTTGAAGTCAAATGAAGACAAATTAAATGTGCTACTTATGTTTTAAAGCTTCTAATTTGCTTTAATAATAACAGTGCCTCTGATTGGATATCAGATCTCCAAGTGGAGTTACCTATGCTTGTACATCTACATGCAAGTTGGCAGTGTTAATACTTGGTTTTTCTATTTAACATTTTTACCTCCCTAGTTTTAAGAAGTTTCTCATTCACTGAAATACATAAATGAGAACTACATTTGTATCAAGTTGTACCAAAAATTATCTGCAAGAAGACACAGACATGAAAATGCTGACTCAAGAATTTATGGCTTTGTGGTGAAAAGTAAAAACTTTTCTTTTCTTTCCTTTTTCACGGATTAGAGCAACTGACCAAGCCTGCTGGTCTTGATGAAGAGCTAACCATCCTGGACCAGATCAGACATCCACTACACCTACTTTTAGATGAATGCTTAGTTTTGTTGCTCTACACTGCAATCTGGAAAATCACTGTTCCACTGAAAAAAATCGAACAATGTTCCTTCAAAAATTCCCCTTTTCTTTTTTATCAGCAGCTGTGCACCAACATCTTTTATTACAGAAATGAAAATGCAATACCTTCTGCCACTGTTTTCTGTGTTGCAGATCTGGCTGTAAACCAAGAGATGGTTGAGGTGTATGAGAGAGATTTACATGTTGTGTTTCACTCACAAAAGCATGCTAGTTATCTCTGCTTTGCAACTATAAGTGCCTTCTAGCTGTTTGCTCACACACCATGCAAAATAATGACTTAGAAGTAGCTTTTAGTGCACAAAGTATCTGGGAATAGCAAACCAGAATTTTATTCCCATTATTAATTCCTTAGTGAATACATATACTTAAACACACTGAAATAAATATACTATAATTTATTGTATGAGGTCGTGGGTTACAGAGCATTTCACATGTAGACCTCTGGGTCAGTCAGTCAAAACTTGCTTAATTAGGAGCATCCACTGTTGTCTAGTGACTGTATGAGACTCCAAGGACATGAATACATGGAGAAATCCATAATCAAATTTGGCATTTTTATTTTCACATTGTTATCATCTGTAGAGTCCAGAGCCACTTACCTTAAAAATTCTCTCTCTCTTTATAACATTTTGCAGTTTAAATACAGCTATAGTAGAGGCCAATTTCTGCAAAAGTGAAATAACAATACAGTCTAGATTTGGAAAAAAAACAAAGCTATCATTCCTCTTTAAAGAGCAGCTGCAAAACTATGGCACAGAGATATGGCAACTGATAGAATAGGCGCAAAAGCCAGCTGTGTTGGGGTTCCTCCCCCCTGGCATGGGGTCCTGGGAGAGGGCACCCTGGAGCAGAGGCACGGCCTACAGGGCTCCCCTACTCCCTGGTCAATCTTGTTCCCCATTGGTTATTTTGTGTTCCCCAACCGGGGGAGGACCCTGGTTGTCGAGTGATTCCAGAGTCTTTGGGCAGTCCCCTGGCCATGTGGCTGGAAAATAAAGATCTCTGAAACTTCTATCAAGAATCGCTCCCTATTTCTTTCCGCGGGCCTCGCTGTCTAATGCATGTTGCAGGAGACCCCACTGCAACACAGCTGAGTGCTAGAGAAATGGTTAACGCAGTCCACACAGGATGATATCGTGCAAATCTTAAAGAGCTTGTGTTGTTTAAGCCTCTTCTCCCTTGTTGTTGGGTGTATTATAACTTACCACAGATCTAAAAGAAGAAGAGCAAGGTGAACTAGTAAAAGGGTTAGTTCACGTACATGAAGTACGCATCAAATATATTGTGCTCTTCCCTGAATAATTTTATTACAGAGTTGTTATTTTAACTTTTAACTTTTCAGTCCAGAAAGGCATGCAAAGGAAAACACTGGATTTTAGGCTTTGAAAGAACTTAGGCACAACCATGTGATGCGTGCCTTAAGAATTCATTATTTAATGGCTGAAGAAACTTCTTATTTTTAAATGCAGGTGTGCTGGTTCTGAAAGCACATTTCAGTCCTAGATGAAGCTGAGTCCACAGACTGCATTTCGTCACCCTTTCTGTACTTGAATACATAGGTTTTCTACTTATAAGGCTCATGACAAATGTCAAGTCAATTCAAGTGGTGCCAGGAGAATATTCTTTTAGTCCTTCACTCTTTTCAGCTGTTATTTCTTTCTTCCAAACACCTTATTTTTGTGCCAGAGAACTCTTGTCTGTAGTGTTCATTTTCTTGCCATTTTTTCTTTATGGCTTCATAACAGGAGAGATCCTACAGAAGTTGTCCTCAGGAAAAACAAACCAACAGCAGATCCTATCTTTTCCTATGTGTACTAAAAGTATTATACAAAATGATAAGATTCGAAAAAGTTGAAATGCTGAAGGGATAGAAAAGATGCAGGAGCTTTCAGGGAAATCCTTGCTGTGCTTACTTCTAAAACTACAGGTTGGTAATGATTCTATACAAACCCGCACATTTTAAAAAGAAAATTTTCCTTTCCGTTATTAATTAATAGCAAAGGGATTAAAAGAAAAAAGGAAAACTACTGTCAAGAGAAACTGCAAAGGTGACCAAAGCATGAATCAGGCCTTAGTAACATCAGGCTAACAATCAGCTTCTTATTCTGTTTCTGTCAGTATTCAGGTAAAAGGGATGCACTTGGCCAGGATGAGTCTTCCAAAACACCTTTTTCGATTATTGAAATGAATATCTGCAGTGGAATGGATTTCACTGTACCCCTTTAATTTCTCCTGCTCTGCACCTGGTAGCTTGTTTCTGTTTTTTACTTTTCATCAACTTCTACTCCAAATCCAGTAATGCCTTGGTCTGGATTTCCTTCAGTTCCCCTTTTCTCAAAATGCATTTCTGATGTCAAATTTCTGCTTCACATGCAGGCATTTAGTTATGATTTTGCACAGAACATCCCTGTTTTGGAGTACATTCTTGCAGAATGCCACCTCTGTCCAAACCTAGACTGCTCCATGTTAGGATTAGGCAGGACTTTTAAACAAATGAAAACTACTAAATCTTCGAAACATCCTTGCCCATTCGCGTGGTCTCTTTTTGGAAACGCATGGGACTCGTATATCCCTTAGTGACAGTCAGTGTTGCTGCCCTCAGGAGTAAGTAGAATGGAATGGTTATGATTTTGAACACGATGTAATTAAAGGACTTGCAAGAAACTTGCATTTCCCAGACCACCATCCTCACTTCCAGAAAGAGGATTTTCACATAGTTCTTGGGCACTTTTGATAGGTTCCTTTGAATACTAATACTCAGTAACCCTCCCTCGTTTTGCTTAAATGATACATGAGAAAAAGTTTTAGTTTCTTCCTCTTATTTTACATAAAGGGACCATATGGTTAGGATAAGTAAAATGAAAAATATTCATCTGTTCAATCCTTACACACAGGGCACATATATCTGGAAAATTGCTACAAGCTATATGTATGTAGCTCTTCCTAAATATAACACCCAGTGGAATTCAAAATAATTTTTTTTCTGTCATTTCAAAACCATAAAATATTAAGTAAGTAATATAGTTGAAAGAAAAGTGTGCAATCCTGTTATTTCTAAGTTTATGGGGCTGACATTTTTCTCTCCTTGGAGTTTTATAAAAGTGTGACTCAGTTAATTGGATTGAAAGCCAAGGGCTGTCACAACTTGGATACAGAAATAAAACATTACATTCATACATGCTTGCAGAAAGAGATAAAGATACACTATGACTGTTTAAAAAGGTACTCAGAACAGGGAACTAAATGGTCATTGTGAAAGAACATTTAAATACAAAAAAAGCAACCATTAAATGGTTTTGTTTCCAGATCATCCTGTGTATAAAAAGATGCCAGTTGTACAATTTTGAAGCATCTCCTTTTGCTCTGTGTATTACAGTGCAAATTTAGTTCAGAAAAGCTACCCAACACATGCAATGACATTTTTGTCCAGCTGTCAGAAAACAAATGTATTTGAACAGTGGCTGCCTATCTTCCAACTACCTATCTGTGCTTGTCTCCCTGAAATATGCTGAAAATTAAAAAAAATCTAAACATTGTAAATTCAAATTACTTTTTTGATCGTGTGCTTATTTTACAGAAGTGTTAGTCACAATATCTTCAATCAATGTGCTTGTGTCAAGATATAACGACCCAATTGCTGAACATATTTCTGAATTTAAGACCAAAAGGAAGAGGTGACTAAAACACCTGAAACAGAGATGCTATGCAAAAGATCTGTGAAAGACCATCTGCAATTCTGACTGTTGAACTCCAGCAGCTGCATATATAACAAGGTAGTTAGTGGGTCAAAGCTGTAAGAAAGTGAGAAATTTGGTATTTTCTTTCTTTCACAGTAAAGGTATATGAAGCCTGTGCTAGTTTTTAGCAGTGTCTTCTAACTGCATGCTTGTAACTGGGTGAATTGGTTATGTTTTATAATGCAGATGAAAGTCCCAGACTCAGTGCAGTGAAATATAATCTTGCATACAATAGAAGGCAAACATAAGACTCAATAAACAAATGTGACAGAAATTTGCATTAGTAATTGCCTTGCCAGGTCCTACATTTAAGAATTGCCATGTTCACACAGGATGAAACCCACATGCTAAACAGTGACAATAGGATCTGTGCTAGTGTATTTCTACCTTCACAGCCCAGCCTTTTTCTTCCCTTCCCTTCCCTTCCCTTCCCTTCCCTTCCCTTCCCTTCCCTTCCCTTCCCTTCCCTTCCCTTCCCTTCCCTTCCCTTCCCTTCCCTTCCCTTCCCTTCCCTTCCCTTCCCTTCCCTTCCCTTCCCTTCCCTTCCCTTCCCATAACATAACATAACATAACATAACATAACATAACATAACATAACATAACATTTGTATGGACACTAACAATTATCTTTTATTACTTAAAATACCTTAACACACCTGTTGCCTTCTGACAGTAGCATACATCTTATGCTATCGTTGGGAACAAATGCAGTCTTGAATGTATCAAAAGGCAAGCTGTGAGCTAAATGACTTGGTGAAGATAATAGTCACTTTAGAAAGATGCATTCTCAATGTCTTACATACTGGACTTAAAGGAAAAAAATCTCCAGAACTCCTATTCAATGAAGTTTTTCAGTGATGTACATGAACTATGTCAGAAAATGTTAGAGTATTCTGGCTAATGGTTGTTGTGTGGTGTGGTGAGATGAAGGAGCTTTAGGAAAAGAAAGACTGAGACTGAGACTCCTAAGTTAAATACTTTGAAAAACAATGCTCCCTTTGGGGCTCCCATGTTGTAACTCATCAGTGCTATCTTCATGGTGATTTAAGCTGCGATTCTTTGAGGGAGACTGAAAACATGCTTATATTCATTTACCACTAGACTTACAAACCAGTAACTTTGCTGTGATGCTTTGGGTACTTGCATTTCTTATTGGAATCTTAATATTAGGGGAATTAAAGTAAAGACAGGCCTCACTGAAGATTGAAGGACTCAGACAGTAAAATCCAGGGCCTTTTTTTGGCTTGGGGTCAGGGAAAACACATGCTGAAACAATTTGAAAGGGATCCAGTTTGAAAGAGGGTAGCCACGCTGTTAACCATGATGCAATTGATTTGCAAAAGGTGAAGTATTCATCCCTCATCACACCACGATCTCAAGATAACCTTGTGATAGCAGATGCATATAATTTTTATGCATACATGTATATATATATATATATATATATATATATATATATATAAATATATGTAAACACGCAAACACACTCACACACACGTGTATATATGTGTACACTTTAAGGTTTTTTGTACATGCCCAGGATCTCTGACATCCATGAGAATCTACCAGTAGCTTCAGGACAAGAATGGCATTGTCATGCTTCTCAGTGGAGCTAGATTGCTGCTAGAACTCCAGACAAGGGAGGAGGATGGTACCTTCCTACAGTACCTTTACGGTACCTTCCTACAGTAGCAGTAAACTGTGTGAGCACTTCCTTCCCCTGCACTCACCCACCATTGCATTTTGGTGATTTCTGACTGTGGTGTGAATCTCCTCCTAAAGCGCTTCTCAGACCTCTGAGAGGAAGTCTTTTTCATCTGCTCTATAAGTTTGTTTTCCTCACCTTTACCTTCCTGATTTGAAATTATATAGGAGGAAAACAAGCAAGTATCTTTCAGTATCATGTATGAGAGTGCTGAGGCAAACTTGATTTTCAGCAAATGTTAAGTTATTGACTATTTTGATTCTGTAAAGCCCAAACGATATGATTTTTTATCATTTTAGGTTATTTTATAGAAGTGTCTCATAGCATGTCTCTATTTACTTTACAGAGTGTTTATGTCAAGAGAAAAAAGATGTAAGGAGGAATAAATTTTTCTGTAATCACTTGGTACCTTTCCTTTTTTCATAAAAGAAAGGAAATGGAAAATGATCTTAATAAAAACCATGATATCTGAAAACATAGTCATAAATTATGCCACAAAATACAGACACATTTAAGCTGAAAATTACTTCTGAAGTAATCTAAAAGTAATTTAGTACTCAGATCTAAATCAAATGAAATTTTCACAATGTTAAGGAGAACATAAAGAGAGCAGATGTTGGTTTTGATATTGAAAAACAATTCTGTTGTTGTAATGCAATCCTCTCTGAGAGACTTTTTTTTATTCTGTTTTCTTTGTTATGTTTCATTAAAAATTCTTATCAGGAAATTATTTTCCGTAACAACTTGGGATCATAGTAGCTTCCAATGACAGAAGTGTCCAAATTGTGATGATGATGCCTTAGGTTTTAACTTTAATATTTTTCAAATCCTGAGCTGCCTAGTGTGTAACTCTGAAGTTTCTTATAGCTTATTAACTTCTGTTCTCTCAGGCTAGGTAGGCATAACAAAGCCTCTCTAGGTTTGCTCTTCAAGGACACCTCGATTGTTCCAGGCCCCAAAATGTGTAAACTAAAAGCCTCTGAAGAGGAGGGACAAACCTGGGGTAATTACATTATTAGCTGAAGTTATAATTGGATGTGCAAATGGACCAAACATATAAAAGTGTGAAGAACCAGTGACCATGCGTTTGTCTTGGGTGTAGCCTTTTTGACTGCCCAGGGTGTACCTTTGAAGGCCCTTCAAATAAAAACCTACTTTTATTCTCTTCTTCTTGTCTAGCTGCGGTTTTCAGGTAGCCACTTCCAGGCATCAATAAAAACCTTCATGTGTCAAATGCCAAAGAAACACTTTATGGCACTACAATAAAGCAAAAGGAAGCAGAGCTAAAACACAACTAAAGAGTTTTCTTTCTCTTTTCCCAATCAAAACAAGGAATTTCCTTGAATGCATTTTAAAAATATAGCAAAGTACACTGGCATAAAATCTAGCAGTATTTGTATATTGTATTTATAATGTATTTATAATGCCCCTGGAATTTGTTCAAATTTATTACTGTAATTATTGAGAGCTTTATTAATGAATTCTGTGAGGGCAAAGATGCAGATATATAACTGTGCATATATGTTTTTTAATCACATTTAAATAGGCTGAATGGATGTGAATCGCCTGCTTTGGTGCCATCGTCATATATAAAGATTATAAAATAACCCAAGGAATCTAGAGTCAGTAACATAGCTTTTACAGTATTTATAGTAAATAATATCTTTTAAGAATGCTTAAACACAGAGGACTGGCAGTCTGTCTGGAAAGTGAAGGAGCAGAGGCTCTAGGAGATACCTGAGGTGACTCACCTGCAGCTTGGAAGATCATTTACAGAAACTGATGGCTTCCTTGTGTTTGTGCCTGGCATGTAGTGCCCATAGCATTCAAAATATTCTGACCTGTGACAGGATGAGCAAATGTCATCTATCAGCTGTCTACTTACCAAGTGTTCACAGCTCGACAGGTGAAGTTATTCTTTCACTCAGGAGGCCAGTTCAGATCTGAAAGTAGTGCTCTTTTGTTCTCAGCATTGACACTGTTTAGAAAAGGCACTGCAGTGACTAAGAGGACCACTAGGACTGAGTCCCACTCACCAAAGCTGTCCAACTGTGGTGCAGCTGGTGGCTGAATAATTTTGACAAAACCAGGCTAAGGAGAGCAGGGAAAGCTCTGTGTGAGCAGAGAAAGCCCTGTGTGAGCAGGTTCATATGTAATTAAGATCACTGAAATGGCTTAGGTTGGCTTGTGTGCATGCTAAGTGCATAGTCAGATCCAGCAAAAAAAAAAATAGTGGGGAAGCTGTGGCATGATCCTGAGGAGCAGAAAGTAGTAATAAATTGTGTAATTGTCCTCCTTTCCCACATAATTTTAAAGAAGTTTTCTTGCATTTTATAAAAGTATAAGCAAACTTCAAACTCAAAATTTATGCACAGAATAGCAAATATACTTGCTGCTATTATCCAGAAAAAAATGCATTAGGACAGTTTGCCAGCATAGTGAATGTTTTCGCCTAGAAAATTAAGTGGCAGCACCTAAGGTAAAACTACTTCAATAGCCACTGACTGCCCAAGGAGACAGAGGTTGGCAGATGTGGGTCCTCTTCATGTCTCCCACTGTCCAGATCCCCATTTTGCATTCTGATTGATCCCATAATCTCATAAACATAACAAGGTCTTCTGAGAGTGAGTAGTGGTGCTAATCATCACCAAAGTAGCATGTCATGAACAGCAAAGGCCTAATCTAATCTATATGGAAGTGCATGGGAAAAAAGAAAGGGTCCAGCATAGCCTGAAATCCCACCGGAAACCTTACGTTCTTTGTGGATTGGCAGTTTTGGTCGCTCTGTGCAACGTGGTAGATGAAATCATGTACAATCTCTCATCTGATCTTATTTCTGTCTCTCGTATGATTTAAAAAGAGGATTCCTCTGAGCTACAGGTGATAGGGCTAAAAGTGCTTTTATGAAGCTTGTATCAAGTTGATAACATAATTAGTATAGCTGTGAAAATTCCTTCACAACTAAAAGGGGAAGAAAGAATGAAAAATTACACACACCAAATCTGGGCTTTTTTTGTCAGCATATCCTTGGGGTTGATTCTCTGTTCCTGTCAAGCAGTGTAATGAGCTGCAAATTTAATCTACTGAAAACATGGGCAAGAGTAACTGCCAAACACCTTCAGAAATACTTAGCAACTGTGCCATGGGGAAAAATGAATTAAGGCAAGACAAATAAAGCCAGGCTATCCAAAAGTTGTGAAATTCCCTGAGAAATGGAACAAATCCCAAAAGATATTCTGCTTGGAATTAACCTGGATACTGATCCAAACAGTTCATATTTGTCTACTCTATAATCAGTAATATTTTGCCTCCTAATAGTGATATTTTCTCTATTTAATGTAATTGAAAAAGCACGTGAAATCCTGGAGAAGATACTTGGGGTTAGGAGGTGATTTTTTATGCAAGAATGAAGAGGAGCCCTGAGAAGGTGTACTGATCAAGTTCCTTGTTCTGAAACTTGTACAGTTAGTTGTTGTCCTGGGTTGCAGTGTATTCTATTACCGTCCTCATGAGCTGTTGAAACCAAGTGGGACAGTGTTTCCTTGCCTCCTCCCCCAGACTATCTTTTATTAATGAGCCCATCAATGCCTGGCCGCATGACTCATCATTCCATTGTGAGATGCTCCACCCAGAAGGAGGAACCAAGAATTCCATCCTGGATAAAAGCTGAGATTCCAAACACCACAGCCACCCTTTCCACTGGATTCCCAGAGGACAGGAGCTACACAGCCACCACTGGACCTTCCAAGGAAGAGCAGACCCTTCTAAAGGATCAGTGTTTCATTAGAACCACATCCACCACTTCAGGAGGACTGCAGCCACCATCTTATCAGACTGCTACCACCACCCTGACTAACAGGGTGTCAGGTTGTATCCTCTGTCAGTTTGAACCAGTGCTTTCTGCCTTTTTTTTTTTTTTTTTTAATTTCCCTATTAAATTGTTATTCTGACTTGGTGCCTCCCACTGGTTTGTTTTCAAACTAGTACAGTTGTTCAGTCCTGTGCCAAGTGGTATGAGTTCTGCAGAATGGCTATAGTCACACTGCATGTGCCAGTTTTGAAAGCCAGCGTACCTATTCTGTGTCCTGTTTCTTACTGCCCTCCAATAAAATCATTTCTATTTGGCCAGGAATATATTTTCTGTGCTTATCTCAGTTTGCATTGTGAGCTTGCTTAGCTCACAACTTCATTATAGTTTCCATTTTTTCTAAATCCTCCAGAAATAGGATGCAGAATGCTCTCTGAGGACATATCAGCAGAGTAACTGGAGGGTATCAAAAGAATATAGCCCCTTCTTGTTTGGTTCTATGTACATACAGACAGTGCTGCTATGTAACCTGCAGTTCTCAGGAGAAGGCAGTGCTAGGAGAGGACCACAGACATGGCACTGCCTTCACACAGTGCTGGGAAAGGGCAGCAGCCCCGGGTTTTGAGAGCTGCCCTTTAGCTACCAGTGCAAGCACTGAGTACCAAGTGTGGTGCATTTGTAGACTTGAACAATGTGCAAATCTATGTCTTTATTCGTATAATGCGATCTGACCCACATTTATGTCCAATTCCAAAATAATATGGTAAAGTTTTTACATCATTTGAGATGAACAGAATATATGAACACAGCGATAGGAAGGTGCAGAGCCCTCCTCAGTGACATGCAGCCAGTTGCACTCAGGAGATTTTAAACAGGGTAAGCAAATCAAGGACAATTACATGATCAGTTATGTTTCATAGTGAAAATCTTTCTTGTCCTTCCCTTAATATCATTCCACAGCAGGTGACTTTTTAACAAAACACATACCCACACTAAGCAAATTTAAGTAATCACTAAAAATATTATCCCTTTATTTTTCCCAAAAAAACCCCTTAAAAATCTGTCACAACACAGGATATGTGATATAGGTGTGGTTGTGTCTGCTTTTGGGAAAAGGGAATGAACTAAATAACCTTTCGGTTTCTCAGCTCCATTTCTCTCTCTTCAAAAGTATGATCTAAAGCCACTTTGGCAGCAAAGGTGTCACAGTCCTCAGCAATGACATGACTTACATCCTGCAAGATGCTGCATGCTTTCTGTTTCTAGTTAGTCAAAAAAGCGAAGGGAGATAAGGATTTTGTCCCACTGTGGTCTTTATCCCCTCAAAACCAGCTTTGCTTTGTCTTCTTTGCTTCTGAATAGGCAGTTAAGAATCACAGCATTCAATACAACACCTGCACTAAGGAGATCTTCTCAAAAAACTATTGCAAGTATTGTGACCACAAAATATAACTTGCATACGATTAGCTTTTGAAATGATAGTTTCAATGGTACAGACTGATTTTTTTTTTTTCTGGCTTTAAGCTACTTTTATAATATTTTATACTCCTATGGTGTGCTCACCCAGTGCACCCATTTCCAGGGGATGCTAAGTAACACGGCTTATCCCAGCCAGTTTCATATCTAATGAACCAAATCTCTCTGTGCAACATCAGTCAGATAGCCCACTGTAGCCAGAGGCACTTGTGTTTATCAACTGGCAGACTGGTTCAATAGACACCAAGAGGCAAAGTTCTGCACACTTTTAGCACATTCAGTAGTGAATAATTACAATTAATACTTCAGTTTTTTGGAAATTAGGTAATCTGTAGAGGTGGGATTTAAAGATGTTGTCAGGTAGTAAAATGTGTGGCACTTTTTTTTTTTTCTGAATTAATAAATTATTTTAACATTTAGAAGGGGACTATTAAGTAGTAAATGGAAGTATTACTTTTACATATTTATATTCCCAGAATAAGGGGTTTTTTTCCAAGCACAGTGCTGAATGTTCCTAGGGCAAGTCAGTAGAGAATGGAAACAAGCTGGAGATAGGTTGGTACAAAGACATGAGGTGCTTAAAATTCATCAAGAACCTGGGCAGGAACCATATACCAGAGTGGCCAAGAGAATGGAAATGTGTATTCAGTAAATAGAGCTTAGCTAAACAACAATGGTTATAACTGCCTGATACTCTCTCCATCATCAAGCTGACACAAATCTATCTTTATCATTGGACAAAAAAATCTTGAAATAGAATTTCAATCTAATTTGCAAAAGAGATTTAAATGTTGAACTATTGTATTTCCGTTGAAATATCATCATCTGTCCAGAAAATAAAACATATGAAGGCCATTTATCGTCTGTGAATGAATTCTCTAAGAAATTATCTTAATGATTTTTTGAGCAGCAAAAAATGCAGCTACATTTAAATAAGAGTCAGGGTTCTAACTAGAGAAATTCATTCTGAATATCAGCACCCTTTATCAGAGAGACCACCAAAGTCATTAGCCAGCTGGTTACCTAAAATGTAGCATGACAGACTTTCCACTGATATTATTCTATTTGGATTTAGTCTCAAGATAAGTTTTTCACTTAAACTGTGTGAGATTTTGTTTTATGTAAATAAAGGGTTCCCTCTATAGAAGAGAGCAAGCGAATGCATACTTTTTAAAAAAAGAGTAAAAAGCATTACCTACAAAAAGGTCTGCAGGATGCTAAACTTCAATTAGCCCTACTAACAAATTTGGGTTGATATTGAATCTAATTCTTGGAGAAAAATAATCAACAACAAAAAACCCAAAAAAAACAAAAAAAAAAGTAAGTGGGGTTTATTTTGTAGTCTCAGGACAACTCTTACCACAGATATAACAATATGGCTTATGAGCATTCAGGCCGATAATGAAAGTTTCAAAACAGTATCCATTTTCACTGAAAATGTGAATGTTATTTGAAAATGCCATATTTCTGCTAAGTAATTGACCACATCATCTATGCCCTCAAACATTCCTAGGATATCCATTTATGTCATATCAATAAGTGTTAAAAACTATTGCAATATTTATTTTAATAGACTCAATCCCATCTGAAGATTTTGCCATAGGTATTAACAATGACAAAAGGCCTGGTAGACTGCATATTCCACCTTCCTACTAATCCCTGCTAAAATAAATTGTTCCCAAAGAGGCAGATTCTGCTTTAGCTGGTATCAATGGAAAAGTAAATACAGTCTTGAAGCTAGAATGATATTCAGAAAATTGGAGCAGAATGTAGCCCTGTAGATTTTTCTGATCCAGTTTCAAATGAGGGAAGTGATGATGCTTTTACTGCTTCCCTAAGGAATCTCCTTTGCAGTTTAAGAGACCTGAATGCTAAGGTTACTTTTGCTCCTGACAATTACTTCATTTTTACATTCTCAGTTTCATCCTGTTTCCCCACTCATTTCCTACTGGGTGACACAATGCATGCTACACATATGTATAGATAAGGCCAAGCTCTGCTACCACTAATATTCAGAGAGCAAACATGACTGCTGAAATTCCCCTGTAATCTTAGTTCATGTATCACATTCAATCCACCTTTTCTGGAATATCTCATGCCACACCTTTCATGCCTCGAGCACACTTCATTATGGTTCTGCATCATAATGCACATGTTCATGTGTTTATGTGCACTGCTCTTTTGGTGTCTCCTCATGGACAAGTTTCAGTTCATTTTCCCCAGGCTACTCAACTATTGACATGCTGACTGAGTAATTCCCAAACAGCCTTCATTCTTTGGTTTTTCCCCCCTGTGCGACATCTGTCATAGGCGCAATTTTAATATATCTATGGAAATTACATATAGTTTATCTAGAAAACCCCAAAGCTTGCCTACAGCAATGATTTAACTTTGGCAGTTCAGCCAGGGAGTAGGACTGTTGTTCCTTTTTTTAGTAGGACAATGAAATGCAGCAGCACCTGTGTTGTGCATCTCTGCAAGACAGCACCTCTGAGCATGCTACACACAAGAAACACAACTGTTAAAATGAGTGATGTACACCCAGGGTAGCTGAAAGGTAGGCTAAGGGGGAGGCTTTTAGGAGAAACCTGAACTTACAAGAATCATGGAGACATGATGAATGTTTCCCAACTCTTTTCCATGAGTTTTATGGTGCAAAAAGCACACCACTCTCAGAAAAAGAGCTGCATCAAGAGGGTTATTGGGACTGGAGTTCTCCAGAGACTATAGATCTGTTTTACTTTAATTAATGATTCTTTATTCATCTATAAGCAGGCAGTGCTCAGATTTTGAGCATAAAACAAATGCACTGCCAAGCATGAAAATGTAGGGGTTTTTTGTCAGGTTCCTTTCTTATTTAAAGAAACACAATGGACTGTCAAATGACAGTAAATCTGGATATTTTGACAGATTTTTTTTTTCCCATGAAGGACCAAGGCAGTCCTGTCTCATTCCTTGCTTTTGGGAAGGTGCTCCAGGCTGTTCTTCTGCTCTAGAAGAACCATAGAGGTATCTTCACTGGCACAAAATATGAATATGCTCAGTTTCTTATTACCCGTACTAATTTTTCAAAGCAAAACTGGGAATGGGGAAAATTACTTGGAAATGAATGAAATATTTAGGATATTAGGGCATTCCGATTTTTTTTTTTTTTTTTTTTTTACTAATATGGGGTTAAACTTGTGGTAGATTTTTTTCACCCACCCTTTTGAGACTTCTGATTAGGACATAAGAGTATCTGTTTGACTTTTTTTACCATCAAACATTGCTTTCAGGAGAGTGTTCACACAGTCTTCTGTAACTCATGATGTTTGCATATGCTCCTCTTATAAGGCAGGCTTTAAAGAAGTGCTGTAACACTTTTAATTTAATGACCAGATGTCAAGTGATTTTTGCCCTTGAAATTGGAAGTGATGCCTTTATTCATTTCTCTCTCCAACAGGCATTAAGAAAGGCAGAAAGACATCACCTAATGTTGTCCTTTGACTATTGGTCATGATGATCACAGTATGGACGTTAAAGTTAAATGAGGCATGTAGGGGAGAGATTTGTAAAAAGTGATGCTTTCCAGCACACTTATGATCTGTCCTGGTTTTCTTAGCTGAAACTTTAGGAAAAGCCTCCTAGCACAAAGGGAGCTGAGGTACTTTCTGGTAGGTCTCCTGGTTAGACAAGGGGAGAACACATGCTGTAGGGTAGTTATGAGCTGTAGGATAGATATAGCCGTGTGGAGTCATCAGATTAAATGAATTAAATTATTCTTTCTTAGTCCTCATCTCAAGTCCTAGTCAAGATAATATTTATAATCCATAATTGCCTGGATATAGAATCAGAGAGTATTTAATAACAGGGCAACCAATATGCATGTCCCTATAAACAAGACACTATTAAGTGGACTTGTTTTGTCCAAGGCTGTTTGCAAGAGATTCCCAACAGAAGTGCATTCCACACTACTGCTCTAGGTAAAAATATACTTTTAAAAGCAAATAAGAGCCTGCCAGCAAAATTAATGGCATTGTCTTTGATACTGAGATCCCTGTGACCTATATCTGACACAATTTAGCAGTTAATCAGGATGTTCCATTTATGTCAAGCAATCTGAATCCATTTCATTATCAGACTCCTTTAGACAGATCATCCTGTAAGAAACTTCAGAAAGAACAAATAGGAATATTTTTTTTTTAGTAAGGAGGGATGGTGTCAGAAGCTAAAGTCAGCAGCACTTTGAAATCAATAACAATGCATTCTGTAACAACCTGGAAGCCAGTGACACCTGACAGAATAGTCAGGATGTCAAATTTTGAAGACGTGAGTTCAGTGATGTTGTAGCAGCAGCCTTTAAATGTATTTCTCTGTGAGATCCATCATATCAGAAGTGCATAAAAAAGACAAGATGTAATGAAATCTTGGTGGATAAACTGAAATGTAAGGAATTGGGGAATAAAATAAATCTGACTTTTGTGATCATGCGTAAGTGAACACTAAAATAGATAATGTCTGAAAAAGTAGACTAAGCATCATTATAGTAGAAGACTAAATTGAAATATGTAGGATTTTTTTAAATCTAAAATTCATGTAAGAATTCATTATATAAAGTATGGGAACATGGAAAGTGATCCTTTCAGAAAGACAGCACATATTTATCAATAGAGAGAAGAAAAGAAAAACAACACTATTATCGATAAGGGTGTGTTTCTTTTCCTAAAAAAAAATGTTTATTAAAATGAAATATTTCTGTCTTGATTTTTAAGTTTTGCTACTAAGATAGGGTTTCAATCCATAAATATATAACAGTGATTTATGGAATTGCATTAATGCCAGTTCTCAGAACTTAGATGACTTCACCTATGATACACAACTGTATCCATTCCAAAAGAAGTTAGAAGCAAACCATGCCTAAATTCTGTGGTTACCTCATATCTTGCAGTGAGAATCAGATCATTAGAAACCTGTCTTATAAGGAAATAAGGACATGCAGTAGCCAATCTGCCATTCCCTTTAACACATGCCAGTTAAAATGAAAAGTTGTTCAACAAAAACATTTCCATTGCAGATTCGCTTGGCTTTTTAAATGGAAAATCCCATTTTCCTAAGAAACTGAACGTTCTTCATGAAAAAATGCACCTGGATAAAAATACAGAATCCTTTTGAAAACTGTCATTGTAAAACTGAATACAAACTCTGTCTGCTGTTACCCAGGCCTGACATCAGAATGTAGGGATCAATATTTCTAGTTCTTATTTCTGCTTTTTCTCATTTTTTCACCAGTCACTTGAGGTAAGTGAATGATCCTCTCCAGTTGTCCCTTGCAAAAAATTATGAAAATGATGAAATATTCTAAAAGGTGTGCTGAGACTAACATGTATAAAATGTTCTGAGATTCTAAAATGACAGGTCCTTTCTAAACGGGATTATGTATAAAGTACTATGTTTAAAGAAGATGTTCCACACTGGTCATCTTTCCCCCCAGGATTTTGTTCTCTGCAGTCTCAAAGGACATTGATCAACCGAAGATACCTTTATGGAACCTCATGGGAAAAAGATTAATTTCTCCTGCCACCATCTTTTATTTATCACCAATATTTATAATTTTGTTCCCACCACACTAAATACATTCTGTGAAAGAAACAAAAAATCTTTGTAAAAGCTCATACAGCAAAGTCTGCATGCAGAATTCTGTTGGAGGTTTCAGCCTAAAATCAGTCATGAAGACTTTGTGGGCTTTCTTCAATGTCTATCAAACCTACTCAGTCATATGTATGCTAAATGTGACTAACTTCATGGCAGAGGCACTGCAAACAGCATATCTGATCATTTTACTGGGCTTCTGACATATGCTAACCTAGAAAAAAGCTGTTCAGCTTCATTTCTTGCAAAGCTGAAATTTCCATTATGCTTACTTGTGCTACCTCCCTAGGAATGAACACTATGTGTAATATGACACAGGCTTTTATTAAAAAAAATATTATATGTTTTGATTTTCCACATTCAAAAATCTTGACTCAAAACTAAATTAACACAAGGCAAAAATAACCCCAAAAACCCATGGAGGGAACAAAAAGCACCTGAGAAAACATTTCATTTGGACTGAATTGATCTTCTGGAAGTGGAGTCTCTTGGAACAAGCATAGAGGGAGAAAGGAAGGAGAAGTTGAGTTAAAATGACGTAAGGTTGACAAAGGGTTGCAAAGCAGAAGACATAGGAGAAAAAAGGGAAAGGAGTTTTAAACTGTACAAATAGCATTTGTCTGGGTATAAGGGAATTGGTAAAAGGTAAAAGGGAATTTATAGTTGTGACTCCTTAATCAAGAGGGTTTTATTCCCTTTTTTTTTTTCTTTCTCTTAATGTCTTTTTACTCTGCTAATACAGAGGTGTCAGATGTGGTGATAGGGTAACCCATTTAAAATTCTGATTCTGTGATCTATCTATCTGTACCTCTTGTGGGTATATCTTGTAAACTCTGGCCAGGCACCAAATAATCCTTTCAAAAAGCAAACTATTGGGGCTGTTTGAAGAGTCCGCATGCAGCATATGAAGGAAGGGTAAGTTAACAATTCTGCTGCAAGACATGTATGGATCTGAGAAACTTAACAGATGAGCACCCATGGACTATATTGTACTGATAAAATTTCACTAAGGTCCCAGCAACAATCCTCTAGTTTCTAAGACAAATCTTAGTTCTGCATCTTTGTGCCCTTATACTTCGTGCCATTTTCCTTGTTTGCTCTTAGTAGTAGTGTTTGAAAAATTATCCAGTGTATTCTGCATTTTTTCTGTGTCCATGACGCTCCAACTTTTATGTCGTCACTAAATTTCAAATAGTTCACTCTTAGCTTTGATGACAAAGTTGCTAGCAAAAACATTGGGTAAGACCTCCTCCTAGACTGAATCTTGAGGAGCACGGTTTGTAATTTTCCTCTCCCAAGAACAGTAATCTCTCATCAAAACTGCTGGTTCCCTTCTCCAGTTGGCCATCTCTTGATACAATTAGGGAAAATCTAAATATTTATGGTTTATTTGATTGTTTCCCACACAACATTGACAAAGGCCTTGACTGAAAATGCTCTAAAGGATCAGGTTTTTCAACAAAGAAGGATGCCAAAATAGATTTATATGATTTGTGTAAGATTATGTTGCCCTGGATTCAAGGCCCAATTTTTCACCTTTCTTTAATTATTCTGTCTTTAAAAATTTCAAATTCCACAACACAGAAAATGTCCCCACTGTCACAGCAGCCAGGCTGAATGTATGAGCCTGCCTGTTTCAGCCTGCATCCATGTTCTGTGTAACATAACATTAAAGGATTCCTGAAATGAGAGCTTATGCTGAGCTTGCACTCCAGGGATAGTTAGGAGTTGATTGTTAGGCTTGGCTGGACTCTGTTGTCAAATATCACCTGCCATAGCTTTTTCACACATGCAGCCTGGTTAATATTCAGTGCAAACATGTTCTGGCTGCTTTCATCAAGGCAATATGCATCTCCTTATTGTCATAAAAATGAGAGGTTTTCTATCTAGTCCTGATGACAATTTCTCTGGGTGATGTTAAATAGGGAAACAGTGCCAAAATGGCACTTTCTAAATGGAGAAAACATTAATTATGTTGTAGGATAGCAGAAGAGTGGAGATGAACATCAGTACAGACAGTGTCAGTTGCCTATGAAAGAGCAGAGGTAGATATTCAGCTGCTTCACACATTTGGGTGGACTGTTGAAAAGAGGAACACAACACATAACAATTAAAGCAAAGCCAGTTATAAAAATACCTGAATTCCTAATAATCATTCACACTCAAAAATAAAATGCAACACTTTAGTTGCATTTCAAATTGCATAATTAATTGCACCTGATTATAACTGGTGTCTAAATCAACAAGATTCATGAATTCCTTAAAATATGGTATTGTTACATCTCCAAATTGGATGACTTATGTAAATAGCCAATCCAGTACTATGAACTCCAATTTCCAAATAATTTTAGCTATAAGATAAATATATAGACAGACATATATATTCAGTACTGTTGCATGTAGGTATACACAACAGACTCTGCTAGATGACAACTATGCGTTTTAAGTTTCTGTAGCATTTAGAACAGTGAACAAACTAAAGAATTTATTTCTTTGAGTACAATAATTTATAAAATTAATCAAAAACTGTACTCCTTACTTATTTGCTCACGTGCAACTTTGAGAGTCTCATCTTATGTCTGGATTGTGTTATATCATACCTCTGTGAAGTAGATGCAATGGGAAAAAAAAAGACAAAACAAAAATTAAATTGTGCCTGTTCTTAAACCTTAGAACTTTTAAAGATGAATTTTTGGCTCATGATATTAAAATGTCATTTGCATATTGATACTGTTCCCACGCTGAAACAAGCAGAGCAAAGACTTCCAAAATAGGTGTTATTTTGTTATTAGTCAACAGACTTTGAAAAGCAAACTCAGGGTTTATCAAAATAACTGAGCAATGGATAAACAGTTGGAAGAAAACCAAGTCCCAAACTCTTATTCCTTTATTATTCAAGTTTGATTAACTGTCTTCTGTAGCTGTTCTCCAGAGTATCTAAGAGTCCACAAAAGGAGCTCAAACAAAAGTAAGACCACCTCAGTCAAGAGCTGAAACTGTGGATTTCCCCAGAGGATGTATCTAACAGCAGCCATTCAGGAAAGCAAATCACAAGGATGAGCTGCCTGCTTTAATCAAACACCACATAGATCTGAGTAGTGAGGCACAGTATCAGAGAATAGAATCATAAAATATTTTGGATTGAAAAAGACGCTTAAGATCATTGAGTCTAACCATAAACCTAGCACTGCCAAGCCACCCACTAAGCCATGTCCCTAAGGGCCATATTTACAGGTCTTAAATACCTCCAGGGACTGCTCTAGAGTCAGGCTGTTACAATATTTGGAAACTCTTACAGTGATTAAGTTTTTTCTGATATCCAGTCTTAACCTTTCGTGGTGGAACTTGAGGCTCTTTTGTGTGACCTCTTGCTCTTTGGGAGAAGAAAATAATCCCCACCTCCAAACAACCTCCTTTCATGTAGTTTTAAAGGTCTTCTTTTCTCAGTGGCTGCTCATGATTTGTTCTCTAGACATTGAGATTGTGGAAGGTGTATTAAGTGTCAGTGTGGATGGCCTGGAGAAGAAGTACTACATGATAGTATTTTTCACATATTGAGGGAAGTTATCAACAAAGGCTGGTGGATGAGAGGCTGGACATGACCCAGCCATGAGTCCTCACCCACAGCCCAGAAGGCCAAATGTGTCCTGGGCTGCATCCAAAGCAGTGTGGGCAGCAGGGGAGGGAGGGGATTCTGCCCCTCTGCTCTGCTCTGGTGAGACCCCACCTGGAACACTGCATCCAGCTCTGGGGTCCCAGCACAGGAAGGACATGGACCTGCTGGAGTGAGTCCAGAGGAGAGTTACAAAAGTGATGAGAGGTCTAGAGCACCTCTCCTATGAGGAAAGGCTGAGAGAGTTGGGGTTATTCAGCCTGGAGACAAGAAGGCTCTGAAGAGACCTTATTGAGACCTTTCAGTGTTTAAAGGGAGCTTACGATAAAGATTAGGACAAACTTTTTCACAGGGCCTGTTTTGGCAGTAAAAGGGAAATTAGTTTTACTTGAAAAGAGATTAGATTTATACTAGATATAAGGAAGAATATATTTTCTTAGGATGAGCACATTTAAACCCTGAAACAGATTGTCCAGAGAGGTGATAGCTGCCCCATCCCTGGAAATATTCAAGATCAGGTTGGATAGTACTCTGAGTAACCTGATCTAGTTGAAGATGTCCGTGATCACTGCCGGGGAGTTGGACTAGATGGTGCTTAAAGATCCCTTCTAACTCAAACTACTCTATGATTCTATAGCATCCTCATCTGCAACCATTCTGAATGAGTGTGCATTTTGAGAGATAATACAAAACCAAGTTCTATCATGATGCTCATCCGCTTAATTTAAATTCTAAAATATGTTATTTGTACAACAGATTCACTCTTCTGCATAATTTAACAGAATTCCCGGGGAAAAAAACCCTAAACACTCGGAGGAATGAAAGAGCTCCATTTTGTCTTTCCCGGGATCTGTTTTCCCTCTTATTTTACAAGATGGACAAAAAAAACTTGTCAAATTTTTCAAAATTGTCTTTAAAGATCAGAAGAATTAAGAAAACTTCAGTGAGTCATAGACATTTTCAAAGGTCTCCCAGCTCAGTCTTTCACCAAAAAAAAAAAATAGAAAATGAATTGACTCTTTAAAATAACATAAGCAAAGAAAAGGAAAGTGAACTTCAGTATTCACAACCTAATTTACATTCTCTCTTTGTTCTGGCAACTCTTGTAGTTAACAGATGGTGCAAAGGCAAACACACCTTTTGATTTTAGGAAAAAAATGAAAAAAATAGGTGCTTCAGGAAATGTGTTCTATTAAGCATAAGATATTAGGACTGGTTCACTTATACTGTTAACTTGTAACACGATATAAGCAAATTAGAGGAAATTCAGTGCCTAATTGTCTTACAGGTTTCTAAAAATGCGTCCCATTAGCCCCAGTTCAGGAAGCAGCTATGTTCCTAAAATCATGCTGGATCCTAAATATGAACATCAGTGTCATTGACTGCATTGCTTAAGTCCAACTTCTCCATAAAATTCAAATCAGGCAGGTACCAGTGGGACATTATATAATTCATCAGCATCAAATAGACATTTAGATGTTTACTTCCTTCACCTTCTGAGCTCTGCATCAGATACAATGACTATAAGAGGTTCTCAATCATTTCAGTGCTCACCAGGGCATCCACAGTAACAGCTCTCCACAACTCCTTTCACAAGCAAAGACCAACAAAATTCAGCAGTAAAAGAAGGATAATCCTTATAGTCAAACCATTGACTGAATGACCTTTCTGGCTGTTCTGATGGTGCCCTGCATTTTAGTGAAGCCCAGATGGCTTTGCTGTAGTTGGGCAGCAGATGCTAATTAGCTCTGACAGCACCAGTTATTAACTCTTATGATACAGATTCTTCTGTGTTCTTCTTCTCATTTGCCACCCCTTCCATACTGAGAACTTTATTTCCCACCCCTTCCATACTGAGACCTTTATTTCCCACTGTGGATAAGCCTAGCATCTTTTTCAGAATAATAATGGCCATAGTCCGCATGTAAACCTTACTTTTTTTCTCTCCTTGTTTACATTTTAACACTCATAAGGCCCTGTGGACAATTGGTACAAGCTATTGAGAAGGCAGGCTGCCTGGTTTTGGTCTACAGTTGAGGAAAACTGCAGTGGATATAAGTACAGATTTCATCTATGAAGGCAAATTATGGCTTGGTTTTCAGGTTTTGGTTTTACTACAAGTCCCCATCTATGAGTAAGGGTTGTTCATTAGACAAAAGGAATGCTCCATTCCCCATGCAAGCTAAAACCTGAGCTTTTCTCAGGGATACAGTAAGATACTCAAAACTGTAAACTGACCATCAGCCTCCGCCATACTTCCTTTCTTGCCCTTTCTTTAAAAACACAGCTCTTCTATGTTTCGTTTCAAAGTGGAGATTTATTTCTCATTACAACATTCTAGAGAGCTTGTGAAGCTTCTCTTTTCTGCAGGAGTTAAAAGAAATATAATACAAGCACTAATTGCTTCCTAATCCACCAGTAATAAGAAATAAAATTACCTTCCATATGTATTCCTGTTTCCAAGCACTTTTTGCATGTATGAAGTATAATGTTGCTTGGATCTCTGTTCACATGTACTCCATGTTATCGAAGGTTGCAGTTGGAGCTTTCAGTGTCTGTTTTCTGCCAGTTGCGGTAGGGTGGGTTTTTTTCATTTTATTCATAACTCAGGTAACTCTGTTATTTGGATGGTTTTATTTTGATACTGAAGAACAATGTTGCCCAGGCTGTTTCTCTATCTCTAAGCTATTATTTTGGTTTACCATAAATTTGCCTTCAGAACAGATTTTGCCACATCACAATTTGTGCATGATAAATACCCTGGAATGATTCATGTTGCTGTGGTCATCTCATGCTTTGATTGAGTTTGGGGACAGAAATAAAACTCTCTGATTTCTTAGAAAGTTAACTGTTCCAGCTTGATAATTCCAGCTGGGAAATGTTTTTTTACTTTTAACATGTTTTTCAGGAGAGTGTTATGATACTCACAGATTTTGATGTACCTTTGTACCTTCTCTTTTTTTTTTTTTTTCAATTGCTTCAGAAAGTTTCTGTGGTAAAAAAAAAAAAAACGAAGTCAAATTTGCCACTTCAGGACACAAAAAAACTCTTCCTCTTCAGGTTTAGAATGGCATAAGGAGTTTGTGGGATTTTGTCCTTGACATAGGATATACTTGTAGGTCACTGGTAGTAAGATTTGTGGACTTATATCAAAAGTCTGCATTCATAGGATAAAATTATTGGTCTCCATTTTTTTTGTCATCCCGCCAGGATGACATCTTTATGAAAAGTCCTGTGGAACAGGGTTGTTGTTTGGTTGTTTTGGTTTTTAAAAAATAGCTATGCACAGGGTGTTACAGTGTTATTTGTTGCTCTACAATTAAGGAGTGGACACATGGCATGAACATCTTATGGTCTGTGTGGTACTTGTAAAATCCTACATAAAAAAGTTCTTCATTATTCTGATAAAACACCTTGTATATAAAATTTTTGGATCTCTTGTTACCATAACAACGAATTGAAAAGTGGGTTGAAGTTAATGTCATAATACATTTTTTTACTATTTATTCCTTCATCTAAAGATTTTCTTCTTCACTCTGAAGAGGCTTACATTATAATTCATTTGTTGAAATATTATTGTAGTAATTATGCAGAGTTTAATATGAGAGATGGGGTGAGCAGGTGGACAGGATTCAAAATTTTAAATGAAAACAGCTGATTTCTCCCTTCGGAACAATGTTTGTCCCACAGACAAAAACAACCCAGCACCCTCATCTCTCTCTCTTGTACATCAGCTCTTGTTTCAATCACTTGTTTGCTGTGCATCTGTTATCATGGTTGTGCATGAGACTAAGGATCAGCACCTTTGTTGCAGACTTTACTTTTCCTTCTGGTCCATAACAGCACAGAGAGATGACAAATGCTGCAATTATTCTACCACTACACACAACCAGGAAAAATCTTATAGTGCAAATAATTTACCATTCAAAACAGCAGCCGGGAGAAAATTCTTACTTCTTAGACTGCTTTTTTAATGGAACTAGAAATGGTCTAATACTAGTGAATTTACAAGTCTCACAGAAGTTTCTTTCACTTGAATCAGAACTGTCTATAAAATGGTTGAAAAACATATTTGAAAGATCTCAAAAAATACTTGACATCTGCAAAGAAATACAGTGTCCATGTCTTTGCATTATACCACATGCAAAATAGTCTTTGTATTCCTTATGTGCTTTGAGGGGTGAAAATAACAACGGAAGCCAATGCACTGCCACCTTCTCTGCTCTTTCCATGCTGGGCAAACAGCAGGACTGAGCTCACTAATCACTGATCAGGTTCACACTAAAGCAGTATGAAGTCTCTATAACATATTCTAAATTGCTTCTGCTGTATTTAATTCTGTTTATATTCCACTCCTGGAGACTATTTTCTTTCTCCTGTCTACAGTACAGACTACTGAGAGTATGATAAGTCATTAATGAGTTACAAAGGGTGACATTCTCATGAAATCCTAAATCATTTTAGGCCAATTCACAGAACTCAGCTCAAGTTGACAAAAACAGGACATGATGAGAACTGCAGTTTAATTTGTAAACATTAAACTACATTTTCAGATCTACGGTTGTATTTAATGTAAATGAAAAGGTAGTTGTTTCACTTTCTAGTAAATACTAATTGTCCTTCAGCTGCATAATAAATATTTTTAGGCAATAAAGCAAAAAGTGGTGAAAAGAAAAGCAACTTTGATCCTGTTTTGCTTAAACTTTGCAAATTTGGGTTTATCTCTCAGTGTATTATGTCTATCTCCTTACTGTCTTCTTTTCACATCTTTTTGCCCTGAGTACTCTAACATCCCTGTGTGGTCATTTGGGTTCTCTTTTTGTTCATTTAATTGAAGATTGTCTGAGGGTGTTAAAGTGTTATGATTCATTTACTAGAGAGAAATACAATTTGAGCCACTTCACAATGATTTGTTTTGCTGTAGTATAATTGCCGTGTCACGACATTTTTTTGCAAAGACATCAATGCATGCTGTAATCTGTGCGGTTACCATATATTATCTCACCTAATATAATTTTTAAAAAGTTGAAGTAATCATTAAAAATTAATTCTGTGTTAACTGAGAAGACTGCTGTGCACAGGGCTTCAGCAAAATAACAGGGCATGCAGGCCAATGTTCACAGAGTCAGGCTCATCATTGCCACCTGTGGCTGTCACCCACTTGTCTCCTTGTGCAATAGCTGCAGTGCCTCGGGGTGGCATGAAACAGACACTGCATGTTGGATATGTGACATGAACAGCAGGAGAAGAGCTGTGCCCTCCCCATTTTCTGCACCTTGGTCTTTTGTGTAAGGGCGAAGGTCCATTTCCTGGTTCTTTTTCAGGAGTCATGAGCCATGGCCGTGCCTTTCTTAGAGTCTCTGTTGATCACAATTTTTCATCCTCATAAGTAAAAGGGAGCATGGAGGGCCTTATGTGGCAGTGCTTGCCCTAGTTAATAGCTTATTCTAAAAAAGAATTAATTGCATAGTGAGCCTTTATCAGTTTTGGTTCTTATTTTTCTATTTTTCTGAATAATAATATAATTATTATTATTAATAATAATAATAACAGTAGTAATAACTACTACTACTACTACTACTACTACTACTACTACTACTACTACTACTATATGACAGCAACTCAAGTACATCAGAAGGAATATGGAACCAACACTACTGGAACTATAGAGAGGTTTTATGTAGAACTAACAGTGAGCAAGTTGGAGGAAGGACAACATAGATTTAGCATTGGATAGGCCATCCAGAGGTCCTTTAAAAACTGAAAATCTACATCTTCCCCCTCCCAATTCTGTAGAAAAATATAAAAAGATAACTCAAAAGGAAAACATAAGACTCTTGTTTGAAGAAACAAGATGATGTAGGGCACAATGAAACAGTCAGAGTGCCAGAAGGACACAACCAATGAAAACAGATTGTTAAAGCACAGTGGGAACTTCAAAGTGCCCACAGGTCCAAACGTGCTTATAAAAATATAAAAGCAAAAAGAGTTGCAAGAGAAAACAGCACAAACATTTTAAGCATCAATTGGTTCAAGTAAGATTCTTAGGTGCCTTTTGTTGTGCAAATGAGATGCCCAGAAGGAGATTGTTTTGAACACCAATTCAGATGGGTTTTGTACTCTGATTTTATGTTTTCACATTTCCTACAGGTTTGGTGCTTGTGGAGAAGCACACAGAGCTGTGCAATGTTGTGGGCTGAGGGTGGTTCTTTATGCTCACCAACAGAGCTGCCCAGCATCACCATTCCTGTCTCAGCCACATCTTTGGCAGCCACAACACATTTGCCTGCAGCCCTACTGAACTACCACGAATCCAGCTGTGTTACAGGAAGAACCTGGGGTTCCCATTCCTGTTTGTCAGAAGCTGCTGTTTAATCACTGCTGTGTGATTAACGAGTAATTTATTTTTTGCTCAGAAAGATCTGGGACTTTTGTTCTTTTTGCAAAATGGATTCTGGGGGCGGAATGGGAAGGAAGTTAGATGTTAAAAATCTCATTTAGCATTGAACTCTGCAAATGCTTTTGTCAGAAATTGGGAGGTTTCAAAATGTCAAAACATTTTACTCAGAAAACATGCAAGTAAAATGTTTTGACATCTTAAAAATTAAATGCTTCATTAAACAAATGGTGAAATGAAACATTTTGAGAAGCAAACACTTACAACTTTGTATTTAGCCCCCCCCCCCTTTAAAAGCTGTCCCTATTAGAACAATAAGGTCAGAAGGAGATTAAATAATTCAGAACTGAAACAAAATGCTTTTTACTTTGACGTAAGCTGCTACTTTAATGTTTTTGATATATTTCAATGAAAACCCTACAAAATTTCCCCAGAACCCTTCTAGTTTGCCTGGTTTCTGCTTGTTTTCCCAGACAACCACTGATGTGAAATGCATTATAGATCCAGTTTCAAGCTTTCACTTTTCTGCTGGTCCTTATTTTTCCTCTTTCTTCATCTTCTCTGTTTCCCAGAATAAATGTTTTTTATTTAAAAACTACTGAAACTTCTTTTCTTCAGCTGAATACTCCTTAGTCACTGTACTTGTCCATTTGCTTACAGTCTTGGCAGAGAGGTGAGGCTTTGGCTGTGGACTGCAGCTCACACCAGGACAGCAGTCTTACACAAGCAGGGAGGGGTTTGGGACTCCGACAATATCTGCAGTTCTGGTAGGCTGCAGGGGGAAACTTACTTTTTTTCTTTTGTTTTAATCAAATCTACGAAAAGTATTTTTTTTAAAAATGCTTGCTTCTGGTATTTCTTCATCTTTCATTAGCCAACCTGTCCTGCTGCAGACTAGTCATGATCCAGCTTTCTGATCCATGAACACAGAGCCCATGCTTCCCAGTTTCTTAGACAATGAGAAGCAAATTTTTTTCTGCCTAAGAAATGACACATTAAGAATTCTTTTTTTTCTATCCTAATGAAGGGTCAGTACGAAAATAAACCACTTTTAATAACTTTTTTAATCAACTGGCAGTATACTTCCTGTGGTTGAAACAGGTGCTGGATATCACTGAGTCCCCTTAGTCACCGAAGAAAAAAAATTCAAACCAAAGGAGTACTTTCCATGATTCAGAGGGAAGCACTGTGGCAGGGCACCATGATCACTTTCATTCCAGACTTTCTGTACCTACGAACAAGTTGACCCTACCTTCCACACTTATCAGACAAACACTAGCTGTCACCAGCCACAAACTCACTGTGGAATACTCACATGAGCAATGAAACAGACACAAGATATTGAACTTAAAAAAGAAACAAAATATATAACATTGCAATGAAAACTACTTTTTATTAAAAAAGCTTGAACAAAAATATTTTTGTTAACACATTTTTCACAGAATGCTATGGCTTCTGTCTACTATGTTCTTTTAGAAACCAATTATGTAACTTCATTTTGTTCTTCTGAAGATGCTGAAAAGCCATTTCTGGCTAAAGATTTTGAAAAGTAGATGAAATTCTGTGGCAACCAGGAAGTTAGGGGCAGGGAAGTTTTAGTTTATGTTTATTCTTAATTCATTTTGGACAGGGATCATTGCTCATAATTTTAAGGTATTGGTGACTCACTGTGTCATGGTGCTTGAAGCTTCTTAAGTACTATTCTATAATTGTTTTAATAGTAGTTTAAACTCTAAATGTGTAAGGTTGCATTGGAGCTACTTTGTTGATTGAGTAAAGGGTTTTTTTTCAGTCCTGTGAATTTCTGGAAGGCTTAAGGAGCAACTTTTGGACGTGATTTCCAGAAATCTGCCAAACAAGTTATTTTTCTATCTCTCAACACAAAATTTCACACCAATATATGAACATGTAATGGTTGTCTTTCACCTCCCTCAGTTCCAAAGCTGGAGGTCTGCCCTTGTGTGTAAGTGAAAGGTGAATCCAGCAGAACTGAGCCAGAGCTGGCAGTTTTAACCTGACCTAACAGATACACTGCACATACCTGACCACTCACTACAATGCAGTTTGCAGGGTCATTAAGCTAAGTTCAAAAATGTTAAATGAGGCAGGAACACGTGTGAGTGTTTGGATTGCAGAATGCATCTTGTGTGCACCTTTGGAGTTTACAGGGGGCTGTACACGCAGCACTTGGCACCGTGCCATTTTTTATGGCTGCTGCAGAATGACGGTAGGACACAGTGACCTGGCATACAAGCAGATGAAACTGGCAGGCCCTATTCCTTCTTCCATCCCCTTGGAAGTGAACAGGTCTGCATGTGGATGTGCTTTGCCTGGCAGTTACCATCTCCGAGCATAGCACCTGTGAGCTTTCCTGGAACAGCAAGGTGGAAATGGCAGATGTCAGCTGAAGCAAATGCTGCTGTAAGATTATTACCTCAGGCCTGGTTCCTACGGTATATCACCGTGTCCCACAGCCATAGGGAGGAGGAGGAGGAGAAGATCCAGCAGGCAGGAATTGTGCAGCAAGATTGATTTATTTAATTATTTTACAAACTCTTTTATAGACTTTTTTCTTCATAGTCTAATTGGACAAAGGATCAGCCACCCCTTGGGGGTGACTGGCCAAAATCCTAAAACATCCTACTATACCATAAACAAGACTTTTCAAGGTTGCAGGTGGCTTGGTTGTTTACATTCCCTGCTACCTCTTCTGTGAGAGAGAAAAGTCTCTCACGGTCTTAGAAAAATAACAAGAAGATCCTCACTAACAGCATTTTTGTACCTACATAAGATCGTGTCACAAGACTGCCAGACCACTGCCACCGAAATCTGTGGATTTTACGGGAGAAAATCTATTATTGGCAGAGGAGATGAATCTATTGTATTTCAGGTGATGAATATTAACAGAATGGAAATTTTTATAATAGCCCAAATCTGTCTGTCAAGACAGCAAGGCAGCTAAAAAACTAAAGTAGTTCTACATTTTTTCTGCTCAGGTAAGTATTCATTAACAACAAACACATTTTCTCCTTACCAACAGTTAATAGCAGCTTGAAATGATTTTACAGGTAGCATAATCCTAGTTCAGATGTGAAAGTTCAACAATATTTATTTGTTTATTTATTGACTCCATATTTAAAAAAGGAAAATCTTTGAACTCCAACTCTCTGTGCTGAAACAATGACAGCATTTTAGCTATTTCTTTACTATGAATTATTTTGCTAAATATTAAGTTTAAAATCACCCATCACAGACTTACTGCGAGACAATTCTGCAAAAAGTGAACAGAAAAATGATTTTGCACCAGAGTGACTCAATCAATAGAAGAGCAAATTATTTCCTCTTCTGATATGTACCTTATAGCCTGTGTCCAACCTCCATTTACCTGTATTGATGCTTTCTAGATGATGAAGGCTGCTTTTAATATGAATTGAAATTTCAATTTCAGCAGTCATTGGTGTTCCCCAGATGTAATTCTCCCCATGCATGAGGAGTATATCCTCTTTTTTTGCTGGTATTTTCCCTGTATTTTTATTTGTTTCTCTAGAGAATCTGAATGAGGAGTAAAATGAAAGAGAAAAAATCAATAGTCTAGTGTATGTCAGTGAAAAATGAAATATCAGTCTGAACAGAGCATAGATACTGACATGAATTTCTGAAGTCAAAAAGTCACTTTCAAAAGTACTGTTTAATACTGTTTCCAACACATATGTCAATTCAATTACAGAGAAGCTGTAAAATACCTAAGAGCTCAATATTTTTAGGTGGCTTAAACATTTAAAAGCCTACATGTCATTGAAAGTCAGTGGTTTCTAAACACCTAAATCATTTCTATATTTGAAATTTGGACTAAAAAATCACACAGAAAATTCAAATAATACCACCCATTGCCACTGCAGCATCTGCAGGACAACCTCTCTTTTGAGAGTAGGAGAGTAGGAGCCCTCATAACTGCAGATTTTAGGAGATCTGTGAGATCTCTGAGTTTGTTTGGGGGCCTTTTTTGTTGTTTTTTGGGGGATTTTTTTGGTAACTGCTTACAGTTTTCTGAAGTCTTTGAGAGCCATGCCTGAAATCAGAACAATTCAAAAGGCATTAATGCTGCCTTCTCCACCCTGTCCACTACTTACACAATAAGTGAAAAAGACATTGGAGAGAATCTAAATTTTTGTCTTTACTTGTATGTGTCACCTGTGTCTGCAGTTCGAAAATGGAAATATCCCATTGCATTGTTTCCAGTGATATTACATGGTGCTTTTTAAACAAAACAAACAAAACCCCCAAACAAAACAAAACCACAGCAAAAGCCACACACACACACCCTTTTTCAGGGATTGGACAACATTGATTTTCACATTACCTTTTATTTCAACTTGTTAACTTCTATTTGGTTTCTAATCTTCTTTAAGCTCTTGAATTTCTTCAAGCCTTTCATTATGAAAGGCCAAGCATACCATGAATAGAACTGGCACAAAAACTATTCAGAACCATCTATAATTCTGCATGTGGCCTTCACTGACAAAATATCATAAGGGGAAAGAAGAAAGAGAGAAAATCCTTCATTAATTCCACGTATTTAGTTTTACCAATCAAAAGTAGCAATTGCATGCTTCAATATTCACATGGGCTAGAATGTCTCACAGTTGTAATAATGACAATAACATCATCATCACCATCATTATCATCATGTAAATCTGGAATTACAAAATATACCTGGAGCAGGTAACTGTTACCTACTTCTTTGTGCAGAGCAACTGTGGACAGTCATCTTCCTGACAACACTATTGAATGAGGATCACCTGAAGTTTTCCTCTGATTTTGATAACCACACATCAAATAAATAAATACAAATGCCTCTTTCTTGATGTCCTGATATTTCATGTGTCCACAGTGCAAAAGCTTTAAGTAGAAGTTCTCAGTTATCTGGGATACAGTAGTAACTCAACAGAAAACAGTGCCTCAGGCATGTGTCTGTGGCTTTTATGGGAATAGAACATTTGCAAACCCTTACGTACAGACACAGGAATGGCTATTGTGTACTACTACCTCCTCCAAGGACATTCTGATGCATTTTTTCTGACTGTTAGATGACTGTAACCATTATGAAGTTCTCATAAACTGAGCAGAAATAACTGAGAAAATCTTAACTTTTAGCAGTGTAGCCTGCAGGTATGCAGAGAATCAAGTATCACAAAGAATCACAGACAATACAAATTTATACTTAGGAAAAAAATCATTCAGTGTAAGTAAAAAAGGTTTATATAACTTGCATTAAATATGTATTATCTCTTTTCATGGGATTAGACACAAAAAGATGAGGAAAAAGAGTCAGAATGAAAAGGAAGAAGCAAAAAATAAGACAAGAGGAGTGTTTATTGCAAGAACTCCTTCACATAATCTAGTAGTCCAAATTAATTTATTTCAAAATAATGAAAGTTTTAGGACTAAAACAAGAAATCCAACCTAAAGGAAATGTATTGAAAGTGACTGGGAAAGGATGCTATTCTTGAAATTACATAAACAAAAGGCTTTGTTCCACATTTATATTCCTCATTTCTTCCTGTTTCTTTCAACTGTATACAAAGACTTCTTCTGCACCAATCTCTTGCACCAAGAGACAATTTTGTGCAGGAAAGTTTTCTTTTCTGCAGCAAAAGACTGGTGCTTCAGTTCACTGGCAAAGACAAATGACCTGAGGGAACCGATCCATATTTTTGTTCCATTATTTTCAGTTGTATGTGCTAACTTCCTCTTTTCCTTAAATGGGATTAAATCCAGATCATAAGCAATATGAAGTATTACATTTTTTTGAAAAACCAGGTATCTGGGTGATACATGGTATCAGCTAAACAAGATTCCCTGCAGAGCTCTGTTCTCCTTATAGCGATTCATTCCTATACTAATACATAACCTGGGAGCACATCTCATAATTTTGTGTTGCTTTGTTTTCAGGCAATATCAGGTAATGAGCAGGAGGGGAAGCCTGTGGAGGAGCAGTCTGTGGGTGAGCATGACACCTCTCACTGGCCTTTATGCAGCAAATTGACTGGCTGATGTAGATTGAGCAGAACATGAGTTACAATTATTAGGCGTGACAGCACTCTCTGCTGTACCAGAAACTACACTGGCACCAACAACCTCTGAAGAGCTGGAGGAAGCAACCATGCTTTCATCCCCGAAGAGACAGATTAGGATTTAAATGGTTAGATAGTTACTGCAAAATTTAACAAAGCCTCTTCCAAAATAAATAGATCAGTGCTTTCCTTTAAAAGTTTATTACAGTCTGACTTAAAATGAAAGATGGATGGTGTATGTACCAGAGAGTAACCTAAAGTTTGGGAAGACAACCATGGTCTTAATAGTTTCTTGTGTCTAAGTGACAGTTTATTACCCCAGTGAAATCTGCCTGGCCTTCTCCTAACCAGGAGCTTACATTCTCTTAACCATGAAAGAAGTCAAACCCAACATTCTGTGGTCTTGTTGCTGCAAGCAGTCAGCCTACTGGACAGGAAAAAGAGGACTGCCATGGTGCACATGTCATCCACCTACCTGCTCATGCTGCCTATTATAGCTTCTCTGCACACTGTGCTGGGAAATGCTGAATGTGATGCTCCTTCTTGGAATGACACCTCTGAATGGTTCTCCTCTTGTTCTTGTAACGAGCAGGAGGGAGGGATGTTCTTCCCTTCTTCATCTGTCTTTTCAATAGAGGTCGTCTTCTAAAGTTTTATACTAGGAGATAAATTAGCGAACATGACGCATCAGTAAAATTGGGGGAGTACTTCATTGGGGAAGAGTTAGTAAAGAACACAGCAAAGTTTTAAAAAAATCTTTGAACTTAGGTGCTAGCTTTATTGCTATTCTGGGAACTAAGTCAGAATAATTAACAGTTACTTAATTAGAATATGTTTAAGGAGATTTACATTTATTTTGTCCTTCTGCAATTGCTGGATAAAGTGTTGCAGCATTATCTATTTTCTCTGTGGTATTAAGAGTACAGATTGTGTATATGAACAACTGAGACTGATTTATCAAATCTATATATTCTTATGTTGTAAAAATTCTGTTATCAATTCAAGACATTTTCTTTGGAGTCATTCCTGTTATGCAAAATAAAAAAATAAATTTAAAAATAATTGAAAGATTTAAAATAGTTAAAAAACTGTAATGACTCACAGTATATATGAAGACTGATACAAGGAAATATGCAATTTGCTAAAATAAGTCTGTGGGTCTGCTAAAATTCCCCATGTGCCTCAAATTACTATTATAGATATTTGTGAGGAATGAAAACAATATATCTGACATGAAATATTTAATGTTGTGATATAGACAGTGCAAGCTGTTGCTTTTCAAAATTGAAAGACTTATCTGTGTGGCATTGAAGGTTAGCAAGAGGAAATGCTATTTGATTAAGTTCCCATGACTACAGCTCAGTCTTTATGTGGATGCATGGATTTGGGGCATCATTTAATGATGAGACCTCTGAAACAAGCAGACAGGGACTGTGACACAAAAAGTTCACAGCCATCGAGCTAGGATCTGTGAGCAACTCTTCCCTCTGCAGATCAGACACCTCATGGCTATTATGCTCCCTTTCCAAACAAAGAAGCAGTGCCAGCTGAATAATGAAAAACTCACAGGACCCAAGAAACTCTTTATTTGCTTCAAGGAGCCTTGAACAAAGCAGTTGACTTGTGAAGGAGGATTAGACTATTAGGACAGCTATTAGACCTTTACATGAGCTCATGGAGGTTACAAATCAGGCAAGCTTGTTCAGAAAAGTAATTATAGAGGAGTTGCTGCAAGGAGTTAGAAATGCTATGGGTTTAGCATAAGGCACTATGCTTAGTGCATGCTTATTTTTGTCACAGATTTTTTGTTTGTCCCTGAGACATTAAAATGATATACCATGAGTTTGCAAGGAGAGATACAAAAATAGATCTTTGAGCAAAGATAGAGCATTCTAATTCTATAGTGTTCTTAGTGTACATCAGGTACACCACCAACATATGATTTTGGTATTGCTGTTTTAATTCTGAGGTTTTAATTTATATCCTGCCATACAAATCTAATGTTGCCTAGAACATGACCTTTGTCTTAGACTTTAGATGCAAAGTAGCACTGATCATTTTCTGATGAGATGAAAAAAAAGGTAGAGAGACTTAGGCAATGAAGGCTATGAAAACCTGTTCTTAAAATTAAAGGTTTGAAGCCTATGATTATTGCAGTTGTCTGTGTAGGCATAGGACCACCTTGTAATCATTAACAAACAAACAAACAACCACAAAACCAAAACAACCTAATAGGTCTTCTTTTTAACTGGCCTTAAAGATGACTAGAAGACAAGGTGACAGTGAATGGTGTTATTTCCTGGAGTCATCTGAGACCTCTTGGCATTTAGAAAGAGGGATTTAGTAGCCAAGAGGAAAAGACTAAGACATTTATTAGGAGTCACAGTGAAGGTAAAGGGAATTTGGCAATGAGACAGCAGTAGGCAGACTTCTAGAAGGACCTGATTCCCTGTTTTATTCTCTCACTAATGATCTTCACAAGTTTTCATGAGATTGTTTTGGTTTACATCCATTCAAGCATCAACAGAATCAGGTATGTAGAGAACTGATGGAGAAAAGAGTCTTAGGTGATAAATACTGACTTAGTTTCTGACCAGAGGGTAGCATTACACTAAAATAAGCCTTCTCTGCTAAGATTCTTTGGTTTAAGGGCTTTGAAATTGATGCCATTTAAATCTCTCCTTGTTAAAAATTTATTAACTTGGTGTGATTAGTTCTTTCCAGAAAAAGCTGTATCTATAAATTAGAATATCTAGTTGTAATGCCTTTAGATGGGAACAAAAGGCTTTAAGAATTGCCTGAGTGTTATGTTGTTGGCTCTAGTAATTCTTCTCTACTTGCTATCTTTTATAAACTTAGTAAGTGAATTAGTTTTAGAAGTTGGCATATGATTTGAGTTTGTGCTGCTTTACTCTGGGTAGCCACTACCTTTGTGTGTATTGATGAAATAAATGATTTGATTGAAAATATAACTGTTACTACAACATTTCTTTCTGTGAAGAGCTGAACCAGGTTAATGATACCACATGAACAGCACACATCATGGTTTAGCAAGACTATAGGCAGCTCTTTTCACCACAATTAATATCATCATCAAGTCAACATTCCAATTCTGATTTTGTCTTAATAATAGCAAAAGTAAATCAAGGTGTTTGCTGGACTGGTTCCAAACAGAGTCCTCTGAATTTTGAAGATGTAGTCATGATATCAAGATCTCTACAGGATGTTTTGCATGCCTTGTGCAATATCTAGCTTCAGTGGAATCTCTAACAATTTTTTTGATTTGGAAGCCTGAAGTGTCGGTGGAGATGTTTCCTGTTCTGGTGCATTGTGGTGCCAGGCTTGGTGCTGTCCTGAGTGTTGAGCAGGGTTTAACTCAAAACCCCAAACTAAGCCTGAATGAAGACTTAGGAAGTCTTGGCATACATAGACTAAGCAAGGTTCTCCACTGGAATAATCTACTTAGACTTTATGTCTATTTAGAAAGTTGCAGTAAAAAGAGTTTGCATGACATTTATCCAGGTCAGGGTCAAGAGCAGTTTTTGTGGCCAAGCACACTTGAAGATGAGAAATCCTACCAATTGAATAAATAAAGATCAACATTCCGAACTAGATAAAAACTTGTGGATATATGAATCCTAATGATTTCATTCTCTAAAAGTTCAACTAGAGGTTCTCCTTCAAATGCTTTTTTGAAGAAGATGATAGATGAAAGTCAAGAACTTCTTAACATTTGTCATAAGCTGCAATTCTTAATGAAATATTGTGCTATTGCAGGCTCCAAAAGCACCACAAGGTCACAAGGAGTATTGGATGTAGCACAGGAACCCAAGACAGTGGATGTATCACAGCCTAGGCATCCTTGAGAGACCTTCTGAATGATACTGACTCTTTGATGAGTCTGGGAAAACTTTATGTTCTCTGTATTGTACACTTTTCAGTAGCTGAGTCAGGGTTCTCTTCTCTACTTCAAACTCAGGCTCCATATGTTTATTCTTGCCCATTTTGTATGTCTAAAATGAATGCCCTCATAATTGTATTACTCTAATTTATTTTGAATGAAATACATTACTTATGTATCACTTCTGCCTGACACAGATAAAAAAATATTAAATATCCAAGTCAACATGCCTGCTGTCCATGACAGCACTTTTCAGTAATTTTGTTTTATTAAAAATCTTGTCTCGGGGACTGTTATATTTAGTGTTAGTATAATATGACTGACACAGAAATAGGAAACAGACTGTCCAAATTCAGCAGTGTTTTTTGAAACCTCTGAATCTGTAGGGAAAAGGGATTTTAAATATTAACTATGTATCAGAAAATGCTTATCAATGTATGTACTTTACACGACATAAATGTCCCAAATAAAGCTATTTTAATACAATTTTCTTCGAAAGGGAAAACTTGCCTGTGGCAAATTAATTACTAATATGGCACACAGATCTACACAGTTCCATGAATAAGGGCAAGGTATCACTGAGGCAAATGGAGAGCTTTACCCAAATGACAAATGTCAGATTTCTGAAAAAAGTGTTTTGAAGTGATATGAAAATCATTAAATCATCTCAGCTTGAAGGGTATAAATATTGATTAAAGTACAGCCCAAAACATCTGAGTATTCATTGCCAAATGGGAGCATGGTGCTTGTGACCAGAGAAGCTGAATTGATGTATGATTGTGATCTTAACTGCATTTGAAATAATTCATATCAAAGAAGCCAGGGAAAACTTAGGAAAACATAATATTAACGGTCAGCTTGACATATTCCTTCACAAATTTGGATTAAAAAGTATTTCCTTTCCACAAGCTGAATTTTGTGGCCATAGAAAAAGCACTGCGGTATTGCATTAGGAACAGAAAAACGATGGAATATTTTTCTATACACTAGATGAAATACGAACATAGACATATAGAGGGAATCAAAGTGAAGTTTACTTCATTCTCCATTATTTCATTATGGAGATTTTTGGTTGGTTGGTTGGTTGGTTGGTTGGTTGGTTGGTTGGTTGGTTTGTTGTTTTTTGAGGGGTTTTTTTGTTTGGTCTGGTTCGGTTGGCTTTTTTTTTCCTTTTTGTTACCTTGGTGTTTCAAAAAAAAATTTTAGTGGAGAAAAACAGGGTCTAAAGAGCAAGGATAAAGTGTTCATTTGCAGTAATTTATTATTCAGTAAGATGACTGAAGGGCATTGCTATCCTGAGGTCCTTGGACAAATTCTAGAAGTGTGCTTATGGGAACCTTATGAGATTTAATAAGACCAAGTTCAAGGTACTGTACCTAAATCAGGGTAAACCTCAGTGCCAGCACGGGCTGGGGATGAACAGATGGAGGGCAGCCCTTTGAGAAGGATTTGGGAGTGCTGGTGGATGAGAGGCTGGACATGACCCAGCCATGAGCACTCACCCACAGCCCAGAAAGCCAAATGTGTCCTGGGCTGCATCCAAAGCAGTGTGGGCAGCAGGGGAGGGAGGGGATTCTGCCCCTCTGCTCTTCTCTGGTGAGACCCCACCTGGGACACCGCATCCAGCTGTGGGGTCCCAGCACAGGAAGGACATGGACCTGTTGCAGCAGGCCCAGAAGAGAGCTGCAAAAGTGATGAGAAGTCTAGAGCACCTCTCCTATAAAGAAAGGCTGAGAGAATTGCGATTGTCTGGCCTGGAGGAAAGAAGGCTCTGAAGAGAGCTTATTGAGACCTTCCAATACCTAAAGGAGGCTTCAGACAGACTTTTTAACAGGGCATGCAAAAATAGGACAATGGGTAATGAGTTTTAAACTGAGTGAGTCTAGATTCAGACTAGATATAAGAAGTGTTTTATGATCACATTGGTGAAGTCCTGCAATGGGGTGTCCAGGGAACTGGTAGATGTCCCATCCCTGAAAACATTCAAGATCAGGTTGGATGTGGCTCTGAGCAATCTGATCAGGTTGAAGATGTCCCTGCTTATTACAGGAGAATTGGACTAAATGCTCTTTAAAGGTCCCTCAAACACAAACCATCCTGTGAGTCTATGATCCTATGCTCGTTCTGGTTAGTTTGCTCTGAGCATCACTTTTTTTCTCCATGTACTGACTATAGACTTACATTCTTGAGCCACCACTACTGATGACAGCAATTAAGATGCTGAAAGCTATTGTTTTACTACTTAATTTTTCACCTGTGTGATGCATCAGAAAGTGCCAGTGCAAAGACTAATTTCCACTCCAGATGCCTACAAGGTGTTAGAAAGGCAAAGGATTCTTGTATGGCAGAAGGATTTTTTGAGTTATAGATCAGTATATCTGACTCTATGATTCTATAGTTTGACAAAGTAGCATAACAATAAATATCAAGCCCTCTGTGGTTTAAGGTGTTTTAAAGCACCATGAGCTCATATTTCTAAAATTATAGGTGAATAAAAGACAAGGATCTGCAAATTCTGCAAATCATTTCCCCCATTCCTGTAAAATCCAGCACTAAATCCAGTGTCTGTGGTAAAATTCTAAGACTGCTGCTGGTCTTTCCAAGAGGTACTGAAAGAACCTGCAGCTGCCAAACTCCTCTCAGAAATATCTGTAACAAAACAGTTGTATGCCACACTTAACTAGGAAACACTTTGCTGGCCATGACAACATGAGTTGTTTGTGGAGGACAAGAATAAAAGCAGCATATGTTCTCCCTCAGGTTATGGTAACTTCAGTACAAGCTGTAGCTTTGAACAGATGCATCAGTTAATACAAATCCTCAGTACCAGGACCTTCAACAGGCATCAAATTTCTTCCTTTTACTGAAAGAATGGGATATACATCCTGCTGTTTCTATATATTCCTTTACTTTCATAAGGGATTCACCTGTTCAAGGACAGCAGATATTGGCTTTCTATGGTTTTCAGATAGCTTATCTTGCCTGAACCATTATCTTGCCTAGACATATTCCCTTGTTGTAGCATCATCAAATAAAGCAAATAGAACAACCTACAGTTACTTAACAGAGTAGGTCAGAAGAACAAAAAATCAACATATGCCTGATACTTTATATGTTTCTTTCCCCCTTGTGGATTCATACATATAGGAGATTTTATGTTTGGCCAACTGATGACTTCCAAACTCTATTCTCAGACATAAGATAAATGGAGTGTAGTTTTCGTATCAGAACATAAAGAAAAGAATTAAGCTGTATCTAGGTGATGCTGGCTTTCTTTGATGGCTAACTTTCTTTTTGAACTGTCTTTCACTACAAATAATCTGTGCTCCCTTTCATTATGCAGAAATAAGGCAGCAGGTGCTCTTCAGTCAGCCTATTCCAAAGACACACCTGCTCTGGGTTCTGTCTCCACTAGCCCTGAGTAGTAACAGGGATGAAAACAACTGCTTTTCAGCAAAGTAAAAGATCGGGTGGAATAGGCACTTGTGATTATTTTCATTATTTGTAAGGTAAATCTGTAGAGTCACTTTGCCTTAGAATTAACAGATGCACAAATTAAAATGTGATTTTAAGCTAAGACATTGAGGGGCTTGTGCCAACAATGCTTAGTGATGAGCAAAACAGGCAAGTGCTGCTGAGATTTCCAGACGGTTTCTTGTGATCACCGGTGGCATAGTTGTGGTTAAAGTCTAATCTCCCCAGCCTCCCTGTCACCCAACTTTGTAAAAATCAAACAAAACTAACTGTTTTATTATTTAATTATTAAATGTGTATTTGTGACTGAAAGAGGTACATATCTGAACCCCAAGCAGTTTCTTTGTAAACTTTCCCTGGAATGCTTCTTAGTGACTTCAAAACCCATTAACAGCTGACACCATTTCAAGTCATAGTAAATAACTATGTGTTTATAGTGTGACATTTGTCTCATAAATTGCTTCCCCAGTTGAACTAGCAAGAACTTAAATGAGCAAAAAAGAGACAAAGCAGGTTCATTTTGTCTGTGTTAGACAGTGGCTTCTAGTTTGTATTGTCAGACCACAAAATATGCACCTGGTTTGTTTACTTGAAAGCTAGATGAAAGCTTAAATCAGAAATAAAAGAAGAAAAAAAATGAGGAAGAAAGAGAGAGAGAAAGAAGGCTGCAGGAGATTTTACTAGGACAAAACCACAAAAAACTTGAGGGTATGTAGAATATTTGTTCCTACCACTACATATAAATGTCTTTCATGCCTTTAAAATGTCAGCCTGCATTTTTAAACTAAATTTGAATGCAACTTTTTAAGATTCTGGAATTATTTTTTCCCCATCTTTTGATTTTAGTAACTCGAATCACAATCTGAAATATGAAAATAGAATAAACAAGTTACAGAATATACAACAGAAAAATTTTAAGGCTAGTAAACATTCAGATTTGAAGTTACCTTTAAATATCAGGACAGTGCTTTTTTAAAAGAAAACAGATATGCTTGAACTCTTACCTCAGGTTTTGGAATCAGTGACCTCTCAGGTTATTATTTATTTTATCCCCAGCAGCTCACACTTAATTTAATTATCTTAGTGTAAGACATAGGTGTGATTCACATGTCTCATTCATTTCCTCTGTAGACATGGTCCTATGAGGTGCAAAACCACTGAGTAGGAGGTATACCTCGCAGGCAGAATTTATGGTTATTTTGGGGTTTGGCTAGTGCTTCTCTCAGATTAAAAGGAATTCATAGCTTAGCTATGTAACTGGGATTTCTTTCTAAAAAATAAAGTGGGGCACAATATTAAACCGAAAACACTGTAACAGCAGCAAGGTTGGGATGTAACACTCTATCTGCATTTTCCAAACATACCCATCCAACCAACATCTTACAGCCTGACTTCGACAGTCTTCTCCCTTTTTTCTATGGACCGTGGGTGTGGTAATTCCTCCTCTCTGCTGCTTTACAGCAGCTCCATGTTCCAGCTGCTCCAGAGCAAATGCAGGCAGCACATTTTATAAGCTATTACCCCGGTGAGTCTTAATATTGCATTTTAAACTATTTAGTTTATAGACTTGTAAATTATACATGTATTAACTCAGTTAACTCTATTAACATCTTTACACAAAACTAATGGAACAATTGAATTATTGGTAAGCCACTTTGACATAATGAAATTATAGCTAGGAGCAATGCAACTTTAGGATACAAACTTGTATTTCTGAATCCTGATTTTCAGCCTGCAAGATGTCTCTGCATATGAAAGGGTCCTTAAACATGTGCTCAGCTTTGAGAAAGTCTTAGGCACATGTTCAGGTAACTTCCAAAACTGAGACAGATCGTGGTCAGTGCAATAAGGGAGAAAAAGGATTCCTGTAGGAATAGCATTGGTGATTCAATAGGTGGCACTCTTACCGACTGAATGATTCAGCTTAGTGCAAAGTATTGAAGGGCTCATTTTTCAGCTGAGATATAAACTAGGGGTTCCAGATGACTCCTGACATTTATAGCTCTTATTAGAAGGTATTGGTACTGAGAAAATCATGTATCAGCTGAACTTTCATACTGTGCTATTTGGTTAATAATGCTTCAGCCAGTGGACAGTTCTACAATGTAATGGGAACAATGTACAGTTCTACAATGTAATGTATGGCCCTGAAGGTGTGGATGAAACAGGTCCCGAGCACAGACTTTGATTTAGCATAGGCCAGAGAGCAGTCCCAGTAAGGACTTTGCATGAAACTATACTGACCTGGAGAGAAAGCTGCCTGGAGGTCAGGTGTGGTCCAGAGGACAAGCCCTCACACTGTTCCATTTGCTGGCCGGGACACAGCTCACCAGGAGAAGAGTTTTGTAATAGAGTTGAATGAGGCACCATGCTCTGCACCATTGCTCAGTGGAAGACAGTCCAGAGAACAGCTGCAAGAATCCTTTCCAGGGAAATAGAAAAGCAGCTGCTCTGAGAACTGCATTATATCTCACAAGAATATCCCACATTTGTCAGGAAAACATTATTAAACTTGCATTCTAGAAATGCTGATTCATCCTTAAATTAAATGAATTAAAGTTCTTGGTACAATCAGTGCAATATCTGTTTGAATTAATTTATGGTATTGTATACCAAGCATAATCGCAAACTATTTCTCCTGCTAGATGCATGTCCTTATCCTGTAGGGCAGTTCAGGATCCTTCACCTTTCTCTGGTTTCAGGCAGGACGAGGGAAATATTACAAACCTTTCTTGCAGCCCAAAATCCAAATTATTTTCTGGTTAATGAGTTTCTTCATAGATATCTCCTACCATATAAGTTCAGAATGACGCTGCATTTGCATCCCCCATACAGAAACAGATGTTTTCAAGGACATTTTCCTTGTGTTTCTACTGCATCAGTGTTAATGTCGTAGCCTTTTTTCTGAATCTCATTATAAAAGGTTGTCTGCAGAACAAGATCTTCTTCCATCATGAGCCCTTAGAAAAGTTATTGAGTTTGGTTCTTTAGATATCTTAAATAATTTTAGCAGTTGACAGTGCATGCAGTTATGGGGGACGAGGGGAAAAGGAAAGCAAAAAAACCAGGCAGATAGTGAATCTGGAAGCAAAAAGCCAGATTCTCCTCTGCTCTCTACTTTACACAGTCATTTTACTGGTGCGGGCCAATACAGATTCAGATGCTGGTAGCATCTTATGATCACTTTGCAAACCCTGCTCAGAAGTAAGGACTTCAAATGAAGTCAGTACAAGTCACCGAGGATGCAGTTTTGCAGTTGCATTAGGCAGTCTCTACAGAGCCATTGAAAACATGGTAGCCATCTTCTGTCTTTCCTTGCCCACTGCACTACTGTTAGGCAGGTAGTGGGGATCTTGGAGCTGGGCTGCTCTAGAGTTCTTTCAATTTCATGCTGCCTAATGGCCTCAGCTTTCTAAACACTGGAAAGCAGCAGAGCAGAGTGAAGGCGGAAAGAGAAGTGTGACAGTCATGAAGGTGCTGGAGTTAGATGGGATTGAAGGTACTATAAAATTACATCTGAACCTACTCTAGTTGGGTCATCTTGCAGTCAATTCTGAAAATACCACTCTTCGTTACACCTGATTTTTAGTACTGAAAATTACATGCTTGAGCTGATGCCAGAAGTCAAGAGCTCATATCCCTAAATGTTATGAGCACATCTTTGGTGCAATTTACAGAATCACAGAATGACAGAATGAACTAGGTTGGAAGAGACCTTTAAAATCATCTAGTCCAAACTATGACCTAACATCACCTCATCAATTAAACCATGGCACTGAGTGCCACGTCCAGTCTTTTCATAAATATGTCCAGGGACAGTAACTCCACCACCTCCATGGGCAGACAATTCCAGCACACAATCATTCTTTCAGTGAAGAATTTTTTTCTAACATCCAGCATAAAGTTCCCTCAGTGCATCTTAAGACTAGAGATTAAAGGCTAGAGAAGAGGGAAAGTCCTTATATCTTTTCCTGCAGAAAGCCACAGTGTCTGTATCTGTCCTCCCTGCCTCCAATGCAAGAGCTGCTAGGTTGTCTTTCTCCCTACCTCACTCTCTCATATCAGCCTTTCAGTCTTTTGCTTCCTTTTCCCCTCCTGGGATAGGTACATTCTTCAAACAGGGAGTGCCTGCGCTCACTTTTACCTGCAGTGATGGGGTCCTCAGTCAGCAACATACTATTATTATTGTTGGCTGAATTTCTTTGCACTAAATACGATTCAAAGTTTCCTGCCTAGTTATGTCTTCTGCTCATATTTCCCTTGCCAACATTTTTATCATCTCAGGTGTTGATTGGCAGTGGAAACTCAGCCTTACTGACATAATGATCTCAAATTAGTGTTGTTATTAATGAAAATTAGAGACTGTGGCTACAGTTAACACAACAGAAACAGGATGTGCCAAAGTCTTTGCAAGACAAAAGAGCAGTCAGGGTAAAATGAAGGCAGAAAATGGAATAGCTCACATACTTCATGTCAAGCTCTTGATTATCCCACTGTACTGCTGCTGCTGCAGAAGTAATTGGAGTGAAAAATACTGTCTCCAGCCCAGTGCACAAAACATGATAGTGCAGGCCAAGAAGCAAAACAAGAGAACTACAGTCAGCACTCCTTGGTTTCAGGCAGGATGAGGGAAATATTACAAACCTTTCTTGCAACACAAAGGTCATGATATAGAAAAGAAACAGAAAAGATTATGATGCACATTGTAACCTTGGAAATATTTTTCAATATGACCACTGCAGTTGTTTATTGTGCATTTACATTTGTCTCTGTCTGCCAGAATCAAATGAAACTTATTTGTGCCTCTGAACATATAATTTCCAAATACAATTTGATTCTGAAAGAGCTTAAAAAATCTGAGGAAAGAGATTCCAGTGCAACCCAGTCAAATGAGCACTGCTCTAGAAGAAAGCATATCCGGTACAATTGATTTCCAGGTAAAATAAATAGGAATATAAATGTGATATGTATCAAAAGATATACTGACACCAGAAAAATACTAATGCCTGGGAAAAGACTACATATTTCACTGTCATTTACCAAAAAGGTATATATCATTCATCTTAATTAATTAAGTTATAGTAAATTAATGATGATTCCCAAATTCGATAACCATCACATAAAAGGACATTTTTAAGAAGTATTCTGTATTAGAATTTAGAGAGCTCATTGCAATGAAATATGAATGATGTCAAACATGCACTGAAGAATGGTGAATGAGGTTACAGGAAAGTCAGATGCCAAGTGATGTTTCTGAAAAGACAGAGTGTTAGAACAGGATATCTAAAGTACACATGTTAACAAGAAGTTTTGTTTCCAGCACTGACAGGAAAAATGCTCTCTAAGGATGAGATTTTCAGAGGAGTTCAGCAGGGAGGAGTTTCTGAAGAAGTCATTTTGACAGCATTCACTGTTAAAGTGAATTGATGGGCTCTGAATGATGGAAACTGGGCCTGGATGTTTAAAGTTACATCTGGTCTCTTCCCCACCAACTCACTCTTACAATGAAATAAACCTTACCTTCCCCACCAAAAAACAAACAAGCAAACAAACAAAGCACAAAACAAAACCCATGCAGAAATCCCTGATGGATTTGCTTTGCAGAAAGACAGTTGTCAAAAATGCTTTATGTCACTGTTTGCTATTTCAAGTCTGCTTTAGTAAGTCACTGCTAAGTTCAGTGGGACATAACATGAAGTTATTCAGAGTTCAGGACTTAAAGTTCTTTGAATCTGCATTACTTGAATCTTCTTGGCACTGCAGGCTCTTGAGGAAGAATACATCCTGTACAGACTCTCCAAAGGCAAATCTATAGCACTGACCTTATACTAAAGAGTTCTTTTTGACCAGTAGTCACTTCTGCAGCAGTTTACTATTTTTATAAATCCAGTGCTTTATTTAAGGATTTTTAAGGATTTTTTTCTCATAGGAATTTATTTTTTCATTGACTAAATTATTTTATCTTTGTACTATTTTCTTCCTTATCAACAACTTGTATAAAGAAGCAAATAATTTGCATTTCTACTCAAGAACCACAAAGACATTAACAATATCTACCCAAGAACACCACAATATTTTTGCTTCAGAATTAGGCTGGAGGTACATGAGGGTGAGGCCATCTGGATATTCACGAAACAGTTCAGTTTAAGTGCCAGGCCCACCAGGAGATGTTGGACAGAAGAGCAAAAGAGCAGGAGTCACTTAATAGGTGTAAATACTTGTAAATGTACACCTGGCATGATTCCCTTTTTTTTTTTTTCTCTTTTCTCAGGATGCTGAGTATTTAAAACTTCCAGGACACTTTCCAACCCTCTAGATTCTGCACTCTGATTTATAATTCCAGTAACTTAGAAACTCACATAATTCCCTCCAGTTTTCTCCTGTCTTTGAGGACTTTTTTTCTTATGGTGGAACAGTAAGAGCATGGAGTTTGCCTGTTAAGAAAATGTGTAAAACCACAAATATTTCACTGAGAAATCCCGAATGTAAGTATTATCCATCAGTTATGGTAACATTTCTAACAAAAACTCTTACGTTACAAAAGTGTTCTAACTATTAAATTGATAGCGATCAGGAAGACATTGTTTTGACAGATTCAGATTCAGAACAACATCATTGCCTGGTGCACACCGGAGAACCTAAAGATCTAGCAAAAGGCAACAGAGAGGGAACATCTGTCAAGACAGACTCTGACCTGCAAAACAGAAGCAAACTTTTCACAACAGCCAGTAAGGAAGAATAAATCTGGAGCTCCTCGTGTCATTTACAGAGAATAACTCTTCCAATCATAAGAACACTCTTTAAGAGGAGGAGTCCAGCTCATTGATCTCTGACTTCTCTTGCCTTTTCTGCTGCTGTCCTCTTTCTCATCTCTGCCATGAGATACCCCTTCACAATATGCAAATTGAAAAGTTGTAACAGAGTTTGATGGAACAATTTGTCTATTACAAAGTCACTGAAATTTACTGCTTTCTTCTTTATCCTTATTTTATTTTTTTAGCTGTATAACAGAATTTAGTAATTTTTCTGCCGGATATTTTAAGAGGCGTTTAGTGAAATCATACTCCTCTTTTGCTCCTCCTCTTAGGTCAAAGTAAGTATTGGGAATCCAACAGAAACCTCATTTTTCCTCAGAGGAAAAAGATACCAAGAGATTTTCTTTAAAAAAAAAAAGCGCTATTTCCAGAGTTTTTAATTTTTTTTAAAAATACCATTATTTCTATGAACGCGCTTTGACAATTCAAGCACAGTTAAACTCCTTGTTGGTACAGCAATATTTCATTGGAAATAACAATAAATCATCTGAGATTAAAATTTACACCTATTCAGATGTCACGGAAAAGGATTTAATTTATATTTCCCTATCTCATAGTCCTCAATTATTATGTGCAGCTTAACACCCACATCTGTCACTTAATATTTGGTCCCTAAGTGTTACAGCAAGGATACGGCAACACGTGTATCAGACAACAAGGCCCATGGAAAGAAATAGATATGGACGGATTCTTGGTAGATGTTTCAGAGATGTTTATTTCTCCAGCCCCATGGCCGGGGCTCTGCTGAGGAACTGCGGCAATCCCGGGACCTGAGGGTCCTTCTCGGCACAGGGGAACACAAACCAACCACTGGGGAACGAGGCTGAGCAGGGCCAGGGAAACCCTGTGCCTCCCACCAGGGCCCCTCTCCCAGGGCTACACGGCAGGGGGAGGGACCCCAACACCTAAGAGTACATGGATGCACCTGGAAGTGGTTTCTGACTGCAGAAGCGGTTGTGACTTTGGGTTCTGACTCCTTCCCATCCTGATGAAGATGTTTCCACCTGTGAGAGGGAAGAGTACTTGCTTTCCCAAAAGAAAAGAGCCTGCAAAATCACTGCTGAGCTCCTAGCACTGCAGCTGAACTCATCCCAGAGCTGCAGGGTGGTGGGGTTTCTCCATCTGCAAAGCAAACACAGCCAAGGAGTGACTTTTCTGCATTTTCCTGAAAAAGTCATTCACATCTTGGTGGGTAGATGTCCCTTTTTTTCTCATCTGCAGGCCAAATGCCTGTTGTTTGATAGGAAGCTCAGGAGAACTATCACCATGCCCAGTCTAAAGTGTAGTATGAGAAACAACTTTATAATCTGAACTCTAAAAACATACCCCTATTGCACCTTTTGCCCTTGTTTAGATCAGAGCCATCAAGTCCTACTTCTTTTGTAATGTGCCTGAAGAGTTTCAGCAGCTACAGAAGAGCTTCAAAAGGTTAAAGTAATATTTTCTTCTGACCAAAATCCCCTGAAACTGCTGCTGCTAGCACTTCCCTGGTATCTCCTGGATATGCTTTCACCACCAAGGCAGTTTTTTTCAAGCTCCAGAAATTATGTACAAATTCTTTCTCTTTCTTGTATTGTTCTGAAACACAAGCCAGTGAGTACAGAAAAATGACACAGTCCTTGAAAAAACGTCAACCATAAATGTTTTATGGAAAAGAGGGCTTACATGCATTGCCCACATTAAAAAAAAAAAAAAAAAAAAAAGAGATTGTTTTGGTTTTGGCTAGGTTTTGATGGAGATTGGGAGTTTATTTTGGCTTTCTGGAATGCCTTTGCTATTTTAAAAACAGCATTTTTGAGTTATGCCAGTCAGTAAGTCTCAGAGGAACTTAAATGGGGAAAAATAAAAAAAACCTCATAGCATATTAATAAAGCTGAAGAAATGCATGATCATAGGTAGTCCTAGTTGTTATCACTGTGAGAGACTGAGTGAGATTCCCATCCTGACAAAGCTTGCCACTGAACAAACTAAGATATTAAACAAACATTGCCAGACTGCAGGGGAAAGAAGCAGTGCTATATGAAATTAAAATACTGAAAAGAGAGGGCAGGAGCATTTTATACTTTCTTTCCAGAGGCCAAAAATGGAACAGAAAACTTGGGAAATTGCGGAGAATTAGGATAATTAATGCTGCTACATGTACAGTCTTGACCGCCTTTAACCCTGCCCACTAGGAAAGGGAAGTCTCTAAACCCTCTTCCACAAACCTGTGAGAGTTCAAATCTCACATAATGCAGAATTTTCATCCATTACTTTTATTTTCACCATGTAGAAAGTGATGGTACCAAGTAAAAGCTTATCCTTACTGAGAAAATAAAATCTTGCATTATTTTTGACTTGTCCTGGTTTTCGTTAGGATAGAGTTAATTTTCTTTCTAGTAGCAGGTACAGTCCTGTGTTTTGGATTCAGTATGGGAATAATATTGATAACACACTGATACTTTAGTTGTTGACAAGCAGTGTTTACTCTAAATGAAGGACTATTCAGTGTTCCATGCCCTGCCAAGGGACAGGCACAAGAAACTGGGTTGCAGCTGACCTGAACTGGCAAAAGAGAGATTCCACATCACACCCTATGTATAAACTGGGGGGCATTGGCCAGGAACTGTGGATTGCTGCTTGGAGACCAGCAGGGCATTGGCCAGTTAATGGAGAGCAATTGTATTGTGCATCACATCTTTCTTTGGTTTATTCTTCTCTCTCATTTTCTTACGATGATGATTATGCTTTATTTTATTTCGGTTCGTAAGCAGTTCTTATCTCAACACATGCTTTTTACCTTCTATTTTGGTTCTCCTCTCCATCCCACCAGGAGCAAAGGGAATGAGTGAGCAGCTTCGTGGGATATCCAACCTAAACCCAAACATGAGCCAGGTGCTCGCTCATCGCATGATGGATTTATACAGCTGTGTGTTGAACACTTTGTCTAGGAGATCCTGTGAGAATCAAAAGCTTTACTGAAATCCAGAAAGATTACATCAGCTGGCTTTCCTTGATCATCTGAGTGGGTTATCCGATCATCAAAGGAAATCAGGTTTGGCAAATAGGGCTTTCCTGAAGCCATGCTCGCTGTGACCAATGACTGCACAGTCATTCAAGTGTTTTCCAATACCTTCTAGGATAATCTTCTCCATAACTTTACCAAGCACTTAAGTGAGACTGGCAGGTCTGCAGTTCTTGGCCTTTTTGAAAATCTGGACAACCTTAGTCATCTTTCAGTCAGCTGGGATCTCTCTAGATTCCCAAAAATGCTCAAACCTCAAGAGAGTCCTTGAGATGACATCAGGCAGTTCATTGAGTGCTCTTGTATAAATACAATCAAGTCACACTGATTTACAGGTATCTAGACAGAGCAGCAGATCCCTCACAGCATCAGGGTCAACTGGGATTTCATCACTCTCACAGCCATGGTCCTCCAGCTCAGGGTGCTGGGACCTCCTTAGTCCATAATTGGTGCTGAGGGCAGAGACAAAGAAAGCATTTAAACACCTCTGTCTTGTCTGTGTTCCTGGTTGTAGGGTAACCATCCTTATCCTATAATGACCTGATGCAATTTATGAACTGCCTTTTGCCATTAACATATTTTAAAAATCTCTTTATTGTCCCCCACAGTTCTGGTCAGCTTCACTTCCAACGGAGCTTTGGCTCCACGAATTTTTTCCTACAATGGACAGCAGAAGGTCTGTATTCCTCCCGTATCACCTGACCTTACTTTCACTGAGGATACAGCTTCATTTTTTGCCTTACTGCCAAAAAAAGATTCCTGATCAGCCAAAGCTGGATTTCTGTTTCATCTGCTCAACTTCCAACATTTTGGAATTGCCTGCTCCTGTGCGGTTAGGAGGTGGTGCTTGAGAAGTGACCAGCACTGACGGACCCCAACACTTCCAAAAGCATTTTCGCAGTGGACCTTACCCGCTAGTTTCCCAAGGAGCCTGAAATCTGCTCTCCTCAGGTCCAGTGTTGGAGTCTTCCTGGCACTTTTTCTCCTGTCAACAGAGATTTTAAACTCAGTTGCTTCATGTTTGCTGTGGCCAAGACAGCCACCGATGACTTCATTCATTGCACCCTCTCTATTAACAAGAAATAAACAACGAGGGCTGTAAATCAAATCCGCTTTCTTAGTAACTGCATAATGAAATAGTCATCTATGTGTTTTAGGAATCTTCTGGATCTGTTTCTTCCAGCTGTATAGTGATCCTGGTTAACATCCAGCAAATAGAAGTTTTCCATAAGAACAAGGACTGATGATTTAGAGGTGTGTCTTAGTTCCTCAAGGAATGTTTCATCAGTGTCATCATCCCGGCTGGGTGGTCTAGATTCCCACAATGACATCCACATTTTTTGTTTGGCACTTAATCCTTACCCAGAGGGTCTCAACCATGTCATCACCAACTACAAGCTCCATACATTCAAGGCTTCCATTATGTACCATGCCACCCCCTACCTCATTTGCCCTGCCTATTCTTCTTGAAGAGCCTGTAACCATCCAACAGGGTACTCAAGTCACAGGACTCATCCCACCGGATTTCACTTATGCCAATGATGTCAAATTTCTGGAACTGATCCAAAGCTTCAAACTCTTCTTCTTTGTTCCTTATGGCATAGAACCACACATTTCACATGTGGTTCATTGCAGCTGACACCTCATGGAGCAGATTGAGAAATCCCACTAATGCTTGCTTTCTCAAGCTTTGGCACACCATCCCATTCCAGTCACTGGCCAGCCTGGTTCTCTCCCTTTCCCCATTTTGTTCCTTTCCCCCTTTGGATGCAGCCAAGGCTAAAACTGGCTTTCTGGGCTGTAAGTACACATTGCTGGATCACATCCAGCCTCTCATCCACCAGCATCCCCAAGTCCTTCTCACAGTGCTGCTCTCAATCTCTTCATCCGCACTCAGTGTTGATAGCAAGGGTTGCCGCAACCCAGGTGTGGCACCCTCTGGGTGCCACCCCATCCTTCAAGAGTGCCAATAGCACCACTCAGCTTGGGGTCATCTCAAAATTTGCAGAGGGTGCAGTAGCTCCCTTCATCTACCTTTTTAATGAAGATAATAAATAAAACTGGACCTACTACGGACCCTGAGGTATACTACTTGTCACTGATGTCCATCAAATATGAGCCATTGACCACTGAGCTGTAGGGTATTTTTGTTGAATTTGAGCCCATGGTGTGTCTCACATCAATATCTATCTACAAGAAAATAAAATTCCGAGAAGGGTCAAATATATGTGTCAGCAGAATCAAGAATTCTTGTGTGTAGACAAGAATTGCCCATGCAGCTCTATCTGAAGGTGTTGTCTGATCTTCCTGTCAGTACACAATGATGAAAAACAATCTTTTGAATTTGTGCTAGGTAGAGCTGTGTCAGTTTGTGAAACTAGAATCCTCCACAGAGTCTTCACTTGAACAATAGGCCAGAGACATTCAAATAATGTTGCTTCTAACACAATAAGGGAAATTCAAGCATTTTGCTCTAAACACAATTGCACCATCTCCGTTTCTGTAATCTGAGATGAAAATAGGAAAGAGCTTCATGTTCGCAGCTGTACCTTATTTTCATTTATCCAAAACTTACTTTAAAGAACTACACTTGCCACTAGAAAAACCCACCCATTTTTTTCCTTAAAAAGAATTTAGTTGTTTCAGAAACCACAAAACATCTTAGCACAAAGCACAATTGGGTTTTTAATTTTTAGTACCAAAGGGAACATTGCAAACCTGATGATCTACATTTTAAGATTGCTAACAGAAACAAAATATTATAATTAATATTACATTATTATATATAATATATATTATAATATATATTAAAATATATATCATATAATTAATATAACATGAATACGAATCAGCTGAATAAAATTACTATCATCGTTAATCACTTTTTTGCTGGTTTATTACTCACGGATAGTACATAGACATATATGGAGACTGCTTTCTGTCTGTCCCAGCTGAAGCAAGATCCTCATGTGGGCTATTCATCATGTTTAACCCTCAGCTTTTCAGTCTTGGGTATGCAAACAACCTCTAAATTCCTTACAAGTTTGCTCTGAGGATCTCTGCCAACAGCCACAAAATGCTCATATACCATTTCAGAAACAATTTATTTGCAGTCATAACAAGATGCCACAAAAACCAAAACAAATAGAATTAAGAATTATAAGTAAGCAGCAATATATGTACTAAAGAGGAATCTGGTACTTCCTTCTCTACCATTCACAATTTTTTTTTTTTAATTTTTAGAAAAGAAAGAAATAAGAGAGTGAAAGAAAAACAGCAACTTGAATAAGCTACTGCATGGATTCTTCAGATGGCTACCAGCTAGACTGCATGATTATTAAAATATCTAAAAGCAATTCATGATCTCAGCAAAGGTAGGGAATGAAAACTTGGCTTCTTTTGGGGGCTTTCAAATCTGTTCTCCTTATTATTCCTGTTATTGAGTTCTGTCAACTGTTGGACTCAGCTGGCCTCATTTTCATGGTCAGCAATCCTTAGAGGTGTATTCTACATGGAAAATTAATGCACACTGGAAGAATGCTACCAAAACATACATTCTGTAGTGGTCAAACTTGACAATTTTTAGTTAGGCAACTAAAATCTTTACCCTTGAAAAAAGTGTATTTCTCCTCTGTCTAGAAACCTCTGGCATCCTGAGCTGAGCTGTTAAACAATTTGAAATGGAAGATGTTTTGAAAAGCAGAGGAATCACCCATGAGGCAATTTAATATGGAACAGTATTTAAGTCACACTAGGAACATACCTGTGGTAGATTTCTAGAAACTTTAGAAAAATTTAGGCAAGGTATATGAAATATTAATTTTTAGCTGTAAAGGCCATACTTTAAAACTCTACTCCTTATTATGAGGTAAGGCAATAAAAACAAAGAAGAAAGAGGCGCTGGCTGGTCTTAGAGTCCCAAAGTAGCCATGTGTATTTGGAACAGAAACCAGCAGAACAGATTAACTCTCAATTTTGATGACATTTGTCATTTAATTTGTCTTTAACAATCTTTTTCACAGTGAAGGTATCTCTTGGGTTAGAAGAGGAAAATGACCTGTCCAGATTTTCACTGCTGAATATGCAAGGCAGCTTCTGCCTCTTCAGCCCACATTACCCAAGCCTCTTGGGTCTCACTCAGCCATGGCACTGTCCCTTCTTGTACCAACAGGTCTATTTCTATTACTACAAGGCTTTTTGTTCATTACCCTTGTTAAATGGGGTCTACATGCACCAGTCTTGCAAACCCTAATACATCTTAAAAATACCTTTGGTTCACTGTTGTGTTTCTTCAGAAGATGACAGAAGTAACACAGATCAAAGTTTGCATTACTGCCTTAGGAGTTCATGAGAGGAAACAGAAGGCAAAATCCTACTCCAGTTTTCTGCTTCAACATCCCTGTCTGCTTTACTCCAGGACATTCTTAATGATGGGCTCACCTGCTATATTGCACGTCTCTCTGAGGGTTTATCTTTTTTAATCATGATGACTGCTTCTATTTTGATTTTGTATTTTAACACGTGATGCTTTTGTAATGGTATAGCCATTTATCTCACACACCTTCTGGTTTCCCATGCAGTAGTACTAGTTCAGGACTACCATATTTTTGTATATTTTCCACCCTGCTACTGCTTAGGCTCTTAGAACAAACATTTGCTTCCAATTCAGCTGATACTTTGGGCAGTGGTACCTTCACCCCAGTTAACAACCATTATGACTGTGCTGTTGATCACAGCTCTTCAACTCAGAGGTGTGTTGACACCATGCTTATCCACAGTGCTGTACATGCATTCACTTCTAGACTTTGTAACAGCACATTAGATATAGCCCACAAATTATTCCACAATTACATCAATCACCAGCTTACAGATTTTGTTAAATTGTTCATTAATGATACTAGATAATTCATCATCACCAACTGATTTGGACCTTAAAGCCTGGGTCAGACTATGAGCACATCTTCCATCTTCCTTACTAATGTTCAGCTCTGCCCACGAAGCTGTAGCCTCTCCAGTTTTGCTAACAGAGTCCCAAGCAAAGAAAATATGAAACTTAATCAATATTCCTTAACCCTTAAGTGTTAAATAACACTTAACCCACTATTCTTAACTACTAGAATAATGAAATTAATGGATAGGCTTTTGTTAAGGAGGAGTTTAATCATCTATTTAGAAAGTAACATTGATGGTTTTTACACTCCTAAACAGGTTCTGGTATTTTGTTAATGTGTGTGAGTTAAGTGCAAAAACCTTTTCTAACCTTTCATTAAAGTCAGCAAAGCTGACAAATTGCATTGTTTGCAGTGCTATCCTATCTTTAATGCAATATCTCAAAACAATTCACATTTTCAATGAAGCAAGTAAGAGACACTGTCAGTTTCCATGAAAAAAAAAACAAAACCCACAACCCTTCTTGGCATTTTCAGTATGTGCCATTTCCAGAATGTCTTTCAAAGACTGGATTTTTTATTTAATCCCATGGTTTTCTCAGAAAAAAAAAAAAATTCATTGAAACTTATAAGGCTGTATTATTTACCTAAGTGGCAAAACCCTAATATACGGGAGTTTTCATCTCTGTATATAATTATTAAAGATATTTGCTTTATCTATTGCATACTTAAGCAATTTTTAATGCAAATTTGTTTTTTCCACTAGTAGAATATTCAAACTGGGCACCTATTACAATGCTCTTATTACAGAGAGAACTGCTACCTGAGAAATGGAGAGCAGAAAAAAAGAAAAACATACATTCCAGACACAAGGAGACCATTTTCAAACACTGGGAAGAGGACTCTACTCATGAAAGCATCTCTCCTCTCACAAATCCTGAGAATGAGATTGCTCAAGGTTTCAACAATTAATTTTCTTTCGATACCAAAAAAAAAAAAAAAAAAAAAGAGAGAGAAGCATTTTAGAGCAGTTTGCTTAAGGGTCCTACGGGCTCTGGTTGACCTGCCCGGTCTCAGCAGTTGCTTAAGGAGGCTGAGAGCTTGACACTGGAGGGGAAAGCAGAACTTTGCATATGTATGTATGTGTTTATTTAACACAAAAATGCCATATTGACTTGGAACAGAAATACATTATCAAAGTCCTGAATGGATAGAAGTAAAGTTGACTTTTTGTGTAAGGTAAGGTAAAGTAAAAGCAAGTAGCAAAGACAAGAGTTTTCAGAAAAAAGTTTGGCTTGCTCAGGAAGTTGGTTTATTGGATCCCAGGGAGGTAGTTCTGAAGGGCCCCTGAGCTCAGGGAGGCTGGCAGGGCTTTAAAGTCAAAGTCCTCCAAGGATAAGAATGAGCTATCCCATACTCAGACCAGCGGGTTTGTCAGGAAACCCCACTCTCCATCCTTGAACAGTTTCAAGCCCATATGGGATAAAGTCCTGGGTAACCTGGCCTGACATGTCAGCAGAATCTGCTGCTGCAAATGGGTGCTGAATTGGAGATATCCTCAGATCCCTGACAGCGTGAACTGTCCTAGGATGGGACAAAGAGAGCAAAAAATTTAGCAAAGAGAAATTCAGGTTTATAGCATAGTCATGTTACTGAAAAAGATGACTGATGTACTAGGTAACTGTATCAGTGTATCAATATATTATTGTTTAATCTGAGATTTATGAGACTCTTTTTCAGAGGACAAATGTCTGCACTTCAAATCCAAGTAATACATCCCTCAGGATAAATGGATATCAAAAACTCCTAGCAGAAGAGCAATACTTATGCTCCATTAGCCACTATGTAACAATGGAAGGCAGACATCCAACCCACCCTGCTGAGAAGCTGCCATCTAGTACCAAAGTCAAGCTTTTATTTCCCAAGAGAAATAATGTAAAGATGTATTGGTATAAGTGTCAGATAAGCTAAAATAGCTTTACTAGTTTAGTAGATACTTCATTCTATTTGTATGCATGTATACATACAAATTTACAGCCTGTGTCGTCAAAAGGGGAAAGGATGCATTAATATTAACCACGATGTTTCTTTATTTTTCTTCTTAACCCTTCATTTCAATGAAAGGCTACTGTTCTTGTCCAAGAGCCAGACATTCATAGTACATACTATGGGCCCATTTACAAATTATATTCTCTTCAGCAAGTAAAATATGGTCACTAGTGATCCTGGTTGTCCACTTGTTTCCCCTGGAAAGATTTGCTACAAACTTCACTGATATATGTGGCATAATAACAGACAGAAAGGAGTCATGCTCCCATGTAGTAATTTACACATGAATATGCACATTTATAATGTTAAGTTAAACCAGGAAAAGTGCACAGCGAGAGGAGATGTCCAACCTGGACAGCAGAGCAAGAGTCTGAGAAAAGGGAAAGCACACTAATTTCAGTAATAGAGCGTGGAGATAGCTGCAACTCCAACTCTTGCTTTACACTGTTGTTTTACAGTACTTTACAGTCACATAGTACAAATCCACATTGTTTAGTAAATGCAGGACAAAAAACATTCTATTTTCTTACAAGATAGCCAAATGACTTTAACATTACAAGTATTCTGTACAGGATATATAGTACTCCCCTGACATCTCACAGAACGGGAGCTACTGCTTCTTGCTTTGCTCCCTTGTTGCATCAATCCATCATAAAAGAAATAAAAAGGGATTAGTTCCCCACCTTTCAGCTCACACTATTTTGTATAGAAGTTCTATGTTAAAAAATAACAAGCTACTGGTGTTCAGGTCAGGTCCTCCAATGGTGTAAATGAGCTGAGTTCATTTTACTTTAATAGAAATTCAACAGTATCAGTCAGATACAGAAAAGAACAGATACAAAAATAACCCCAAAATCGTATGGTTTCTTTAAAGATGTATTCCCTTGGTAAAGAATGGCTGGAAAATTAATAAATGTTAAGAGCATTTCTCTCTGAATCTTTCAGGGATTTAAACCCTGTTGACTCTTTACGGCAGTCAGCAAAACAGACACAGCTGAAGAGCTAGGCAGAGAGACAATCTATTACATTGTTTTTCTGATTCTGAAAAATGCTAAAGCAAGTAAAAAAATAAAACCAGCTTAAATATCAGTGCTTAGTAACAGGGTAAGCACAGCAAGCTCCCTGTCAGTAATCCATCTCATCCTCAAAGTAATGTTTGATTTCTGATATCCAACTTAATTGCAAGTAAGGAATAACTATTAGACCAAAAAATTGAAAGCTCTAAGCTCAGTCCTGCCTTACATGAGTTGTGTAGATCGGTTTGTCTTCGGTGTGATGCCTTACAAAAAGATTCTTTCAAAAAAAGTGAACTTTGTTCCTCTTGTTTTGACTAGGAAGAGAGTGTGGCAGTAAGACAGGGAAATGGTGAGATATTTAGTAGGGAAAATATGATTAAAAGCTAATTCTCAAAACTCTGATTTAATAAAAATCTTATTTGTTTTTGGAATTGCTTATTGCTTATTTGTTAATGGAAAATCAAAAATAAATTAAAAAATTACAGTGTAAATCTTGACGTGAAATTCAGATTTTACTGAGTGTATATTTCCTTATTGTCCAATAATTCAATGAATGTATTTTGTTCTCTACTCAGACAGTTTTCTCAGCAGGCCACATAGAAAATGGTCTTCCAGCCTTGATATATCAGTTCTAATGAACGCTTATTATTTCTGACTTATTCTAGAATGAGTTTTGGAAATTAGGCACCCACTCCTCTGTTAAAATTGCAGGTGTTCATCATCACAAAATGGTCATTTTAAAGGATTCACCATGAGGACATGAAGTCATCCTGGAAATACACCACGGCATTAACTGTTACACTGACAGTTGATCTGAATTGGGCCACACCTTAATTTATTCATTTGGATTCATTAAATGAACTTATTAAAATTTGTCCCATGCACCTTGAAAATTGTTTGAACACATTTTGACAAAATATCTTCCATTTAAAATTAGAATTCTGAAAGCCACTTAGATTGTTATATTTCACCTAGTAGAAGGAATGATGGAGAATTTTAATTCAGTTAAAAATCTTTGGGCTTAGAAGTTTTAAGAACCGAGCAGTATGAATCCAGCATCAGATTTAGTCCTAATTTCAGCACTGATGGCCATGGGAAAGAAGACAATCTCTGTGACCCCATAGCAGTGCTAGAACCAGAATTGCAAGAAATGTTACATTGCACATTCTGGGAATTGAGATACATACCAGGAACAGGGAGATAGAAAATGTAGCTCTTGGAGGCTCTTCTGTGTGGCCTTGGGGCTCTGGAGCTGGAATGCTCGCCTCAAGACGTCAACAGTTAAGATGCACTTGAATCGTGCTAGTCAACCAGGGACTGACGGTTTGGAAAAAAAACAGTCACAAACAAGCCACAACAAATTTTAAAAGCTCCTGTAATGATTTATGCTTCTCTTTTTCATTCTAATTTTAAGCTCAATATATTAGTATTGTGCTACCTTGGATGTAGTAGGACAGCCTGAAGTTTTGTGAGGATTAAGATAGAAACTTTTGCATATATTAATCTGATTTCTCTTATCAGGAAAATTAGGCAGTCAGAATAAATTTTTATGAGTGCAGGTTTAGGATATAAACCATTTTATAGAATAAATGTGTTTATTTTTGTCTATTATTTATTGTTAACTGAAAAGTTCATTAAAATTGTAAAAGTCAGAGCAAAATATTCCCAAGTTAGAGATGGAGAAAGTAAGGCATTGTTCCACCTCTGAAGGCATCAGATTTCTGTTAATTCCACTGCCCTAGAAGAAGGCAGGACAGTACAATACACATTAAACTCCTGGCCTGGTGAATTTGGTCTTTCAGTCTCTTGCAGTAGGGTGAATTCTGTGCAATATAACAATCAGAAAATAAGTTTTCAGTATGGACCTTAAAAAAGAAAGCTCCTCCTGATCTGTATTCTGTGTGAGAGAAGGTATCTCAAGACTTTCAGAAAGGCAGCAACCTAAATAGAAGTATTCCTCATTATTACCCTTCTGTAAAAATACTGCATGTACTGATTAGTTATTTAACTTATATGATTTCTCAGAAGTCAAGTTATATAAATTACACTCTCTGGAAAAATCACACCTTAAACTTCTCAGCTTTAAGGCATGCATTTTTCTCCACAGGTGGGATACCTAATTTGGAACTCAGAGAAGCTCCTTCATCAAAAGTTTGTAAGCTCTGTTTGGATAGAAGTCTGTTAGTAGTCACAACTTATTCTACTCGATGGGGACGGTGTTGGTGTCCCAGACTCCTTCTCTCTTCTCTCTTCTTTCCTTCTCTCTTCTTTTCCTTTCCTTTTTCCTTTTTTTTCCCCAGCAACTTAGTGACCCATAATCTTACCAAATAGTGACTTAGCTTATTTAAAACACTATGCAAGTCTCTCAAATTTCTTTATTTTATCAGCTACAAGCTTCAGTTATGAGAATTTGAGAAAAAGTATACACATAATCTATACAGGTATAAAACTTGCCTTGGGTCACACTTGGCTCGTGAAAATAAGGCTAAAATGCAAAAAACAGTGAGCTAGGAAATACCCAAACATTTTCCTCTTCCTTCTGTTTCTAGAGTTTGTGAAACAAAAATTAATATCATAAGGAAATATTCCTTAAGGGGAGCAAAATCTGAACTGACAGATGTAAAATTAAAGCTATTTTATAGAACTGGCATGTCTTAGAATCATTTCTACATTACTTAAAAAAAAAATCAACTTCCCAAATCATAGACTGGTTTGGGTTGGGAAAAAAACCAGTAAAATTAATGCTTCAAATAAAATTTTAAAATATTCAAATGTGTCTAAAAGGGCACTAAATTTTTCTGACCATTTCTTTTAGGTAAGACACAAGGAGTTTTTTCTTCCTCTTTGGGTGAATTATGAGCTAAGCCCATTGCCAGCTCAGCCAGTCAGCTTTTTCCTTATCTGTTTTAGGTTGCCTACTAGCCTAAACAGTCTACTAATATGCTGAGTCACAGTGGAATCCTGGGAGCAGCTTATACCAATGAAGGTCAGTTTTAGGGTGTCCTAAACAGTGTCTAAATCTGAGAAAAATAGAGTCCAAGCATCACACAGGTGACTGAAATTCATTTAATCTTTCAATCCACATCTCCTGACTATTCTAAATCTTTAGATATAATTGAAAGAATAATTTTAATTTCTCCAACATAAATCCATTAATGAAGCTGTCCATAGAACACTTCCTGTTTAATCTCCCTTACTAAACTGAATCCTAGAACTCATTCATTCCAACCTTGGTGACAAGTGCAACCTAAAGTGAATCCCCTGATGAACTCTGAATGTTCTGTATGTGTCATTTCCTCTACATTTTAGACATAATACACTGGGATGTCTAGAAAAGCCCAGAAATGAAGTTTGGGAGTCATCAAAATGTGTGAATAGGCCACACTGCCCAACGAAGGGCTGACAAAACTCAAAACTATAGCATGTGGGTGAATGATTTTTGAATTTCTGAGACTTTTTTACCACACAATGATGTTATTTAAAAATATTGTTCCATTCAAAAAGATCTAGAGACATGCTAAGTCAAGAAAAAGTAGGAATCAGAAATTAGAGGCTGGCCCTAACTGTAAAGTTTAAAACATGTAATTGGCAAAAAGCATAATTTTCCCAATATGTATGCCTTTTCTTATGAAGTTTTGGTATAGACCTCCATGAGAAACAGACTTCTGTCTAAGGGGAAAAATACAGAAAGTTGAATTCTACTCACTTTAAGATTTTCACAACTAAAAATGAGAGGGAAATGATAAAGGAGAATATGGAGGAGAAAATACTGTTCAGCATGCATATGCAAAAAAAAAGAAATCTGAGTGCCTTTGCTTAAGGTAAAATTATGCAGCTCTCCTACAGCCTTCTCAGGAATCTGGAAACAATCAGCAAGCTCCTTTTCTCTAACTGGTGTGAGTTTGCCTTCTCTAGGGAACTGGAAGGGTCACATGTTGATAAAAATTCCAAAACTGTTGGCACAAATGCAGCTGCTTTTCTTTTATTGAAAGACATTTTCAAAATCACCCTGTTTTGCCCACCACGAATAGTTTGAATTTGCTTTTTTCCTTTTGTCAGAGATACCTCAAATAAGATTGTCATGTCGCCCCTGCTCTCTCAGAACTGAAATACAAAATTAAAAAGCTGGATAATTGGCATTTCTGATGCTTGTTTGGTCTTAAAAGGATGCATTTTCACTGCTAGTGGTTACGAGTGGTCATTATTGAGTTACTTCTCTCTTGACTTGAATTGTAGAAATTTTTCAAATGCCTTTCCACGTTTTCAGTGAAGAAACTGTTAATACTAAACTGAGAATAAGCTGTTCACCCCTATTTCTTTGACATCACAAATTATTTCTCCTCCCTTGTCCCAGTACTGAATCTACAACATAAAAGTATTAATTGATTTTTAAGTATCCTGGTTTGGATATGCTACTCTCTCTGAACTGCCCTGATGTATAAACTTAGTTGTTTTGTACGTAATATCATCTTCCCTCCCTTTATACTCCTGTGCCTCACATTGCCCATCTCATTTAGTCTTGACTGCTTGGATGCCTCTTAGATAAAGGACTCCACTCCATGGTGAAATTAGAAGCATTCTTTTCTTTTGTCTTCATTCTCCTCAGCCTCTCCCCTGAAGCCATAGGAGCCAGGAAAGGAAGAGAGTAAAGAAGAAAAAATTCAGACAAATCTAGGTGCAACAAATTCTCTCCACTGAGCAATAATGTTTCATATTCTGCTGGAGAACCCATTAATCTTAATCCATCTGGAAAGAGGTCTACTCACAATATTTCAAATTTTAAGTACTTTTCTAACAAATCTATTAATTATGAACTCAAACAAATTATTTTCTGCCTGTGGAGAATTGTTACTGGAATTTTTCTTGTGCCAGAATCCTTCCTCTTTATAATTACTATATCCAATTACCATCATTATTTTTTCATAGTATTCTCTTATCTCACTCCAGAAACTCTTGGGGGAAGGGATCTAAAAAGATAAGCAACTAGCCTATTAGATGGAAATTAATATCTTTTATCACCACGCTTCTTCCCCTCTCCCTTAATTATCTGATATTATTGCATAACTCTAACATTCACCAGCTTTTCATTTGCCTTACTGAAATGCACAGAATTAAGCAAATGCTTCAGTAGTTAAGATTGCAATAGAATCATTGACTGTTTTATGATTGTGAAATACTGACTTGCCAACCCATTTAGCATGGCAGGACAATCCAGGTCAATGTCAGCATCAGGGGGTCTTCACGCACACCCCCTGCCCAGAACAGGCTCAGCCATGGAATCAGATCAGGTTGCTCAGGCCTTTACCCCATTTAGTGCATCCATGCTGATCACTTTCTCATCTTCCATGTGAGCAGAGATGGCCTCCAGAATGAGGTGCACCCTCCCCTTTCCAGGGACTGTGGTGAAGTTGCCTGGGTCCTCCTTCTTGCCTGTTTTGGAGACATGGGTGACATTTGCTTTCTCTCCTGAAGCACTTCTCCTGGTCACCAAGACCTTTATAAGATGATTTTAAGCGGCCTCACAATGGTGTCCACCAGATCTCTCAGCACTCATGGAGGCATCCTGCCAAGGCCCACGGACTTCTGGATGTCAAGTTTTTTAGGTGTTCTCTGACATTTTATTTATAATCTCTTCTCCAGGTTTTGCTGGCATTTCTACCCAACTTTTCCAGCAGTGCTGTGCACATTGCTAAAGGGCAGTAGTTGTCTAAAGAAGACAGAGAAGATAGGTGCTGGGGAACCAATTGAGGCTCAGCCTGCTCACCCAGTTCAGTGCTTCTCTGCTATAAGCTCCAGGGTGTTTCCATTGCCACTGGATGTCTGCATCCTTTCACTTCTTCCCCCACTCTATTCAAGTAGGAGAATTTATTTCCCTGACAATTTCTAACATGCTATGGAGCACAGTTTGCAAATCTAAAGACATTTAAACAGATTCCAAAAGTTTTCTAAGCAGCCGACAGGTTTTTTTTTCACATAAGGAAGAGAAGACTTGTGAGGGGAAACCCTGCATAAGGAACAAAAAAAAAGATTTTTTTTTTTTTCCCTGTAGACTCCTTATCTCACAAAATAAAAAATTTATTAATTCTTCAGGTAGCATACATTAGATACAACCAAAAACTCTGAGTGGAAATTGCTGAAAAGTGTCTTATTGTTATACAATGATGCTGAGCAAGTCCATGAAATCTAAGTTGCAAAGCACTGTCTTGTACTGCAACATCCTACCTGCGTGGACTAGAGGGAGTCAAGTCCTCATTCCTAATAATATGTCTATCTCAACACAGCACATGTGTCAGTAACAAAAATTCCCAAAGTTCCCCATCATATTTTAGTTATACCTATTGACTGTTCTATACCAAGCACATTTAATATAAAAATTAAAATACTGCACTAAACAAATCCCTGAGAGAAATTAACATACACAACAGATTAGGTTCTGTAAGGTCAATATCATCAAGTAATTTTTTCCTGAAACAACTTCCTGCAAATGTCCATCCTTCAGTTTGTTTAAACTGGGTGTACTAGAATTATGTACTAGTTTGAAAACAAACCAGTGAGAGGCACCAAGTCAGAATAACAATTTAATGGGGAAATTAAAGAAAAGGAAAAAAACTAAAAGAAAACACTGGTTCAAACTGACAGAGTCAAGATATGACCTGAGTCCCTGTTAGGCAGGGTGGTGGTAGCAGTCTGCTAGAATGGTGGCTGCAGTCCTCTGAAGCAGTGATCCTGTAGAAAAAAAAAAAGGGTCTGCTCTTCCTCAGAAGGTCCAGTGGTGGCTGTGTAGCTCCTGTCCTCTGGAAATCCAGTGGAAAGGCCTCCTCTCTGGTGTTCAGCCTCAGCTTATATCCACGCTGGGATGCTTGGTTCCTCCCTCTGGGTGGAGCATCTCACAATGGGGTAATGAGTCATGAGGCCAGGTGTTGATTGGGCTCATTAACAGATGATAGTCCAGAGGGAGTTATCTCTGAGTCATGCGGCAGGACAATGATGGGCCATTAACAGCAAGATAGTCTGGGGGGAGGAGGCAAGGAAACACTGCCCCACCTGATTTCAATGGCTGATGGGGATGGTAATAGAATACACTGCAACCCAGGACACTGGGCAGACTTTAAATTCACTGGGAAGGATGTCCCCAGACAGATTGCTATGCAGGGGATCTCACACAGGAAGGCTTTATGAGAAATGTGCATTGTGTTCACCAGAAGATGCCATCCTGAGCAGTGGCTGCAAACAAGAGAAAGAGAAGAAGGGAAAAGGAAGAAGAAGTTACCTAGTTTTGTTCTACGCTTCAACACAAAAGAAATACGTTGGTTGGCTCACCACTTTTAGCAGACAAAACATTGTTTTCTATGATATTGAGATACTAAGTGAAAGCATTTAGGTTAGAGTGTAAACTGAATGGAAAAGCCAAGCATCAATTGCATAATGATTCTTTATTTGACTTTACAAGGTAAACAATAATTCTGTAGGAAGTAGTCATTGATGAAACAAGTCACTGGCATCACGTTTGCTTCAGTGTGAAATTTTTTGGTATGGCTCTTACTGCTTTTTCATTACTATTGAGGTGTTTTTAGTTAAGTTTCATAACTGAAGGACAATTCTTCCATTTTTCACATAAAGTCAAACTTGTCTCCAGGTAAGAAGGAAGCAGAAGGATTCTGAGCCTTTGAAGTCTCTTTAGCTTCTTACATCAATGACTTAAGTGGGATTTAAGGAGCACTCTTGCCTCATGTCACTTCTTAATCCAAGTGTTAATTTTAGCAACATGTGGTGGTCTTGATTACCAAACACCCCTACCCTGCTAAGTAAACCACTAGAATGAAAGTTACTTTGGAAATTGTTTTGTCCAACCCTGGTTTCTAAAGATACACGATGTGTCTACCTTATTGCAATAGAAAGCTAAAAATATTTTATGGTAAGTTTAAAAATATGCACTTGTACCAGCTTGGAGATTGTAGAGGATAAAATAATTTTTTTTTTTTTTTTTTTAAAGTGATATAAATTGGCACTGTTACTACAAGCAGAGGATATTTCTTCAAACATAGATTCATTTGGCAACTCACCTAATTTAAATGGATTTATCTTTCACATCCATAAATCATGTAATAACCACTATTCAATCACTAATAATGCTAAGTCCACAAGAAAGTGATTTGTAAGTCTCTTAAGCATCAATATGCAGTCTCTGAATTAATTTGTATGGACTTTCTAATCCTTACATAGTACATATGCTCTCCTAACAAATACTGCCTCCCCCTGACCCATGAATCTTAACTATAAATGACACTGTAACTGAATGAACCAGACTACTCCTCAGACTTAGGAGGAGTGGCTGAGGTCACTTGGTCTGTTCAGCCTGGAGAAGAGGAGACTGAGGGGAGACCTCACTGCAGTTACAACTTCCTTGTGAGGGGAAGAGGAGGGGCAGGCACTGATCTCTCCTCTGTGGTGACAGTGACAGGACATGAAGAAACAGCATGAAGCTGAGCCGAGGGAGGTTTAGGTTGGATATCAAGAAAAAGCTCTTGCCCCTGTGGATTACTGGGCACTAGAACAGGCTCCCAAGGGAAGAGATCACAGCATCAGCCTGACAGAGTTCAAGAAGCATTTGGACAGCACTCTCAGGCACATGGTGTGAGTCTTGGGGTGTCCTGTGAAGGGCCAGGAGTTGGACTTTGATAATCTTGATGGGTCCCTTACTATTCAGTATATATTATATGACCTCCCATGACTCTGAGTACAACTCAGACTCAATCACCAGTGATATCAATGCACTTGGAGAAAGTCACGTCTTGGCATCACTTCCTGTTTTAATTCTATTAATGCAATTTCCCTGACCCCCTAACCATCCTGCAATAACACAAATGGCTGCTGACCTTGAAGGAAAATTCCAAATAACATAAAACACTTCTCAGAAACATAAGCTACTGCAAAAATATTTGTCTTACCCTTTTTTTCTCTAGGATGGCTATTCATGGAAAGCAAAATAAAGTACCAGGCCTAGGCCCTTAGTGACACAACCCTGAGAGATCTGGAAAAAAGCCATAGCAGGAAAGCACAGGTTGATGCTTCAGTTTATAGTTATCCAACTGGAGGATAACCCTGAACTAGGTAGAAGGCAAAGCTTGGCATCTTGAAAGTTAACCACAGCCCTCTCTTGCAAACATGGGTCAATTATGCTCTTTTCCACAACAGCATTGTGCATGTTGTAAAGTTGCTTAAGGCGACAGAATCTGCTCCCACACATTTTTTATCTTAGCTTGAAGCATTCAGAAGGACACAACCTCCAGGGTTCAACAAGACTTGGGTCTCTATTGCAGCTGTTCCCAGCTTTCCACCCCTAACTGCTCTTATTTTCATGGCTTTTCAGAAATTCCTGAACACCTGTTTTCACAAAATATATTAAAAACTCCATTATTCTTAAGACATCTACCACTCTGTTAATTTTGATGTTGATCTATAGGTTAAAAACTGTTCTCAGTGTAACGTCTTGCAGAGAAGAAGAAATGAGGCCAAATCCAAAACCTCATCAAAATAAACTGCTAATCTATGCAGACATAAGAGAGAAAAAAGGGAAAGAAATTCAACTCCTCATTGAATCTAAGCATATGTTAGACATCAAAGTTGTGACAGAAATAGAAACCAGAACAGAACTGTAGTGAAGAAGTGGACAGACATGAAATAAATTTGTAAGACATAAGAAAACAAACTATAGAAGGATTAAAAAAATTATTTAACTTAAACAAAGCCATATAATTAATCCTCACAGCAGATGTGTGCATGTATTTGAATACTTCCCACGTACTTCAAAGTGTTAATTCAACACCACATTTTTTATACACAATAAGACAGTAATGAAACTGCTTAACAGGCTTTCACTCCTACACTATAAATGGAGAACTAAGTGTAGGAATAGAAAACCCTGCCAGAGGATGGGCCACTGTCGTAGCTGTAGAAGAAAAGTTATTAGCACCACAGACCAGACACAGTGATAGCGCTAAAGCAACAATGCACATTCCCTCTGGAAAAGATTTAACTTAGAGACAAGAGGTGCACAAAAACCAACAACAAAGAACACACTTCAGAAGTGCTATAACTGCCTTGCAGAGCAGCTCAAGTGTGAAGATAGTATGATTTTGCCACATTTTTAAATAAGATCAGGAATATATTTAGGGTAACTCTTTTTAGTGCAGAATGAAGCTTCTTGTGGTCACAGCGATGTAACAGTGGCCTTACTGACAGCTGACTCATACAAAAAAGGTCATGAAACAAACTGGTCCTACAGAGAAAATCAAGTCAGTCATGCCCTTAGAAAAAATTACTTTTACTGTTTGGTTAAGATCTCAGATGAATGAGCTGGTAGGATTTACGATTATCTTAAATTAATCTAAGCGAAGATAATATAATCATCTATATTATTAGACACTTGAAAACTTCTACTCTAAGTGGGACTTCAGCAAGGTGTCATCAGCCAGAGATTATTCTAAAAACAATAGAGCTGTAAACAAAACTGCTCAACACTTTCAGTATTAATGCAGATTTACAAGATGCTGCACATTATCTCCCCACGGATGTCATTAGTTGAAAATATACCACATTTCCTACATATGGATATGTCCATAGCCTACTGCCACACATATGGGAGGAAATGTACGCATGCTTCAAGTCTTCAGTAATATTACCCAGAAAAAAAAAAATTGGGGGAATCTTTCCCTTCTTACCTTTTTAATACTGTATTATTTGTCAAAGGAAACTAAAAGAACTTTAATAAGTATTTTTACACTCTTATTTCATTGCATCAATTCCTCCCTCTCTCATAGGCATGAAAGCATAGACACATCCCACCTGGAATCCAGTCTCAGTATTTTAATGGTTCCAATCTAATTTAACTCAATGTTTGAGGGATATCCCAGATCTGCAATAATAAGCCTGCAGCAGAAGAAAAAGGGAGAAAAAGGAAGTCCTTTCACTGTGATGAGCTACTACAGTTTTAACTTCATCGTAAGTTTCCTGTATGAAAGAGCTAGGACCCCGAGCCACCAGATGACTGTAGAACTGACATCAAATATGCACAAGGTAATTAAAAAAAAAAAGTTAGGAATTTTCAGACTATAAAACTTTACAGTTAAACTCAATTTAAACTGAAAATAAACACTAGTACTAATCCGGATGAGAGAATTTATTGTCTGCAACAGACAAAAGTCTGTTTTTAATTACCCTGCATGCTTTATACCCATTAAAATTATCATGTGAAGATTATTGTATGGTGATGGGAAACTGCCAGTTGATTAACTCTTTTGGGTACAAAAGATTCCTCTGTGACATCTTTTTCTGTACAAATAGGAAAATGCTTCCGTTTAGCCTCAAGAAAAAACCTTAAGCAGCATATTAAGGAAGGATCTTAGAAATAAAACCTATAAATAGGTGCTATTTGTGAAAATAATATGTTGTTGATTTCTTTAAATACTAAAAATAACAAGTTGTGAACACATGTCTCTTGGGCACTTGAGGACAATTAAGAAACCAACTGGAATTGTGCATTGCATTGATTCTCACTTTTGAAAACATGTATTTTCTCTATTGTCATCTTTTTAGCAGTACAGTAAGGTCAGAGTAAAATCTTCAGAGTGTTCAACTCAGATGACTTAGCATCTATTTCTAGTGTTGAGGCGTCTCACTGAATTAGAACATCTAGGTTGTAAAACAATTTGGCCTAGTATTCCACTTGCTGTGTTCAGAAGTGCACATTGACTCACAAATCTTAGAGGTATCAAATCCAGTGCAACCTAGGAAAGATCACAGGATCATAGAATGGCCTGGATTGGATCGTCTTGTTTCAACTCCCCTGCCATGGGAAGGGACACCTTCCACTTGACCAGTTGGCTCAGAGCTACATCCAAACTGGCCTTCCAGTGATGGGGCATCCACATCTCTAGGCAACCTGTTCCAGGGTCTCACCACCCTCACAGTAAAGAATTTTTTTCCTAATATATAATCTTTCACTTTGAAGATATTTCCTCTAGTCCTGTCACTTCACGTACTTGTAAATAGTCTCCTTCCACCTTTCTTGTAGGCTTCTTTCAGGACATGAAAGGATATCTCCAGGATCTTGAAGTAAAACTATTTCTACAGCATCCTCATTGTCAGGGCTACTGAATCATCATTCTTCTGGTGCCTCAGGTTCATGTCGCTATCTGTCACAAGGAACACTCATTATAAATGAAAAGTATTATTTCATTTAAAATGTTAAAAGAAAATTGACAGAAAACCTGTATGTGTGGATAAAGTCCTGTACACCTACAGAACTCAGGATTATACAGGATTTGAATTGCAGAATTTCATATTACGAATTTTTTAAAAATGAAATAAATAGAAAATGTGGTTGCAGATTCCAGTGCTATTTGGGACAAAATGGCATAAATCCAATGTGATTAGGTACAAGAAAAGTCATTAAAAAATGGGTATTTAGTTACTGCTCCTGGGACTCAGGTACCTTGACACATCTAGCTGCATGAACTATTCATGAAATTCACTGCCATCCCTTGTCTTCTATAAGAGATACATTAACCCCAACTATAGACAGGAAAAGATCTTTTTTCTGTCTGCTTTTGAGACAATGTGGCAAATGTAGAGAAATATTATGTTAAAAACAAGAAAAGCATCCTTGCCTGAAGAAAAATTTTCAGTGATAGGCATCTCCTTCAGTGCATTTTTCCAACTCTCCAGGCTTTCTCCTTCAGCCCACCTAGGAAAGAGTTAAACTGCAGGCTATAAGGGAGCAGTCAGCTTTCATACAGAGATGTTTCACTGTGAATGGCACAGCAATATATAAGCATCATTTTTTTCATAGTGGGCATGTACTGCTCAGTCTTTATAGAGACAATTTTTTAATTTGGAACATAAATTAAATTAAATATTTATGCCAGAGCTGTCAAAAGAAAGACAAATAGGACTGGCAAACAATTCTCTTAATGAAGTTCAATCACTGTAATGCACACTGTTGTCAAAGGGTAAGCGCAAGTTAATTTTTTCTTTAAAAGTTTTTCTCTGTTTTTCCTGACAGCCATGTCAGAAAAAACTGAGAGTTTGAAAGGTGATTTATTCAGGGCATAATCCTGTGCTCAGCTAGAGTGAATATAATTCCTTTTCCCTTTGGCAACATCAGCAGCTGGTGAGATCTTGAAGCTATTTATTTATGTTTACTAGTTGGTTTTGAGGAAGGAAGTTTCATTAATATATATATTTTAAGCACAAACAGGCTCACCTACACAAAAGAGGGATTTTTTTTTAAATTTATTTAACCACAGACATCAAACAGAAATGGGCAATAACCTAAGCATAGCCAACAATGGTACCTCAATATCCTGCTTATTTTACCCAGGTACAAAACTTGCTTGATCATCAGCAGGCAGATCAAAAATCTGTGTGTTCTGAAACTCAGATTTGCAACCACAGATAACTACTCTTAGAATTTTAAGAACCTGCTTTTTATCACAGCTAGTGCCATTTCTGTCTCCCACACTGCCAGCTTCTCTTCATCTCAACAGCATTTTAATTGAATTGGCAATTGAATTGAGAGATTGGCAGCACTTGGCAGAACCAAAACTAAATGGCCTCATGCAATTTCTTGGAATTTTTTAGAAAAACTGCTGAAATACCTGAAATCCTAGGTCAGCGGCAAATTCCTGAAAAGTAGCTTACATTAGTGCCATAAAATGTAATTTTAATTTTACTTTGTATGTTAAGCCATCCTACGTGTTATCAACTCAGGTAAATGACCTTTTCCAAATCTTTTCTCAATGAAGTCATGTGCCATGTGAATAAGGGCAGATTGTATGGTTAAGAGCAAAGGACTTCCCTAGTTTAAAATAAAACTTGGAAAACTACATTCTAACTGAATACCTTTCTGGTCTTTGTTTCCTTGATGTCCCCCAGTTATGTCTTCTTTGTGCCTCAATTTCCCCATTTTTAAACAACAACATCAATGTCTTGTTTGATGCAGCTTGATCGATAATACTGTTCAAAGAACTAGTACCCTACATTCACTTCTAAGTTCTTCAAACTCCAGCAAAAATATTGAAAGAGATGTAATAAGTACTGATCTACATTCCTGCCTCAATGTTAAATCTCTTTGTATCTTTTAGTCCACTCTCTGCAATATTATATATATATATATAAAAACCTCTTCATGTATGGGCAGTGTGATTTCAGCCGGTGCTTAGTAAAACAAACCCCAAGCTGAGATGGGAAATAAAAACAGATGCATTAAACCTATGAACCCAGTCACCAGCTGGTCTAAGTTACCATCACTGAATTCCTCCTGCTGGAAATCACTGCAGTCCACCTTTTCAACTTGCTGTATTGTCTGATTCATCATAATACAACACCAGGCAGTTATAATTTACACTGACTAGTATTTTCTACTGATGAAAATCCTGAGTCATATGCCGCAAATATCAGCTGGAATCTTGAAAACAGTCCATTTTTTTTAATGATCAAACACATATATTGCAACATGAATTGTTGTCAATTATTTTTCATAGAATATAAAATACTGTTTTCATAGGCCAATATAAAGTTTGCAGAATACAACGTATTTGCTTTACCAAAAGAAAGAGAAATTTTCCAGTGAGGAAAGTCCACATATAGCTTTTTTTCTCAACAGAAAATGTCAGAAACCTCTGAAATCTGAAGAACATAAGGAAGAGATGCCTCAGGCAAATATTAGGGGAAACATACAAGTAAGTAGAATGAAGACCATCCACATATTGTTGTCTGCCTGTCTTAATTTTGCCTTTTAGGTGGACTTCATGAAATCTGCTACCTATGAAAGCTTGTCATTTTGAAATGCATAAAAGACCTTTTAGTCTGGTGAGTAGCAGAGGTTCTGTACAGTACTAATGGTCAGTCAGTTGCTAAGCAGGTCAAAATGCTCTGGGTGAGCTAATTCCTCATACTGGACCATTTAAAGCTAATTTAGAAATTAATTTTGCCACTGTCTTGAAAATTCAAGGTGTCATATCCTTCCTAATATGGTTATATATGCATATATATTTTTATTTACGTTCCTGTAGTCTGCATATTTTGCTTTCCATGCTGAGAAATATCTACATAAAAAGGAGGTCTTAGTGGAATCAGTGCAGTATTAGAACAGGGCAGGCATCTGAATGTGAAATTGTGAGCTAGTACCTGCACTTTTATGTATATACATATCACACTGCCTGAGAACACATCTACTAATATTTCAATAAGTTTCAATGCTCACCTCATTTGATATCACAGGTGAATAAATAAAGGTTTTACTCAGTTTTGATGTCTAATACCTTCACTGGCAGCACTGGATGAGCTTGAAGGGATTATAAGTACCATTTAGAAACTCAGTATAACATGAAATAATGTTGGGGGCTTTTTCCCCTTCTGGGGTATTTCCTTCTCTGCCAATGCAATGAGATATGCTTATCTAATCTAATTCATAACTCATGCATCTGCAATGTAGCAGCAACAGTAGAACTAGTTTACAACTTCATCTTTTCTTCCCTCCTTTGAATAATATGTAAACCACAGAAATTTAAATCAGATATTTTTGTGATTTTTTTATATCTTCAGACATACTGTCTCTTGAGATTGATCCATATCTGGTTTTCATCAGACACATGTCAATTTTGAAAAATGGGATAAAAGGGACAGATATAAACACCAGCTTTGTGAAACAAGCATTGTGAGTCCCAGATCTGAGACCTATTGTTCCCCCTCAACCAACATGAATAGAGTTTTATGTTTCTCTGGTAAACAAGCTTACCCAAGTCATATAGAACTGAATAATCATTCACCTGAAAACCCAGTCCTAAAGCAAGTACTTTACAAGTGCCTGCTTAGACAAATATCCAGCTGCACAGCCACTTACAGATTGTAGTAAAATGGGACTGGGAAGCAAGTTGTTCAGTTGCCCAAACCTGGCAGCAGTTTCTGCCACAGCCCTGCCCTCCTCTACTGGGACATAACAGAGTCAACAAACCCTTTGCATGCTCAGAGAACTTGACCAACCCTGTTTTGGGCAAAATAGAGCACGCGCTTGGGAATTAACCAAAAATTACTCCCAGAACATGGACCTAAACAAGGTTTATACACAGTGTCCTGAAAGGAGCTGGATGTCAGGTCAAGGTCTTGGACTGATGTAAGGATAATGTTGCCTTGTCTGGAAAGGGGAGAGGTTTCTTATGTGTTTAGTGCACACTCACTTATATCATCACTGGCCTGTATCTACTGACCTGTCTTTAAAGGAAAGAAAAGTATTCAAGACTGTTGGTGGAAGCAGTGTCTTGCCTCTCTTCTAACAAGTAGGTGCCATACTTACAAAAAGGAAAGAGGGGGAGAGAGAGTGAGTCCAGAGGATAAAATGGTCTTTAGAAATATGTTCTCAGAGCAGAGAATGCAAGCACCAGCCCTGAAAATGGAGATAAGTAATAATGAGTTTTACCTTCTTAAGCTTTTCAGACATTTGAAGAAGTGGACAAGATTTAATCCATTACAGAATTCAGATAAACAAAAGCTAGAAGAAACCCTCTTTGATTTTCTTATTGCTGAATAGAAAAAACTTTGTTACTCTGTTGCTACCACACTTATTCTAGAAAGGCTGTCACAAGCCTGTAAATAGATTTCCATTTCAAAACAGATATCTAAGCCCTATTAAGCATTATGTGTAATCAGGGCTGGTACACAGACCCTTAAAATGAGGCCAGGTAAACTGCACACCTCCACTTCAAAAGCATGAAAAGGCTCCATTCAGGAAGAGAAGATCAGGAAGAGAATAAAGTGCATATCATGACCTTGACAGAGATGATTTGGATTTGCGGTGGTGGTAGAATTTGACCCAGAATAGCTCAAACACCAGTTATACAGAATCATCAATATAGGAAATTTTTTTTTTTTTTAACATTAACATTTGATTAAATGAGCAATTCTTGAACAAAATATTCAACCCTGTCAGAAGGCAGAAGAAGTGATGGAAAATTAAAGGCATAAAAATGGCTTACCAAGGATTTTTCATATGGCTATACATTAAAGTAGAAGGTAACAAGACAGCTTTGAAGGATATGTTAAAAAGCCGTGTCAGTTGCATTCCAGAGAATGAGATAAAAAGTGCTGACAGAAGGAAAATGGAGAGAGAAAAAAGCTGATGTATCAGTGGCAGAGTTTGTTTATTTGGTTTTGGGGTTTTTAGGAGATTTTTATTTTAAAATATCATATTTATTTTATTATTATACTGATAATCCAGTTTAAATGCTAATGTTTGGGTACATATCTACTCATGCAAGATATAAGTCATTATAATTACAGCGACAATCATACATTAATGGAAAATCAGCCCTTAAATCCATAGATCAGTTTTTAATAAAACATGGCCATTGTACAAATTGTGTGGGAAGTGATTTGTTTGATGGTCAAGATACAAACGCTTTGTTAACAATTCAGTATTTGATGAGAAATCATCAGAACATGCTAGTTTTTCCACAGTTACATTTAATCAATAGTGGTAATACACTCTCAAACTGGAAAAGTGTCAACCCTCCATATTAGTATTATTACCAAACAATACAAAAGCATATAAATGTCATGCCAGAAAAATCCATTTTTATCTAACAAGGTTAAAGTGTCATACTTTTTTTACTTTTTCTGCCACTGTTTTCCTACCTAAAGTAAGACACATTTCTTGAGCTTGTTGATCCCTCACTGATTTTTTATAATTAAATGTTTATATCACAATAAAAGTTCAATTTATTATTATATACCTTAAAAAATGATTCATTAGTTAAATTCCATATATTCTTTGCTACCCTTTAAATTAAATTCATGTCTCTCTTCTCCAAATTCTGCAGCACTGAATTTATTATGATCATGACCATGACATGACCCCGACAGATGTCATGCCAGATTCAAGACTCTTATATATTGGTATCTAAATCACATCATGATACCCACTGGGGAAAAAAAAAAAAAAGAAAAAGGGAAAAGAAAAATAAGTCCATTTATGAAATATTGTGGAAAGTACAAATAATTTAAAAGATTAACTGATCTGGTTCTTAGTCACATAACAAAATGTTGTTTGGAAGTTAGTGGTTCTCACCTCAAATGAATCTAAAAATGCAGGTTTTTTCTTTATGAGTATTTCAGTTCTTAGTTCCAATTCTTGTGGTTGCATACTCACCTTCAGTGGGAGTATAGACAGGTGATTGCTGACATCCTGAAGCCTCTCTGAGCAGCCAATCTTTAACCTCAGCAATGATGAAAGAGTAAGGTGAGATAGTCAGCAGAGCTCTGACTCAATGTGCAAAGCAGAGGTAACAAAAGCCTCTTCATATGTCAAGGCTATGTCTTCTCATTAGATATAATCTCACTAGTTGTAATTAAGAGCCATGAGAACATAAACTAACTGTTAATGTAATCTTTCATATAATTCTGATTATTCACTAACAATTAATAAAGAATTTAATGAGGTTTGTCTAGAAAGACAGTAACTCTAAAATCACCTCAAAAATACCTGCTCAGCATTAAATCTGTGTAAAAATTACCAAGTCAATCATATCCTAACAAAAGCGGCAACTTTTTCTTTCTCCTTTTTTGGAATGGCTATGAGTTGTGATGTTCTGCAACCTTTAATCCATTACCACTAACAAAGAGAGTGAGAAAATAAAATTTTTAAAAAAGGTTAGGTGGAAAAAACCATTTCTTTGTTGAGGACTATAAGTATTAGACTTAGAATATTGCTCTGAAATTTCATTATTTAAAATAGGTGCTAAGATGCATTTTTCTTATTGCTTAAATACCCAACACTTCACATGACACAAAAAACTATTTACAATCCTGATAAACAATCCAGAAGGTTGGAAAATCAGTACAGAAGTTTGGTACTTGGCTTATTTTGTTGTCATTCAAATTCTCTCATCTCCAAAACTGGAGGTTATTTCGAGTAAGTACCAATGTCACCAAGTTAGAAACAGCTGGAGGCAGTTTCACTGAAGTCCATACAGGAGCTGTATGATTAGGTGTTCACAATCAGAATCTCTAAGTCACTGTTTGTGAACAGCTGTTAAGCTATTCACAAAAAATTAGTTTGCAGCTCATAGTGGGCATATGCTAATAGCATAAAAATCACACTAAAATGGACAAATAACTTGTTTGCTGGGCCATCTGAGAAGCCTGTGGTGGGACAACTATTTGAGAAACGTACAATCTATAATAATGTAATAAATACTGAATAAATTTTGACAATCACAACGTCACTGTTTTTATGCTAAAGAGCACTTGCAAAGAAGAAAATCTTTTGCAGAACTGTGATTGTCAAGAGGACAATACAGCTGCCTCGACAACTGTGGCATGAATTTTGTGTTCATTACATTTCTGTCAGAATCCAAGCTCTAAATGTAAAAATTATATGGCAATTTTCTTTTCCCTTTCTCAACAAATATATGTGCTTTTCCTGGAACTCAGTAAACAGAGCAATTTTAATCTGCATGAACATACTGCAAGAGTGCAGTGCAGAGACTAAAACTGATGAATGTTAAGTAAACAAAAGAGGCTGGTTAGGAGGCATGCACATACCAGATAAGGAATTAATGATCTGAGGAAATGTGTCATTGTTCCTATTAAGGCTTTGAAACATGTTTTTTATTACTCTCTACTCTGCAGACATCTCAATATAATGCTGTGATGCTTTTGCACGAAGGGGTGATTCAAATTTTATTTGTTAATGAAGCAGCACACTGTGCTAGGTACAAGTGCTGTGCCTAGCTAACCAGAGCAGTGCCCAGACAGTGCAAGCTCAGTAGTCCATAATCCAAACTTACTAACCTTCCTTAAAAACATAAATTAACAGGTAGTTCTTTCATGATCATTTTCATCTACAATCAACCCTGTGTTTCCTAAGAAAGGAGACTAATCAAATACCCAATTTTCAAAATTAGTTAAGTGTTATTTAATGCTAAATTTTCTATCTTACTAAGGTGAAAAGTTACAAATTTTACACTAAAAAGAATACAGTATGTGTGATTTACTTTTCAAATTTAAGGAATTACATAAAAACATTAATTTAAAAGCAGTATAATATTATAATGAATATCAACCTTAGTTTTATGTACTAAACTTCATTCAGTATATAACAGAAAATGAGATCAGCACATGATACAAATAATCAAATGGAACATTTTGCTACTAACACTGCACTCTAAAATATTTAACATAATGGTAATACAATGACTCATTTGACTATTTGATAGGAAGGAAATGGTGCTGGTAATCAGTAATTTAGAATTGCAAGAGGACTTCAAATTTTGAGATTATGAAAAGTAAGGACAGTCATGTAATTGGGTCAAATAAAGTTTCCTACTCCTAACTGCTCCTTACACATCTGCTCTGTATCTCTCTAGGTTAAATCACATTTAAAAACGGGTATTATTGTGGCTGATCCACCTCATTTGCCAACATCCCATCTTCAGCACTTGTTGCTATGGAGTATGTGTATCTGTTCCACCAACAAATCCCAGCAACAGGTCCCTTGATGCACAGACCACAGCTAGTGGCCACTTAATTTCCAAAGTTTACCCCAAAAACTACTGAACCTAATTGCAATTTTTGCAGTTGAGGTGAATGATAGGCCTGGATTGCGACAAAGCAGGATAAGAATTGAGATAATTTTTTGTATGACACATGTGGTTGTTTGTACTAATAGACCTATGATAAGCACTTTCCTTTACACAATTACATGAACAGCATGACACTTATTTATAGTACACAAAAACAACTACTCAGATGTTGCAAGAATTTCATCTGTCCTCGAGTGCATATAAATAATGTCTAAAGACAATTACCAGAAAGATGCTGACATTAATTCAAAAATCCAAATGACAAAGATAGGGAAACACAGAAAGAAGTATTAAAAGCATCAGAAATATTTACAGGTTGTGCTGGTTTGGACCAATTTGGAGGAAAATTGGTCCAAAAGAAGGCAGGTTACAGCCATCCCTCCCCCATCAGGTTCAGGAAAAAAAAGAAATTTTCCTTGGAGGAAAGTGAAAGAGATAAAAACTATTTATTTAACAAACACACAGGAAAAGGATAATAATGCTAAATTAGAAAACCTCTCTTTGTGGAGAGAAACCTGGGAAAACTTCAGAGTCCTTCTGTAGATGTAGTCTCTCTCCTCCTCCTCGGAGCTGGGTCATGGGCCCACCTCCAGGGCCTTGGTGGAGAATTCCCGATGTGTTCTTATGTTGAAACAGTCCAGAAGAGAAGAAGGGAAAAAACGGAAGTCCCAGGAAAACAAAGTTCAACTCTCCGTCTCCCTCTGGAGAAAAGGAGCCGAAAGCTGGCTGAAAAGCAAGCAGGGTGCTTCCTCCGCTCTTGCTGCTGTTAGAAGCAGAGGAGTGTGTACCTGTGTCCTTGAAAAACGGCTTTGAGAAGTTAGCTCGGTTTTTTTCCTCTCCCCCCTCTCAGGTTCAGTTTAAAGGCACAGAAAGGCACAAAGGTAATTCCTGGGCATAGAGCAGCTGTGGGGTATGCCCAGCCCCTGCCCTGGAGGGATCTCTGCTAAGAGATTTTGCAATCGCCCAGCAGGACTCCCTGGAAAGGCAACCACTGGTCACAGCGAGAAAAGACAGACCCACAATCCTTTAGGAGACGCTATGCAGATCCTTTGTAACCCATTGGTGTTTACCCATCCCAGATCCTTTGTAGCCCACTGGTCCTTTAACGATCCCCTGTATCCCTATAAAATCAAGCCCTCTGGCCCCTGTGGATCTCAGAGTGAGCTCTCATCCCTGGCTCTCCCCTTCGCCAGAGGGGACCCACAATAAAGCTGCCTTCCGTGTGGAACCAGCCACACGAGCCTCTCCTCTCTCTCTGGTCTGGCTTGGCCTGGAGGCTGCCCTGCAGAGCTGAGCTGGAATCACCAGCTGATCATCACTAAAGAGCTGACAGTCTCTGCAAGGGCCCCTCAGCCAGCAGCTGGGGAAGACACCAGACCTTGGGAAGACGATTCCTTTCGGGACCATCTCCCCAGACCGGTCATCTCTTCCTGGGTCAGAGCCACTGACCCCTCACAGCCAGCTGTAATAAGCAGCGATAAGGGATACACATCATAAAGTCACCCCAAGACACAGGCCAATATAATAAGGCAGGAGCAGAAAAGGTCAAGGAAAACTGCAAAAAATCTTTACCCTCCCAACCTCCACATTCAACTACAAAGAAAAAAACCTGTAGAATGGAAGAAAGATGGTGAAAACATAATTGGAAAGGAAAATAGATTATAATATACAATTTGGGGAAGGAATCCCAAATGCCAGAAAAAAATCAATTATTTTCATAGGAGACAATGGCCAAACAAAAAGATGGGAAAAATATTATATGGAGGAATCAAAATAATTTCAAAGGTCTTCTAATCCTTCAGAAGACACAGGTCCTCAGCACTGAAGGCTTATCTATGATAAGTAGGTATTTTTATCAATTTATTCTATTAAATCATTAATTACACATTGAATAATAGATTCTCTGTGATACAATTTTGCTAAAACTAGACTCATACAAGCTGTAGGTATTGTGTAGGCGGAACAATTGAAAAGATAAAGTTATTTTCTCAAGTATTCAAGTGTGATAGATCTTTTAGTTTTGCAGTCTTTTCTCTATAAAACTTATACATGGAGCCCTCTCTTTCCCACTCCCACTGGCATGATGCTCAGGGATTCACTTCATTATCAAAAGCAAGGTCCTCCACTGTCTAAAATTGACTGCTCTCGTCCCATGGTGCTTGCTGTAGCACCCCCACTGAAACAATAAAGACCATGCTACAGGACAGATTAGTCCAGAATAACCAGTTTGTGCTTCAAATATGTCTGCGACATAGGAATTGCAACTCACATCTTGCAAGTAGAATAAATTACATGCTTAGTTATTTGCTGTAGTGGTCTGTTTACCCACTGCTTTTCCTATCCCATATTGTTCCCCCCCCCCCCGCCGCTTTCCCCTGCCCCTGGGAAAAGTCCTGGCTACTCCCTCGGGTTCTCCCTGTTGGTTCCTGTACCCCAACTCTGCCCAGGTACTGCCCCTGAGCCACTGAGAAAACCCCCTGCGCCAGGATCAGGAGGTCTCTCTGCCTCTGGGAACCAGAGGACCAACATGAAACAATAAAGGTTCCCAGTGGAGAGACCCTTCTGCCTCCTTTGCCATCACTGGGTTGTAGAGCTGACAGCTGGCCGGAGCAAAAGCACGGGGCCGTCCAAAAAGGATTATGGGAGGACAGAATGGCTGCCCTGCCCTAAGCAGCCCCACTGAGCTCTCTGGGAAAGCTGCAGCTTGCTAAACTAAACTTAGCACAGCAACAATTTGCACTGTTCACATTTACTCCCATGACAGAAAAATAACATGCAGAATTATGAAGACAGGCTGTCCTATGAAGACCAGCTCAAAGAAATGAGGTTGTTCAGTCTGCGAAAAGAACACTTCAACACCTTCCTCTACCTAAAGTGGGCTACAAGAAAGATATAGAGGGGGTTTTTTACAAGGGAGGATAGGACAAGAGGAATGACTTCAAACTGACAGAGCAGTACATTTAGACTGCATATAAGAAAGAAATTCTTCATTGTATGGGTGCTGAGGCACTGGCACAAGTTGCCCAGAGAAGTTGTGGATGTCTGGATGCCCCATCCCTGAAACTAGGATGTGCCCCATCCCTGAAGCCAGGCTGTGTGGCTCTCAGCAACCCGACCCAGTGCAAGGTGCCCCTGCCCATGCCTGGCCAGGGCGCTGAAACTGCATGATCTTTAACATGATTTCCGGCCCAAGCCAGTCTTTGATTCCATGACCTTGCGTTGCTATGACCCAGCCCTCTGCGGGGCTGGGGCAGCGTGATGCCAGTCAATCCCAGCCCATCCCCTGGATCGAGTTTCCCCAAGAGGCAGACTCAGAGGGTGGGTCGGGGGGCAGCTCACAAACCTAAGCCGTGCCAGGGTACAAGCCGCCTCCCCCGGTTCGGGAAAATTCTCGGTTCCTCGGTTGTTCACTGGTTCTCTGTTACAACTCCCACCTCTCGGTTTCCCCCAGTGGCTCCTGTTAAATTGTATCCTCCCCCTGGCTTGTAACTCATTGGTTGTTTTCCCCTTTCATCGCGGTTTTCAAATTCCCTATAAAAATGAGGAGAAGCCTCTGGGAAGGATCCCATTGCATTCCATCCCTTCCAAGCCATCGCATTCTATCCCTTCCAAGCTTGTTCAGGTTGCGAAACTTCGGACATTAAACCTCTTAGAAGCCAGACCCGAACAGCCTCTCTCTTCCTTTGTCTCCGAGCTAACGTGAGCCGATCCCATTGGCTCCTGCCGTGTTCCCTCTGCAAAGAAGCCAGCTAGCTAACTCAGCCAGCAGCTCCTTTCCTGATGCCAAAGTCACTTCAGCAACGCACAGAAGTAACACAGCTGGACTGTGTCTGATCAGAGACTTGCCAGCGCTCGTGCCATGAGCACAAGTACTTAATCTTGAAAGGCTGAAACCTGTCTTTTAGGGGTAATTCAATTTAAAAGTTCAAGGGACATATCCAGAAACTGATGTATCAAACCTAAAATTAAAAGTGCCTTTTATGTTGCTGTATAAAAAGGCCTAAGAAATTTAGTCAATTTCTTTGCTGTTCCCTTCAAAAGTAATGGATGTCTCACTCTGCTATCCTAAATAACCAAAACAACTCTTTATTCATCTGAAATACAAGAAACCCTAGGTCACTCAACATTCCATTCTGTTTTCCTTTTGGTCTGCCATCTTACAGGAAATCACACAAAGCTGGAAGAACAACATAATAGTGGTAAAAAAAATAGAATAAATGTAACACTTTATTGTGTGAGTATTCTTTTAAGAGAAGCTGCTAATTTTCTCTATTTTATTTTAAATTATTCAAAACTGTTATGCATGAGAAATGCTTAATTGCTTTACTGTACGTTTTCTGAGAACCTTTGCAGCTTGAAATCTATATAGGTATTGCAGTTGGAGCTTTTGAGGGCCAGAGTTCAGACAAAGAAACTTACAAACTGCACTCCTCTGAATAGACATATCATAACTGATATGAAATTTTCAGGATTTCACCCCAGCCAGCAGCCAAGCCGCAGCAGCTGCTCACTCACTCCCCCACCAGCAGGACTGGGGAGAGAATCAGAAGGGTAAAAGCCAGAAAACTCATGGTTTGAGACAAAAAGAGTTTCATAGCACAAGCCAGACATTTAGGCAAAACAAAACAAGGAATTCTTTCATTACTACCCATGGGCAGGCAGGTGTTCAGCCATCTCCAGTAGAGCAGGGCCCTATCAGCTATAATAGTGACTTTGAGCAGACAAACATCATCACTGCAAATGTCCCCCCTTCCTCCTTCTGGCCCCCACTTTGTTTACTGAGCAGGATGTCACATGGTCTGGAATATCCCTTTGGTCAGTTGGGATCACCTGTCCCAGCTGTGTCTCCTCCCAGCCTCCCAGGCACTCCCAACTTCCTCACCAGTGCGGCAGCACGAAAAGCAGAAAAGGCCTTGGCTCTGTGTAAGCCCTACTCAGCAATGACAAAAATATCCTATATTATCAACCCTGTGTTCAGCACAAACTCAAAACACAGCCCTACACTAGTCACTGGGAAGAAAATTAGCTCTACCCCAGCCAAAACCAGCACAGAAACACAATGTTTCATAAGGTGTTCTGCATGACCCAGAAAACATCTTTTCACCTATTTTTTTCATCTCCTTCTGAGAACTCTTTACAAGATTCAACTGTTAAACTTTTTATCCTTCAGATTTTATGCTGAAACTTAACAACTTTTCCCCTAACAATTCAAAGCCTATAAAAGAGTTAGGTGATAAATTCCCTAGAATGGAAAAGAAATTAGGGACTTAATAAGGTATGCCATTCTCTCTTCAACATATTTTATCATTTCACAGTGTCTGATTTCTCATTAGCAGTCCAATACAGGTTATAGAAGACAATATCTCACAGAGAAGGAAAATGTTTCAGCTCTCTGAAACTAGAAAACTAGAAAAAAACTTCAGGCATTCAGAGGTGGCGCTGAAAATTAAATTGTGTAGTTTTCAAAAAGGAATGAAGAAAGATAAATTTAGGGATGAGAAAATAAATCATACTGTGTTGGACCCCTAGGTTCAGAGAATTTCAGTCTTTCAGTGCTGACAGGCAGTGATCCTCAAAAGCACACTGCATTTGACCTGAGGCCTTGAGAAAGGCTTCCCAAATTGTGTGAGAGCACTGAGATTGTTGCTGTGTAATTAAAAAGAAATTTGTTATATCACTGGGTGGAATATGTAGAGATGTAGAAAATTTAGGTTTCTAGGATATAGTAATATATATGTAACAAGATGGAGGGGTTTGGGTGTAGGTTAGTTCTTCTTTCCTCTTTCTTCTTCTTCACATGTCTGGGTGATCTGGTATTGGTTCAAAAAAACCCGCAGTGCGGAACACGAATGATTAGTTATTGGATTATAAGTAAAAATAAATTAGTTAGAATTCCATAATTGGGTAATTTGGGCTTTAAAATACCTTGGAAGTTAGAAATCTGGGGCCATTTTCACCTTGTTAACTTAGAGGCACATTCTGTGGAGCTACACTATAGATAAGAAATAATAAACATCGAGTCCGAAGAAAAACTTTGCGTCTTCTGCGTTTCAATCCGAACTCTGAGTAAAAGAACCACCAGATAGAGGCAAAAAAAGAAAAGAACACAACAGAAGATTTAGTAACACTGCAGACTCTGAGGAGACTGCTTTTGTCATTTTATGAAAGCAAACTATTGTCACTAAAGAGCTTGCAGAAAGCAACAGACAGGAAGTAAAATCAAATAGTAGAGAAAAGAGGAATGCTGAGAGAATCACAGAAACCTATGACATAGGAATACTTTGAAAGAGGGGAGAGGTATATTAGAAGGGCAGCTTTGCAAAAAATGTGTACTTCTTATTCATACACCTATCTACTTGAACATGTAGAAAATTAGAAGTATAGAATGAGTTCTCCAGGCTTATGCTTTTAGCGAAGTCCATCAGGTTCTAAAGAGCTTAGCCGCTGCTAACAAGATTATAATATTCCATCCAATCTTGATGTCCTACTGAGATGGGCCAGAACAGAATGAGGAAAGGTACAAAAGGACTCACACACAACAGAAGCAGGAACACTGGGGCTCTGCCTGCCTGGCAGCAGTGCCAGTGGAGCTGGGAGAAACTGTGTGGAGAAGGCTGAGCAGGGTCGGATGATGGGAGATAAAGGGAAGATTTTTTTCCCCTGGGGGCAGCTGGAAGAGAGCTGACTCCTTCCTGGTAAGGTGTCCAGTCCTCACAGGATAAAGTCCTGAGCCCAGGTCTTACCTCATGGCTGAGCTTGCTCCAGGCAGTGGTCAGACTGGAGACTTCCCAAGGTCCTGAGTTATCCAGTGGCACGGTATAGTAGGCCGTACACTAGCAGTGAGCAGGACTGAGAAACATGTACTTTGTGCTTCATAAGGAAACATTCTGTCAGCAACCAGCTTTCACTGCAAATACCGCAGGGAAACAGAATATGATTTTTCCTATCCATTCTTAAGGATAACTCAGTGATCCTGTGCTGTGCATGTGAAAGGTATCACATGGTATCTATAATGGCATGAAGTGTCTCGGAGCACTGCAAAGAAGGTAGTGTGGTGTAGGAGAATGGGACTCTGAAAATCTGCATTCTGTTTCAACATCTGTCTTTGATGAACTTAGTTTATACATCTGCAGAAGGACAACTATCTGTAGAATGAATTATGCTTCATACAAGCTCATTATTCACTTCTGTAACTTCTTTCCATGAAGTAACATCCTTGCATGAAGTGGCTTGATTGTCTTTGTATGGCACATGAACATTGAAGGAGGTAAATGGCTTGACCATGAAGTTGACAAGGCAGTGAGTGACCCCATCTAGATTTTAATGGCTGCAGAAATGTCTCCATAAAATTGGCAATAACCACTAGCAAACAACCACAGCATCCAGTCCTAAATATAACTCCACTAATAAAAGTCACATATCATAAAATGGCAGCGAAAAGTAAGCAAATACTTCCAACAGTTCAAAGGCAGTGTATAGAAGCTTTTTCTTCAAGACCTTGTTATTATAAAAAGATGTTGTTATATGAGACATTATTTCAGCTGTCATTACAGTGACTTGTACATCACTGCATTTAATACAATTCAGTCAAAGTGTTCAGAGGATTTATGTGCATTATTATTAAAGAATGCAAGTTCAGCAGCAGGTGTGACATATCTTTTATTAAACAAATATAAAATTAATTGCTTACTAAAATACAATGTTTTAATTGATTCACTTTTTACAAAAAACAACAAAAGACAAAGACAGAGAAAAGTATTTATTTTACATATTAAAATACCGGAGAGTCAGACAAACCTTCCTCTGAAGGCTTAAAATATTTGAATTTAGAAATCCTGGAATCAAAGGCTTTAAAATGTTAACTATAACAGAATTTCACTATTCCACTAATGTGCTGATCCCAATAACATCTTTCATTCTTTACCCATTTCTTAGTCATTCTTAGTTTTCAATTTCTTACATCTATAATCTCAGCCAAAAGAAGCAGTGGCACCACTCTTTACATGACTAATATTTTATACATTCATTCTACCCTCATCATTCACCTTCAAGCCTAACTCAAAGAGAAGAATGACATGAAACACCTGGGATTTCAGAGCTCCAGAGGGAAACATCAATACAATATTTGGATATATTCTGAATAAGTCTTTTCCGACTTACACTGCATCATTTCCTAGAACAGAGGGAATTCGGATTACACAGGTAGTTTATTGCATCTTTCCTTTAAGCAAGCCATCACAGTGCATTGTTTTTTCCTGTACTTAAAATACAGACCAAGGGAAGGAGTAGATTTGGAACACATCACTCACAAGTTTCCAGGGTTTCACAACACCTTTCCAGTTATTTCTACTGGTAGACAAGATACACACAGATTTAAAAAATCTGTAGCAAACTAAGGGCTTGGTAGTAAGATGCGACTGTACTTAACTGAGGTATTTGAATGGCAATGACTGAGAACTGTAATCTCCTTCCTTGGTTTAAAATTGGGAACCAGAAAAGGCCATAAAGAAGAAGCTTTAAAAAACTCTCTTCTTTAGGTAATTCTTTGTAAGTGTGACTGGATAGAGTGACAGGGCAGCAAAGGGAGAAGAAAGAGACCAACAGGACTGGCAGTTGTTGAGGCAGTCCATCATTAAGATGGAAGCAGCAGCAGCAGCAACAGCAGCAACTGAGGTAAGTCTGGGAGTGAGCATAGATCAAGCTGCAAAGGGTGGCTCCCAAGCCCAGGGACACCCGAGCAGCAGACCAGAGCCCTGTCAGGATATGGAAGCCCTTGTGAGCTACTCAGGTGGGGAGGAAGTTTGCCAGGAGCTTTGCGGGAGATTTAAATGGCTGCAGGGTGTGAGAGAGACCAAAGCAGTAGCAAAAAGGGCAGGCAAACAGGACATAGCATGACAGAGGATGTGGTGAGGCAGTTTGCACTGCAGTTCACTCAGGCAGGGCATGTGGGAGGACACAGTCATCTTCACAGCTCCTGAGGTGAATTCACATGGTTGTTTTCTTCTACCAGCAGGGACAGACTCAGCAATGGTTTCCACATGGTCAAAAGCCATCTCTAGAAACAGTGTGATGACCCACACAGAGCACCATCAGAATCACGGGGCTTTCCAGGTCTCTGTCTGCAGGGAGAGCTTGAGCCTGGCCTTGGTACCGGAGAGCAGCAGAGATGACACCTGTGTGTGGTGTGACAGGGTGGATGATGTGCTCAGGCTGGTGGCAGAGCTTAAAGAGGAAGAGGAGAGTCTGAAGATTATCAAGGAATGTGAGAGAAATCAGCCAGTGCAGACCCTTCCATCCCTGAGAAAAATGCAGAGGATGGAGGCTCAGGAACAGTCAGAAGAATCTGACCTTCTTGCCATCAGGAAGACATAAGGGACCTAAAAGATGGGTGGGAATGGAAGCAGGTCACTGCTCAAGGATGTAGGAGAACCCCTCCATTGCCTTCCCAAGTGCCCTCATTCAGAGTAGTAGGTATGAGGACCTGGAACTCAAGGGTCAGGCAAATGATAGTGGAGATAGTGAAGGTCTATCTGTGTGGGTGCACTAGAAGCCAAATGCAGGAAGCAGGATCTTACAGGCTTGATGTCTCTCACCTGCAGTTGCGTCAAGAACTCAGAGACCTCAGACACAGAGTATTCAAGATCCGGGGAAAAAATTATTTCCAAAACCAAAGTTCATTGACTGAAGATGACAGAGAATGAGCAGTTCAATCATTCAGCAAATCTTTTGTGACCACGGTGCAAACTTAATAATTCAGGAATTAAAGTGAAAATTACTAACGGAAAATGAAGTTGGATGTACCTGGGGAGGAAGTACATCTGAAGCAGGGAATAACATTTCTCTCATCAATCAAGAAGATGAACAAAAGCTTGAGCATCATCATCAATCTGGACTAGCCAGGCATGGTTCAATTGATTAGAATTTTCCTCTTAGTAGCTCTACCAACAATCATACTCAGTAACATTATGAGATCAAACATTTTGGAGTTTTAGAATCAAAAAGTGTGTTAGAGAAGTGAATGAAGTTCTCTTAAAGCCAGAATAAAATTCAGCAAATGGTTTAAGCTAAAGAAAGGCAATGTGGGAATTTGGGGAGTAAAAGAAGTCCCAAGCATCACAAATACTGAAGCATATGCTGTCATACTTAAAAAAAAAAAAAAAAAAAAAAAGGAGGTATATTGGAAGGAATGGGTTAAAAGTAGAAAACTGGTAGGAGGATTGAAAATATGCTCCAGTGACCTTGCAGCTGGAAATAACCCTTGATAAATCTGTGTGAAGAGCAGACTGGTGATTCTCTAGCAAGGACCAAGTTTAATGGTGTGTGCGTCTCTGCTTGTGCATCCCTTCCCGACTGCTGCTTCAGGGATCCCCCAGTTATCAAGGTAACAGAAATAAGTTTAATCTTTGTGTTTCAGCCATGGATTTGTGGTTCTCCCAGCTGCCTTCCTGTGCCAACTCAGAATCACCAGAGAAGAAAGGCTCTGTTATTCATACTGCACTTCAAACCAAATCTCTGATCTGTTTTGAGTTTGTTCTGGCACAGACATGCTTACTGATGTTTACTAGTTGCTCAAATGAGGACTGATACTCTAAAGGAATGTTTCAAGATTATGAGGTGGTAATTACTGCTACATCTTCTCTGGCTTTACAAAGAAGAACCTCAAAATGTCTTATGAGTAATGTAATGTAGGTTCAAACTGATTATTAAAACCTAGTTGATCCTCTAAGGCCCCCAAGAACAGAGAAAAACACTGCCTCTGATACTGGAAGACAGGTATTAGTACAGAATGTTGAGATGCATTTTACTGTGGCAGTTTGGTTTTACTATAGCAAACAAAATCTTTTTTTAATACATTTTATGTTTTGTGTTTACTAGTTTAATACCTGCCTTTCTAAAGCTGGCTTATCCCCTGAGGTATTCAACAGGCTAGGTCCTCACAATGTGGGCTAAAAATTCCTGGAAAAAAGTCCTTAGATGCTGCAGTTATTTAGACAGTGGGGTTTTTTTCTTGACTCAGTATGAGCATGCTGTTTTGAGGCACTATTTATTTTTTTGCCAAACCAGATTTTATTTATTTCTATTCTTCAAGAAATGAAACTTTTCCCATTAATACATATGACCTGGTTTTGGGGGTGGGTTCTGGGTTCATTTTTCGGTTGTGGTTTAATTTTTTTTTCCTGTTGCTGTTTATAGAATTACCTTTTACAGATGGTTATCATGGGGAGTTTTCAATGGTGCAATATCGGGAAAGCTTTTGACTGATAACACCTTTTAAAAGAATTCTATTGGCCATTTCATTGAGGCAATTGAAGTTGATAGTAAAGTTTATTGGTGGTATTATATTGGTGGAAATGCTGGAAGCTTGTCCAAAGTTTCCTTTATTTCTTGTATGGTTTATAGCTGATGTTTAGATGCACTAAAAGGTCATCATCATCGTGAATTTGGTTTTTTGAAGCAGCTTCTTAGAATGGACTCATTTTCACATCTTGTAGTTTTGTTTTGTTTTGAGGTTTTTGTTTTGGTTTTTGTTGTTTTGGGTTTTGATTTGGTTTGTTGTTTTTTGAGGTGTTTTTCCAAGCACTGTTTTTATTTCATGTAATGGCCACAGGTACCTTTAGGCTGTAGGTCTGGATATATTGTGGAGACTTCAGCTTCTGTGCTGACATTTGACCAGTACAGTTTCCTCTTTTGTCTTCTCAATTTTCAAAGTGTTTTTTGATGTGTTTTTCACAAATGAGACTTTTGAATTTAGCAACACATAGATCACAGTTAAATACTGAATATAATATTTTTAGGGATTATTTACTTTAAAAGCTTTGTATCAAATGATTCGTCTAAATCCAGGTGCTTTTTCAACTTCCAACAAGTTAAGAAGGTTTTTTTAATCTCAAGATGTAAGAGAAAGAACATTAGTCCCAGAATACCCATTATAAGTAGTCACAGCTATCAAGTAACTCCACTGACACTAAGAGGAATTTTGTTATGTCACTCAAGAAGGCAAATTTAGATGCCTTATTCAAAACAATAAAGATTTGAGGGGCACATTCTCTAATACTTAATTTTAAAACAGCTTTGTTAAAAAAACAGAGACAGGAAAGATAAGAGGATCTTTTTGCTCCATGTGATTTTTTCTGCTGAGATTGTAATAATATTGCCTAAAAGCACAGCTTGGGATTGGAGACTCTGAAGCCCCATGGGGCTGGCTTGCACTCTTTGAATGATACAAAGAATATTGATGACTTTTTCACCTCTACAGTATGTTTTAAAGAAGGAAAGCATGTGGGTGAAGATTTATCTATATGACTAACTCCTTGCTGCAGGGAACACTTTCAGTTTCAGGATATATTTCTCGTGGTAAGTTTAAGACTTCTTATTAGCAGCATCATTCTCTGTTAATATTACACCAAAACAAGTTATAGAACAACTGTTACGGTATATTTTGTCAGTCAAGCAGGCAAGCTTAGATGCCTTATTCAAAACAGCAAGGATTTGGAGGGGAACATTTTCTTAATATAAATAGCAGCAGCTTCCCTTTTGCCAGAATAAACAAACTCAAACAACTGTCGATTGTTTTTTCCCTCAGAGGACCCAGAAGGCTGAATGGCAATTAATATAAAAGTTCCCTAGAGTGCTCCCTGTGAATGGGGCTCTCCAAATACAGACCAGCACAAAACTTGTCTCTGAGGACACTCTCTGTTAGGTAACAAAAACACTTGGGGTATTGAGGGTCTGGCAATATTGTGGACAGAAAGTTTTCTTTTCCTGCATTTGCATTCCTGCACAACTCTGCAGTTCTGACAAAGAAATAATGTCTGGCACTGACTTGTAAATCAGAACAGAAAAGTGATCTATGCTGAAAATAAGCTTTCAGAGAGGGTGTATCATCAAAGGAGGCATTTCATTTCACCATTCACGGAACCACATAAACACAAAATGGGTAAGGTTGGAAGGCACGACAGAGAGTTATCTGGTCCAACCTCTCTGCTCAAGCAGGGTCATCCTAAAGCACATGGCACAGGATTGTGAATATCTCCAATGAGGGAGACTCCACACCCTCTCTGGGCAACCTGTTCCAGTGTGCCATCATCCACACAGTAAAGTTCTTCCTCATATTCAGCTGGAACTTCTGTTCAGAAATACCAGTTTCTGCCTGTTGTACCTTGTCCCATTGCTTGGCACCACTGAGAAGAGCCTGGCTCCATCCCCTTGACCTCAGTGCTGTGGGAGGTTATGGAGCAGATCATCTGGAGTGTGATCATGCAGCACACACACAGGACAGCAAAGGGATCTGGCCTAGCCAGCATAGATTTAGAAAAGGCAGGTCCTGCTTCACCAACCTGATCTCCTTTTATGACCAACTGACCCACCTTGAGGATGAGGGAAAGTCTGTGGATGTGTACTTCAGCAAAGTGTTTGATACTGTCTCCCATGGCATTCTCCTGGAAAAGCTGGCAGCCCATGACTTGGATAAGTGCACCCTTTAATTGACAAGGGTGGTCAGTCAAAGGTTGAACTTGATGATCTTAAAGGTCCTTTCCAACCTCAGTATTTCTGTGATTCTGTGACACCCTCCTTCTAGATACTTAAAAATATTGATAAGGTCCCCTCCCAGTTGTCTCTTCTCGAGGCTGAATAGGCCCAGCCCCCTCAGCCTTTCCTCGTAAGAGAAATGCTCCAGTCCCTCAATCATCTTTGTCACCCTCCGCTGGACCAGCTCCAGGAGCTCCATGTCTGTCTTGTGCTAAAGTGCCCAGAACTGGACACAGCACTCCAAATGCAGCATTACCAGGGCTGAGTAGAGGGGCAGGATCACCTCCCTTGCCCTGCTGGCAATGCTTTTCCTAAGGCACCCCAGGATGTCACTGGCCTTGGTCACCAAGGCACTGCTGGCTCATGGAGAGCTTGTTGTCCACCAGCACCCCCAGCTCCTCCACAGAGCTGCTTTCCAGCAGGTCACCCCCAGCCTGTGCTGGTGCCTGGGGTTGTTCCTCCCCAGGTGCAGGACCCTGCATTCACCTTTTTTGAACCCTCATTTCTGACTGAAGAATAGCACCAAGGTCTCTCTCTTCAGCTAGCATAACAATCAGGAACTGAAGTGAACAAAACTGCACATATAATCAGCACTTTGCTGAAAATTATTTCATTGTCTTTGATTGCTTTAACTAAAATAATTCCTCTTTCTCACACATATCAGCTTTTAGTGATAAATATATTTTTAGTGATTTGCAAAATCATTATTTAATGTAATTTCTGATATTTGAGAAGGAATTTCCAACTAAAATAGTACCTTAGCCCTTTGATTTTTTTAAAGTTGTGTTTAAAAAAAATCTCTAGCTTCTGGATTTTTCACCCACTTACCAAAATATTTTTTATCTTCCACTCTGTAACCTATTAAATTATCTTTATCATGGAAGAACTTGAGTGAGAACTAGAAGACTAATTTTCTGATTGTCTTTTTTAAAAAGAGGTGAAAAAGAAATACCTAACCTTTTACAAGACATATTGAAAAAAATTAATATCTATTCCTTTAGAACTGAGAGTCTCCAAGCTATTATTTTTTCCCCGAGGTCAAGGGTTTTGTTATTCTTACCAAAAGTAGTGGAGAATATAGAAACAGAAAAAAAAAAAAAATTCACAGAGCACCTCTCTCTATCATTTGGTTTATGTTACCTGACTGAAAAATACATAATCATAATACCAAAACTAATACTAATAATAATACTACTAACAATAACAACAACAACAACAATAATAATAATAATAATAATAATAAATGAAAGCAAATTAAAAAGAGGTTAAAAATTAAAATTATTCTTGTATTTTAAAAAATCAGTACAAATATTAAAATCTGTTCTGCTTCAAATAGCACAAAATTGCAAAACAATTTCTACTTTCAAGTTTCTACATGGCAGTTAATTTTTTCCTTTTTCAATCTGCTCTTTCATTTAAGCACTAGGAAGTAAATTTCAGGGAATAGTCTGTAATAAATGGGCAGCTAAGGAAAACAGATATATTAAGATACAGCAAAGTTCTACCATCTGGTAACTGATCCCCAAATAAAATGTCATGCACAAATGTCACTACTGTTGTTTTACATTGAGGATCTTGGGGTTTTTAGGCAATTTCACTGAAGTAAAAGCTTTCAGAGAGTACTTTAGCTCTAGACCTTATCCAGATCAGATAGAACCTCTGAAAATAGTCTATGCATCATGCAAATATTGTACTTTATTGCTTTCTTTTCACTACAGTATTTTTGGGGTGTGAGGGGGATGGGTAGTGGTGTTGCTATATTTAACAAGTTGTCCAGATATCTGATTCCATACCTGAAATTGACTTGATAGTTTCATTTGTTGTAAGATGCCACAACTTACTAAACTTAGGTTACCTAGACCACAACCACCTAAACTTAAGCATAAGACTTGGCAAGTGTTTCTATCTTCATGTACTTGAGTAAAGAACACTATAACATTTACTAAGGTTTTTGTTGATGAGAAAGGTGACACCATGTACCTGTATGTGAAAGGAAGGAAGGTTGTATGATAATTTTGGGAGGTTTAAACATGTCTGTACATTTCCAGCAGCAAGTTTTACTGTAGGAAGGAATTCCTCTTTCATTGTCTCAAATTCTGTGGTATGGAAAACATTTCTTTCTTTTTTTTTTTTTTTTTAATCTTCATTAAAAAGACATTTATGCTCCCAGCAATAGTAATGAAAAATAGAAAGAAAAAAAGACAGGACTTATTTGCAGTGTCCTTTTCTGCTCTTTGCTTGTGGAAAGGGTACATTGTATAACAATGCACACACTAAATGACAAATTGTTCAGCAAATAAACACTGCCCTCTGTGGGAGAAAAAGGTCCCTCATCTGCTACAACTTTCTACAAGTTTTTCAAAGTGACACCATATATAGTGTCAAAATATTATCCCTGGCATGCTTATAAGAAGAAATGAGCATTCTTTTAGTGTAAAACTTGTGGCCTCATCTAAAACTATATGGCAAAGTTAATTATGGGTAATATCAGGAAGCAAAAGATAAAAAGGATAAAGGACTTTCTTTGATTTAAAAGGTATGTTCTAAGAGAAGATTACACTGCAGCTCCAGCAACATAACCCTCTTATTTCCAGCCATGGCAAAATGGAAATTTTCTGAATGTTAACTTTTCCTGAATCTCAGCAAGACAGGGATTTTACACTAATTTTTTGTCTTCCCTTTTATCCCCACTACCCAAAGAAGAAATTTCTATAGTGATCTACACTGCAATATATTGGTGTCAGCTCTGATACACTCTTCTCACCAAGAAAAGCACAACAGAAGAAGGAAAATTTAGCAAGACATAACAAGAGCCAGCAAGCTAACTCCTCAGTTCTCTAGAGGCCATAGGCTATTTTTAGCAACAGCCAGAGAATCTGAAATTACCAATCTCCCTGTGTTCTAAATTAGTTTCAGTATGCATTGTTTTTCAGTAGAAAGAAGGTAATCATACAGTTTTTCTACCCATATTCTATGACAAGACACACACTTACAGGTTGAATCAAGGAAAAATATTTCTTACCACTGTGTAGCATGTGCTTTGGTTTGCAGTAGGCAAGGTCATGGCCTTGCTGTCTCCACCATTCTTGCCTTCAACCCACCTGAAACAATAGGGGCAATAGGTCAAAAGAGCATGCAGAGGTCCTGAAATGTCTCAGAGGGAATGTCATGTATTAATGCCATATGGCACCACTGCCCTGTTCACCAGGGAATGTCAGTCAGCAGGAATCTGAAGGCATATTTGCAAATAACTGCTACATTTTTACTGCCATTCAGGTGATACAGAACTTTTTAAAAAAAGTCAGCAAAGCCTGTCCACATATTTTAGGTGTATATCTACATGAATCTTATATGATGGTTATGAAGCATGATATATTTATAACTAAGAAAGCTGACAGAAAGGACAGGCACAGGCAGACTAACATGAAAGAAAGTATGCTTCAGATCTTCAAAGCACTTGTGAGCCCAGATCAGGAGCCCTTCATCCAGTTTTATGTCCACAGGAAACAGAAAGACACTGCTACACTGAAGTGAGTCTAACAGAGGGTTCCCTAAGGCAGCCAGGGCTGGTAGCACGCAACAAACAAGGTGGGACTGAACAGTATAACTGACCTGCATAAGGTAGCTGCTGAGGAATCTAAATATTAACTTCAACTACCTAATATATGGTGAGTTACAGAGAAAACTGGCCACACACTTTTTGGAGGTACAGAACAGAAGGATAAAGAGCAACAAGCACAAGTTATAGCACAAGAAATAAGGGGCTATAGGTAAATAGATACAAGGAACTAACTCTTCAGGGTAAACAAAGACTGGAGCTGAACATAAAGGCTGTGGGATCTCCATCATGGGAGACATTGAAAAACTTAATTGAGGTTCTCCTCAGTCTAAATCAGTCCATTACTGCGAATCACCATTGACATTCCTGAAAAAAATGGCCCAAGTAAGAAAAGGTCTTTCTGAAAGTGCACAATTAAAAAAATAATGTGTTTACAGTATAAAGAAATTTCCACAAGAAGAGGGTATTCCTGAAAAACTACAGCTTCTTTGACCTCCTAGGTTAAATAACATGGTCTCCTGGTCTCCTTTTCTTAATTACATACTTTTGCCATTTTGCACAAGATGCAGAACCAGTGTTTCAGATAGTTTTCAAATAACACCATTTGGATGTGTTTGCTCCTAATGTTACAAAAAGTGCATTTCCATGAGAAGGAGCTTTAAAGTAAGGTCTTAGAAGTTTTCCAGATTAATAAAAGGTCTCCTGACAGCTTGCTTCTTTCCAAGCATGAATGTTTTCTCACAAGTGTTAGTAGTATTCATTTTAGCAGCACACTACTGTAGACTACTCTTCCCATGCATCAGGTTGCGCTTTCCAAGACAAAAGTGTGTGAACAAGCCATACAGTGCATAAACACTGAATCTGTGCAAAAAAACACCAGACACACCAAACACATGCTGTAGAAACATCCTTAAGTTAGAAGGACAAAATTCCTTCTGCTCTGGAAACTACGTGTTTGAATTTTCTTTGGTATAGCTTTTTATGGCATAAATATTATAAATAATTTTTTTTTTTTTAAGAAATTAAATTAAATGAAATGAATATAATTTTTTTTTTTTTTAAACCAGGCAGCTATCCAAAATTTTAATATTAAGTTCACTTACTTTTCTTCTGGATCTTTGTGACCTAGACATGGGTGTAATGACAGCTGTTAAGGAAATTTTCCTGTCTGGCAGTCACTCTCCCACCACCTGAGCTGGGACCAAGGCCCCTTCCCAGCTACACCCCCCACACTCACACAGTCACACCAGGTTTCCTTATTGCATTGACCCCAGGTTTCCCATCCCAGAGCAAGAACCTCTTGGTGCAATAACTAAATAACAAACTAACAGCTCGAGCTGGTGCCTCTGAGGAGGGACCCAGAACAAAGGAACTCCTGGGCTTTTATCCCCTCACCAGTCTGAGTGTGGGAAGGTCTGGGATCATCAGCTCCTGCCGTGTCTCAGTGTCCGGTCCCCTGGCTGGGCCACAGGTCCCCGGGCCCTTGTTGTGCCGAGGGTCAGCTCTTCACAGCCTCTTTGCCAGAGCTCAACCTGCAGCTCCCACTGCAGCTGCACCACAAGCTACCTCAGTGAACGTGCTCCTCAACAGTAATCTTCTTTTTCTTCCCCAAAGGATGAAACTCTGCACTGCTCATCACCAGAGAGGTACACAGAGAAATTAGTTAGGAACTTCCCAACTAAATTAATAAATGACACTATTAGACTTCAGGAGAAAAATCACCGTATTACCTGGCTTGCTGCAATTGAACCAGAATTTAGCAGACTGTATAGTTTCCTGCTCAACTGGAACAAATTTTAGTTCTCTGATTTATGTCTGAAAGGGTAGAAAGCTACAAATTTAATGAGAAATTATAGGTCCAGTCCTCTTGTCAGTAAGACTCCTCTTATTGGTAAGTCATCTTGTCTTTTTTATGTCAAATTTTGTATCTCAATTAAGTCAAGAAAGTAGTTTCTTTCTTCATGGATTCCCTCAGTTGATTACACTAAAAAAGACTTCCTATCTCAAGAGTCAGGAGGTAACCTAAGGGAGGATTTCTCTAATAATCTCTTCTGGAAGTGTTCTTCTGGTCCTAGTTATACTTATGTAGAAAAGCTGTGACATAGCATTTGTAGTTTTTGGTATGTTTTCTTAAGCTCCTCTGTAAGCGACGGGGTTGATCAGTGGACTGCACAAGATGTGAAACGACCGCCAAAGGCAGCTCCTGTGGGTTGTGTGGTGTTACGTCTCTCACTCTGTTAGAGGATAAACTGTTTCAATACAGGTTTTCCTATTTTAAGATAAATATTGCACAAAAATCTAGTCTAGAAGAATAGAATGGTCAACAATAAAAATACCAGCCTGTGTGTTTACACAGCTTTATATCTAAAAAATTTCGGCTATTCCCTTCACTTCTACTGAGAGCTGCATAGCTAATAAGTCCTTATCATGCATCTCTAATCTAGGGAAAATTATTACTTTAGAAATTGTATAGCATGGCATCTTTCAGAGGATGTCAAATTGCTAAAGATTCAGCAAAACATTAAAAGGGTTGTTCCATATTTTTTCAGCGTGGATGTAAAACTGTTCATCACAGAGGTTTACAAAGCATTTCAGGAGATTCTTTGAGTTTGCTATCAATACTTATCATCCCTGAGAACTGCCCCCTGTCTTTACTACTTTGCTAAGTGAATGAGGTAAAAAAGGGGGCAACCTCACGTAGAGGGAGTTTAAGTTCTTGTTGCCATGGTAACACTGCTGCATGTTAGGAAGCTTTTCTGAATATTTTGACTTCTTTTATATCCCTGCCTATGCTCAATAGATCTTTAGTGCTCACACGTTTAATTCACCTGACAAAAGCTTTTTTCTTTTTAATAAAGCCCTGCTGCTATTATTATTATTACTATTGCTGTTGTTGTCATTTTATTGTTGTTGGTGGTAGTTTTGTTACTGTTGATATTAATACTAATATTATTATCTAGTTCAAAATCTTTCCTTGCTCAGAGGGAGACATCTTCTATGTCAGCAAAAGCTTCATGGTAACTTCCTTCCCCATCTTGGACAGGAGCAACAGGGTCCCAACAGGTTTTAATCCTTACCATTTTCTTGCAACTATCCTGCATTTTCACAGTTTTTCCTCTTGCACCCATGATGGCTCATATATAAGAAAGATTTGGACAAAAAGAAAGACCAGGAGTATCTACACAGTCACAGGCCAATGCTCGGGAAGGCTTCAGGTCTCAGAGGCAGGTGTTGTAAATCCTGAGGACAGTTTCCCCAAGTAATCCTGACACATCCACTTATACTTTGTGTCTCGATTTCCTCCTGGGTCACTCGGAGGTGAGAGCTGCTCTAAGCAAGTACAGTGACAAGTACCGCTTCACTTTTAGCAATTACAACCATCCTGTGGGATAATATGCACATCTTTAACCTGGACCCAGCCAAAACTTAGGACTTCTGCAGTGTAACAGTTCATAATCCATTCAGAGATCTTCAGCAGTCAGAACCAAAACCTAAGAACCCCAAATTTTAACTTTTTAAAGCATGCACATTTGAAATACCCCAGGTTTCAGGAATTATTTTTTCCACTAAGTGAGTAGAGTTGTACCAACAGTGTAACATCTGTCTGTGTAAACTCTCTGTGCGACATTTTTTTCATCTTTAAAACAGAGATCATGCTTCTTCTGCATCCCTGACGTGTGTTGAGATGTCTGGACAGGCAGTGCCAGAGGAAAGAAATCAAGACAAGGTTAATGAGGAGAAGGACTTTTTTTATTTAACAAATTCAAGTGGTTTCAAAATAGCAGATAGGCTACTAAAAGCCTTTATTTAATCCCTTACAGAATTATTAGCATTTCTTATGAATGCATATAACTTTAGCTCTTTCTCTTTTTGGCACAATTCTCATTATTGAAATACTCCTGAAACATAAAGTAGCATACATGTACCATCATTGTTGTGGTATTTTGAATTTAGTGTCATTCTTCTGTTCATTGTTTGTTTACAGACAACCATGGAAACAAAAGTCTCCAATGCCTAATAAAAGTCCTAACCATAAACATCCTCAAAAAACCATTTTCATAGAGAAGTAAACACCAGGATTTTAAAAGCATTAAATCATTGGAGCAAAAATGTAAGCATCTACTTAGAGCTCCCGTATTGTAGTAGCCTGTAAGTTTAGCAGAGTAATGCTTCATGCCATGACAAAAGGAGAAGAGGGTAGCTGTGTTTCTGCTGAAAAAGTAATTTCAGCCCTGCAAAGATTTACTGATCATACTGCTTGTCACTGCTCCAAGAGGTCTAGACAGATATCACTGTTTTACTTTAAATGTAAATGAATAAATAAATATTGACATAAACACCTTTATATCATTTTCTAGTGCTCTTTTCTAATATAGCAGGTGTCTTGTTTTCTTAAACTGCAGCAGAGACCTCAGAAACCCTCAATAATAACTTGGCAATCTCAGGATTATCTAAGTTATTCAGAGACATCAGTAAATACAGTACTCCTCAGCCTGCACTGCATATGATTGTCTTCCCTGCTATTGCAGGCTCAGTCTCTATATTCAAATTCAACATTAGTTAGAAACCATTTCAGATCCCTTCTGTGCATCCTACAATAGACACAGCCCCAGCACTCTCAAAAAAGATCAGTGCTGCCATCCTCTGTTCTGTATCATCTGTTTCTTCAAAGAGACAGGCACTGGGAAGGTTCCTTACAGTAACAGGGCAACCTGGTCCTGAGCACAGTGAAGAACAAAAGAGAGTTCACATTCTGTTTGATTAATTAACTCCCAAATGACACACAAATGACAGAACAATAGCTTACAATGAAGAAAAGATAGGGATATTGTAATTGATGTTTAGAGCTCTCTTTACCTCATGTTTAATTTACACTTTTCGTCACTGCAGTCTCTGGCCAGGGCAAACCAGTAGTCTAATTACTTTCTGCTCATTAATATAATTCTAAAATTATCAAAGATCCCTGGTAATAGCACTGATGCTCTTTTTTGTTTTGTTTTGTCTTAGGAGGGGATGTTGCTTTTTTGTCTTGCAGATGGATCAGTGTATGATATTGAAGCTCCGTTTCTATGATAAGAACAGCTGGGGGTTTGCAAGTGGTACTGCAATTATATGACAAAACACACTGATCATAAAACTAATGTACACTACCCCACCTTTAAATTAATTCAAATGCAGTTTATTTGTCTATGCAACAGTTAATTTTATAAGTAACACATCATCTCCCTATGCCATTCTAATGTAATCTGATAACCTGTCCTCCTAAACAACGCAGAAAGTCCAAGTAAGCATTGTATTGGGTGTTCCTGCTGATCTAAATGAAAATAAAGCATGTCTGTGCACAAGATCATGGGACAGTGCTGATGATCTATCTATGCACAAAGCTAATGTAAAGAATTGGCAATATAAGGTGATGATTCACAGTTCTGTTCTAGAGGCAGTTTGTTCAGTGTCTTCATCAGTGATGTGGATATAGGGACTAGAAACACACAAATTGGCTGATGACGCCAAACTGTGAGGTGTTGACTCTCCCAAGAGACCTTCCAGGATATCTAGCTAGATTGGAGCATTGAGCAATCACCAGTGGCATGAAATTTAGCAAGACCAAATGTGGGATTCTGCACTTTAGGTGGGCTAACTCTGGACACAAGTACAAACTGGGAGAGTGGCTGGAGATCGGCCCTGCAGAACAGGATCTGGGGTGCTGGTTGGCAGCAGGATCACTGTGAGCCAGCAGTGTGCCTGGGGCAGCCAAGAGGGCAAACTGCATCCTGGGGGACATCAAACACAGCGCAGCCAGGCAGTCAGAGAGAAGATTATCCTGCTGTATTCAGCACTGGTGTGGCCTGAGGTGACTGTTGTGTCTGTGCTGGGTCACTCCGTTTGAGAAGGACATGCTGGCCCTTGATTGTATCCAGAGGAGGGCACCAAAGCTGAGGAAAGGGCTGGGTACTGTGTCCTGTAAGGAGTGGCTGAGGACCCTGGACTGGTCTCATTTGCAGAAATGGAGGCTGGGGCTGACCTCACTGCTCTCCACAGGTTCCTGAGGAAGGGGAGTAGAGAGGGAGGTGCTGAGATCTTTCCTCTAGGATCCAGTAATAGGGCATGTAGAAATGGATCAAAGCTGTATCAGGGGTGGTTTGTAATGGACATTACTGAAAGGGTGATCAAACACTGGAAGAGACTATCTAGAGAGGTGGTCAAAGCCCTATCTGTTGGTGTTCAAGAGACATTTGGTCAATGCCCTTAATACCATGCTTTAACTTTTGGTTGACTCTGAGTGACTGGACAGTTGTAATGGATGATTACTGCAGGCCCCTTCCAACTTGAATATTTCATTTGTGGTGACTTGACCCTGGATGGATCCCAAGCCCACCAAAGCCATGTTATTACTCCCCTCCCCAGCTGGACAGGAGAGAGGGAAATAAAACAAAAAGTTATGAGTTGAGATGAAGACAGTGAGACAGTGAGAGATCATTCACCAATTACTGTCCAGGACAAAATAGACTCAACTTAGGGAAATTAGTTGAATTTATTACCAATCAAAACCAAAGCAGGATAATGAGAAGTAAAACAAATCTTTAAAATACCTTTCTCCACTCATCCCTACTTCCCAGGCTTAACTTTATTCACGATTCCCTACCTCCTCCCTCCAGCAGGACAGGGAGATAGGGACGAGGGATTATGGTCAGTTCATCTCAGGTTGTTTCCACTGCTACTACTTCCTCAAGGGGAGGACTCCTTCCCCTGCTCCAGCATGCTCCCTACAGTCTTCCATGAACTTCCCAATGTTAGTCCTTCCATGTGTTACAGTTCTTCATGAGCTGCTCCAGTGTGGGTCCCTTTCTATGGATGCAGTCCTTCAGGAACAGGCTGCTCCAGCCTAGGTCCCCCATGGGTCACAAGCCCTACCAGTAAATCTGCTCCAGTGTGGGCTTCCCAGAGGTCAAAGCCTTCTTTCAGGCATCCACTGTGATCTTCCATGGGCCACAGGTGGATCTTTTCTGCACTATGGACCCCCATGGGCTGCAGGGTCACATTCTGCCTCACCATGGTCTGCACCACGGGCTTAAGGGGAATTTCAGCACTGGCACCTGAAGCACCTCCTCCCCGCCTTCTTCACTGGCATTGGTGTCTGCAGAGCTGTTCTTCCCACATATTCTCACTATTCTCTTCTGTGAGTGCCATTACTTCTGCACAGTAGCATATTTTTTTTCCTTCTCTAATATGTTACCTTAGACTAGCTACCACAGCTGCTAATTAATTTGATCCTGGCCAGCAATGAGTTCAGCTTGGAGCCAGCTGGCCTTGACTCTGTGGGACATGGGGGAACCTTCCGGCAGCTTCCCACAGAAACCATGTCTGTAGCCCACTCCCCCACTGCTAGAATCTTGTCATGAGACACTACTGTCAATACACTATTCCATTCTCTTCTCTTCTCTTCCTCTTCCCTTCCTCTTCTCTTCATTACACCTCTTCATTACTGTAACCTCTCTTAGGGGTGTGACGTGAGTGCAGAATGTATTTTTCTTATATAACATTGATAACACAGCTGTTCTAGTAACAAACACAGTTTGGTAAACCTGAATGCAGATCAGATTTTTTAGTACTCAGTGTTCTTCCTGAACTTCCCTACTTGACACACATTTAGGTCCTTTATAGCACAGTTGTCACGCTAGGAAAATTTTCTAAACACCTGCATCTGTGATCCTAAGACATTCTCAACCACTGAGGAAATTACAGGATCTGCATCTGAAGTTTCAATGCTCCCATTTTATTAGCAAGGAGACTTTCTTCTTCTTTTGTGTTCCTAGAAAAGGATATGTAGATACCTTGGTGCCTTTTCAAGACCAAGCAGAAACAGCCCAAGTTAGACAAAAGCTTCATGAAATTTTATTAATAAGTAAAACCTCTCTGTTTCTTTTATGTTATCAATATCACACCAGAGAAAAATCTGCAAAGCTGCAGCTGAGACTTCTACATCACAGAATCAACTCCTAGTGCAAAACCTTACATTTCTTTTAAAGAAAGTGCTCACTGGCTTCTTTATACATTTTCACCTGTAATGTTGAATTAGGGAATTATTGAATTATTCATTCTAAAGATTTCTTATTACAGTTAGTTGCAGTGCAAAGGAACAGTGCATAGCACAGGAGGGCTATACTCTATCTGAAGCTTAACTGATAAAAAATTAAGTCAGAAAGAGAACTAGAAGGACTAGAAAGACTAGAAGGACTAGACAGACTAAGACTGCTTTTAGCACTCCAGAGTTTAAATTGTTCAGAGTGATCAGTGAAGAATCATCCTCTTCCTATACAGAATTTTGATATGTTGATTTGAGATCTGAAGGTCCTTGAAACTAGCATTGACGTGATGAACTTTCACGGGAAAAATGCAGACTTGGCTATTGTAAGAAATCTCTGATAAAGGACAATATTATGCCTTCTAGCTTTATAGATTATTTACTCAGGCTAGAGCACTCATTGAGTTGTACAAGAGGTTGCCTATAAATGTCTTTTTTTGCAGAATGGCATGTAATCAATTAACTTCTGGTTACAAGACTCTTCTCATCTGCCTCTGTTACTCCATATCCCTATGGTAAACCAAAAATTTCACAACTATCCATTCATTAACAGGTGTCCTAAGAGAAGAGTGTGACTGCAAAAGAAGCTTCAGTGCTTCCTGCTTCCTTTGCTTAAAATTATTGCACTACCTGTTTCTTTTGCTGAAAACAATTATGCTTCATTTTCTCCTGTACTTGAACTTCATTCTGCATCATTTTTTATTCTGATGGATATTTTTCTCTTGCCTACAGGCTAGAAAATATCTTTCTTAATTACTCTGTGTGACCTTGATCCAGAATTTTATTGCCAAATTAATAGATTTACTAAATTAATAATTACTAAATTACTAACTTGATTGCTAACCGCTTTTGTTCCATAAGAATGTGGAGGAAAGCCCTTAAATTGACTTATTTTTTATAGTCATGAATTTTATAACAGCAGTTTTAAAATTGCACTCACAGAAGGAATATGTTTATGAATGTCAACAATCCTCCTAAACAGTTGCCCTACTTTTCATACAAAAGTACTCAGAATATTTCCACAGATCATGCAAAAGTCCTGTTTAACCACTTGTCAAGGACTTTGCTACACTGAGAACAAGTTTTACAACAATGTTTAAGAGCTGCCTCAAATCTTCATCCATGGTATTAGGGAAGAGCTGGTACTGTCAGCAATGTACCCTGACATCTCACTGATACTTAGAGAGCATTTTAGGGCCACATTTTAAAAAGTGCTTGAAGATATGCTGGTAGGCATGGTGTGGGATTTTCACTATATGACTGTATGTCTTTGAAATCAAGGGCCAAGATACACCCACACTCTGCTGGGCTGGAAAACTCTCTAGATACCTCCCTGCCATTGTTAATGCTATAATTTAAATTGTTATGTTGCATTTAAATTCTGACTCCCTGACAACTGAAGATGAGCCATTATTGTCAATTTTTGAATTTCAGATTAAATTGTAAAAATTAATTGGAATTACATCTTCCTTGCCTTATCTGAATATCTCTGTCTGTGGGCAAAAATCAAATGTGATCCTTCAGTATATGGTACATATCCTTTTCCTTATTGCAGGGCTGAGGAGCTCAGCCATATGAGAGTGCTTCTATGCTTCTACCACCAGACAGAGTAGGACACAGCTCATGCCTTGAAGATAATCAAGTTAGGCAAACCAGATGATAATGCTTTAATATCAAATCTGAAGTAGGATTATAGTTTCACAGAGAAGGAAAGGAAAGGCCACAGTATTTTTGTAAGGTGATAGCAGAGACCTGGGACTAATATATCAGTTTCTTCAGAATATCAGACCAATGCTTTAGCCATAAACAAAAGATAGAGAATGTCCGAGGAACAGTATCCTTTTACCACAGCACAGAATTTTAAAATTTATTTCTTAATTTTTAAATCTGTCTTGAGCTTCTGTCTTTGATTTACTCAGGTAAAATGAAAGGAGAAAATCAGGAAGTTGGAAGTCTTGAGCAAAATACCCACCTAGATGTCAGGACTGAATACTCCCTTTCACAATCTTCAGTGTTAAACTCAGTTATTCTTATCACCTCTAATTCCTAAGGAAGGTATCTGAATAATGCCTTATTGAGATTTTTAGGTGTACTTAAGGAGAATCTAACCAGATTTGGCTAGATTAACTTTTTTTACTTATAGGACTCTTCAGCACCATGGAAAAACTGTTGAGAAACAGTTCCTGTTTGTTCCTCCAGACTCTTTAGTTAACAAAGCAAAAGGACAGTGAAAAAGAACATTTGAGAAGACCAGAATGAAAAATAAGCAATCTACCTATATTTATCTGTAGTAAAATACAGACAGCTTCATAATCACTGAAGCATGCCCATAGACACATAAGAGCCATCAAAAGCTCAGTGCTTCAAACTTGAGGGCGGAGACTAAACTGTAAAATTCAGCCACTTGCTAAGACTTTATGAAAACAGACCTGTGGTTTCAGCCTTATAGCTGTCTTCTTCACTACTGCACAGCTGAAGGCATAAAAATACACTCAGCTTGGAGCAGAAAAGGACTATGCGCACTGAAAAGCCAGTGAGGTTCCCTCCAGCTGTAGTGAAGCACAGAGGTTCCTTTGAAGTGAATTTAATAAGTGAGCTTAATAAAGAATTTGCAGAACTTATCATTAAGAACAATCTGTTCTTAACAGCTCTTTAGTCATTCAGAAATGTACTCGATATTTCAGAAAAACAACAGCAGTATGCTAGTCTGTGACAATCAGTGAGTAAAACTGGCTATTATTAATGAATCTAATTTCACCGTTTGGGGGGTGGGTAAATGTCTATGTTACTGGGTGGGTAAATGCAGATTTTACCTCACATATGTGAGAATGATATATATCATACCTGAGGCAGAAGAGCCCTGGAGCTAGAGTTTTTATTCCCTCTCACCTACCTCAAAAGCAAGCCAGCAGAAGGTTCTTAACATTTCCAGATGTGACACCTAAGTTTTATTCAGCTCTTTTTTTCTCCAGTTTTAGAAAACCCCATGTTACATGGTTTATAACACTCACATTAATAAATCCTAAGACAAATCTGGATCTAGAGTTATTAAAAAGAAATGTTTGGGGTTTTTTTGAAGAAAATGTCCCATCAGTTTTTATGCAAATTAATAAGGATTACTGAAACTGTTCAGTCCTCACCAAGGACAGTCATCATTTACCTTCCACTGTTCTAAGAACAGTTTAAATTTGACTAAAAGAACCCACTAACTTTCTTTTTTAATTATAATTATAATTATGTTTTTTAATTATAATTATAATTATGCTTAGTTGCATTCCCACTCAAAACTGAATAAAATGGGAGGAGAAAATGAAACACTCAACTAAATTATTATTAGAGCACTGAGCTTACCAGTGCACTTAGCTCTTCCAAACATAAACCAAAAACTGCCTTAAAACCAACTGCTGATGGGCAGAAACATCTTTTACAAACAGAAGCCATGGTCCCATCATGAGAGGCACGCAGGTAGATCACACTGGCTGTGGATGTTCAACTGACTTCAAGGGAGCCACACGTGACAGTAACTGCTACAGTAGTTACTTTGAAATTCAGTACCAAATTTTTATCTGAAAAGACACATCTACTGGTTTCATCTTGAAAGGACAGGTCTATCTGACAAGACCTATGGAGAAAAATCAGTTTATTTCTTTTGTTGACTCTGCAACATTAGTGAATTATTAAATGCTCCAGGAAATTAAAAATGTTAATTTAAACTACAATTAAGAACATAAATAAAGCAAGTTATGTTTTGCAAATGAAAATAAATTCTTAGGTTGAGTCCTTATTTCCCAGCTTCTAAGGAAATGTTATCAACAAAGCAAAGCAAATAACAAAACCTTAGTTATTTTCTAAACACTTGCAACTGTGCCTTCAAAGGGAGCTAAATTACATTGCCATTAAATTTTAAGGACTCTTCCTTAAGGAAGGAAAAGATCTGTAGTTCCTTTAGCTGGAGTTTTGCCAATTCTTAATGTGATTACAGTACTAAATGCAGGGGGGGAAATAATTTTAAAGAAATGCAATGCATTAAAGTTTATAGAAAACACTAAAAGGATATGTACAAAAAATTTTGTTGATTATTTGCACACATGTCTGAAATGAATAGTTATCAACATAAGTCTTCCTTTGGAACTAAATAAAGGTTTAATAAATGTGCATATTTGTATTTTTAAAGATGAAGTCATGTGGCAAACCTGCATAAGCTGATAAAAGTCTTGGGGTTTTGTGAACTCTGAAAAATGAAACAGTAAGTATTTCTTCCAATTAAATGCTGAAGCCTGCTTCAGCACTGATTATTTCTGTCACACACTGGGAAATCATAAAAAATGAAGAAGTAGTGGTTACGAAAGTTCTAGAAAAGGAAAATGAAAAGAGGCATAAATTTTAAAGAAATGTTTACTTGTGAAACAAACTTCAGAAGTGCCTTAAAGAATCTGAGTTTTCTTTTTAAGTTTTCACTTAATGTTTTTCTGTGAAAAGAATATAAGAAACTTCAAAGGAAATATATCTTAGTAAATTTAGAGTGAGTTAAGTTCTTGCATATGACATTCACATTTATGTTGGTATATACCAATATACATTGGTATATTTTATGCATAGGGCTGGGGAAGATATACAAACAAATATATAGAAGAAATAAGTATCAACTCCCATAGTGCTCAGCAATTGCTGTATCAAACTGTAGTAAAACAGCTCAAGCGGCAAGAAGCAAACCAACCATCTGTTTCCTGTAAATATACAGAAGTGCCTGCTGCGAAAAAATTTTTTTTGAAAGTCTGAGGAAGAGGGAAGAAAGGTGGATTTCAGAACAAGGATATGTAAAAAAACTTACAAAAGGTCTAGAGATCATGGAAAGTTCAGGAGAACTAAGAAAATCAAGGCTGCAGGATGAAAAAAGTACACTAAATATTTTCATGTCCTTTAGAGTAGAAAGGACAGAATTCAATAAAAATGGATGTGTGATGGTTCAATATAAATTGAATATAGTTGTGCAAAAATTACTAACAAAACCTCCGTAATATAATAAAAAAATTAATATGGAATCTAGTTGCTGTTTTAAAAAAAAGTGCAATACTGGGACAGAATTACTTACACAACTCATAATAGCTATATAAGCTGACATTTCTCTATTAATTTTTTTTCCTGCAAAGCATTATCTTTATTCTAAAGGTGAGATGTTGTCATGGTTTGACGCTGGCCCAACGCCAGGCACCCAGGAGAGTCGCTCGCTCACCCTTCCCTGCCAGAGCCGGGCAGAGGATGGAAAAGGAAAGAAAATTAACAAATGCTTCATGAGCGAGATAAGGACCGGGAGAAACACTTCAAGGGCGAAACAGGCTCAACTTAAGCTGTACAGTGAATTTATGACTAACAGAATCAGAGGAGGATAATGAGATAAAATAAGCCCTTAGAACACCTTCCTCCGCCCCTCGGCCCCTCCCTCCTTCCCACATGCAGGGAGACAGGACATGGGGGCTTGGTCAGTCCGTCACCGAGATTCCCTTCCGCTGCTCCGGGAGAGGAGTTTTCCCCTGTGAGGCCGTGGGTCCCTCCCACGGGAGACAGTTCTCCTGAACTTCCCTGGCGTGGGTCCGCTCTCAGGAGCAGCGGCCCCACCGCCCCTGCTGCAGCGTGAGCCCCTCCCACGGGCCCACAGCCCTCCCAAACTGCAGCGCCGGGGCTCGCTCTTCCCACGGGGTGCAGCCCTCCAAGGCCAGGCTGCTCCCGCCTGGAAGCAGGGCCCTCTCTCTGCACCGGCTCTCCCGCTGGATCACAGCCCCCTCCAGGCATCCACCCGCTCCGGCACGGGCACCTCGCCACGGGCTGCGGGTGGATCTCTGCATCCCCGTGGATCCATGGGCTGCAGGGGCACAGCGGCTTCACCATGGGCTGCGCCACGGCCTGCAGAGGAACCTCGGCTCCTGGAGCACCTCCTGCCCCTCCTTCTCCACTCACCCTGGTGTTGCCGTGTTGTTTCCCTCACATGTTCTCACCTCCTCCTCTTCTCTGGCTGGAATCCAAAATCTTGTGACTTTGCTTTGATTTTCTTCTTAGATATGTAATCACAGAGGTGTTACCAACCTCTCTCACTGGCCCAGTTTTGGCCAGCAGCATGTCCACCTTCAGAGCCATCAGCATTGGCTCTGCCAGCCATGGTGGGAAGCTTCCAGCAGCTTCCTCACAGGAGCCATCTGTGTGTCCCCCCTGCTGCCTAAAACCAGGCCGTGCCAATCCAATACAGACGTCAAGGTACAGAGATATTAAATATGAAAATTAGCATGTGTAGCACTAAAGAACCCCCTGAAATTAGTCAAGTGGGACAGCTTTAAACAAGTATTTAATTTAGCAACAGAGAGCTTGTACAATCTGATCTCCAGCACATATATGAAAATATAACTGAAAATTCCTATTTTTTAGGGGGCTGAGGGGGAGTGGGAGGGAAGTATCTAGGAAAAGAAGCAGTTGGCTAAAAGACACAAGTTGGAATCCAAGGTATGCCATGCTCTGACCCCTGGCGTACAATTAAATTTCTACTGTGGATTTGATTTACTTTGTGGGAAAAAACAAACAAACAAACAAACAAACAAACAACAACAAAAAAGACCTCTGAACGGCTGATATCTGAAAAAGAAACATCAGTCTCCCAAGTCAGCATCCTCCTGCTAGGTGTCACCTAAGAGAGTTAGATCTATGTCAAAAGATTTTCTCCTGCCAAATGCCAAATGTTAATCCTACAGAGAGATCAAGTCAAGTAAAAAGTTTGACCAGATGTCAGGCTCTAGCCATTGCATTCTTTCTAGAGGAAAACAAGAAATAGACTCATTAAGATTGTAGGAATGATTTCCAGTGTGACAAGGAGATGTTTTTCAAAAGACTAAATAATGTAAGAAATGGTCTGCTCCTAGTTCAGAGACACAGCACAAAAAAGCTGCTAAGCTTAAATATTTATCTTTATCTATCTAAATATCTGTGTGTCTAGATATTACAAATGGAGATGGGGTCAGTGGATCTGACCCAGGAAGAGGTGACCGGTCTGGAGAGATGGTCCCGAAAGGAATCGCCTTCCCAAGGCCCGGTGTCTTCCTTCAGCTACTGGCAGGAGGGCCTGTGCAGAGACTGTCAGCTCTTTAGTGATTGTCAGCTCGTGATTCCAGCTCAGCTCTGCAGGGCAGCCTCCAGGCCAAGCCAGACCAGAGAGAGAGGAGAGGCTCGTGTGGCTGGTTCCGCACGAAGGGAGCTTTATTGTGGGTCCCCTCTGGCGAAGGGGAGAGCCAGGGATGAGAGCTCACTCTGTCCCTCAGGGGCAGAGGGCTTGCATTTATAGGGATACAGGGGGTGGGTGAAGGCCCATGGGTTACAAAGGATCTGCATAGGGTCTCCTAAAGGATTGTGGGTCTGTCTTTTCTCGCCATGACCAAAAAAGTGGTTGCCTTTCCAGGGAGTCCTGCTGGGCGGTTGCGAAATCTCAGCAGAGATCCCTCCAGGGCAGGGGCTGGGCATACCCCACATCTAGATAAATAGATAGGTAGAGCCTTTGTTTGCACTTACAGACCAATGGCTAACACCTGGATTTTCAAACAAGTGCCTTTCTTACATTAACAGAGAAGTTCATGTCTGAAGAGTGGTTATTAAACTAAGAGGGAGAAAAATACATGAATGACGTACTTTGCTAGGAACGAAAAGTTTCCACTTTGCCATGAAAGCTGATTCACAAACTCAAGCTTTTATAATTTTACTTTCAGGGAATTTGTTATTATTAACTCACTCCAACATGTTCACATCCCACCAGAACATAGTTGTTACAGTACTTTGTGGATAAGAGTGGTCGTAGCCAATGATGATGGACTACAATTCTATTTAGCTTCAGACAAACAAGTAAGAAGCAATTTGTATGCTGTAAATCTATTGCTTTCAGACTTTTGAGAAAACCGACACGCATTTCAGCAGGGTGTTTCCACACATCTATCTGTTCTCTTCAGCAAACCAAGCAAAAGCATGGAAGAACCTTGCACTTTAGTGTCTTTTTTTCCTCCGTTCATAGTTTTTCTTCATTTTTCCTAATACTTATGATACTGTTTGTCTCTTCCCAGAGGAAATTTCAAAGGTTTTGAGTGGTGCTGCAAAGGCAGAATGTGCAGCTTTGCTCCAACAATACTTTCTTCCATGTGTAAGACAACAAGAACTATCATTCCTAACATTTCTTTGCACACTCAGATTATTGCTACTCTTCTGGAGACATGAAATTATATCAATTGGATCCCAAAGCAATCCCCAACCTATGCCTCTTTCAGGATTACTGTGCAGTTGTCCCTTTTTAGTCACCTAAATAGTGCATGATATGCTATGCTTGAATTATACTTACCAGAAAAGGGCCTGAAGAAGAGAAAGGCTGATACAAAGAAAAGTACAAAGAGAAGTACCTGAACTTTTATGAACATATTTCAATACAAAACCTGAGTTTGAGTCCTCAGGCATGGTGAAAAATTTGCTTTTTAGATAATGATGACATAAATCTGGGTAAAACTTTTAGCTGTGTAAAAGCCATTCTTCCATTCACAACACACACACACAGGGATATATAGAAAATGCTCCTTCACACTTGTGAATTGCACCTTTGATGACCAACATCAAAAATGCCACGTTCTCCTGTACGGACCAGCTCAGCTTATAAGGCCCCTAGGTGCTTGCTACCATGATCCTACTGGTTTTGTGTACAACTTTCTTTCAAAGGGATCCCTTTTAATTCTACCAGTGGTATTATTGCAGCACATTTTATCAGACAGACTCTCTTAAACTCAGAATCCAAAAGGTAGAGAAAAGGTTCAGATTGGTAAACACATAACACTTTAGACATCTCAGTGGCGGCCTGCCTACTGATTTTTTTTTTTTCTGTTGCAGTGAATGGCATGAAATATGTAAAATTTGCTGGAGCTCTAGTAAGAAGGCTTTTATTCCAGCAAAAGGGATTGTAACCAGGAGCTGCCTGCTGGCCATACTCACTGGGAAGCTCTTTCTGTTGTGGGCCATGGCTCCCCTTTCCCTGTGCTTCTCACAAGCAGTCACACATCAGCCCTCCCCTTAAAGTACCTCAGATGTCTAGCAAAAGTGGCATCATAACTGTGTTTCATCTGGGCACTAAAGCAGCTGGATAGGGTTTTTGTAGTGCCTGGGACATGTCACTCTGCTTATATCACCAGCATCATAGCAGGGTAGTTGAAAATGGGTAGGAGAAAAGAGCAGGAAAAAATAAATAAATGAAAAATTCTGAATGGATTAATGCATTCCCTGTCTTGTCTTCTGTAGTGGCATTCAGTTTAGTCCATGACTTGTCTTTTAATCTGTCAGGGTAGATCTTGTGACAGGTCAGAAAAAAAACCCCAATGATATTTTCTGTTTCCTTTCAGCCAGGCTGGAGCAGTAAGACAGTGTTACAATGTTCCTCTGAAGCAAGAACTAGCTATGAATAGGATGCTGAGAAGATTATGCAACATAGATGTGCAATTCCAGTCACTTCTGTACTCAGTTAGAAAGCATGTAAATTGTGAACGAATTGATTGCATCTTTCTAAAGCCTGCTCCCTTAGTAATGCTCATTGCCTCAACAAAGAAGGGAACACGTCAACATTGCTATCAACATATACATGTTAACATGGGATTTTTTAAAAATATTTGTCTGGCGAAAGTGCATTCTTGTCACTTTGGGCATCAATTACACAAATATCAGATGTGCTCAGTACTTCCAGCAAAATACACAGGAACATCTTTTGCACTTACATGTAAGTATGGACTTACCTTGCAGAAAAACACAGCCAAAAATGGCCTGATTTCCTATAGCAGAAGTGGTCTGGTTGGAAAGAAAGGATAAAAGGCATAAAAGACAAAGTGTTAGATTATTTTCTGCTTTCTTCTGAAAATCTGTATGCTTTCCAAATTTTCCAATAATGAAAAAGCATTTCAGTAGCACACTTGGGAAATGCAAAATTATCCTTGGCTGTGTTTTTCTGTGTAATACCAGTTCAAATGTCTTCCTTTTACACATCTTTCTTAAGAGAAATCTGTACAAAATAGATGTCTGTACCTCCAAGTCAGAACAACTTGAACTGTGATTTTACAGTTGCAATTCCTATAACTCCAAGACAAGCCTGAGCTTGTATTTCTACTCTTGGCCTTTAAATAAGTGACAGAATTTTTGCATCAATACCTGAATGAACATCAGACAGTAGCAAAGCCCATCCTGATGTCTCATGGACATACCAAATGGATTAGATAATGATAGTATTACAGAAAACTTCTTATGAAATACATCCAAATATTGAAAAAACCCAAACCTCACAAACCCCAGAAAACCATGAATTCTTTAAGCTCTTCAGGTTCAGGGACATGGGCTGTTAAGCCCATGACAGGACACATGATCGCAGTTTCCATCATTCATCCAACAGACCAAGAAGGAGGGTCAAGGTAGCTGCTGACAGAAAAATAAGGAAATTCCCATGGGATTTAATGAGATATAGCTTCCTACAGAACCTTGACAGGATTTCACTAGAGTTTTCTCAAATGCACGTCACCTTATGAATATTAGAAATATTTTGAAGATTATAACTGGAGAAAACATATTACATTGTGAGTTTTTTCATCCAGTTTTCTTATTCCAAGATGGTCTCAACTACAGATTGTCTGAGGCACCCATAGAAAAAAAGATCAAAGCCACAAGAAATGAAGTTTTTTTTCTTTTTAAAAGTACCAGTTTCTTACTATGTCAAAGTAAAGTGTTAGAATTTTGACCATTTTATACCAAAAGTGCATTTCAAGGCACAGAAATCATTATCCAACCAATATTTCTCAAGATTACTGGGACTTACTTGAATATGGGCTCAAGAGAAGTTTCTTGTGAATTGCCTTTTATGAGTTACCTCATGTGAAATGATAGCAATCAGACACCTGGTACATCCCTCAAAGTGTGATGAGGTTCGTTGTTTTGCTAGCTTTAAAAGCGAGGGAAGCATTCAGATTGTTAGTGAGAATTTATTTGACTCAGATAAAAATCCCCAAAGTGACCATGACCTGTCTCCAGCAAATGTGCAGATCCATTCTCAGAAATAATTCCTCAAGATAGGAGGTTACTTTAGTTACATTATGTTATGCAGATTATTGCCTACTCACTGACTTGGAAGGAGAAGCTTTGCCACTGCAAAGGTCTGGTTTTTTTGACTCTCTTTGCTTTCTCCCTCTCAAATTCTTGCAAAAAGAAGAGGATTAGGAGAAGAGGTTAAGGTTGCTGACAACCACCAATCATTTGGAAGGATGATTTCACCTATGTCCTAGAGCCTCCATGCATTTTTTTCCACAGAAGTATTTTGTCACAGCTGTCAAGCTTCCCCTACCTTCCCAAGTAAATGGTCTGAATGATTTGTAGAAACTAGCTGTAACTCCTCACTCAGCAATGCAATATGTGAGGGAAGGTTCTTGAAAAATAGAAGATTAAACTGATGGATTGCTTGATTTGAAAACTGTCAGAGCCCTCCCTGGAGTAGCTCTGCTTGAAGCAGATGAACTTGGCCTGCTGTTGCTCAGCATACTGATTATTGACATGGGAGTGTGGGCTAGAGGGTACAAACACAGTGCAAATCTGATGACAGTCCTGAGCCCAGTCAAAATTGGAGAGGACTGTACCCACTGGTGATTTTCATGTGAACTTCCTAAATTAACATATTTGAAGAGACGACTTTGGCCTAGAAGGAGAAACACAGGAGATAGTGGTATAGCTAGGTAGTTACAATTCAATATAGAGAAGGACAAGCCATTTATTTGATATGCAAAATTGTAGCTGCTGTACCTAGAGATGATTTGCAGAGGAAGGGTCCTGGATTTAGGCAGCTATTAACAGAACAGTGTGGGCTGGCAATGAAGTATCCAGCCCTGCTCTTTCAACTGCCTGGAACATGTGAGCTTTCCCAGCCCCTCTTCTTCATCTGTCCTAAAAAATGTGGTCTGTTTTCATAACATGAAAAAAACCATCATCAAGCTGTACTGCTTTTGCTGCTGACAAAAAAAAAAAAAAAAAAAAGACACCAGAAACCCAAACAAGCAAAACAACAAAACAACACAAACCCAAACAAACAAAACCAAAACAAAAAATCCAAAACAAAACAAACAAAAATCCCCAAACAAACAAATCCAAAAAAATAATCTGACCTCATCTCCACAGAACTGAACAGAACTGTTTCTCTGTAGCAGATTTTCTTTTGATGTGCCTGGAAACAAACCCATGGTATGTCCCTCTCTCCACTTTCTTAATTCCCTCTCTCACTTGGATGCAATCTGCTTGTCTCAAAATAAGCTACCCATTTCCTCCATGGCCACACAACCCACCTTTCTCTGTCTTTATTCTCCCCAGCTAAACTGCAGCTTATTTGTCTGCCAAAGATGTTTTGGGCCCATCCCTTGCTGTGATGGAGGATTGAGGACAATCCCCATCTTAGAATTCCTGTACACCACCCACTGCTATAGCTGGGGATAAAAGAAGAATTAAATATTACAGAGAGTACTGGTTTAGAGAAAGAAGTATTTAAACTAATGATGCCTATCCCCATTTCCAGCTACCACTATTTCTAGAGCTTCTTGATTCACAGCAGGACCTCCCTGGGACATTTTGCCAACTGGAAGCAGCAGCAAATATCAGTCAAAAAACAACATGTAAAGGCTGTAGTTCCCCACAGTCAATGTTCTATTTTAATAGAATGTTCATCTTCATTACATCATTTCATACTTATGACAAAGCTGTTTGTCACTCAAATGAATCCAACCATGCTACATCCTTCAGTTTAATTTGGTTTAGGTGAATAGAAAAACAACTGTCTGAGGCTTGCTTTTCTCTGACAGCAGCTGGTAAAAGCAAGAAAAAAAAGTTAATTTAAAAATGCTTATCAAATCTCAATGCTTCATTTAGCTTGACTTTTCTCTGAATGCAATGACACTTATTTGTATAATTAGTAATGTATGATAGTATTTCTCTCCTAATTTTTCCCCCCTCCTAGCATCCTATGGCCTCCACACTTAAGTCATTTTGAAACTGAACTTTTTTCACCCTTAAGGGGGATGTCTGAGAACACATTGTCCAATGCCAAATCAGAGCAGTGAGGTAATACCTCCTGTCCAAAATCCTTTTTTTACCTTCTTTTTGGTCCAATTTGCTGCTAGTTCTTGCTTGGTAAACTGGTAAATTGAACTCCAGATTACACCATTCCACAATCAACAGACTTCTCTAATTTGGTTTTAAAAACATAAATAGAACCTTTGAACTGTGATATTTCAAAAAGAAAATGTCCTGAGTATCATGGCAAACAACCATGGCAAACCAATCTCACTGTTCTTCAATTGGGCTACAGGTGATTTGTAGGATTTTATGCTGGCAGAAGACCTAATGGAGCAAATTTTTCTGGCATGAAGTAGAAGAGGAAAATGTGTCTCATAGCATTTTCCTCAGCTTTGCCTGCAATCCCCAAGAAACACCTCATTTGGCATTTCTTGAAAAGGAAATTGGGACGTGGGAATTGAATAAAAATAAGGAAAATGTATTCCTCCCCGTTGGTGTTTCAGCATCAGCATATAACCACGCAATCATAGAATCTCTCAAGTTGGAAGGACCCCACCCATAAGGACTATCAAGTCCAACTCCCTGCACCATCAGAACTGCCAAAAACTAAATCACAAGATTATGAGAATCATCCAGATGATCCTTGAAATCTGACAGCTTTGGTGCCCTGGCCACTTCCCTGGGGAATTCTTCTCCATTGACCAACCACCTTTCCAGTGAAGAACCCTCTCCTGCTGTCAAATCTGAACTACCTCTGAAACATCTTCATTTAACTTCCTCATGTCCCATTGCTCTGTTGCATGTGATGCACTGCAGGACACAGTTGGCACATTTGGGTGCCAGGGGACACAGGGCATACCTTCTAGCCCTTTCAACAGCTTGGTTTGGGTGCATTTTAGTATATTGACATTGTCCTTCTTAGATGGTGGGGCCCAGCACTGCACGCAGCTCACAAGGTGAGGTGGCACCAATGCCTAGTACTGCAGGATCATCACCTCTTTTGACCATCTGCCTGTGCTGTGTTTGATGCACCCCAGGATACAGTTTGCCCTCTTAGCTGCCCAGGCACATGGCTGGCTCACAGTGAGGCTGCTGCTGTTCGGGGATGCCAGAACCCCTAATGAAGGGCTGACCTCCAGCAACTCCTCTCCCAGTTCATACTTGTGTCCAGAGTTACTCCATTCCATGTACAGAATCACATAATCACAGAATATGTGGAGTGGGAAGGCACCCATCTGGGTCATCAAATCCAACTCCTGGACCTATGCAGGATACCACAAGGATCACACCATGTGCCTGAAAGCGTTGTCCGAACTGTTCCAGTGCCAAACACCCCTGGGTGAAAAGCTTTTTCCTGATACCCAACCTAAACTTCCCCTGACTCAGCTTCAGAATTTCCTTGGATCCTGTCACTGGTCACCACAGAAGACATCAGTGCCTGCCCTCCTCTTCCCCTCATGAGGAATTTGTGGACTGCAATGAGATCTCCCCTCAGTCTCCTCTTCTCCAGGCTGAACAGACCAAGTGACCTCAGTGTTCCTCATACGGCTTCCCCTCAAGGCCCTTCACCATCTTCATTACCCTCCTCTGGACACTCTCTAAGAGCTGAATATCTTTGTTATATTGTGGCACCCAGAACTACCCCCAGCACTCGAGGTGAGGCTGCCCCAGTGCAGAGCAGAGCGGGACAATCCCCTCCCTTGCCCGGCTGGTGATGCTGTGCCTGATGCACCCCAGGACACGGGTGGCCCTCCTGGCTGCCAGGGCACTGCTCACTCATGTTCAACTTGCCATCAACCAGGACCCTTTCCATGGAGCTGCTCTCCATCATCTCATTCCCTAGTTTATACACATAACCAGGGTTGTCCCATCCCAGGTGCAGAATCTGGAATTTTTATTTTTCAAATACATGCCACTGATGATTGCCAATAGTCCAATCTCAACCCCTCTGTTAGGCCTCTCATACCTCAAGAGAATCAACAGCACATTCCAGATTGGTATCATCATTATAATTGTCATTGGGGTGTTCAGCTCCTGCATCCTGATCATTGATGAAAATAGTGAACAGTAACAGTCCTAGGATTAAGCCCTGAGGAGCTCCACTGGTGACAGGTCAGCAACCACGTGTGGTCGCAATCGCTCCAACCCTTTCTTTCAATCAGTTCTTCATCCAGCTCATTGGAGAGCTGGTCATTTCATAGGTGGACAATTTGTCCAGAAGGATGCTGTGAGAGACAGCATCAAAAGCCTTACCAAAAGCCAGAAAATTACAACCACCATCTTCTTCCATGAGGCAGGTGACCTTGTTGTAGAAGGATATCAAAATAGTTAAACAGAACTTACTCCTCGTGAATCTGAGTTGACTGAGCCTGATGCTTGCATTGTTCTTTCAGTAGTACCCAGCATGACCTTAATTTTTCCAGGAACCAAGGTTAGACTAACAGGGCTGCAGTCACCCAATGTATTATGGACTAGATGTTTGCTGGACATTTTGTACAGAAGATTACTGTGAAAGACAGTATCAAAACCTCCTGAAATTCAGAAAAAAACTCACATCTACTTACGTATTTTAGTCAGCTAGATGGTTGGTCTTGTCTTAAAAGGAAATCAAGATGTTTAAGGAGGATTTTCCCCTTGTGAACTCATTCTGGCTATGACCAGTGACTGAGTTGTCTCTCAAGTGCTTTTCAGTAACTTTCAGAGCAACCTTCTCCATTATTTTACAAGATACTGAAGTGGGACTGCTAGGCCTGTAATTAACAGGGGATTCCTTCTTGCCCTTCTTGAAAACTGGGACAACACCTGTTAGTTTACCATCTACAGGGACCTCTCCAGACTACCAGACTGTTGAAAATAATGGAGACAGGCCCCATGGTGCCATCTCCCCTCTCTTTCAGTAGACAGGGATGAATCCCTTTGGGCTCCAGAGGTCTGTGCACATCCAAATAGAGCAGCAAGTCTCAAAAAACTTTCTGGGGTGTCGGTGAGTTTATCATCCTCTCTGAGATTCACAGTCTTCCAGCACAGGGCTTCCAGGGTCCCAGGGCCCATCACAGGCATCAAAGACAAAGGTGAAGAAGGCGTTAGATGTCTTTACCTTGTCTATATCCTGATTTGTGAACTGTCTGACCTCATGAAGTAACAATGTTACCTCTCTGATCCTCCTTTTGCTGTTAAAATATTTTAAAAAGTCTTTTTTGTTGTCCTTCACAGTGCTGGCCAGCAGTGATGATCAAAGCTGAAGTTGTACCTTACAGAAGTTAACTGAACTGGTGCAATGCAGGGACAGGACCTGCATCTGTGGAGGTAGGGAATCTGTGACCTCTGCAGAGGATAGGAACAGCCCAGCGCAGAGATCTTTCCAGAGCTATTAGGTCCGATCCCCAGATTCATTCTGACCATCTTCACAGCTACAAACCTTGCATCTAATTTAAATCTTTGAAATCTCTTGAAAACAGGTATTTCCACCAAAAAAAAAAAAAAATTCAAGAAGCAGAAAAGCAGAATTTAATGAAAAAATGAGAAACATAAAAATAACTAATTTACTTATTTTCAGGATCAGACCAGTCAAATCAATAATGCTTGCTCCTTAAATGGACCTTAAGAAGTTTTCTCTAAAAATTAACTGCCTCTGGTGACCCGCACAAAATATAACTGCATTGCAATTTACGATCCAATTCCTGTGACCTAAAACTGATGAGAAAAAAAAAAAGCACAAGTGTGAGTTATACAACTGTTTCTTTTCCAGAATTCAAAATATTCAGTTTTTTCATAACTAAATGACAAATAAAAATGCAAAAAATAGTTAAAAATTCTGAAAACAAAATAACATTGAAAATAAAATTCTTTTAACTAAGTCTTCTCTGTATTCAGTACTCTATTTCGCAAATTTATATAAGGCATTCATCACTGAAATAAATCTTTTCATGTAATGAACAGTAAAATGTATTTTCATACATTAAGGCTACAATAATGTAGGGGAAAGTTTCACACAAGATTCTGAATTTACCCAAAGTAACTCCATTACTTTACGTATAATTATTACTAAATTGGCTTCTAGCCACAAAGTAATTGATATACACAAAGAAAGAGGCACTTTTCCACTTGGTAACTGTAGAAATAATTTCACTTATTTCTCAGATACATTTGTGTTTAAATCTCATAAATGCCAAAGTATTCTAATTCCACCCCCAACTTCACATAACAACCTAAATCAAAAAATATATATGTAAGAAATTATCTGTTCTGTTTCAAGTTGAACAGGGCAAAAATAGGTGATATTTTTATTTTTAAAAATATTCTACTTCAGTGTCTACTGTCCTCCCTGAAAGTGGCCTTTGATACCACTCACAAACAAATGAACAAGGTTTTTATGAAATCTAGGATTTATATAATGGTTATTTTTACCAATTGACACAGGCAGTACCAGATTGCAGAGACCAGAGCACTTCCAAGTTTCTACTTCATCAGCTGTGACAGCACTGACTCCAACAGCCACCAGGTTTCTCCGTGTGCAGCAACCCCACAACAGATAATTCTGATTGTTTGGAATCCACTGTTTACCTTGCAGACTTCATTGCTCCCTCTTTGCTTCCTTCTGGCTCTAACATGAGCCAATAACTTCCTCTACAGAAATACTTTCAGAAGTCTTGCCAGAATATGATCAGGATTTGTAAAAATACTGCAGTCTTTGTATTCCAGTTTCACTTTCTTTCATTTCATCTATAGTTCCAGGGTTTTCTGCCAGGTCATGTTTTGCTTGCACTTCTGCAGCGAGAATAATATCTGTTCAAATGCATAAAGTTGGAAAATTTGCAAAGATGTACACTGAGAAATTTGACAAAATTAGGGTGGTGTTCCTGCTCCTGGTAGAGATATATTTGCATTATGAGGACTTGCTGGTGAAGATCACTTATTAATTAAGCTAAATTCAAAACTCTTGCTTGGTGAGTAAGATAGATGGACAGTCTTTAACACAAAGCTCTCGTTCATGGAAGCTGCTGCCTACAAGCATCCCTGAGACCACTCATTCAGAAAGGTGTCTCAGTAAAAAAAGTCTGTGAGACAGTTGTCAAGACTCTTTTTTAGCCTGCAGAAAGTAAATGGCACTTTTAAGGCATGTTTCATCCCACTCAATGTTCACAGTAGGTCAGATTATTGTCATAGAAGCAGTTTTTCTACAGCAACTGTAAAGTGACTGTAACTAACTGAGGCAGTAACTAAGACCAAGAGAATGGTTTTTCTTCATAGATCAAGGTCTATTACAGTGTCACTCTACAAATGACCAGTAATGGATTTAACTATAGGGAACAGATCAGGGAAACTGTTGGCTACTAGAGAAAGTCTGTTTTTATCATGATATAAAGTATGTTTTTAAGGACACAAACAAGACCTGGCAGTGTGGACAGGATTGGATAATGATAACATCTTCATTTTGTGATGTGACAGCACACATGGCCACACATTTTTGATAAGTTACCTTTGTTCTAATAATCCATGTTGTCCATACTTAACATACTGTATCTAGCTTTACTGTTGTCTGGTACACAGAAGAGTCCACAAATTTAGAAAGTCATATCTTATCTTCTAAACCGTTAACAACCTTTATTACAGACAAAAAATATTTCCTTCAAAATTTCATGTTCTGAGGCCATCCTGACTTAAAAATAAAACAAAGAACAGCCAATGAAATGCATCTGTCCTGGTTGTCACAGGGATAGAGTTCATTTTCTTCCTAGTAGCAGGTATGGTGCCATGTTTTGAATTCAGTGTGAGAATAATGTTGTTAACACACTGATGGTTTGGCTGTTGCTAAGCAGTGCTTACCCTGAGTCAAGCACTGTCCAGGGTCTCATGCTCTGCCAGTGAATAGATGCATAAGAAGCTGCTAGGGACCACACAGGGCAGGCGACCTGAACTGGCCAAAGGGATGTTCCACACCATAGAAAGTCATGCCCGGTATATAAACTGGGGAGAGCTGGCCAGGAGAGACTGATTGTTACTTGGCCAGCAGGTGGTGATCAGTTGCATTTTGCATCACTTGTCTTTCTTATACTTTATTTCTGTCTTTTTTTGTTATCTCCCTCTTCATTATTTAGGAATTTAGTGAGTTGTTTGGTCTTTTTTTTAACAGTATTTCCATTACTAGATTGGTGACCAAACTCACAGATTTTACTTTTTTCTAATTCTCCTTCCCATTCCACTGTGGGGGGAAGGAATGAGCCACTGCCTAGTACTGAATTGCCAGGTGGGGTTAAAACCATGACAGTGTCATCCTAGAAGACACAGGCTTTGCATCACAAATGCCAAAGTATCAGAAGCAACTGCATTAAATTATGCTATATGACAAAAAAATCCAGAAGTTTTTTGCACAGAAATGTAGCACTTTCCAACCTCCAGTGCCATTGCATTGCTTATCTGTTCCTTTGTCTAAAAGGAAAAAAAATTCTGTATCTTCTTTAGGGCTTCATTAACAAAACTAAAAATAACTAGAATTGTTTACTCAAAGAAAAAAAAGAAAATACTTATGGGCATAAAATAAAAGATCAATCTTGAGAAAGAAAACATTTTTTATTAACTCCTCAAACTATACAGAATCAGAAATTGACTAGAATGAAAAACTGAGTAGAATCAAAAACTGAGTAGAAATAGGTCACAATATTCAATGGAAATATTTTAAAAGAAAGAACAACCCCTCCTGATTTGAAGACTATGATCAGAACTGCTTTTGAGTTTTCAGTTGTCCATCAACCTTTAGCTCAGTTCCTCAGTGCACAGCATAGGAAGCACTAGCTGTCTGTGTTGTTTTTTTTCTGAGTCAGATGAACTTAGACCACACTGAAAAAAAACTAAAACCTGGTAGCAATTAGCAACTGATATACTGATGGCCCAACTCCAGAAAAGACTATCATGTGATCTTCTCTCATGCAACAGTAGAGTAACTGTTGTAACTGCTGTAACCTCTCTATATCCCCTTCCAGAGATAATTAAGCATGACACAAAAAAGATTATGGGCCTACCGAGGCAACCCTGAGGTTTGACTTTGCAGGTTCACCAGGTGCCTACACGTAATTTAAGGAAGGTTTAGCTGCTCAGCAAAAATGTTGAGACAGGTGACAGCTTAAGGCAGAGGAAGGACAGCTCTAAAACGTCAAAGTCTCTCTGACACACATGATGATCTTTGATTCCAGCACAACTTACTAGTAGCACTGCATGGGCCATCTGTAGATCAGGAAGGTGGAAAACCCTCCAAACTTTGTAAGGTGCAGATAATAAACAGAAGTAGCTGACATCTAAATTTAATACAGTTGCTTTCTCACATGCATTGCAACTACAATACAACTCTTAACTAAAGAACTCACTTAAGAGGTCACAGTAATAGAGAGTTTAGAAAAGGATAAAAATTGCTTCAGCGATAGTATCAATCATAAACTTTTGGCAAAGGTTTCAGCACAAGATCTCTGTGGCTTAAGAAATAGAACTGTATTACAATAATGTCTTTGACAACTCTACAACTGTGTTGAAAGGCAAATTTAAGGGAGAAAAATTATTTTGTAAGGGCTGGATCCAGACGGTCAGGCAGAGGACACTAGAGAAAATAATCAGTCTGGAGGGTCTCCCAGTTGCACTCCATCTGTCAGACAGATCACAACCTCAGATATTAAGAAGAAAAGAAGGGTGGTTTTAGTAGGCGAGTCCCTTCTGAGGGGAATTGAGGGCCCTGTATGTCAACCGACCCATCCCAGGAAAGTCTGCTGCCTCCATGTGGTCTGAGTATGGGATATTACCAGGAGACTCGCTGAACTAATTCAGCCTTGTGATTATTATGACCCACTGCTGGTCATCAAGGCTGGCAGTGATGAGGTTGATAAGGAGAGTAATTAAAATGGGCTTCAAGGCTCCGAGTTGGTTCATTGATGGGACAAGAGCACAGGTGGTGTTCTGCTCAATTCCTTCAGTTCAGGGATGAAAGACAAAATGAACAGGAAAACCCATATTATCAATAAGTGGCTTGAGGACTGATGCCATCAGCAGAATTTTGTTTTTTCCCCTGTAGTCAGCACTTCCCACTGGTGAGGCCACACACTGAGTTCTGTGTCCATTTCTGGGCCCCCAGCTCAGGAGGAACACTGATGTGCTGGAGTGAGCCCAGAGAAGGGCAACAAGGCTGGTGAGGTGTCTGAAGCACAAGTCCTGTGATGAGCAGCTGAGGCAGCTGGGGTTGTTTAGCCTGGTGAAAAGGAGGCTCAGGGGAGACCTTATCAGTCTCTACAACTCCCTGAAAGGAGGGTGTAGCCAGGTGAGGGTTGGTCTCTTCTCCCAGGCAGCCAGCAACAGAACAAGAGGACAGAGTCTTAAGCTGCACCAGGGGAGGTTTAGTCTATACATTAGGAAGAAATTCTTCACAGAAAGGGTGACTGGGCACTGGGATGAGCTGCCCAGGGAGGTGGTGGAGTCACTGTTCCTAGGGGTGTTTAAGAAAAGACTGGACATGGCATTCAGTGACAAGGTGGTGGTGTTAGGTCATAGGTTGGACTTAATGACCTTAAAGATTTTTTCCAACTTAGTCGATTTTGTGGGTCTGTGATTCTGTGATATACAGACAAATAAATAAAGCCATAAATGTAAGCATGAGAGACACTTCCCACTAGCTCCTATGGTATTTGTCTGGGGAAATTCGCTTTTCTGTCTTGTTGCACAGTAGTTAGATTGCTTTCAGTACTTCTAGAAATAAAAGGCAAATCAAATGTACATGTTCATGTTACCAGATGATAAATGGCCTACACCGGTGAGCTAACACAATGCTCGTTCTCCAAAACTACTGGCCCGTGGAAAGTTCACAATGCCCATTGTATGAGAAGGAGAACCGGAAGTTCACCAGGCTCAGTGTCCTGCCAACTCAGCCAGGTCACCTGAAACATTGGGGTTCACAGCCACCAGCGGCCACCAGAGAGACCCCCAGGACAAAAGAACACAGGTGTAAAGGGGAGGGGAAATATGTTAATGATTTGGGGGGAGTTATTATAATATGCATGTTTAGTCTGGGACAATCAATAAATATGTATGTGAAATACAGTATATAAACAGAAATTTTCCTGTACTCAGGATGCATGGCTTTGGGAGGAGCTATCCCCCTATGCATCCAGCAGAATAAATAATGCCTGCTTCTTAATACTACATTGGTGTTACGGAGTTTTTTATTTTACCGAATTTTTGGTAACATTCAAGGCCTTTAAAATTGTGAAGAACATTGATCTAAGTCTACACCTAATTCATAGCATGACAAGTACAGGATGTTGCCAGTGGGATATGAAGGGAACAAGAGAGTTCTTTCGACTTTGAGGACTTAAAATCTTCCTGCTTGTTTTCAGTTACAGATAAAAAAAACAAAAACAAAAACAAAAACAAAAACAAAAACAAAAAAAAAAACAAACAAGCAAACCCCAAAACAACAAAATCCAAACCAACAAACAAACAAGCAAATAAATATTAAAAAAAAAAAAGCCCCACCTTACTAAGTTTGGTGGTTATATGGCTGTTGGCTGTTATTTATACTTCTTGCGTAACTGCAGCGTCATGTTATGGGTATAGTGATCCTAGTCAAGGCCAGAATTTAACTTTAGGCAGGTGGATAAAACATTGCAGTAGGAGATAGTCAGCTATCCTAGGGCATAAACTGTATTCACTGGAGGGAGAGGGATCTGAGGGGAAAAGAAAAACTACCATAAAAAGATAATTTAGTACCTGCCCAATCAAAGGCAACAGGAAAACTTTCTGATAGCTAGAGTAAAATCTAAATAGTTTTGAGAATATGGGACTGTAAAACTTAGGAATTTTCACAGAGAAAACATCCACCCAATACATAAATAAATTCACATTTCAGTCTCAGTCCCTCTTACAGTCGCACATTCACCACACAATTTTACTGTCTCTTAATCCATCTACTCCATACAGATTTCTTTTCATTATTATGAAGTTGTTTATTTTCTGCTACTCCTGGCTGAGGTGCTTATGAGCCCCAGTTTATATTGTACTGTGTCTATGAGTTAGTACAATTAATAGAAAATTACCCTGAATGAAAGGAATGTATAACTCAGTTAATTGCTTCACAACACAGTACACTGCCATTTAGAACCAGTCTCTTTCTTTCCGTTGTAACAGCATGGAAATAAAACCAATTTTCATAATTATTGAAAAGAAAAAAAATCACAGCTTAATTCATAGTCTTGTGAATAATAGTACAGAGTCCCTGTATATAATACACCTTCCCTTGTAAATACCATTCCATTAGTCCACTCATTTAGGTGTGAAATATATCTGGCCTGTGCCGTACTTGACACCTGGGGGGAGAAATAGCTAAATAAAGTGAGATATAGGAAGAAAGGTTGAAATAGTCTGCTTGGATCAAAATAACAATTGAGAAGGACCAGAAACAATTCCTGTGTTCATTATCTCGGGTTATATCAATCTTAAAAGATTTATGAGCTCATCACATTACTCTAGAAAGTATATTTTCTATGCCTTGTTTATTAATGGACAGAAAAAACAGACTGAAAAAGTAAAATCTATTTTATCCACATAGGGTTTCAAAATCCACTGCACAATCACCACTTCATTAAAAGAGATAATTATTTCGATGAAGATTAAGTGTGATTTAAAATTCACATTCACCTTTATCTATTCTGATGTAGGTCTGAATTAAACCTGAAATAGGAGTTCTTCAGGAAGATTTTGACTTAAAATCCCAATCCCACTGTGCTTGCCTTTGCTTTCTTGCTTTCTTTCTTTTTTTTTTAATACCTCATCTATTAGTGTCTTTCACACAGGCCTCAAAATAAAAAATTCTGCTGTTCAGTGTTAATAAAATTTTTCTGATGCCCAATGACACATGTGGAATATTTGGTAATTAAAATCAGAAAATCAGAAGTTCTGCACAAGTTGTTAGTGCTTGCAGCTGTTTAGAAAAAAAACAAACCCTCCAGATCATTGCCAAGTTATATCTGCTAGTAGGAACATACTCAGACTCAACTATTGCCAGGTTTTTTCCCACGTAGTTTCGTACATGCAGTACCTGCTGAACAAAAAGCACAGTAGGAAGAAATTAAAGAACTGATCAAAAATACAGAGCAAGAACAAGAGACGTTTTAATCCTATTGAAATAAGCATTAGGTAGAGATATTAGGGTGTAATGTAAAAGAAATTAAAATATGTTAAGGGAACAAAATTTATATTTAAGACATGCAGACATCTTTAGAGTAGTATTTATAAAACCAAAACTAATGGCTTCCTATATACAAGGAAATTGTTTGTTTGTTTGTCTTCACTATAATATTTTTTTTTTTTACCTTCCAGACTGGTGTCTGAGACAGATAATCTTTCTATGCCATTTCCATGTATTTTGCACTGGTATATGAGTCTCAGTCTGAATTTTATCTTAGCAACTACCTAATCAGCCAATACGGAGACTACTAGGTCCACTTTGCCAAGCGCATAATATCTGCATCTAACCTGCTGTATTTTACAAATGGCTGGTCACTTTCACAACAGCATTTAGTCAAGTTTTTCTTTCACTGATCCAGAAGAAAAAAGAATGATGAAAGATGATATGATGGAGGGCAGTTACTAAACTATACACCTGCTTGCAAGTTTTGGAACCATCATAGCTAAAAGTGCTGATTAAGGAAGGAGCCAATGTAATTTAAGGGCTTGCCTTTCTGAGACTGGCATTTTGCCCAATAGAAACTAGACAGGAACAGTGACTTAACTTTGCGTTTGAATAAATAATGAAGAAGCGAAAACCTCCCTATATTGTATTGTTTATTCTCCAGAACAGAAATATGCTATATAACAATTGTTTTCATTACTTCTTCCCCTCTTCTTATGCCTTTTAGATTTCCATAATTTGGGGTTTTTTTTCCTTTCCTATCACATGATATCTTTTAAGATTTTCTGGTAATCATTACCTTAGATCCAAATGAAGATCTTCAGAAATAAAGCATTATTAACAGTATGGAACACTTCTTGCAATAAGGGTCATGCTTATGGAGCTGGAGCTAGTGAAGGTGAGATTCCACAACCTGGGAAACTTGGGAAACTTTTTAAGAGGCCCTTGTCAAGCTGTCACTACTCAACAAAAGGTACTTTATAGAGAAACAAAAAGAGGGTTGTGGCTCCGTGCTTCCTTTACCAGGATTCACCAAGGTTATGCCTTTTCTTCTGCATGACAAATCAGATGCTCTACAGCTGCGCAGAAGTCTTCATGCATATAAACAGCCAAATTCACAAGGCAGTTTCTCAGAAGATCAGTTTCCCCAGATGTAAAATGGAGATAATAATGCATTACTCCTCCACAAGAACAAAAACAAACAAATGAACAAAACAAAAAACCAAAACCAAAACCAAACTAAACTAAACTAAACAAAAACACAAACACACCAACACACAATAAAATGTTGAATGGACAGATCCAGCAAAAATGCAGTGAAAGTATCACCATAAATTAGACTGTTAAAAACCATGAACACACCTTCTTTTCACCTAAGAGTTTACTTCACTTAAATGTTTATTATAAGTGGATTCTGATTTTTTGTAGTGCTTTTTCTGCCATTAAACATAAGATTTTGCTTTTAATATTAAGAGCCATTAATAATTTGAATTTTCGGTGGACAGAATAAGCTATTTCTGCTCTTACAAAATCTTGGCAATATTTTTCTTCTGTTTCCATATATGCAGCTTCTGCATGGAGAACCAGCACTATGAATAACCAATTTCCAAACTCTTTGCACTGTAGGAATGATAATTCCTTTCTCTACAGAATAGATCCTTTAATAGGCACAAAAACTTCAATATAAACTTTATAATTGCTTCCAAAATACTTATTATCTTTCCATGTCACCTCATGCAGAATGCACAGATGGTAAAAAAACCATTAACAGAAGACAATAGTGAGCATTAGAAAACAATGAAGCATAAGATGTCATGAAATTTACTTATCGTGTTGCTGCATGAAGTCAATTTGTATAATCAAGAACTGGAAAATAAAGCATGCTTGAACCTGTCATCACATGAAAATGTCTTCATTAGGTTTTTATCCAGCTTCTCCAAAAGCTGTAAAACAGCTGTTAAAAAAAAAAAAAAGAAAGCAAATAATTATTTGTTACTTCAAGAAGCCACAAAACAGTCTCTAAACCTATACAAGTCTCTTCTGACAATTTCTTGATCCTGTAAAATTGTTAGCTGAAAGCATATTAAACCAGCTTGTCAATCTTTCCTCTCATACTGCTTCTGAGAAAAATGCAGACCCTATGACCACTAAAAAGAAACTACAGCTTCCAAAAGGACAGCTACAGGCAGATATCCAGCTTTGAAATGTTTTCCACTTATCGACAAGATCTAATAATGCTGGTCTGCCATCAGAAAATAGAAAAAGTAAACAAAAATACCTACCCAATATTGCAAATCCTTATGGGCTAAACTCAGAAAATAAACATTTAGGCTGTCTCTTAACATCTCTTGTTTTATTACAACTTCTCATGTTTGCTTGTAGCTACCTTGAATCCCACTGTATACTTTCTGAAGGTTAAAAAAAAACATGTTTGGAGAAACATAAAAGAAGAGTAAAGGACAGAACTTGAATTCCAATGCTAGGAAATCAGCACATGTTTGTGCTTAAATAGAAAAGTTTTAGTGCACGATGATTGGGTAGAGTTCCAGTTTAACATGGAATCTGCACAGGTGTGACAGGAGCCAATTCCTTATGTATACCTGGCATTGGATCCACTCCCCATCCAGACTCTGCTGCCCAATGGCGGCCTCTGAGCATTCATCTCCATGACCAGTTGTTACAAGACAACACTGCAACGTCTCATTGCCAAGGCAAACTTCACTTCTCTACAGAGAGTCTTTCTGTCCTGTCATTCGTGTGTCCGGTCAGTTCAACCCCTTCTGCAGCTGCACCTCCTTGCCCTCCATGCCCACGTCATTCCCCGGTCACAAATTATCAATGCTGAGAAGCTACAATTTGAATTTCCGTTTGACCAGGTGCTACATATTCCAGGAAATAAATTATGATGGGCTGAATTATATTGCAAATATTTCACTGTATATATGGAAAGTGCAGGAGAAGACAAGAGAGCAGAAGAAAAGGAGGCAAGATAAAAATATTCTGGATTCTTTCCTTCAAGTGGTAAATGTAGTAAATTTATGTTCTGAAGGAATGGACTAGTAAGTTTGTTCACAGCACTACAATTTTTTCTGTTGCTGCTTAGAAAACTTCAGTATCTGGTCACCAAGCTCATTCAGTCTCTTCTCCTCTCCACTTTCATTGCCTGAAGGATCTGAGAGTATTTTTGATCTCCCTTTTAAAAAGAATTTAAGTGTCTCCAGGGGCATTACTCTCTCTTGTCAACCTGACCATATTTATTCCAAAAACATGCTAAATTTATCATGGCTGTATTAGAGACCGGTATTTTCCCCCATTATTATCTAAACACTTCATATTTTGCACAAAACTCATGTCAATGTTCACAAGGTTGGAATAATTAGCAATATATTCTCTGAAAAGGTACACAAAGAATCGTCCTGTCCCACAGTTAGAGGGAATATACATAAATGGACAAGAAACATAAATACAAATTTGCTCATTGTTGGGAGTAAATTAAGTCCTTTGGGAAATATACACATACGTTGAATACACTAATTAAAGTCAGAAATATATTACAGGGCAAATTGTTGCAAGACTTCAGCTTCCAGTTAGATAAGGAACTGACCAGATACATCTTCAGTGAAAACTTGGGAAAAAAATTCATCTCTGAGTCCTCTGCAACAGCTGACCTTTAACTACAGAAGAATAAAAATGTAGCTGTATAACAATTTGATGCAGGCTGGGATTTCCTAGGTATCTTAAGTTATGTTTTCACAACTAAACCTTCCATGATCTTTTGAAATCCCAGCTGGTAACCAAGTGGAAAGCTACAAGTAAACTATACCTATACTATGCTTTGCTTTTGGAAGACAGTAGATATGGAACTATAGCAACATGCGATATCACCATGAGCTCTTAATGGAAAAAGAGAAGTATTTCAAAATAAACATCAGTCATATCTCATCTTAACAGTACAGATTTCCCACCACTTCATAAGTTACAGCAAATACATTTCTTTCTTGCAAGAAAGTTTTTCATATGAAAAAAATACAATTAGAATAGCTGACTTCAATATTCACTTTTGAAAAAATAGCTCTCAACCTTCCACTACCAAAATTGAAATTGTGTTAAAATAACACATAAAAAAAATTTGTAAGCATCTCCAGCACAAAGTCATGTCTTGCAATGAAGAACTCATACTAGCACATGAACTAATCTTTTGTTTTTGTAACTCATCAACACAAGAAACATAAGGAAAAATACATTTGAAAGCTAAAATGGTGATTTTATAGAAGTGAGGACCACAAAGTGTAGTTGACTGAAGACAAGGCTTTTGTACCAGGAGACTCACATTCAGATTCTCAAAACTCACATTCAGATTCCCAAAACACAGATGATCTTTTCTGATAAGAAAATAACCACAACAGAATACTCAGTGAACTTAGCAACTAATGAAGAACCCGATGGGGGAAATCCTAAATACTTCTTCAGAAAAAAATAATATTTAAAAAGCTGATACATGACATTTAAGGATCTGAGTTCAGATGCAGCTTGGACCTTATCTTCAAGTCTTAAGGTCCGTTAACCCTCATTTAAGTACCCCACTAGGAGGAAATCTCCATAGAACTCATTGCAAATTAGTTTTTCACCATGTTTTTACACAGAACATAAAGGTGTAGCAAAAAAAAAAAGGCCATGAACTTCAAACTGCAAGTCTTGCAGCTCCCCCTTAGTCTGAAGAAATCTATTCTGGATGTGTCCCTCTGTTTTCTCAGACCCATGGCAAGTTGCACATATTTTTCTCTTTTTTTTTTATAGATCCTCTTAAAATCAGCTTCTGAACATTTTTGTGAGAAACAGAATTATATGTGGGATGTACTGTGATGCTAAAACAGCTGCAATTGAGTTTCACTGTGACCACAAAATCCCTGTTGAGCTAGAGTAAAAATGGCCCACACCATGCCTAGTCAGTTTAAGTTTAAATATTTTGTGTAATGGATGCTGAATATAAAAATATAGGTACAAGTCCCAGTTAAGGCAGTTTTAGGATTTTGAGGAAAAGCTCATAATTGAATATGCAGAATGGGGATTTTCCTTATGAAATAAAAAGCACAAGAGGAAATTTTGTATCATCAATTTGATTTGTTTAAAATAATCTTGTTGCTTGTTTTCAATAGCTTTCCATAGTAAAAATACAAAATTCTGCCCAACCTTGAACCAAGAGAGAGTGAAGAAACAGCCTTGATCAACTGATTTTTCATTTCCTATACCTTTAAAAGTAATTAATACTTTTATACCAGGTTAATTTTTTTAAAGGTATCTTAATTGTGGAGAACCACTTTCTTGGTTGTACCTTCCATATTATGTTATGGTTTGTTATGGGTCTGACTTGCTGATTTGCACCAAGGTGGAAAGCATTCCTCTATGTGATGCTGCAAATTCAGTGAATACAGTACAAGATGGACAGAAATAAGAAGCTGATTCATCTGTCAGAAAGAGGACTCTGCTTTAATAATAGACTGAATAAATGATATCCACAAACTTCATAAAAGTGTTTCTCAGAGGACAAGCTTGACATAGCCTTGTAAATAATAAAAAACTTTGTTGCCTTGTATTTCTCAGCATGTTCCTATATTAAAAGGTGATATAACAGGAGCCAAAGCCCGAGATGTTTCCATCTTTTACAAGGACTACCTATCAACCTCTTACAGGAGGTAATAAATACATTTATAAGCATGCTGGAGCTATATAATTTAGAACATATTTAGAGTACAGAGCAGTTAAGTGGTAACAGCAACCTCTAAAAATGTATTGTATTCTATTTTGAAAACAGCATGCTTAACTATATATGTCTGAGGTACATTCAAAAAAACATTAATTATGAAAACCCTACTTTCAAAAAAATTCAATGTACTTGCAGCAGTGTCTGATTTTCTCAAACATTGTCAAAAATCATGGATTTACATTTAACAATATATAAATATAGATTAATATTAATAAATCCTAAAGCTCCAGCCCTGAGGAACTGAGTCAATTACTGCAGTAACATGTCAACAGTTAGCAATATAGACAGCCAGTCCAACAATGTGCAATGTTACTGCAACCTTATGACAGCAAGAAAGAATTTGATAATAGATCCAACAAAGCCGAAATTTTATCAGAAGTCCTAATGCTACTAATTTCCAGCACTGCCTTCATAAAATAATCTAATTTTCTGTAAAATAACTCTCCTTATCAGTGGGCCTTTGCTTATACTGTAAGAGAACCACAATATTGACGCTACGAATTCCTTCAATATCTTTGGATGACAACATATCTATGGACTTACCCATGATATCCTATATATGTGTCAGCACTCTTTCTCTGGTGGAAGACTGCGTATCAGACCCAAACTTGCCACCTGACCCTTGACGTTTTTTGTGTAAGATCATTTACATATAGATTTTTAAATTAATCTAGCACTTACCCATCAGTAGACCGATAATTTTTGTCTCAGTTTGGATTCCCTTTTATTCACTACAGCACAGTACAGTTGGAATTAAAGTCATTAAAAGTCAGTTGCCTCTGAGTAAGTGAAAATATCAGTCCCTGAACACACTGATCTAAATAGAAAACATGAAAATGCTATGAATCATAAGACCAAAAGGGGTGACCTTTATACACCAGTGTCACAGCCTTGAAGTTCCAAGCTTTATTGGGGGACTCCATAAAAGATGACACATGAAAATTACTATGTGAACATAATAAAATATGGAGAAGAACAATTTCCTCTTCTCTCTGAAATTCATGGCTCTTCAAAAAAAGGGATTTATCTTTTTTTTCTGTAAAATTTTACATCTGACTATCCTAATGCAGACTGACTAGTCTAATGCATCTGAATTTATTCTGAATCTCAAAATACACAATAAAAATCTATCTGTGACAACACAGACAGAATTCAACACACATGCATATCTAGGCATTGGCACACATGCACTATGTTAATACTTTTCAGTTTGAATTCTGTACAGGAGATTCAAGTAGAAACTACCATGAGTTTGAGTATCTTAATATATTAAAATACAAGGTAGTCAAATATCTTAACCCACAAGTGACTTGTTGGCACTGGTATATAGGAAGAACTGTTGATATCTTCTTCATACTTCCTGGGTCCTGCAAAGAGCAGTAATTTTCTCACACAGATAATTTATTGGCACCATCATGGCTGTGGCAGTCCCTGTTCAGCAGTAATGTAGACTTTTCCAGCACTCACATTATTCCTGTAGTTCATCCCTATAATTCTGTTCTTAAACCAGCCATGCAGTGGCCAAGAAGATACTTTTGAAGTGTGGTTATATTCAACATAATTGGGGTAATGCTTGGTAGAAATCGAAGAAATATGGATGAATCACAGAACTGAACAAATTATTTGTTAGCTAGCAGCTTGGTCCCAAGATAGACACACTGGATCATTAAAAATCAAACCTCTAGGCAAACATATCTGCTTTCCTAGAAATCTGTCTGAAAAGAAGTCAAGCCTTTCCTTTTATCCCAGCTTTAAAACCCTTACTACTAGAAAAGTTATTACAAAAGAGGACAAACGAACAAAACCAGTTTACTTCTGGGTAAAATGGGTAAAATGCAGTATGTGGTTATGTATTATAAGAACCAGTAGTCTTTTTTTGTAGCATCCTCCAAACTAGTGCTAGGTCCATTGAAGTTAATGTAGCAGACTGTTGTGCAAAATGGGGTTAAAACATCAACAGAGAAACAATAATATGTATGGTTCTAATTGTCTTTGACTACAGAAGTTATGAGAAATCAGAAATGAGAAAACTTACACATTCTTTTATCTGTTACCAGTGGGGAAAACAGATAGAAGTAGAAAATACAAAAATTTAAAAAAAGGAAACAGCTAAGGAAACTGCAGTCATTCTGTTACATGTCAAAGTGGAAAATAAGAATGTGAGAAAAGCTACTGAAATGTAGTATCCTTGAATTAAAATGTTCATTTGAAAGAAAAAAACCCTGCCTCAATTCTAAACTTTTTTTTTTTAATTATTGAGGGGAAAAAAGATGAGAAAAAAATTTGAAAGGAAAATGGAAGAGACCCCAATGCTAAAGACAGGGTTTAAGCCAAAACTTTTAAACTCAAGCTCAAATTAAAGCTTTTACAAAGGAAATTACACCTTTGCCAGCTGTTCTTTCTAACCTGAGCTAAAATGCTGAGGATGATCTAAAGAATATATAACTTAAGAAATATTTTATTTAACTCTGTGCTCCTGCATGAACTAAGCATACAGATAGATGCACTACATACCTCCTTTTAGGGGCATTTATAGCCTCTTCTAAACAGGTAACTTTTTAAGTCAAATCCATCTGGTGGTAGGTTAAACAAAACAAAAAGATGTTCCTGCATCCAGCATGAAATGGTTTCCCTCACTGCAAAATGTTTTGAATACTAAAGCATAAATTGCTGAAAAATTACTGGACAATTAATTGAAAGAAATACCCAGCATGCTTCTAAGTACACAACATCATTTCTGGCTCAGTAATTCCCAGACACGAATACTCTCAGTAGCTGTATGTTTTCACTGTGTTCTTACAGATGTAAAATTTTCATAGAATGAGCAAGAGCATATTCCTAGTTCAATGCAGCTTGTTCTCATATATTGAGTTTAAAATATTCACAGTGGCCAGTGCCTGTTAGGGGCAAAAAAGTGTGAGCTTGAAGTCTGGTCACAGTTGTGCTAAGTGTCTTACTTTCACTTTTAGCTTCCAACACCTACTTTTCTGCTATACTTATATTAAAATGACCTCAATACCACCCTATTCACTTAGGAGAGGAAAAAAGAAACTGAAAATTGTATAGAAATAACCATTGCAAAAATTATTTGCAGGCGTTTTCATTTGATAGCTGTATTTTCCATCACTCTTTTTTTGTTGACAAGTTTCCTAGATTTTGATCTTGTATTGCAATGTTACTCTATCAGAAAAAGTTTATATTCTCCTAGCAGTTACTGTGGCATAATGCAGAATCATTTATGGGAGCGACTGTTGGATTGCAAAGTGTGCCCTTACTAGGAAAGGTGTTTGGTAGTCTGCTTGACTGTAAATCATTGTGTATGTGGTCAGGACTCCCAGACAACAGACTGAAATCTCCTTCCTTCCTTTTATCAGAATAGTAACATCTGCATTGCTGTTGATAAGCTGAATCAGCGTTTCTAGAATGTGCCCATATTTTCAGTGAAGAGACCTACAACTCTGGTGTTAGTATTCAAACTGGACTGAAGCCCAGCATAAAAAAGTGCTGGTTAAGAAGATTACTCCGAAACTTTTGCGTGTGAGAATATATTTTTATGCTAGCTAGTCTCAAAAAGTCCAGTCTAACTGATACTCAAGAATACCTTATTTGTTTGCTACAAATGTATTTCCAGCCAGGATCAGCTTCCCAAAAGCATATTTCAAACCTTAAAGTAGAGGAACACTGCAATAGACAGAGTCTTTTCTGCATTTCTTTCTTCCAAAAGAGAGAATAAACTGAATTTTATGGTTGTCATTGTTCTCAGTGTAAGCTGCAGAGTCATTAATGGCTTGTAGATAGAATTTTGTCATGCATAAACATTTTGTTTCAACAGGACCAGAAAAATAGAGATCTTAAACTGTCCAGAAAACTGGAAGATGTAGGAAAAAGAGGCATACTCTCTAGTACCTATTAATGTGCTTTACTACTTGCAACAACTGTATAGTCAGCACTATTTTTTCTAAACTACATTTATTTGGATTTAATTCTAATTCAGATGTGCTCTTAGAGGGGATTTTTGTTCTCCTTTTTCAACAAAATAGTGGTGTTCTTACAGCTACAGTTAACTTTTTACTGAAAAGGGACAAGGTTATAAGAACCTATGTGTCAAGGTCAAAAGAACAAAAGGTAAAGGGACTATCTTTATACAGGTACAGCTATTGTCCGACCCATGTGAATCATGTTATATCTCAGACTTGATGAATACTACAGTTTTAAACAGCACTCAGCTTAATGATCAAACACTAAATCATAAATCAAATTTTAGAAGTATTTTTTGACACTCTCTGGGCTTTTCTACTTTAAAAGTCTAGATAGATTTATTTTCATTTGCATTATCGGACTGAAACAATAAAGTCCCAAGCTAATAACATCATTTCCTCACAGGAAAACAACAATTTTATTAACTACACAAAACTGTAATCTGACCCCATAATTTATTTTTATTATTTTTATCTATAAGCATCTCAGCCTGTCACAGTCCTAAGTACAGACCTTTAAAAAACTTCTCTAATGCCTGTATTGAATGTTTTCTCTCTAAAAAAATGTGCTCTGATGCACATTACTATACCAGATGTCAGACTAATAAATATACATGAGGTCTACGTTTACTGAGTCAATGGCAAAGTGCTGGATTTCACACAAGGCTGCAAAGTTTTTAAATGGAAATATAAGAGATCAAAGAATGTACTTTCAGGTTTTTAGATTTTAAAAGGACTCAAGCAAAACAACACAGGATTTAAGAAAATATGGAAGCATAATTCTAGAATAGAAGGAAAAATATAAGTTTGAGCTATATTTTAATTTATCTGAATACATGTTGAATATATTACAACCTTTTTCATCTCACAAAAAGCAGAATTAAACCATTTCAGAATAGATTGAATAAAAATGTTTTTTAAAGAACAATGGAAACATCTCTCTTGTAGATATAAGCAGAAAGAGTTTTATGAATTAATTAGTAAGTAACTCATTTTTGAACTATAAAGCACTCATGGGCTCTCGTATAGGAAGCCAACAAACTAAAGAATGTCTTCCAAAAAACCTGCAGAATATAAAGGCTAATATTTTTTTTTTTTCCTGCTACTTCTCAGTTTAAGGAAACTAGCATCACTCTGTCAAACAATGAAAAGAAAAGAAAAAATAGAGGTAACTGCATTGTCATTCAGAAGCACGTGCAATAAATAATACTTGAAAAAGAAACTGAGCACAGAAGATCCATCTGAAATATTGAGTTAGAAAGGTATTCAAAGAATTTTTTTATGTAAAAAACCAGAATTAAATAACTGATATTTAAGTTCACAGCTCTTGAAAATCTAAAATTGAGCTAAGACAAGTATTATGAAAACTAGTAGAAAGCAAAGACTATGTTGGCATTTTACACATTTTCAGGTAAACAATGTCTAAGGAAAATCAATTTTGGAGCAACAGATAATGTAGTCTTCCTGGGTAAAATCCTAAATATTAACCCAAATAAGCAATATTTTTTCTGATTTGCACAGGACACACAAAAAACTGTATTCTGTATAGTTTATTTGAAAAGAGATGCTTCAATTTTTTTTTCTAGAAGAAGGGGACTCCTATCACTAAGTAAGCTGCGGATCTTCAAATTGTAATTGATGCTTGTTTACAATCACTTTATCATATATTATTGCCTGAAGACCTTCACGTCCACACTCAAGGACTTCTTCCTCAGGATTGTACGGCTGACCACCATCATTTTTCCCCAATATGGAATTTGAAGAAGAAAGAGAAGTAAGGGGAGAGAGTAAGCAAGAGGTTTGGTTAAGTGGTCTGTGTAAGGCAAAGAAAAAGATAATTCAAAGATTTAACCTTATCACGTCTCTACAGACAGAAGAACCAATGTGGTTTAGCTTTGCTGCCAGCTGCCATTGGCTTTACGGGTTAGACCACACAACCATACCTCTGAGTGCTGCATGGGCAGGCAAAATCTTAACAGGTAAAATACAGGACAGAAAAAAGTGAAAGCTCCCAAAAGACAGGCAATAGATTATCCATATGCAATTTTCCATCAAAATATGGCATCTGATTTCCTTTAGTGACAAGGTAACTCAGCTAGTTGATCAAGGGAAGCCAGCTGATGTAATCTTTTTGCATTTCAGTTAAGCTTTTGATACTTTCTCTCCCAATATCCTTCTGGACAAAGTGTCCAGCACACAGATGGATAAATGCATAATGTGCTGGGTAAGCAGCTGGCTCACAGGTCAGGCACAAAGGATTACAGTGGATGGGGTGACACCGGACTGGTGACCTGTCACTAGGGGACTTCCACAGTGGTCCATCCTTGGCCCTCTGCTCTTCAACCTCTTCATAATGACCTGGACACAGGACTGAAAGAGATACCAGTAAATTCACAGATGATACAAAACTGGGAGGAGCTGTCAACCCCCTGGAAGGCAGGGAGGCCCTTCAGAGAGATCTCAACAAATTAGGGGTCTGGGCAATCACCAACCAGGTGATCTTCAACAAGGGAAGTGCTGGATTCTGCTCCTGGGATGGGGCAACCCTGAATGTACAGACAAACTGGAGAGTGAGATGTTGGAAAGGGTACCATAGAAAGGAAGTCAGGGATCCTGGTCTCTGGCAAGTTGAACATGAGTCAGCAGTGCCCTGGCAGCCAGGAGAGCCACCCTGTCCTGGGGTGCATCAGGCACAGCATCACCAGCCGGGCAAGGGAGGGGATTGTCCCGCTCTGCTCTGCACTGGGGCAGCCTCACCTCGAGTGCTGGGGGCAGGTCTGGGTGCCACAACACAGAAAAGCCACTGAGCTGTTAGAGAGTGTCCAAAGGAGGGCACGAGGATGGGGAAGGGCCTTGAGGGGAAGCCGTGTGAGGAGTGGCTGAGGTCACTTGGTCTGTTCAGCCTGGAGAAGAGGAGACTGAGGGGAGACCTCACTGCAGTTACAACTTCCTTGTGAGGGGAAGAGGAGGGGCTGGCACTGATCTCTCCTCTGTGGTGACAGTGACAGGACCCAAGGGAATGGCCTGAAGCTGTGTCAGGGGAGGTTTAGGCTGGATATCAGGAAAAGGTTCTTCACCCAGAGGGCAGTTGGGCACTGGAACAGCTCCCCTGGGAAGTGGTCACAGCACCAGCCTGACAGAGTTCAGGAAGTGTTTGGACAACCCTGTCAGGTACATGGTGTTACTCTTGGGGATGGTCCTGTGCAGGACCAGGAGTTGGACTCGATGATCCTGATGGGTCCCACCTTGTCATGTTCTGTGATTCTGTGATTAATATTTTTAGTGGATTTAGTGCAGTACTTGAGGCAACTAAGTTCAAACAGGAATTCAAACATTTTCATTCTTGTTCTTGCATTCCACACCAGATTTTCAGAAGCAAGAATCCAGTATTATAAAAACACAAAACTGATTTCATAGTCTTACTATGTCCCAAATAAATATTTTCTCTACGTATTGGACTCACTCTTACCATCTTGTTTTTCTCCTAAATGTCCAGGCACGTTTACTACTTCAGGTTTTTAAGAATGCATTTCTTTCTGAGTCTGAATTTCTTACATGAAAGGTGGTACAAATTTGTTTCAATAAGCACAAAATTCAATTTAATTTAAGAAATTACTCACTTTGTGTTTTCCAATGTTATTCAATGTACCTTGGGCAAGTCCCAGAAGTGCAAGCCCCTAAAAGCTACTTAAGCCTATAACTCCCCCTGAAATCAAGCTTGAGACCTGCTCATCAGTGGGATCAAGCTCTTAAACTGTTAGTCTCTTTTATTTAATTTGTAAGTAAATTGTGCCAGGTCATGGAAGAAGTATAAATAATTACAGAAAATGGGAAGATGAATCATATGACTATTTAAGAATATAAATCGATATTTAAAAAAATAAAGCACACACTTTGAAAATTTTTTAGGGATGTAACCTCTTTGAAACTAATGGAACTAAATCACATTAATAAACTGAGACAGAAGCTTACACAATTCCTGAATTAGTCTTGCAGGAGTGACTGTTCTCTTTGACAAATTAAACTTTATGTAACTCCTCAAGTATCAAAGCCCTATGAAATTATATTGGCAGGTAATCTGAAGAGAGGAAAAAATAATTTGTCACTAGTTATTTTTGCTTATCTTCATCAACATATTAAAGACAGGCATGCTTTCACACAATTTCATAATAACATGTTGTCTTATATCTAACACAAATTTTAACAAGAAAAACTGATGTTATTTTCAGTATATCACAGCCACACAAGAATAGATCACACCAAAGATGACATAAAACATAATCAACTGCAGTCGGGAGGCAGCCAGTGGGGGGAACAAAATATGACAGATCTTGGAACATGTTCTAGAGTCAAAATTATGGATAAGTCTTCTCCAATCAGCCAAATCATTCAGTTCATTACCTAGATAATCCCAGGGCTTTGCCCGGCCAACCACTTGCTGGATTTTTAGAGTTGCTCTTTCAGAGCTTCTTATGAGGGAGACAAAATTGATGAATTATGTAAAAATAAACCACATTTCATAAAGCAGACTTTTTGTTTGTTGTAGCAAAACTGTGGACCATAGAGCTATATTTTTAAAGGCAACTCAGTTATATACTCTGTCGGAAGTCATCTCCTTGAAAAGTCTTAAAAATCAATGGGAACAAGGTCCCCTGACACCTTTATGGAAGCTGTTCCTCTTTTTATTCAAGTGCTTTGCCACACTACTTTTCTTATTCCTGTATTTCTCTTTAATGTTCAGTTTACTTTCACTGTCTCTTTTATGGTTGAGATCCTGTTGTCCTAGCTGTTCCTGTGTGTTCATGAATAAACTGTGAAAACACAGATTAAATGATCACTGTTAATGACTCTTTCAAAGAACATGTATTAAGTGCCTCAAAAGCCACACTACCACATGACAAATACTTATATATGTTTTTCCTAATGGGCTCCAGTCCTCGGTTTGATCCAGGACATACTTCCAAATGTATGTGCTGCTATTTTAAACCAGGAGGCAGTTGCTTACAGGATAGCAGACAGCAGCTATCAGAACAATTAACTCTGGCCATTAAAAGAATTCCTTACATCACAATAGCACTAAAGTTAAGAAACACAGAATAAAGAGCCTATCACAGCTACCATGGTATTCTTTCCTATCCAGATTAACATTTTGGTTTTGTGTAACACTTGTCTACCTGTCTTTCATAGTGCAAGTCACTGTATTTTAAAAGCTGGCTTTTTTCCAGGAGCTAATTGAGCTTTGTCCATGTGAGTGAGCTGGTACCTGACACTGACAGCCTGCAGAAGGCAATTTCTCCAATTTCTTGAAAAGACTAAGGAATCAGACATGACAAACTGCAGCCTGGAATATCTGGCAGCAAGCCTATTAGTGCTGAAAAGGTGCACGAATTACTTACATAACATACACTCTCTTCATTTCTGTCATGGAACTCACTGTCCTGAAACAAAAGTTGAAGGTTTACTATCTTCCCCCTTCACAACCTGTCAGAGGTTTTAAAAGTTAAATATATCATTTATTCTATATGAGACATAATTACTAATACTCCTACTGCTTCTTGAAGTAAGCTTCCTTTCCATTTGTTAATTTCCTCAGGATAGGACCTCAAACCCTCATTAGACACACTTCATCTCAGCAACTGTTGCACATTTCTTGTGCAAGATTGTGAAGGAAGCAGAAAACAGTTCTATTTCTTTCTGCAAGGCACTGTCTTTAGTTCAATTTTTGTCTCTGGATGTATACAGCCCTTTAGTGACAGGAATGAGACTGCACTTTCATTCAAAACTACTATAAACTGGCTCAGGCTACAAACAAATCCAGCCAAACTGGTACAAGCCAAGAAATTATATACTGGGAGGTCTGTGCTAGAAAATTGTTTCATTTTCTTAGAAAAAGCTTTTCTCAGAAGCAGTTGACAACCTACTGATATATTCAAACTACGCATACAGAGGACTACAACCCAAGCTGCATGCCAATGGCAGTAGAGTGGTTTCATTAAAAAAAAACTAAGGCATTTCCAAGGCACTCTGAGTGTCATTCATGCTCTAAGGTTAGCCTCTCCCATGACTAAAGTGTAAGTCTGTAAAGTTCCATGGGCATTAAGGACCAGTTCTGGCTTTATGAGAATAAGGAGACCTTAAAGTACTGACTGATTTGGAAGACATCACTATTCTGTAAAGTATTTAAATAAAGGTTCAGTTCCTTTTGAATTAATTCTAGTGCCTTATAGCTTTGTTGAGGTAAGGCCAAAGAGCACTTTAAGAGCCCTCAAAGATTTATGCAAAATATGAGTTAATCTCACAATATAACAAGAAGCTTAGTTACACATGAAGTATTTACAGATTATTTTGCAAGCTTTAAGACTCTCACCTTTAAACTTGTCAGTCCAGCATTTCAAAGATGTGTTCCAAGATTCTTCATAAAGCTGAAGTAAAGAAGGCTAGATAATGACTACATAATCCACCTTAAATATATACACCTGCAGGGGAAATGGATGGAGATTTTCATCTTGAAGTATGAATGTAACTTTACTCACCCATTGCTTTTTCTAAAGAGAGAAAGAATGAGTAGAACTTAAGAATTCCTCTTCCATGGGGAATATTGAGAGGGGAAATACTAGAAAGCCTTACAGACACATTCAAATGAGTTCTGTAACATCACACTGTCTACTGTAAATTCTTTAAGGATCCATGTCCATATTTACCCCTCCCTAACACAATCTTTGTAATCTTAAATAACCCATCTGCCAGATTTTCACTCCAAATCTGTTAGCTGGAATCAGTAACCAGACAGAACAGGTGGGAGTGTTGTGGTTTAACCTCAGCTGGTAACTAGGCACGATACAACCGCTCGATCACACCCCGCAGCTGGGATGGGTGAGAGAATTGGAGGGGAAAAGCGAGAAAAATCATGGGTTGAGATAAAACAGTTTAAAAGGGAAAGCAAAATCTGCACATACAAGCAAAGCAAGATAAGGAAATCATTCACTTGGGCAGGCAAGTGTTCATCCCTCTTCAGGAGAGCAGGGTCCTATCACACATAACAGTTACTTTAGAAGCCAAATGCCATAACTCCTAATGTCCCCCCTTCCTTTTTTTTCCCCTGGATTTATATGTTGAGCACGATGCCACATGGTGTAGAATATCCCTTGGATCATTTGGGGTCAGCTGTCCTGGCTGTCTATTGTCAAAAGCAACAGAGACTGACTGCTCTGTTGGTGTGGTGGGCATGATCTTTGGGGAACAGTGAATCAGCCAAGAAAGAAAGAGAGGTAGAAAGAGAAAATGAAAGGCAAAGAAGGCAACCCTCCAAAGTCAGAATAACAAACACCTGGGCTGGATGAACCACAAAGACCAGTAAAGGCTGGGGCCTGTGCAGCTGGGGAGCAGCCTTGCTTCCAGGTGCCTGGGGGTCCCAGTGGACAACAAGCTGAGGGTTCAGGAGTCCACAAAGACTGGTTACTTTTCAAGAAATGACTTTGAGAAGCTCAGGAGCAGGGAATTCCCCTGTGTAGAAGGTGAAGCAAGCAGGCCTGATGGCCAGCTTTGCTGAACAGGGCAGTCCTTGAAGAGGTCCAGAGGAAAAAATTATATGGTCTCTGGAAGCAAGGTCAGGTTTTGCAGGAATATGACAAAGCTGTGGATCATATACATGGGAAGAAGACACAAAAGGCCAAAGCTCAGTTAGAGTTGTAAGTGGCCAGTGTTTTGTCTAACAACAGGAAGAGTTTTTTCAGTATGGTAATACCAAGAGGAGTTCTAAAGAAAAGTTTGGAGCTTTTTGACGATCATTACCTGACAAAGAGGGATGAAAGTTCATAGAATCATATATTCATAGATGGCTTGGGTGGGAAGGGACCTTAAAGATCATCTAGTTCCAAGCCCTCTGCCACCTTCCACTAGACCAGGTTGCTCAGAGCTCTCCATCCAGCCTGGCCTTGAACACTTTCTGGGATGGGGCATCCACAACTTCTCTGGGCAACCTTTTCAAGTGTCTCACCACACTCACTGTAAAAAATTTCTTCTTGATATCTGATCTAAACTCACCCTCTTTCAGTTTAAAGCTATTCCCTTTTGTCCTCTCACTATCTGTCCTTGACAAAAGTCCCTCTTCAGCTGTCTTGTAGGCCCCCTTTAGGTACTGGAAGGTGCTACGAGGTACCCCCGGACCCTTTTCTTCTCCAGGCCTGTCTTCATAGGAAAGATGTTCAAAAAAGCAGGAAAACAAAAAACCCAAAGAAACCAACCAACCAAGCAAAAAAACACACACAAAAAAAAAATTACAAAGCAAATAAAACAAACCAAAAAAAACAGAAGTCTACTGATTCAGAGATTTTCTTGGCTCAGTCTTCAATAATGCTGGTGAACAGTGGACTGGATGATCTTTAAGGTCTCTTCCAATCCAAACTATTCTACAGTCCTGGGAGTCTAAAATTCTATATTCAACTTATAGAGTGATTTCGATAAACTAATAGCCCTCTTGGAATAGATTACAATTCATTTAAAACTAGAAGTCAGGTAGGACTCAGAAAATAAAACTGATTAGAAAAAAAAGAGGAAAATTGTTAATCATTTATAGCATCCATAAAACTAGTTCTTGTATTCTCACTAGGTACTCTACAGTTTTCCAATTTACTTTTTAAGTGAATTCTTCAACATGTAAGATTGAACTCTATCTTAAAAAACAGTATTATTTTAGATTCCTGAAATTAATTTGCATTCTAAGTATGCATCAGTGGGCTTTTGGTCAGCATAAAACATGGATTTCCATGTATAAAACATACATTAAGTCATGTATTCATTGCAACGGATTCACTTTATATTTAAGTAGATACAGTCAACTGTGCCCATTGTTAAAGGGCACATGAGTTACACTGAAAGACGTCAGAAAGCCAAACAGAATATAGAGGATACTTGTTCACAAAAATCATTCAGTTACACCAGCGCTTTAGAAATTACAAATATAAAAGATTTCACAAATTAACCTTCAAAATTAGAATAGGAGATATCTTTCTTTCATTTGCCCTTCTCCTGCCTCATAAAGGAATAGACTAACATGTTTTATTAAGTCCTTGTTTAATTAGGGTAATTTCCAATTTTGTGGTGGGATAGCTTTGTATGTCAAAGAATGTAGTGAATGGAGTTACATGCAGCTGATGGCCAGTCCCTTGCAATGTTCACCAGGGCTGTTTTGGGGCCAGACCTGTTTAATATCTTTATCAACAACCTGGACAGTGGGATTGAGCATCTCCTCAGCAAGTTTGCAGATGACACCAAGCCAGGTGGGAGTGCTGATGTACTGAAGGGTACATAGGCTCTTCAGAGAGATCTGGACAGGCTGGATTCATGGGTCGAGACCAGCTGTGTGAGATTCAACAAGGCCAAGTACCAGGTCCTGCCCTTGGGTCATAAAAAGCCCATGCAGATCTGCAGGCTGGGGGCAGTGGTCCAGCAGAAAACAAACGGGGGCGCCGGTCGACAGCGGATGAACAAAAGCCAGTGTGTGCCCAGGTGGCCAAGAAGGCCAATGGCATCCTGGCCTGTACCAGCAATAGTGTGGCCAGCAGGACCAGGGCACTGATTGTCCCGCTGTACTTGGCAGTGGTGAGGCTGCACCTTAGTCCTATGTCCAGTTCTGGGCCCCTCACTACAAGAAGGAAATTGAGGTGCTGGAGTGTGGCCAGAGAAGGGAAACAGAGCCTGTGAAGGATCTGGAGCACAGATCTTATGAGAAGCAGCTGAGGGAGCTGGAGTTCAGTCTGGAGAAAAGGAGGCTCAGGGGAGACCTTATGACTGAAAGTGAGGTTGTAGAGAAGCGAGGGTCAGTCTTTTCTCCCCAGGAACAAGTGATAGGACAAGAGGACATGGCCTCAAGTTGCACAAGGGAAGGTTTAAATTGAATATTAGGAAAAATTGCTTCACCAGAAGGATGGTCAAGCACTGGAACAGGCTGCCCAGGGAAGTGACTGAGTCACCATCCCTGACAGTATTTAAAAGAGGCGTAAATGTGGTACTTAGGGACATGTTTTAGTGGTGCTAGGTTTGGTTCAATGATCTTAAATGCCTTTTGCAACTCAAATAATTATATGATTCTTCAATGCCAGAATGCTCTTCTGGAACTGAATAGGGTAGGGATAAACGAAATCAACCATGCCCTTTTTTAGAATTGTCCTTATAGAGCAAAGACAATTGACCAGCCTTAAATATAAGGTTTTTTTACCTTTTATGTCTTCACATTTGTCTTCAACAGACAATTTAAATTTAATTTAATTTAAATTTAATTTTAAAGGAGTATTTGGCTTGACCACTAAATTAAGATAATTTTGCCAAATGTATTGCCATGTGTATGACAAAATTGAAACATTGATATTCTGGCAATTTTCTGGATGTTTATTTCATGTAAATATAAGTGAAAAAATCCTACCTAATGACCATCATTTGCCTAGGCAGATGTGTCATTCTGCCCTTTAAAATCCCAGAAAGCAACCATCTGGCCTAAAATCCATGTTGCTTTGACTTTAAATTTGTTTTAGCTTTTTAAACACTACTGTCTTGAAGTTATCCCTAGTGACAGATCAAGTTGCACTTTTTTTCAGTCTTTTGTTCAGAAAAAGCTTAACAGTATAAATCTGATTATGAGAAGAACTTCAAAGTAGGGTGCAAATCCTATTAAATACCAAACACTAACACATTTCCTCCAATTGCAGGGAACTCAAAATCAGTTCAACAGGTGAAGAAGTGATTCTCCCATTAATACTCATTCCCTCATCCTCTTCCCTCAAAACCACAGGAGTGAGTTAAAAGAAGGTGCAATGTTATCAGAAGTTAATGCTGGTGGTTTTTTCTTAATTGGGTTGAAGAGAAAGAAAGTGAATATTTCAGTTAGGATCTCCTCAAAAGGTAATGCTGTTGGTTTTTTCTTAATTGATTGAAGAGAAAGAAAGTGAATATTTCAGTTAGGATCTCCTCAAAAAGTAATCTAACTATTAATTAGAAATTTAATTTTTCTTTCTGGCCTGCAATCCAACATCATAATAAAGTTAGGAATTTACCATATTCGATCAGGACAGCTGTGGTAACATGACATCTCAGACTTATCACTAAAATGTCTTAATCATTTCATGGTAAAACCAAAAATGTTAGAATTATGCCATTATTCAAAGCAAACAGATATATTCATTTGTTCTCTTTAGACTTATGTCTTTCCTCATTTGTATAATTGGACAGTAAATACCAAATGCAGAAAAAAACTCATTTGTCAGGCAGCATAACAGATTGGGCTAACTTGTCACAAATTTACTATATTTCTGAATGTCTTGTCATGTGGAAATTTAGGTCAGTGAACTACAGGAAAATTCAGCAATAGTATCAATGCTATTATTCCAATATCAAGGTATTAAACATATGTACCAACAGTAACAATTCCTTCCTGAAATTTAATGGTTCAATTGCCATAAGCTCCTTTCCATATATTTGGTACAGTAACTGACTGCACAAATTCACTTTTTAGAGCAATAAACCATATTGTTTCTGTTGCAAAATCCATTGTTCTTCTGTTCTTGGCAAGTTAAACCAAAATGAAATTTTTAAGAAGGTATTTGTTTTGAAAGAACATATTAAGCTTAAAACTGTGTTGATATTTATATTGATATTATATTGATAGTTTTTATTACAGTGTAAGTTCATATTCTGAAAAAAAAAAAAATTAAAACCTGCAAGAAAGAAAATAAACATGCAATACTTCTTCTAGGTGTCTAAGACATTTTCCAAGGCAGTAAATAAACCAGTGTTACTAAAAGAGTAATTAAAGTGTTACTTGTATTTATAGCAAACTGTCCACTGTAAAAAAATAGCAAATCCCCAAAAATAATATAAAAAAGAAACAACTATTCATTATTTTTAATATCTGGTGGGCAGGTTGTCAAGGTATCCAGGCAATTCAAAAGATGCTAAATGATACATTAGTAGAATTTTAATTGCATTGGGAAGAAGACACCCAGATGCTTTTAGAAAGCAATACCTAAATACCATGACAAATTGACTCAGCATGACTATTATGAGAGGTATGATATATAATTCTAAACTGAAAGACAGCTATACATTTGACTGAAATTAGCAAGAATTTCCTTTTCTAAGAAACTTTTCCATAATTATCACTCATAATATCCTTAAACTTCTTTCCTTTGTGTTTTGATTTCCAAAGTTAATTTCCATCACACATTCCCAGTCAGACCCTGCTTCAGTGCAGCTTCTGGGGTGTTTGCCCCTCTATAAAACTGGGAGACAGTTTTATAGAGACAGACTGGACCCTTTTGACAGGCAGATCCAGAAAAGGGAAGCAGACAAAGCAGCTGCTGAGAGGACAAGCAATGATGGTGACCATATGGCTGTGGATGAGAAAGGACTGCTGGTGATTTGGTGTTATTTCTCTAGAAAATATTTAACTCAGCCTCCTGAAATCCTCGTGACCACGTGTCTATGATGGGAGAATTACTAAAGGAGAACATTGACATCAGGATAAAGCCTGCAGTGGAAGGAGAGTAACCACAGCATCAACACCAGCTCTGTTCAGCTGTTGAATAGGCATAAGCAGTTTGGGGGGCTGAGAAAGAAGAGTTCATGTAAGCAGTAAGAGTTAGGCGTATGAAACAAATTGGGGGAAATAACCTCCATTAACACAGAAGAATTAAATGGCAATCAATAGGAAAAGAGATGCAACATAAAAGAATTACTTCTTGGATCCAGAGCAAGCAGCACAGCAGACCAGCAGCAGCAGCAGTGTTTGAGATAGAGAGCAGCACTGTCGCGACGGAGGGAAAACCCGGACGCTCAATATGAGTGATCAGCAGGAATTCATTTATTGATCGTAAAAAAGCTTCTCATATACTATCAATAATAGGCTTTATGCATATTCGTAAAGGCGCATTCTAAGTGGTTCACGTCGTCTAAGCTGATCTCTAACCCCTCCCTTAGTTCCCCTTCTGTGGTCAGCAGGTCTCCTTTTTCTCAGGCCTTCCTGACCACAGGCATCTATTGTTTTGCTGCCAAAGACTATCCTTGCTAACTCTGCAATAAAACCCATAGCTCAGCAATAAGAACTCAATGGTGGTTCAGTTGTTGAGCAAGATACATGCAATATTCTGCAACTTCAATTGTTACACAAGATGCGTGTGGTGTTCTGCAAGATCTTGCTCAGTAAACTGCAAAGGGTCTCTGTGCCCTTTCTCACGTAGCCAATTTCCCACAATTTCCCCGTTTTTATAAATTTGAGCGATCAAAACTCCCTGAGTTAACTGTTCTATGCGTTTAGCTAAGCAAGAAAACATAATGCGTGCTCCAAGCAATAGTAAAAGTATAATGCCTACCCATCTGAGGCCTTCCTTTATGAGGCTTACGGCCCAAACTCCGAGTCACCCAAAAGTCCCTTGGAACCATCCATCAAAAGGACTGTCCTGAACAGTGAGCTTTTTGGTATGTTCAGTGAGCCATTGGAGCTGGGAGTCTATGGATTGACTGTGATCTGATAAGTTAAAGCAGCACATTCCTTCTACATCTTTGCACCGGTGACCTTGTGCTAGCAGTAAAAAATCAATGGCTGCATGATTTTGCAGTAAGGCGTGGCGTAAGCTATCCACGTCTGCAACAAGCTCACCTATCAGGTGTGAAGTGACATTTGCTTGCTTGCCTGTCCATCATGCCAACCTTCTAAGCTGAGTGAGGACGTGTGCTGATGCGGTTCCTGGGGCTAGGAGAGAGGCAAAAAAGACAGCAGGGGGTTTCCATAACTCTACATTGTCTTTGCAATCAGGGCCTAACTGACGAATGCTTCGTCGTGATCGTGATCGTTTGTGCATGATGTGTAGTAGTTGCTGAATGCTAGGGGCAAACATTGTTAGTTTCCCAAAATAACACAGTCCTCCCATTGGTTTAGAAGGTACTCCTGGCCATGCTCTGTCTCCACAAATGAGGAAAGTTCCTAAGGGTAACGCCCTGGGTTTTTGTGGGGGATTATCAACTGGCCATACTGAGCCATTGCAGTACACTGTGATGTTAAAGTACCATGAGGTGGTAGGGCTCAGCCATGTGCTATCTTTGTTTGGCCTTTGGGGGCTGACATTGCTGTCAAAGTGGCTGCCTTTAAACATAAGACAATAGGGACTAGGCTGAGAGCCTAAGAGATCTAGCTCTTGTGGCTCAAACATAGATGTATTAAGGCCTAAGGCAATTGCTCGTGCTTGGGCAGCTAGAGGGTTTTTCTTTATTTTAAGGGCATTGCAAATGTCAAAGCTGGAAAAGCGGACGTTGAAACTGTCATTGGTGAGGGTGGTGTAGCTCGCATTACAAAAAGCTAAGAGTGCAGTTTCTGGCTCTGAATAGTTAAAGGTGTAGCCTTTAAGGCTATTGGTCTCTGTTAATGGGACCCCGATAAGGCAGGTACGGAAGGGATCCGAAGGTGTGGCTAAAGATAAGCAAAAAGATTCTTGGCCTATTTGGTTAGCCCAGGTAACCCACATGTTTTTTCAGTGGTCTATGTGGTTAATGTGGTGTTTGGTAGAGTGCACGCTCATCAGCAATGTTGCAAGCACTAAAGCGATGGCACATGCGTTCCCACTCATGGGTACGCACCATCCATTGGTGTGGTATCTTAAGGCCATCTCTGCAAACTTCACGCACTACTGCGGATTTAAGCTGTAAGCGAATGTGAGCAACCTTGTGGTTAACTCGCCAGCAAAACTCAGCAATAGCTTGCTGTTCAGCTGACTCAAAGAGAGTAAGACCCTGATAACCTGGTAAGCCAGTTTCCCACTGTAACGCTGCCTGTAACATTTCACGTTGCCAGGCTCCCTCACAGATAATACACCACGCTCCCCCTGACAGGAGTGACTGATGGACCCACCACTCTTTGCTACAGCCCGCGCATTAGAGAAGGGACCATGCAACGTGCCCTGGTCTCCCGCAAATGTAACAGGTTCAACATTGAAGTTCCCCGGGATGATACTGCTCGAGGGCATCCAGAAGCTGCTCTACTTCCTCCCAGGATTTAAATTGCCTAAGCGGACCTGTAGGAGTAAGCACACAAACACAGCACAGCACAAGGACAACGGAAGCACTGGAGTATGAACCAGAAAGTTCAGAGCCACTTTATCCATGACAAGAGGCATTATCAAGGCTGCAGCCTGGAATAGAGGACATGAGAGTCAGGAAAGGGAGAAACAGTTCAAGGCTGGTGTCTTGCTGAACTCTGCAGGAGAAGGGTGAGAGGGAAAACAGCATTAATTTCATTAATCATGAAAAAAAGGTGGTGAGAAAAGAATGTAAAGCCTCAATATAGCGGCAAGGGAGACCAGAGCTCCTTGCTGTAGGCACTAGGAAAGACGAGAGCAACTGACCACAGCAGGACTAACACTGAGATCAAATGAGATGAACTGCAAGTTTCAAGCAGGCAAACAAAGCACTGGGATACTCTTTTTTTGCTCTGGGATCATAAGAATTGAATGCTTGATAGGGTCAGTTCTAGCACTGAATTAATGTAAGAACAACAGCAGTGGAGTACCATGATAGGCAGTGCTTTATGCAGCTTCACTTGCCTTGTTTTCATCAGCATAATTAATAAACTAGTGCAAATTCCAATTAATGAGTCAGATCAACAACTCATCTCTGAATGAAGCATTTGTTTCCTCTGTGTGTCTGTAAAGTCAAAGCCATTTCCAGGGACTGTGTTTCCATGGAACTTTTAGCACCACTAAAAATTACCTTTTGCAGTGAATATAATGGATGATATTGCACAGCTCAGCAGGTAATTTTTACAATTATTGTTTTTTCAGACCCAGCATCATGGGTAAAGAGAAGGCAAAAGAATAGTAATGGCAAAAAAGAAGTAGTCTCTGGAAATAAAAATATCAGTAAACAACAAATAGCCACTAAGGCTGTTTATTCTGAAATGATGAAAAAAAGGATCTGTGGGCAGACTTATTCCTGCAAACAGAAACAGACCTTCCCTTCCCTTCCCTTCCCTTCCCTTCCCTTCCCTTCCCTTCCCTTCCCTTCCCTTCCCTTCCCTTCCCTTCCCACACCTTCCCTTCCCACACCTTCCCTTCCCTTCCCACACCTTCCCTTCCCACACCTTCCCACACCTTCCCACACCTTCCCACACCTTCCCACACCTTCCCCCATACAGCTGTAACACCTAAACCTCTAGACTCATTCCTTTCCATAAATTGTCCCACTGATTTTAGTGACCAGTCAACACAGACTGAGATGAACTTTACAGTGAAATAGACAAAGAAAAGAAAAAAGCAAATAAACAAATAAAACCTCATAGAGAATATATGCGGTAAATTTGTGATTATATTTTGAGTTATAACATTTCGCATTTTCTAATGTTAATGTTTGCCTAATCATTCAAGCTTCAAAAAGTGCATTTAGAACCTTGCCTAAATCTTTTGCATACCAGAATTGCTTCTTTCATCAAGCAGACATAGAAATTTTATGAAACAAACACAGTTTAAAAATTAAACTAAAGTTTTAGTGTGACATTGAGACAAATTGATCTGGATATAGCATTCAAAGCAATCCACTACCCATCATTTCCATCAGTGTGAAGAAGGTAATCCAGGTGCTTCCTTTTTAACACAACTTTTCAGAGTTGTGTATATCACAGTGTATAGCAAGACTCACCATTCTGCCTCTGAAATCCACCACAGTATTTACCTGAACTATGCAGTTTATGGTGTTCTGTCAACACCCAGTTCTTCACATGTGCAGTCAGGCAGTCAGACAGAGCTTGACTCTATTAAAAATCTTTTTTAAAAATCCCTGCTAACTTTGGAGGAAAAGAAAAATTTTACTCTTTTTCATTACCATGTTCTCAGAAGTCATCATATATTCAAACAGACTATGTCAAAAAATCTTACTCTATTAATAATCCTCGCACCACTAGGATTACTGTCCTTACGGAGGAAGCCCGAGAGATCCTCAATATGCAGAAACTCAATATCAGTTTATCGAACTTTAATTTATGTTCTTTGTTCTTCCAGAGAGAAAGAACCTGTTTCTTTCGGTTTCAAATCCAAATACCTAGATGTAGACTACTCCTGTTGATTAAATAAATCTTGGAATAATCTTTTCACCAGAACGCTAAATGTAGTCATATATCTTAATGCAAAGAGAAAGAGCAGTGTAATTATCTTGTAGAATTTTAGGCCAGACAAAAGGAAAGCTGTCAGGTAGTTTTGGTGTTGGGTATGGCACAATTTCAGTTTTGTATGGAACTAGATACTTCTACAATGCCAAAAAGAAATTGATAAAATATGTTCCTTTTTTTGTGTATGTTACCCCTTAACACCACATTCTCAGCACAAAAACAGTGCAAAATTCCCTCAAAGGATTTCTTTATGGAAATAATGCTTTTTTTGCATTTATTTCCAAAGGCATTGTGGCTCACATTTTAGAATATTTTGTGTAATTTCTTTCTGACTCTGACAAATGTTACCTTCATTGTTGAAAATTATTCAAGTTAACAAAGGAACCAATGTATGGAGCTTTTGCAAATGCACGTATCTCTGTAAAGTTGGGTTTAATCACTTATTGATTCATCCACTTTCCTCTACACTGCTTCCCAAAGCAGTTTTAATACTGAAAAGGAAAGAAAAATACCAAAGTTATGGTCTTAATGGCAAAGTCATTTGCGGTGATCAACTACCACTCAAACAGTTTTGATGACAAATGACTTATAAAAGGTGATTTTGTCAAGAAGATAAAGTACTCATAGCTACATTTTGACACACAGGAAAAATTGCAATATGATTGTGGTTTCCATAAAGGTTACCCAAGTTTCTGAAGCAGATTTATAGATTCCTCTTCTGCATGATTGCCTCCACATTCTAGGTCCATTTTGCAGTTTTAGAAATACATTATCTGTATCATCGTTGCTATCAAACAAAAATGTTTCTGTCAAGCCAAACACTGAAACTACCCACAATGTGTCTCATTCGTGTTTAGTGCCTAGAAAAGAAAAACCACTCACCAAAGTAGTGGGTAGCCATATACATTTAAACATTGAGGAAAGAGGTAAATTGGGCTGATTTGTACACCAAACACTAAATTCTTAGCAATTCAGCTATCAGAGTTACACTCATTTACCTGAGAAGTGAGCCTTCCTGAAATGTTAAGAAATTAAAGGATTAATCTTCTTTGATTCTGTGTATTCTGCAGCCAGGAGAGACATATGAGTGCAGGACTCTACATGATCAGACTTTTCAATCAGTCTATAAACAAAGGCTGTGGGTGTGAAGGAAAGGAAAATAATGCAAGCTGTTTATCTTGAACTGAATGGGCTTCAAGTACAAAAAATTACTATTGCTTGCAGAGTATTTGTAATGTGAAACAACACACAACTTTTTCCTCCATTTAACAAACTCCCTGAAAAAGATCTGGTCACTTGCTACACCCTGTTAGCCAAAAACTTGTGTTTGGTAAGTACACATGATCCTGTAAGCTATGGTGAATAAAACTAGATGGACAGAGAAAAGGGAGAGGAGTACAGTAGACAGAATTATGTGATGGCTCTGTGTAGCACACAAGGGCACAGTGAATTTTTTGAGAACTTTCCTTGTAGGTAAAGTCAGTTCAAACACTTCCAATATTTTGCACCTAAGGAAAGGTCAGTCTACACCCAAACAAGCAAATGTGTTAAGAAATTATGTTCACTCATCAAAAACTCCAAAGAAAGTAGGCACGGCAACAAAAACTTCATGTTTCATGAATTTGTATAATGTTGTTAAGAAGTTGTCAAGGAAAGGCAGCAGGATGAAACTATAACATGGTGTAACTTTGTTTTGCACTTTGTTTCTACCCATTGTGGCTTTCAAAGAGAGCATGATTTTTCTCCAAGTTATGCACCATAGGGTTAAGGAAACTTGACATTAAGTCCCAGTTTCATGACAGGCTTCCTGAGTGAACCTTAAGCCATTAAATACCTTCACAGTTTATTCCCTAATTAGGAGGATGATTACTATTTCCATAGTTGACACCATTTAAATACAATGAAGGTATTTTCATCTATGTAGAGTTATTATTTTTCTTGGTGTTACCACAGGGCAGTGATTGATTGGCATCACCCCTTCTGCTGTAAACAAGACATTTTTTGTGGGTGCGTGAGTGCCTTCACTTCCCAAATCAGACTTTCATTAAAAGGAGTGAGAAAGAGTGAGGGAAAGAAAAGGAAGAGACAGAAAGAGGGAGGGAGGGAAGGAAAGAGAGAGAGAGAGAGAAAAGAAGAAGAAAAAGAGAAAAAATAACAAGAACAAGAACAAAGTGAATTGTTTGCTGAGTGCATTATGAAATTGAACCATCAGCTGGTGAGACTTAGTTCACTAAAAATAAAGAAGTAAATGACAGAAAACTTTGCAGAGGTAGTACCTGGACCTCAGAACATAAGAAAGCTTTTGTTGCCTGCCTCCAAAGGCAAGAGACAATTCACAGATGTGCAAGCATTTGATGATATTTTAGAGGATGCAGTCTGGTACAGTTGTCACAGTTCAGTCTTTCAGAGATAGGTTTGTAAATCTCAAAGATGTGACGTACCTTTGATGCACCTTAGTTAACCCAAACATTATAATACTTTGTCCTGATTTAGAAGTCTTGACAATATCAAACTCTCCTGGTTTCAGCTGGGATAGAATTAATTTCTTCTCAGTTTTACAGCGCTGTGTTTTGGATTGGAATTAGAATGGTGTTCGTAACATTGGTGTTTTTGTGGTTTTGGTAAGTCATGTTTATCCTAAGTCAAGGACATTATTTTCTTGTCTCATGTCTTCCAGTGAGGAGGTACACAAAAGAAGCTGGGGCAGGTGACCCAAACTGACCAAAGAGATATTCCACACCATCAAATGTCATTCCCAGTATATAAACTGGGGGGAGTTACCTCGGAGCATGGCCCATCTGCATTTGGGAAAGGGAGTCTGGCATCTGTCAGTGGGCAGTGAACAATTGTGAATCACTTGTTTTCCCTTTTTATTATCATTATTATTATTTACCACTATTATTGTATTTTACTTTATTTTCAATTATTAAAATTTTCTTATCTTAGCATACAAGCTCTGCTTTAATTCTCCTCCCAATTCCACCAGGGTGGGAATAGAGGGAGGGTTGAGTGAACGGCTGCATGGTGCTTAATGTTCAGCTTTTCTAAAACGACAACACAAACTTTTCTTCTTTTTGGTAGAAATACATTTTGCATTGAAAGAAAAGCAAGAAATTTATGGGAAATTTCTGATCGGTGTAACAGTAACTCAGGCTAGGATTCCTGATTTGTTTTTTTAAAAATGTTTGGGGGTTGGGATTTTTTGGTACAGAAATAGAATACAATTAAATTATTTCTCTACATGAATATCTAATTATTTTCAGTCAATTGCACTCTTCCATCCCCCATCCACATAAGCATCTACATGTCATTCCCTTATTCCCCTGAAACCACAACTGCCTGCCTCTGCAGGACTGAATTACCAGTGCTGTCAAATGACTTAATACAGGTTCTCAAATTACAGTTTAAAGATTGTCTAGTGTGGCATTTACCCACCTCATTTTACTGGATTAGGTCATCATCAGAATTTTCATCAAGTCCCTTTTCACTAGTATTTTCTGACAATTTCCATTTTCAAGACCTATATAAATGGCATAAAATAAACACAATATAATAAAGTAAAATAAATAAAATAATAAAAACAGACAATGAGGGAGGAGGATAAGTTATAGACAATAGTAAAATGAGTGATTAACAGGAGCAGCGATTCATAATGCCACATTTTAGTGGTTTTACTGTGTAGAAGAAAAACCATAATTACATTAGCAGCAAAGTAAAAATATTTTAGAATCTTTTAGAAGAACAATATTCAAACACCAAAACCACATAATGCTGCTCAGCTTGAAGTACTTCCCAATACAGGTTAAAAAGAAGGATCACGAGGTTGCAAAAATTGTCATGTGCCCTTCATCAGAACAGTGATCCATCCAAATAACAACCACAGGACAACAGGCAGCCAAGAAAACACAGCAACCCCCCCTGAAACCAAGTTGTGCAGGACTGTGTCATTGACACTCTTAAGAAGCAATATAATTTATAATTTCTAAAGGACATCATGCCTATTTTAACCCTTATTTCAACATCCTTCCCTGACTCCCCAAGTGCATTGTGGACTATTATGATGCTTGCAATTTAATGCATGTAACAAACTGCTTACAAGCATAAGATCTTAGACCACCCTGTGCTTATTCCCACCAGGGCCTCTGTTGGGGTTCCTCCCCCCCTGCCATGGAGCCCTGGGAGAGGGGCCCTGGGAGAGAGACATGGGGTTTCCCTACTCCCTGGTCAGCTTCGTTCCCCATTGGTTGTTTTGTGTTCCCCTGCGCAGAAAAGGACCCTCGGGTCCCGTGATTACCGCAGTTCCTCGGCAGATCCTCAGCCATGTGGGTGGGGAAATAAACATCTCTCTTAAAATATCTACCAAGAATCGGTCCTTATATTCTTTTCCACAGGCCTTGTTGTCTGATACACGTGTTGCAGTATCCCCACTGCAACAAATGGTTGGAGAATGCTGGCAAGACACCGATCCCTGGGGACAGCGACTGTGATTTGTGAGTAGACTCTGGATTTCTCTTCTTGTTTTTGTTTTGCTGTTCCATCTCTAAACTATGGAGGAACCGTGGAAAAGCACGTGGCTCTCCGAGCCGCATATGGACATTTATCTTAAACTTGAAAAGATTCTTGAACAATGATTTGTAAATTTTAACTTAATTCAGGCTCAAAAGGAACCAAAACACTTCCTGGCATGGCTGTTTAAGAAGTTTTTCTACGTTTCCTGGCACTCGATTCTTACCAAAGACTTTTGGAAGAATGCTTGGACACAGTTAATATTGGAGTCAAAGTATATGCCGATGGAAGAATATTTTCGTGAATATTATTTAATTACCGAGACTGTTGAGCAATGTCAGCTGTGTCCTGGCGAAGGGAAGCGTGGCGCAGGGACCGTGCGGCCCAGGCCACGTGCACCGAGCGCTCTGCGAGCAGCAGCGAGGCAGTTCCCGCGTGCGGGCAGAGCCACGCGAGCCGCGGTGTCGGTGGCGGAGCGAGGCGCGGCGGGAGCGGCGGGACCCAGCGGTGCCCACCCGGCCCCGCGCAGCGCGTGGTGGAGCGAGCCCCGGGAATGCCCGGCCGAGAGGGGCGGCAGCGGCGGTGATGGCGGTAGAACGGAGCCGTGCCCGGCCGAGACGCGCGCTGGAGCAGGGTGCGGAGGGGTCATTGCTCGGGGGCCCGGCCGAGACATGAGCGTGACGCCAGGCAGCAGCAGCGCAGCTGTGACCAAAGGCAGCAGAGCGCGGCCCCGAATGCAACCCCGGGAAGCCGAAACCTGCTAACTAATTTTTTCACCTTGTTTTCCAGTGGAAGATGAAATCAATAGCTCTAGTTCCACACTTTGCCATAACCTCCACACACTGCCACCAAAGAAGGCCAGGAAAGGGAGTGTAACTATGATTAGGCACCTATATTTTTAGAGATTTATCCCTTGTGTCAAGGAATCAAAGCTGTCTTTAAATTACCTCTATACCAGCTATAGGGAGCAACCAAGCAGCAGTAGCCTCAACTTTGAAATGGACAAGTTTTTCCTCCAGTTAGGCTACCATTTTCTATCTGAACTGGGTAGTATGGTAGTCCTTACACAGCGCTCATTTCAGACATAAGCATCACAGAGTTACTTCTGGCCCTACTTGATTTTGGGCTCCCATGGGAACAAGTCTAGTCTGACTTCAAGCACATTTCTCCATAGCCTTTTGCTCGGGATACCTTTGTTGGTAAGTTGGAAGTCAACGGCAATGAAAGACACTGGTCAAAAGTCATTAAAAATGTGTGATTCCTTTATCGTCTCTGCTCTCTGCAATGTTAATAGCCTGCATCCTGATGTAACAGAAGTGACACCAGTCCTCACTTCCCTTGAAAGGACAGCACACTCCTGAACACAAGACACTGAAAGTTTTGTGTATTTTCTTTTTTTTCAGATGGTAGAAGCTCATCCTGAGTGCCAACACATCTACCTGTCAACAAGTATATATTCTCTTTGAGCAGAACTACTGGGCTCAAAGATGCTTCTTTGGGGAGCTCAGGGATACCTCTAGATAAGAGTGCAGTGAGGTGCATCCAGCCAGGCTTTGAGTAAGAATACTCTGGTATGGGTGCCTGAGTCACAACCCCTACCTGGCCTTTCCTACATTCACCTAACACACCCCTAAATCATGATAATAGTAATCCCCTATGTACCCCTTCTTCAAGGAGTTCGTGCTGGGAGCCCACTCACACAGGTTTGAGAGGTAGTTCTAAAGAATGGCAAAAGTTTTCATAACTCAAAAGAGCTATGTATTATTCTATTCTAAACTAGGAAAATTTACTTTTTAAAAAGCAAAACCCTGAACAACTTAATCCAACAGTGCTGAGGCAAAGTATTGGTTTATAAACCACCCCACTGACCCCCCCCAGATACTTGCTCTAAGCATTGCTCCCAGGCAGAGCAGTGGTGTGTAACCCTTTGCATCAAGCACTGTACCTTTCCTGATTAGTGTCTTTATCTCACCCTTCAAACCCTGGCTGACAGCTGTTTCCTCCCTGCAGTCTCTCTGTAGAAGCAACAGGCTTCTATCTCCTTGCTGGAAATCCACCTACTTGCCTCTCAATAAAACCATCTCAACTGCTCACAACAGTTCTTCTGAGTTTGCCTAACAGGAGCAGTCACCCTTCCTTAACTGAGCTTCTCTATTTGTAAAGGCACACTGCATATTGCAAAGGATAAGGAAATAAAAGAGAAAAATGAGCTACACCAGAGACAGCCAGGCACTACAGAGACAGCTGCCTCATCTAACTGAGGTGGGCTGATCCCAGCAGATCCCTGCAGAATATCTCATTATTGAATATAAATATCTCAAAGAGAGATGTCAAGAGGAACATGCCAAACTCTATTTAGTGGTGCCCAGCATCAGGACAAGACGTAATGGCCATAACCTAAGCCAGAAGAAGTTCCACATCAACATGAGGAAGAACTTCTTTACACTGTGAGTGGCAGAGGACTGGAACAGGCTGCTCAGGGAGGTCATGGAGTATCCCTTTCTGGAGTCATTTAAAAACCCACGTGGACATGGTTCCTGAGTAACCTGCTCTAGGTGACCCGGCCTTGGTGGGGGTGCTGGACTGGATGATCTCCAGAGGTCTGTTCTGTGATTCTATGATCACAATACTGTGATTCTGTGAATATTGGGGCAGATGGAAGTGCTCTACAAACTCAACAAGATTGCAGGTGACACCAATTAAGTGGTGCAGCTGTCACACCTGAGGGACAGGATGTTATCCAGAGGGATAGCATACCATCCAGAAGGACCTGGACAAGCTGGAGAAGTGGGTCCATGTGAATCTCATGACAGACAACAATGCCAAGTACAAGTCACTGCACCTGGGTCAGGGCAACCCCTGGCATCAGCACAGGCTGGGGATGAACAGATGGAGAGCAGCCCTGCCCAGAAGGATTTGGGAGTGCTGGTGGGTGAGAGGCTGGACATGACCCAGCCATGAGCACTCACCCACAGCCCAGAAAGCCAAATGTGTCCTGGGCTGCATCCAAAGCAGCGTGGGCAGCAGGGAAGGGAGGGGATTCCGCCCCTCTGCTCTGCTCTGCTCTGCCCTGGGGAGGCCCCACCTGGAACACTGCATCCAACTCTGGGGTCCCAGAACAGGAAGGACATCAATCCATTGTAATGAGTCAAGAAGAGGGCCACAAAAATTCTGAGAGGGCTGGAGCACCTCTCTTATGAAACATGCTGAGAGAGTTAAAATTGTTTAGCCTGGAGAAGAGAAGGCTCCAGGGACACCTTATTAAAGCCTTTCAGTACTTATTGGGGGCTTATAAGAAAGATGGGGACAAACTCATTATCAGGACCAATAGGGCAAAGGGCAATGGTTTTAAACTAAAAGAGGATAAATTCAGTCTAGAGAGAAGGAAGAAATTTTTTACAATAAGGGTGGTGGCGCAAAGAAAGTGGTTGTCCATAAAGGTGGAGATGTTCCCATCCCCGCAAAGATTTAGGGTCAGGCTGGATGGTGTTCTGAACAATCTGATCTAGTGGAAGATGTCTCTGGTCATTTCATGGGCATTGGAGTAGATGACCTTTAATGTCCTTTCCAACCTAAGCCATTTTATGATTTCTGTGAAATTAAGCTCCTAATCATTCATCAGAGAGGACAATTTTTTCGATGGCTGTCAAAAAAGCAGAGACATCTTCTCTATAGTTGTGACATGAAGGCATATTTTCACTGTGGAAGAGAGCAGTAGCACATACTAGTCTGTTGTTTGGGGCACTTGAGTTTAATGTGTAAAGTTCAAAAGCAGAATTCACACTATCAGTCTGCCATATTCCCTTTTGAATACAGAATTAAAATTTGCATAAATCAAAGAAGGCAAAGTTCCAGCTCCCACCAATGGCAATGTTTGCTTGTGAACCCTTTTCGCCTTTAAAGTCTTTCCTTTGCATAATGTAGAAAATAGGTTCTGCTTTACTATTGAACTGTTCAAAAAACTAGAAGCTGCACAAAATCTCTCAAAATTATCATTAAAATACAGAACATTTCACATGTGTTTAGAGGTTAACAGAGGTTCATTAACAGTTTGGGCAAACTAGAAATATTTTAACAGTAGCAAATAAACTCACTGATTTTAAAATGAGCTCATATTTACTTGATTTTAGTGATTAAGCAAAGGAAATGTTATTTCTTGTCTGATCCTGAAGATTTCTGTGGAACAAAGCTGTGAAGGAAACCCATACTCTCCCTTGTTACAAATTCTTTGATGAATCCGAGCAAGATGGAATCACTGAAAGGCTCAGTATTTCTGTGCTGAATGTCATTTCAGTGCCATTTTGTGGAACATTGATCTCAGAGAAGAAGATAATAAATGGGAAGGATCTTTTTTAGAAAAGGACCAAATTTTGTTAATCAGGGAAGATTAAATCTTTAATCTTTAATCTGGAGCTTCATCTAGGTGTCTTTCCAGGAAAAAAACCCAAGGTTTTCTAGCACATTTTATGGGCCACATCCCTAAGCCCATTAGGTTCAGCAGAGTTCATATATTTCTGCCATCAACTTGTTGCTATCCAGGCTTTCAGTGTTATGTCTTTCTGTTGTAGGACTTTCCATCTCATCTAGTGCCAAGCTTCATGGTTCCAAACTTTGCTTCATCATCCCTTTTCATTCAGATGAAGGAACAGGTTCTGTGTTGCCCCTTCACTGGCAGCTCAGCCATCTGCATCTCAGGGAGCAGCAGCCAAGAGCAGAAATGGCCATGCAGAGAGGAGAGGCATCACTGCAGAGAAAAGCCAGTGTGGTCTTTGCATGGGCAGCACCCTTCTGCTTTCTCTCCATTGCCTTTGCTGCTTCTGACTGAAACAAAAGAAAACAACTGCACAGCTCAGGCACGGGAGACACTGACCATTTTGGCCTCACTTTCCAAAGCAATAAAATGAGCACTAGCCCTAATGAAAAACTACTTCTCTAAAGCTTATTAGAGTTGAGTATAACCTTTCCAGTAACCTGGACAGGTTATGAGTCAGAGCTTTTACTGACCAGTGCAGAATGTAATGGACCTAACAAAGCAATCTGACTACAGACATGAAACTGCTTAGAGAAATTGCACAATCTAGAGCAATTGAATGGCCACATTTTTCAGATACAGAAGTATGCAGAGTGAAAGGAGGGAACAAAATAACCATTAGGTAGAGCTTTTTTATTTCTAAATTAATTTTATTGACTTTTTCTGATGTTAGCCTCTTACCATTGCAACTTTTTTGTCCTCTCTGTCCTTTATCCATTAAATGGTCTGTTTTGATATTATGACACTGATTTACAGTTGATAATTATCTTGGTTTAATGGGTCTAAGGTCACTTGGTTTAGTGTTTGTCATTAACAGGGCGTGTCTGTACAATATGCCTTTGGCTGAAAAGAAGTTTATCACTCCATAAAAATGTCCTCAGCTAAATAAAAAATATATTCAATACCCCCATTCTCTTATGATTCCAGTTTTTTACATTTGGGGTGAATATTTACATTCCAGAAAGAAGAGAGGCTGCTGTCTCAAAACCTTTAGGTCTCCCTATAAATACGATACAATCATTTATAAAATGCTGTTTGGCCACAATGACCCCCTAGTGACCTAGTACAACTTACAATTAAAGCCAGGATTGTTTAGTAAGTTTGCCTGACAAGATTGCTGAGTGAGTTTGCCTTTTGAGATGAAAGAAAGGTCCCTTTCGTACATTCTTGTCAAAAGTTATCTAAAAGAACAGAACAAACACAACATTCATCCCCAAAGGGAAGAAGGAGGCATACAGATGCATGGATCTGTGTGCCTCTGTTTGTGTTTGGGTCACCGTCTGTATGAGAAGAGCATTGTTTACATATGACAAAATACTTAGTCCTTTTCTTTTTCTTCTTTCTGTTTCTAAAACGTCACTACTAAATCCAATTGAAATTTATACTGCAAGATGGCACAACTTGGTCTAAAATGAATGTCAATAAAAGAAATAATCTTACCCAGATAATCAGCTCATTCTAAACTCCATCCTGCCTGTACTTTCAGGTCTTTGGACTAACTTGGGTGTGCTACAGGTAAGATCAAATTGGCTACTGCAGGACTGACAGCCAACTTATTCAAGGATCTGAAAAAAACCCAAGACTCACAAACATTCCATAAAATTAAGACTTTGTACTCATCTCTATCTAATTTCCATGACCTTTAGCTTTTTTTAAACACTATATGGCACCACAGCAATGGAAGCACATCCCAAGAGTCTCCAGACCCCTGGCAGTCATCGTGAACCAAAGCTGTCAGATCAAGTATAGCAATTATTATATCACTACAGGTAGGGGCATGGTCTATGTGCTCTGATTGATGCAGACACTGTAGTACACAGGCTGCTTAATAGGCAGCTTTTCCCTCTCTTTATTCCAAGGACTGTTGTCCACAAAGGTTCTGGGCATCCGGGGAAATTTCTAGGCCAGAATTTAGAGATGTCTATATCAAGCCAAATCTTGTCCATGTACTAACTTCTCCACTGAAAAGTCATTCCAATTCTTTTTCCTAAGTGAGTAAATATTTTGATTTCTTCCTCAAGCTCAATATCAATGAAAAAATTTTAAGTGCTTTTCTTCTGAAGTTAGGATTTTCCCTCTATACACAAAATTGTACCCAAAAGCAAAGGTATATGAATTACCATATTAATAGTAACACTGCCTAGTGTGTACTGCTGTGCCTTATGTTTGCAGAGCCAGGCCAAATATGACTTGTCTTATGCTGGAATAAAAAAAGCATGACCTTGACAGAAATGAAATGACAGTGCCATGTTTAATCAAACTTTCATAACCTTTTTTCTGTTGCTCCTATGCAATTCTCCTAGCTCAAAAAATGTTCTGAAGAGTTTATTAGCTGAAATATTTTGTTTCAAATAAAGATTTCTGGGGAAAAGTTAAAATCAGCTACTTATGAAGAAAATAGTTATTTACAAAGTAAATAGCTGATTTTAACAGCAGTATCTATGCCCTACTAAGCATCCAAAAAAATTACTATAAATGACTCCCTAGATCAGGGGTGCTCTGAGTAAATCAAATGTGTTTCAGTTGAGAACAGTCTTCTTCTCCACAGATATCTAGGAAAAATACCTGTGAGAGTCTCTGGAGTATTTACACAAAAATCAGTATAAACATGGACTGTGAGATTTTCCATCTGAGCTCATCAGAGAAAAAAAAAAAAGCTGTACATAGATGAAGTATTTAAAGGAATTATTTTATGAGCAATCTGTAAATGAAATAAAAACATGACTGACTACCTGTGAGCAATTCAAGCAGAAACACACAATAGAATTAATATACACAGTCTTTTTTGGAGTTTATTAGCTTTATAATTTCTTCAGCCCATTGCAGGAAATGCAGGACACAGTACTGAAACCATAACCTCTAGCTTCCATAGTTCCAGCACGTGTGACACAAGAAAGAGTTTGTTTCATAAAGCTCAGTCATGATACCATCCTTATGTACTGACTTACTACCTCCTGATGAATTTACAGAATTTCCTCACAGACTATGAACAATAACAGTACAAACTTCCTCATTTGGACAGCTAGAGCAAAATACTTGTCTGTTCTAGCCCTTTCACTTAATATCCACTCAGCTTTCATATTGTTTAAAAGCAAAAGAATTACTTTACAAGACAGAAAAACTGATTAAATCTATTTCTTCCCAGTTCAGAAATATTAAAAATTCTTGAGTCCCAATGCTGTATTTTTATTAAAGAAAAGTAAATGCTTGGGGTTTTTTTCAAATTGTTACTATTGTCAATACGTATACATGTCAGCTGAATAACCTGACACATATAGCAAAAAAAATTTCACCAAGATATGTGTTCAGCCAAGTTTGTAGCTGGTTTTGGAATAATTCCATCAAAACTTGGGTCAAAGTTTCAGTTAAACAAATTGCCCCTATGAATACATGTTTCTTATAAAATAGCATTTTATCATGGAGTGGGAGATGACTCCACACATCATGAAGTTTGTCCACTGAAGATTTGTCTACAGACCTGACTAGGAAAATTTATATATATATATATGTATATATGAATAAGCCAACCAAGCATAATTTATGCCAGCTCCAAATATAAGGTAGAAATGTATGATTAACAGCTGTTTCAAAAAACAGTGTGCAAGGAAATGAAACTAAGTACAAGTTGCTTACTCAGAGAACAGGGTACAGCATCATTTCATGACAGACAGCACACCCACCACTGCACAGAAAAACTGCTCCAATATGGTATTGACCAATGAGACATGAAAGACCAACACAAAGGGGCACCTCAGAGAGTCATGTTTTTTAGTTCAACAGTATGTCAGGGGAAACTAATTCTTCCTTACAACAAGGAAAAAAAAATCTTACTCAAAGCTCTAGAATTGAGTATAAAGATTTTAGAACAGGAAGATCCTTCTAATAGCCATAAAAAGTCTTCCTTCTATATTGAGCCCTAGGACAACAGAATTTTTGCTGTATTTTCTACTTTTCCCAATGCAGTGATCATGTGCAAATAATTAACACCTTTGATTTATTTAAACAGACATCATTTCGTGATAGTTCATGTCAATGATTTAATCCTGCATCCCATGAAGCCAGTAAAATTCCCAGAGGTAGCATTTTCTCCCTTGTTTCCCAGCAATCCTACCAGTCTTGACCTTTAGAAAAATGGACAGATGCATAAGAGGTAGAGAATGTATTAATTTAAAAACAATTATTAGAAATACATTGAAATTTTAATTTAAACACAGCTCATTATTTTTTTACCTTGCTGTCCCAGTACAGCTTTGCCATTGTATAGGTACATATCACAGAAAAAACAAGAAATAAGAAGCCTAACATTGCAACATAATGACCCCATGTTAAACTCAGCCAAAGACAAAAAGCAAACTGTGGTGTCATTTTATTTACAGTCATTTCAAAAGCACAGAGACTATAGTTAAAAAGCAAAAAAAGGACAATTGTTTTTTCTACCAATTCACTGCTGTAGCAGTTTCAATTCAGAAACCGGGCAGAAACACCAATTAAGTGTAGTGGTTTGGTTCAAAATATCTATTACTTACTTACTTTCCTTCTGTGAGATAAGAATTAGGAGAAAGCAAAGCAGGCACAAACCTTAAACAGTTGCAGTACACAGAAAGAGTTTTATTACTAATAGAATTAAAAGTAAAGAGAAATAACAAGAAATTAAAGCAAACCCTCTCCCCCTTTCCAGCACTTACCTCCTTTTACCCAACTCACACAAAGGGTAACAGAACGTGGGATTTTAGTCAGTGTTGCAGTTCTTGGTAAGTCTCTTTCTTATGCTTAAGGGAAAAAGGGTTTTCTTCAGCTGCACATGGTTCCCAAAGCGCCACCAACAGCAGACCCGCCCAGAAAGAAACAATCTGCTGTGGTGTAAAACATCTTTTCCATGAAAATGTCACAGTTCCTTCACACTGCCAAACATAGGCTATCACATGGGGTTATTAATCTTTTTAAGGATGAGTTATTTTGGCCTGAACACAAAGTCTTTATTCGCCACAAGTCTCTAAAAGCCTCTCAATGCTTCTATCTAGCCTGGTATAGGCACTCCTCACAATTTTCACGGGCCACACGTGAATTTTCCATCCCCCCATGTACTTCAAATGGATTAAAGAGACAAACAGTTTGTGGTATTACAGTTTCTTACCACGGCATGCAAGAAGGTTTTTAAGCTGCGCGCCAGAATCGCGGCACCGCCCTCTTTTCTCCCATCGCCATTTCCAGCTCCGTCCCACGGGACTCACTTCTCTTTCTCTCTGACTCTGACGCCGCCATGCTGAAGGGTGTTCTTGTTCGGCCTTTACGGTGGGGAAAGCCTCGCTCCCTTTGTGCTGCTGGCTGCGTGGTGTCTTCTTCAGTTCAGCACGAAGTGTGCTGGCTGCAGACAGGAGGCTCTGCCGGCTCCTGTTGGCTCTGCCGGCTCTGCGTGTGGAGGGGAGAGGGACCCGCCAGTCCCAGGAAGCTGCCCCAGATGGATTTATAGCTGTGTGACAGTCCATGGCTGGGTTTAGCTGTGTGACAGTCCATGGCTGGGTTTAGTTGTGAGCAGTCCATGGCTGGGTTTAGCTGTGGCAGTCCATGGCTGGGTTTAGTTGTGAGCAGTCCATGGCTGGGTTTAGCTGTGAGCAGTCCATGGCTGGTTTAGCTGTGAGCAGTCCATGGCTGGGTTTAGCTGTGAGCAGTCCATGGCTGGTTTAGCTGTGAGCAGTCCATGGCTGGTTTAGCTGTGAGCAGTCCATGGCTGGGTTTAGCTGTGAGCAGTCCATGGCTGGTTTAGCTGTGAGCAGTCCATGGCTGGTTTAGCTGTGAGCAGTCCATGGCTGGGTTTAGCTGTGAGCAGTCCATGGCTGGTTTAGCTGTGAGCAGTCCATGGCTGGTTTAGCTGTGAGCAGTCCATGGCTGGGTTTAGCTGTGGCAGTCCATGGCTGGTTTAGCTGTGAGCAGTCCATGGCTGGGTTTAGCTGTGAGCAGTCCATGGCTGGGTTTAGCTGTGAGCAGTCCATGGCTGGGTTTAGCTGTGAGCAGTCCATGGCTGGTTTGAGCTGTGAGCAGTCCATGGCTGGTTTGAGCTGTGAGCAGTCCATGGCTGGGTTTAGCTGTGAGCAGTCCATGGCTGGGTTTAGCTGTGGCAGTCCATGGCTGGTTTGAGCTGTGAGCAGTCCATGGCTGGTTTAGCTGTGAGCAGTCCATGGCTGGTTTTAGCTGTGAGCAGTCCATGGCTGGTTTAGCTGTGAGCAGTCCATGGCTGGGTTTAGCTGTGGCAGTCCATGGCTGGTTTGAGCTGTGTGAGCAGTCCATGGCTGGGTTTAGCTGTGAGCAGTCCATGGCTGGTTTAGCTGTGAGCAGTCCATGGCTGGTTTAGCTGTGAGCAGTCCATGGCTGGGTTTAGCTGTGAGCAGTCCATGGCTGGGTTTAGCTGTGAGCAGTCCATGGCTGGGTTTAGCTGTGAGCAGTCCATGGCTGGGTTTAGCTGTGGCAGTCCATGGCTGGGTTTAGCTGTGAGCAGTCCATGGCTGGGTTTAGCTGTGAGCAGTCCATGGCTGGGTTTAGCTGTGAGCAGTCCATGGCTGGTTTGAGCTGTGAGCAGTCCATGGCTGGGTTTAGCTGTGAGCAGTCCATGGCTGGGTTTAGCTGTGTGAGCAGTCCATGGCTGGTTTGAGCTGTGTGAGCAGTCCATGGCTGGGTTTAGCTGTGAGCAGTCCATGGCTGGTTTAGCTGTGAGCAGTCCATGGCTGGGTTTAGCTGTGAGCAGTCCATGGCTGGGTTTAGCTGTGAGCAGTCCATGGCTGGGTTTAGCTGTGGCAGTCCATGGCTGGGTTTAGCTGTGAGCAGTCCATGGCTGGGTTTAGCTGTGAGCAGTCCATGGCTGGGTTTAGCTGTGAGCAGTCCATGGCTGGTTTAGCTGTGAGCAGTCCATGGCTGGGTTTAGCTGTGAGCAGTCCATGGCTGGGTTTAGCTGTGAGCAGTCCATGGCTGGTTTAGCTGTGAGCAGTCCATGGCTGGTTTAGCTGTGAGCAGTCCATGGCTGGGTTTAGCTGTGAGCAGTCCATGGCTGGGTTTAGCTGTGAGCAGTCCATGGCTGGTTTAGCTGTGAGCAGTCCATGGCTGGTTTAGCTGTGAGCAGTCCATGGCTGGGTTTAGCTGTGAGCAGTCCATGGCTGGGTTTAGCTGTGAGCAGTCCATGGCTGGGTTTAGCTGTGAGCAGTCCATGGCTGGTTTGAGCTGTGAGAAGTCCATGGCTGGTTTAGCTGCCTGAGGCTCTGGAACAGTTTCCCCCCCAGTGACCCAGGGTCTGTGCCACGGCATTGGGGAAAGGGGAGGGGGCAGGGGCCCCAGCCCAGCCTGGCAGAGCCCAGACATCTTCCATAAGGTGAGCTGGGACAAAAGACAATTCCCACCTTCTCATGTGGTTTAAATATGTAAATTGTGAGAAGCATCATTAGTCTAAAAGACTGTCCATCAACTCTGGTTCAACCCACTACAACTATGGTAATAGGAATAGTAAAATTATGAAGGAGATAAGAATTGAGTAGAAGAAAAGCAAATTATCCATTTTGCTAAGCTTTGTGGACTGGCTTGCAGGAGACCCTGATTTTACGTCAGATTCTTCTACAAGCAGTAAGCAATCCTGATTGTTTTAATATTTACATCAAAAAGGAGGTAAAAAACTTATGAAACAAGTAAAAATTATAAGTAAATAAGTATAATTATAAAGATGTCATTATCAAAGTAATTATTCAATTAATATTAAAAACCTTTATTTAAAATTATTTTATAGAACAACTCCCTTACGTTTCCTTTGGATACTGTACACCAGAATCAAAATGATTTCTAGTTGTACATTCATGGTAGAAAAATCTGCCCTTGAAATATTTTCTTAGGCAAATTTCTCACTGAAATCACCAAGCTATACTTATTTGTGTTTTAGTTCAGTTTCACTAGATTTTGGTTACTCCATCCCATACAACACAAATCATGGGATGCTTAATCTCTTTTTTCTAGACTTAGGGGCATTGAAAGGTCACATTATGGTCAAGAATTAATGAAGTTTGTGCATTGACTTGTTTTGGGTTATTTGTCTGCACCTGATATAACCTAGAAATTCTGCCTTAAAATTAATTTAGGAAAACTGTTGTTAGGTGAAAGAAAAGAAATTAATTTTTAAAATGTCATACCTTTTTTACAACAAATTCCAGTTTGGTATCATGAGCATATATCACTTCAATATTTTTGGATAAATAAATTCCACCAAGCAGTTTGCACCACACGACTGTTGCTGAGTGAACATTTTGTCTCTGTTTCTTGAACTGTGCACCCTGCTCCTTCCGTATTCTGGGGTGGTTTCGATGCCCTGAAGTGATGTGTTTTTCAGTGACACATCAGCATGTCAGTGGATACACCACAGAGTATCTGTGGAAACTCTGACAGGCTCTTAAATATAGCAGATGCCATTTACACTGCACTCATGTTCTCTGAGTATCTAAAGTAATCAAAGGACTGTAACAAATATACTTGAGACATTTTGCTAAAGGGCCTGCAAAGGCTTTCAGAGAACATGGACAGTTTCTGAAAGAACCAGGAGAAAATTTTTAATGAAGTAAACTTTTACTTCTTGCAAAACATCCACAATTTCTGCATAAAATACTGTTACTTAGACTGAAGGAAATTGTGTACTTCAGCTAAAATCTGATTCAAAAGAAGGGGGGGGGGAAGACCTGTAATGGGATTCTGTTCAGCTGGAATGTGTATATTTATTCAAGGTGAGCTTAGACCTAAAAATGATACACTGAACAAAACTATAATTAATGAATAATTTCCTATCAAAATTGATAAATGTTTTGAGCTCCATCTTAGTTTCTAAATACAGATTTGTTGAGGGTTTGGGTGATAACAGAAGATTAATATATTCTACATAAATCATCCATAATTTAGTTCTTTAGTGTGATATCAAACTATTTATATTATATATTACAGCCAAAAGGCATAATCTGTTTTTTACTTGAACTGAGATATTAGTCATCATTCACAGAATATGCTTCTCTTACAGATGTCCAAAAATTCTTATATGACAATTTATGCTTACAATAACATACTATGAATCATCAGCTGAGTTACAGATCATCAAAAATAGAATTCACAGATACCACAGGTTGAAATATTTATGTGGGTGTGATGGTTTTTACTGGGGTAAAGTTAACTTTCTTCACAGTGGTTGGTATGGGGCTGTGTTTCAGATTTGTACTGATCACAGGGTTGAGAATATACAGATTGTTTTGTTATTGCTGAGCAGGGCTTACACAGAGGCCTTTCCTGTTTTTCATACTAACATGGTGGTAAAAAAGTTGAGGGTGTGTGGAAGGTTGGGAGGAGACACAGCTGGGACAGCTGACTCCAAGTGATGAAAGGGATATTCCAGATTCTGACACCATGCTCAGTACATACAGTGGGGGGCAGAAGGAGGAAGGGGTGCACATTTGGAGTGATGATGTTTGTCTGCCCAGGTCACCATCCTACATGATGGGGCCCTGCTCTCCTGGAGATAGCTGAACACCTGCCTGCCATGGGATGTGGTGAATGAATTCCTTGTTTTGTTTTGCTTGTTTGCATGGCTTTTGCTTTCCCTACTAATGTGTTTTTATCTCATCCCACAAGTTTTCTGGCTTTTACCCTTCGGATTCCCTCCTCAATCCCGCTGTTGGGGGGTGAGTGAGTAGCTGGGAGGGGCTTGGCTGCTGGATGGGGTGAAACCACCACAATGGGGGAATTATGTGTGTTTTAATAAACCTCTACAGTTGAGTATAGAAATACACTCGAGTTTCTAGTTATTTTTAATACTATCTTTGACTGTTAAAAACAATAAGATGTACTTACTCTTTCATTCTTAATTCCCATTCTCCTCTTCTGCTGTGCCACTAGGATAGACAATACAAGACTTTAGTGGCAAAGATTATTTGTATTGACTTTTTTTGTTCAATAAACCTGAACTCTTTTTTTCCTCTGTGAAAATCTCTACAAATACTGATGATTTTTTTAACACTTGAATTTCATTTCTTAAGTTATGCCATGAAAATTTTCTGCAATTAATTCTTGGAATTTTACTTATTTAAACCAAGGAATTGCAGCACAGCTCTTGAGCATTTCACATCTAGACATGTCATGGAAAGATTTGTGCCATCTGCCTTGTAGAGTCCCTCTGATGAGGAATTCCCTAGTACAGCCTTCAATTGCCTTGCAAATTTAAGCAGGGACCTTCACAGAAAATCATCTTGTCTCACAAATTTTTATCAGTTCTCACTTTTACGTTCAGTGAAAGTGTTGATCATTCTGACCACTCAGCCCCTTTTGTAAAAAGCACTATTTATGCATACACCACATGCCAAACAATGTTGTAAGGGGATTCACTATGCGAATTAATAACTACATGTTTATCCACAGAAATCTGAATAACAGCAGAAAATATCGGAATGCGTATGTTCATCTCTCCCTGAAAAATAGGCTTATGTTCTGGGCTTATTTAAACCCAAAGACTTAAAGGACTTTTAATTTACTTGTTACATATGAAAACTGAGAGGAATTCATCCTGCCCTTTATCCACCTTGCCAAAACATATAAGGTCTCATATGACCCAAACAGAGTCTCATGAAGTCAACAAAGCAAGAATTAAGAAGCATTTTACCATGACCTTACTGCACAGACTGGCTTTTGCATATTAGGCAATTTTTCTTGCACAGCAGGCAATCATCAGAAACGAGACGTATTTTCAGATTATTCTCCAATTTGTATATAACATTGGACCTTCTCTTTCTGCCACTTCTACCTAAGGCTCAAAGATGAAGTTCAGCCATTTTATCACTTACTTCAGAGGAAAGAGGTGAGAAGCAAGTCTTATCAACAAGACTAGCAGATTCAAAGGAGGAATGATTTGAGTGGGACATGGTTATTTTACTTTGCCTTTTGTACTTCGTAATTTCTTCAGCTTACAATTTTTCAAATTTATTTGTTCTTTGAGTGTGTGTTTTTGCAGCTGCCAACAATGAAAACTTTCACTTTTCAACAAGCACAAAACAAGGCTTCTGTTAACACCTCCAACTAAAGGAAACAAAAGCTTTCCTGTGTTTTGTCAGAAAGCTCTTTTTTATCAAAACAAGGCAAGGTTGAGAAAAGAGAGGAGGATTTTTACCATCATGTGTTAATGGTTCTGCTGAGATGTGGTTCTGGCACAATAACTGTGAATTACCTTTTGTTCTGTACTTCCATTTTTGTTCTGGTTTTTCTCACCTCTTTTCTGCTACTTTACTTTGATTGTGTGTTCTCCCCATAATGTCACCCATCTGTCTCTACATTTATATCTTCCTTTTCCTTTTTTATTCTCCAAACCTGATGTGTATGAGTTGCTTGGTAAAGAAAGTTAACTGAAACCATGTACTGTAAAACTGGACAATGTATTTGAGATCAATTGTAGATTCTTACTGTCTGTTATAAAGCTTCAAAATGTGCAGAATAATGTGTAAAACTTATCAATAGAAAACAAGAAAATCTGAGCAAATATTTTCCATGGCTTTAGTGCTTGAAAGTCTTGGATACTCAATTCCTTCCACTATCTACAGTTTTTTCTGGGTACTTTTTTCCATCCAGACCAAAAAAGTTAGCCACGACTTCCAGTTTTTCCACATATTTCCCACCCACACACCAGACACAGTTTTAGTATCAGTATGACTCAGCTTCCTAAGTAACTTGATCTCACTCTACCATTCTCATTTGCTTTACTAATGACATTTCTAAATTCTGCTTATATTGCAGATTTATGTGCAACTGATACACTGACTAACAGAGAAATCTTCCTGTCAGCTATTTTAAGAAGGTTTCTGGCCTTGAAACAGGAACTGAGAAAAATATAAAAGACAGAGCTTTCCTCTTCTTTGCCTTTCTTGAAATGGCAACTGAACATTTCAGCTTTAGCATAAACATGCCTTTGCCATTTACCTAAATCCACCTAAAAGGTATTTAATTTCTTAACAACCTGTTAGTTTTTGGCACAATTTTTTGACAATTATTTAATAAAATCATGAAAATATATTTTTAGGCCTAACTAAGAACACAGTTATCCTTTTGACAACAAATATCTCCCAGTAATAATAATTTGGTCACTTACTAATATACTTTTCCAAACGCTTGTTATAGCATATCCACATGTGCTGTCTCAAGGCACCTCCACCTTTACCAGAATTTGTTAGAATTGCACAAAATTCTGCACTGGACCACTTGTCCAGGTGAGACTGTAATGTGAAAACTGAAGTGACAGAGACATCAGAATATGTATAATTTCATCACTTTGCTGCAAAACTCTACAAGTTCAGGGTGGCTGAGGACAAGTACCCAAAGTTTTAAATCCATCACAGATGTAAAATCCAGAATATCAAATAAAGAAATGACCCTAATTTTTGAAGTAATACTAATATTTGAAGTCCACAAAAAACTTATTCTGCCATCAAGTGGAGTATTCTGATCTTGTCAGCTCCAACTTCCATGTGTATCAAACTTTGTGGTAGTATACAGTAAAAGATGCAGTCCTGAAGAGAAAATCAGCTCTCGTGGGAGAGTCTAATTGTTTTATTGCAATCATCTCAGGCATTGACCTGACTTGTCAGTGTGGTAAGTGTATGCTCAGAATGAGCAGTCTATGTATTTAGGAAAAAAATTCACCCTGGGATTTTGAGCAATGTCATATTTTAAACTGGAAGGAGCCCTGGTGCTTCATAGTATGTCAACAATCTTACGGGCTTAACAAAGAATACAAGAACTTATTAGCTCTGTGTGTGGGCAGCTGAGAGTCATTAGGGCTCTGCTCAAAGAATAACGGAATATTTTAGAAAGTGCCTCTGGAAAAAAATCTAATTCAGCTCTGGACTTAAAGCAGTATTGACTTTGAAGTGATATCTGCTACTCTGTGTTGTTTAGCTGAGCCCTGTGATTCTTCAGTCTCCCTGTGAATCCCCAGTAGCCCATAAAGTATCCATTAGCATGAGTGGAAAAGAGACAAATCTCAATAGCTGCTAAATGAGTTTGGACTACCAAAAAAAAAAAAAAATATATATATATATATATCATCCATGAATGATGTGAGGTTCTTGATAACTTCCTAATGCAACTGCAAGTAGTAACAGAGCATTTTTAAGTAGCAAACTAGATATGGTCATGGTTGGGATTTTTCTGTTCATTTCTATTCATCTGTATTTGTGGACTTCACAAAATCCAAGATAGCCCATTTAAAACTACAAAACTGTTATTTTTTTCTGCTCTATCTGGTTTGTTTAAAAAGCAATTTGAGAGTAAGCCTCGGAATCCTAAGTAATTCTATTAATTTGATATGGCAAACCTCAAAATAAGTCTAACATCTTCTCTTGAAAGGACCAACCCTTCCGGGTATGCCCCAGAAACACATCTTGAAGAATGATTATTCCTAGGAAGACAGAGAGCATAGCTGGCAATGTTAAAATTAGTCATTTTTGCAATGTCTATTAGGGATAAATTGTAGCTATTTTTAGGTCATTTAACTGGAGCCATAACACATTACTAATATGGATTTTCCCTAGCTAAATATGAGCCATGAATCACATTTATATTTTACCTTTTTGTTTTATCTTGAACTTCATGAAATTTTATCTTAATATCTTGTCTGAAGGCACAACTGACTCACAAAAACCAACAACTATCCATTCTTACAAGAACAGTGACAGCTGCAATGACACAACAGATAATTCATTGTCAACATAAAAGTAGTTCCAGACCTTTCTAGGGATTCAAAAGTAACTTGGTTTTTGCCACTGTAGGTCTTATGGGTTCCTTGAAAGCTGGGGACACAAAGGCCTAAAAGGAAGTAAACACTTCTGTTGGTTTATGCCAGCTGGGAAAGCTTTCTGGCATTGAAAAAGGCATTGTAAAACAGTGCTAAACTTGGATTACAACAGATGGGCATTCGGATCTGAGCAATGGACATAAGAAAATAAATATGGAGGCTGAGTTATCTCATACTGTAATTTTCCTTTCATTGTACATAACATATTTTGCTCAAGCAGACCATACATTGTTCCATAGTTCCAAGGTCTCCCAATTATTATTAATTTTAATAGGTCTCTATTACTATGCACATAAACTTCTTGCCATTATATGAATGGGAGACACATTTCTAGTGGTAAAATTTATTTAAAGAATCTAAAAGAAAGGGGAGAACCTTATTTACTTACAGAGACGCAAAAAGTAAAAGGAATTTTCTCTCTTATGCATCCAAAGAATAAATTTGCTATTTCACTGTTTCATTTCTGTGTTTAAACTGGCTATGTCTCTTCATCTGTCTAGCAGATTTGACTGAAATGTTTGTTTTAAAAATCAATTTGAGTCAAAAACCAATGGAATGGATAATGAAGCACTAACAATCTAAACCAAAGCATAGTATTTTTCAGTATGAAATAGTGGGGAAAAAATATAATCGTGTTTGGTAAATGGACCAGCAAATGTGTATAAAACTTACAGAAAACAGTAAAAAAAAACACCAAAAAAAAAAAAAATCAGCATAAAAGGATGAAGGAAGCTGCAAAACACAGAAGATCTCACTGAAGTTTGAGGGGGAAAATTGTTTAATTTTGTTGTCTCCAAAGGTTGACTTTGCCTGTAACATTTATAAAATATTGAAAGAGAAGAAAGAAAGTCATATGGATATAAATCCTGTGGCTTGTTTTATTTGCTCTTGAAAAAGCTGCTGTAAATCTTGGCCAAATAAGTCTGACAATTTTGGTCTTAATTCTTTCCTACCATTCAAAACATACATGATCCTCATAGTTAGATCTAAGCAGATTGGCTTATTTTTCTGTGATCTTCGTATCCAATGATCTACAGATTTACATTGGCAAAGTTAAACCAGCATTCCCCTCCTGTTCTGAAAGGTCTGCTTGTGTTTGCATGTGTGCAGATACATGCATACATGTGTCCGTGTGTGTGCCCACTCTCATGCTTGAACAATCACTTGAAATTTCAGGAGAAAGTTGAAGAAGAAAGTTCTAATAGAAAGGGAAAGGAAAAGCCTTGCAGAGGTTTTGGCAACTGATGAATCTCTTTTGTCATGGTCCTTGGTTGTTCTTTTTACATCATACAATGAATGAAATCACACACAGCATTTCTACAAATGGCTGGATCTGAGATAAGACTGACTAAACAACCACATGTAAGAGATGCTGCACTGGAGTTGCATGGAATGCTGAGCACTGTCAACAAGACAAAACGCTGAATCTGTTGGCTGATTGCCTACTTTGTCAGGAAAAAGTTTTAAACCCACTGGAGAATTTTCAAAACAAGATTTCCTTAACAGAAAACTGTATTGTATATAGTTGTTACGGTGTCATTGAAAAGTGTTGATTGCATCAAGATGAAAGGAAAATGTTCAAAATAATTCAAGACAGAGCATATTGCAGCTTATGTCTTTGGAAATTTACAGTCTATGTTTTATTCCAGTGTTCTAATTTAATGTATCATACTAAACAGCATCACCAATGTTCTGTACTAAAAGTGACAATATAAGGAAAACAAAAATATATAAAGTTAGATATTTCATTGAAATCACAGTTATTCCACTCTTTTTGTAAACTCTGTTCTGTTCCCTCATTGTTCTTGACTTTTAGATCCAGTAGAAAACGGCAACTATCTCTTATATGCTAGAATTTATTGCAGGGGTGAAACTTCATTTCATTACTAGCTCTAGTGAGAAAAGGGTTTTGAAAATTATTCACTCAATACATCTATGACTATTTTTAATAATTAATACTGTCCACAAGGGTCTCTAATGGCTCAGAACTCAAGGTCAAGATGAGCTCGTTTTCACTGGTCAGACATGTTACTTAGCCGAAATTTTGCTCCCTGACTGTAATGAATATATATCTTAAAATTATGTCCATAGATAGAAAATTACATCCCTGTAATTCCTTCATAAAATTTCATCATTATTTTAATTGTAAATCTTACTCTTTATTTCTTGAATAAATATCCACAAGTTTTAATATTCCTCAAATTAAAGCATGAAATATTTTTTGTGAAATATTGTAGATTTTTTTTCACAGGCTTTCTCTTATTTGTGCCAATGTAATGTTTGTTATACTTATTTTTTCAGCTATCTTATTAAAAGCTATTAATAAGAAAAAAAATTTAAACTGTACTCTGCTTCATGAGAAATAATTTCTTAAAACTAAGTACAAAAGTGTTCAATAGTTTTTTCTCTTCTATTTTACAACAATTTCTAAATAATCTTGGAGGGAGGTGGTGGTGGTATTTTTTTATGTGACCTCTCTACTCCCTTAGGAATAGAAGCCACTTGTGCCAGCTCTTGTGGCCCACTTGAATTTAGTCCAGCCACAGCGATTTATCACGCAATTATACAATGGTTTGGATTGGAGCTGACCATAAAGAACATCTTGTTCCAACCCCCTGCTATGGGCAACACCACCATACACTGGACCAGGCTTCTCACACCCCCATCTGGCCTGGCCTGGAACACTTCCCAGGATGGGGCATCAACAACCTCTCCAGGCAACCTATTCCAGCGCCTCCCCACCCTCACAGCACAGAATTTCTTCCCAAAATTCAATTTAAGTCTACCCTCTTTCAGCTTAAGGCCATTTTTTTTTGGCCTGTCACAGCTTGACGATGCAACAAATCCCTCTCCACCTCTCCTGTAGGCCCCTTTCCCATACTGGAAAGTTGCTGTGAGGTCTCCCTGGAACCTTTTCTTCTCCAGGCTGAACAACACCAGTTCTCTCATCCTGTCTTAATAGAAGAGGTGCTACAGGCCTTGGATCATTTTAGTGGCTCTCCTCCGGACTTGCTGGGAACTCCAGATGCAGTACTCCAAGTGGGGTCTCACAAGAGCAGAGTAGAGCAGTAGAATCCTCTCACTAGATTTGCTACGCTTATTTTGATGCAACTCAGGACACAAGGGACTTTCTCGGCTACAAGTGCACCTTGTCAAGATGTGTCGAGTTTCTTGTCCACCAACACCCCCAAGCCTTTCTTCCCAGGGCTGCACTTGATTCATTCTCCCCCAGTCCGTATCTGTGCTTGGAATTCCTCCAACCCAGATACAGGACTCGGCCTGGTTGAACTTTACAAGGTCCTCACAGGCCCTCCTCTCAAGCCTGTCAGAGTTGCTCTGGATGGCATCCCTTCCCTCAGTGTGTCAACTGCACCACACAGCCCTCTCTCTTTCTTCTTAATTCCCTCTTCTTGGAATTTCTGAGTAACTTAAAATCAAATGGGCTTAGAGTTTGCTAAGTTGAATGGGCTAAGTTAATGCTTTGAGAAGGAAGTGTTTTATGTTGATTGAATGTTGCACTAAACTTTTTGCCAAAGTTCTCAGATGGTCTAGGATTGCCAGTAAAGTCTATTTTGTTGTTTTGACCTCTTGAGAACATCTTGTTGGCATTTCCCCTGTGAGTCTAATTCAGAGTACATGAACAACTGGAAGTCCTTTTAAAAGTCTCATCAAGCAAGTTTTTTGGGACCTTACAATGCATAAGCTCTCAGTCAGCTCCTCAGCCATCCCCAAGTGCAGTTTCATGCACTCCAGATGGTCATTGACATAGAAGGCAACACTGCCTCCTCATCTTCCTTGTTGGTCCTTCCTAAGGAGCCTGTATGCTTCCACTCCAACACCCCAGCCATAAAAGCCATCACACCACATCTCTGTGATGCCAGTGAGATTAAGATCATACCCCTGAAGGCATCCACACATCTCTAACTCCTCTTGTTTATTCCCTGTGTGGTCTGGCTTTGCATAGAGACTTTTAAGGTGGGCCCCCAATGCAACTGACTTACTGCTCGAATGGCTGAAATTCCTTTGTGTCCCCCTTCATGGGCAGAAACTGATGCACAGGCAGTTCCTTCTGAATATGAGAAAGAACTTCTTTCTACTTCTTTTACTTTTTTTTTTAAACCTTTGTGGGAAGAAAAAGAACAGGCTTTAATTCTTCTCTGATCTTTATATGAAATGTTCAGACATCACTGGAAACAATAAGGCATAAAGCAGGCACAGTAATTCAAACAGTAATCTATGGGCATATATATCATCCTGCAATGGTACATTAATCATTATCCTTAAAGACAGCACAAGAGTGATGAAGTTTTTCTGTGTATATTGCAACTCAGCTATATTCAAGTGCTTTTAATCGGTGCTATTACATCAAAAGGTAATAACTGTATTTTAATATAGAAATCTTTTATATACCCTTTGCAATATGATTGGAAGAGAATCATAAGCAAAGGAGAGGTGCCTTGAATTCAGCATGCTTGTGCATACACAAACACTGACATGCACACAGAAGGGTTATCTACAGAATATAAAATTAACATTGCCTCTGAAGGAGAAATTCAATCAGGTCCCTGAAGATAGAACTTCCTATAAAAAAGAAAGAGGGCAGGAGAGAAGGATATGTATTTAGGCCAGGTGCAATCCTGAAATTTATAGCATCTTGTGTCACTAGCCTGCAGCTGGTTCAATAGATTTCAGTTAGAAAAGGTCAGCGAAAGAGGTGAGAATTTAACTGTAGTTAGAGTCAGAGAGATGTAAAATATATATATATATAGCAGATGGGCTGATAAAACACCTTTCATGTTCAGAGACAAACAAGATAATTTAAAGATTGGACTATTGTATTTATGTAAACAAAAAATGAAGCATATCAGCCATTCCATATTCATGGAAATTTCTATACTGCTTTGAAACCAGGATTCATCTTAAGAAAAAAAAGTATGGGTCCTGTCAGATTTTCCCAAAATTCCTTCAAGGAGTTTAGTGCCAAAAAGAGAACCTGTATTAATGTTTCCACAGAAGGACACCATTTCTAAATTGACATTTGATATTATTTTTAAAATGTCTTATTAGTCGTGGTCATGAGCCAGTTGAAATCTACAAGATACACCAACACACAGTTTTCTTGTTCAAAGAAAAACAAAAATAATATCGCTAATGATTATGATGAAGGAATCAGAGATGTTGACTGAAGTCTGTTTTTTTCAGTGCAACCCTTTCAATTCAGAGGCAGAGGTGTTTCTCAATTACTTTACACAAAAGTCTGGTTTTTTTAGTGCAACCCTTTCAATTCAGAGGCAGAGGTGTTTCTCAATTACTTTACACAAACCTTTTGCTGAGGTTTGCTCATTAAACCAACTGATAATCTCTTGACAGACCCTGCAGGGAAATCTCCTTCTAAATTTGGCCCTGATGAAAAAGCAAGCGTAAGTTACACTGGGGCCAGATGCACGCTGGGTGGCGAGAACTGGATAGCTGCCAGAGGAAGTGCATTCCAATAAAACAGTCCTAAGTTGGGTGTACAAAGACAGTGAGTAGGTCACAGGTCTCATAAACTTCCCATTAAACCCGGTCCTGAGTGACAAGTGCACCTGTCAACATGTGCGTGTGGAAGATGTTATAGTTATCAGGCACCTCACGTCTTTTTTGATCTCAAACTTGGTGTTATAGTCCCCAAAGGAAAAATACAGTTTCAAGTGTGGCCAGAAAGCAGCATGCTCTGCTAAATGTTTATATTTCACTTTCCACAGGTACTAGACTTCTTGGAAACTGGCCTATTATTTTTCCCTAACATATATCAAGTTCATGGAAATTATACCACTACACCAAACGTCCTTCTCTTCTAACATCTTGAGACCTTATCAAGCCCTATAATTACCTGAAAGAAAGCTGCAAAGAGGGAGGAGTTAGACTCTTCTCCCAGGTAACAAATGATAGAAGAGGAAAGAGACTCAAGTTTCATCAGGAGAGGCTTAGATTAAAAACTGGGAAAAAATTATCACTGAAAATGTGGTTCAACACTGGAACAAACTTCCCAGGAAAGAATCTGAGTCACCTCCCTGGAGGTATTTAAAAGATGTGTGGATTCAGCACTAAGGGATGTGGTTTAGTGGTGGACTGAGCAATGCTGCATTTACAGGTGGACTCAATGACTTAAATGTCTTCTCCAATGTAATGATTTTATGATTCTATTATTGTATTCCATCTAATTTTTGGCTCAGGGCATTATTACTTGACAAAATAAAGGCTTCTTCACAAACATTTATACCCAGAAATTAAAAAAAAAAGGTCTTAAAAGTGTTCTGCACAACACAATCTTATCCTAACCCTTAGGTCCTCAGTTTATTTCTCTTAGTTCAATCCCTTTCACTTTCTCTGACAATGACAGTAAACAATGAGTATTAGTCAGTCTGAAAATAAACGTATTTTTCAATATCTAAAATTTCTTAAAGAGAAAGACATCACATAGATTGAAGAAGCAAAAGGAAAGAAAGATTATTAGCAGTGGAAAGTAGACTTCAGGCAGGGGAAGCTAGCATTTCTGTGTTTAGTTTGGTCTATCCTTTGCTTCATCAGAGAACTCTTGAAGCTCCCATAAGGCATTTCTTAATGTGTTTATTTTTTGTGCATCTTAAAATGAAAATTGTCAGTGCTTTTCCCTCCTGACTAAACCAGAACAGTTTCTTCATACTAAAACCCCTGATTTTTTAAAGAGTTAAAAGAGAATACAGAAAATTAATTCCTTCTATGCAGTCAGTGCAATCCCCGTTCCCCCACTCCGTGTTTCTCCAGCAAGAGATTCTTTGACCTTTTCCTTTGGCTAAGCCTGAGCCCAGGTGAACAGAAGAGAACAGGAGGATGGTGGCTTTAATGCCATTCTGAAGGAAAGTTGCTCCACCAAACAAAAAATCTGGTGTGTAATCTTATCCGTAAGGCCTTGTCTCCCCTACACAGTCCCCTTTTCCAATCCCATGAACAGGCAGCTGCCCACACTGATGGCAACCATGGCCAAGCACCATGGGGAAAAGGCATTCTCTGAAGTATGGGGGACCTAGGTCTTTTGTAGATCACAGATTTATGGTTCTCAGGAAAGACGCCCTGTTTTATTTATCAAGTGGTCAATAAATTCTGCATAAGCTGCAGCTCCTGAACAGATTTAAGATCATGGTGGGTTTACCCTGGCTGGACACCAAGTGCCCACCAAAGCTGCTTTACCACCGTCCTCCTCAGCTGGTCAGGGGAGAGAAATTATGAAAAAGTGTGGGTCAAGATAAGGACAGGAAGGTCAGTCACCAGCTACCATCACAGAAAAAACAGACTTGACTCAGAAAAAGACTTCTTTTTAAAACTCCTCTTCAGAGCAAGAGCTCTTACAACCTAGAAGCACAACTATAAGCTTCCCTCAACCTAAATCCATCTTTCCTCAGATGAGACAGCCTCTCATACATACAGCTCACTAGATCACATGTACCTATTCTGGTGGCACAAAATGACAAAAAGTCTGAAAGTGTTTGCAATCTGGAGTCATTTAAAGGAGTCATTTGCATCAAAAATAATAACTGTGCAAAGCCTGTGGGGCTCTGGATTTTGTCACAAACACTGAATTCTTCCAAAACCCTGATCCTTCAAAAGGTAAAAAAATCTGAGCTACCACTGTCTTTGTCTTGATAAATGATTCACGACTTCCTGTTCAAACTGAAATTCATTTAAAGGGGGCAAACTGTAGCTTTCACTACTTTTGAAATACAACATTTTAGGGTTAATTCAGCTAGATGGAGCTACAGAGGATGCTCACAGCCTCTAGTCAGACACAAAGAACTCAGCCAGGTATTGTCCCAGTGGAAAGGTCCCAGAGCCATACAGCCACTGGAGCTGGACAAAATACATCAGAGACTGCGTTTTTCTTTCCCTGGCATGGAACTGAATTTTGTGAACCAGAAATCTGTTCTAGAAAAGTTCTATTTAAGAAAAATATATTATGTTTTAGCAAAACAAACAAAGAAAACCACAAAACACACAATGAAAACCAGCCTTTTTAGAGGGAAGCAGAAGGAGCAAAAAAAAATAAGAAACAAAACCAAACATGCAAACAAACAAAACCCACCCAGCATGTCTGAAACCAGTAAAAAGTTTGCCAAAATATGCAATGATCTCACTTTCTTGACATTTCTCCTTCTTTGTAATTTACTGGATGATTTAGGTGGGTAATTTCTGAGTCATTTTCTGTGTTCAAGTTGTGTGAAGTTTTACTCATTATGATCTTCTCACTTGAATAATCACTCAAATATTCACTCTTGAGAGCACAAAGCAAATGCAAAAATGCATCAAAAACAAGATAGCATAGTAAAATTCTGAAATTACACTAGAGTATATTGCTATAGTTGACATTGTAAGACAGACAAAACTCAAGGTTTATTTGCAGACCTTAGTGACACAAGTAATCCCTCAATATAGCCTTATTTTTTTAGGTATAGCAAGGGTGTCATTCCCAGTTGGTAACATAGGTATTCTATCTCTCTAGTAATTTCTCTATTCTTTATATTTTTGTGAAGTATATTCAAAATTTTCTCCTAGTTTTCCTCACTTGTTACAGGGGAATTTCAGTAAGTCCTCTTCCACTCACATATGCCTAACTAAACTAGACTATATATATTGGCTAAAATTTTGGATATTGGATCTGTTTCACTCAAGCCCATGATGGTAACCCAAATTTTGGCAATAGCTATCACACTTGCAAGAGCAACAAATTCCTTTGTTGTCCTATGCACAAATTATTTTGATGTGTTATCCCTGTGAGAATAGCAAAAGAACACAGAACAGCTCAAGAGCACAAAGCAGAAAAGTGGAAAAGCACCAACCAGACCGGAATCATGTCATTTATCTCCCCTTTTGACTTCCACATATGTTTTCATATAAAAGAAAGAGAATTAGATAGAGTATTATTACGATGTTCTATCTGGAGTCATTCCATCAGCAATATGCATAAACTGCCCCTGTCCCTGTTCTTCTGCTTCATAATTTATAATCTCACTGTAAAAGCCTGAATGGAAGAAGAGTGTTGTAATCAATCACCTGCCACAATGACATCCTTTCTCCTTTACTTTTATTATTTTTTATCTCTTCTAAATCACTGGCAGACAAGACTGTAAGATATAGAAACCTGTGAGTTTTAGACAAAATTATTTACACAGGAACATAAAAAGTGTATTAGCAATGCTCTTGTCTCTTGAACATTTAGTCATGCCCCCAGGCTGAAATTCTTTACAAAGTTTGTCCAGTACAATTCTACAATAGCAAAGAGGTCCTCAGGAAATAAACATTCAAACTCTACAACATCCTTTCAAGCACATAAGCTCCTTTTCAGCAGAGTCTTCTACTTCATGCCATCATCCCAAATACAGGTAGATGACAGAGAACCTGAGCCCATATTCTTTAAATGCTTACTCACCATTTTGCTATTAGCAGTTCTTACTTAACTTTACTGAATAAAATATTACTGAATAAAAATATTCTCCCACTGTCTCTCTGACAGTTTATTTGAACTCATCTTTTTGCCCTATTCAGAAGAAAAGGAGAGTAGTGATGCATTGGGGTTAGATCAAGAGTCAGACAGTCAATTACAAAAGAGTCAAAAATTTTTTTCTCCCTAAAATGAGAAAAAATCATATAGTGCTGAAAGTGTCCCTACTCACAACACTATGTTTAAAAATAAATTTTAAAAAATAATGGAAATAAGGAATCAATTAACCCAAAACCTCTCAAAAATCCTAAGGAGGTGGTTTTAGAAAGCACAAAAATATCTCAAATAACAAATAACTATTTTAGTATAACTTACTCCTGACTAAAAGATATCCAAGCATGGCAATTTTATTCTGTTTTAACTTCAGTGTGCCCAAAAAAACATGGCTCCTCCCTGAGTTGGCCACAATTAAAGATAATGTCAGAACCAAAATTTGTTTCAGATTTTTTGTTTTGTTTTTTGAACATAACTACTACTGCTATAAAGTCATGTATCAGAAATTCACCGTTCAAATAGGATAGAATTTTTCCTGTTTTTCCTGAAATATTTATTTAAAAAACCCAACAAAAATTACAACAACTATTCAATGTAGCAAACACATAGCTTAGAAAAATTCTAGAATGAGGTTTTTGTATACTGCTGACTTGAAAATCTCTGTTCTTTTTTTTAAGCTACTTTTCATGTTTATTTCATACTCAGGATATGATGCATAAATGAAGAATATGTTCATTTGGTAGAAACGGAAGCTTTTGACTGATTGAAATGAATGAAACTACCACTACAAAACAAATGCCTAGCAGCTTCAGTGGTGTGAAATTTCTACATGCAATCACTCTGGTCTGATCCAGAAGACTGCTTTCCAAAGCTTGTGTTTTGCACAGCAGACATATGGCACAGTGTTATGGCATAGCACATCATGCTAGCTTGGATTAGTATTTCTTCTGTGACTTTGACCAGCAGCTGAAGACAAGGTATGAAGCTTATAGTGGGACAAACAGAACAGGGATGCCCTGCTAGTATAGCCTCCCTGTTGGGGAGGATGAAAGTTTGGTAAGAAAGTTTCACAGGTATGTAGGCTTGGCAGAAAGGTCTGTGAATGTAGAAACTGGGGATGAGGTAGAAATGAAAGCAAGTTTTGGTATAGAATAAAAGATGTTTTGCTGAAACAGTGATCGCTGAGTAACTGAGAAGGCAAAGGTTGGAGATGAGTTGGAAGGAGATTTCTAGGAGTAGGACAAAGGTATGTGATTACAAACAAAGACATGTTTTCCACCAAGTAAATAAGTCTCAAGAAGAGCATAAGTAAATAGAAAACATGGCTTTACCAAAAAGAGAGATATGGCAGGCAAACAAGAAATGTTGATGTAGCAAGGAGAAGAAAGGTCTGAGAATTTTCCACTGTAAGCTTAAATTGTAACTTACTTACTCTTGTGATTGGATAATAATGACTGTAATATGGTGATGGTTATGATAGGCTATAGGCAAATGTAAAGGTATTGTGTATGGTGCTTATTGGTTGTTATGTGTTAAGATACTCTGCAAAGAAAAGTATATAATGCTTTGTAACTTGAACAGAAAGTGGCTTCAGGTATGCCTACAGCTGGAGCTGGCAGCTGTAGGGCTGGCTCTGGATACCCACTCCCTGAAATGCTGTAACTTTGCCTATGCAATAAACAGCTTTCAAGAGAGCCGCCTGAAGTCCAGACATCCTTCGTGAAACTTTCTCCTATATCTCCCAGCACTACTGATCTATGATTAGGGAGAGGACTGGAAGAGGATCAGAGCTTAACAAGACAAATTTTCCCAGAACACATTAATTTTCTATAGCTTGATGTGAGAAAAGAGATTTCCATAACAAGGGTTAGATACATGGATAAACACCATGTGTTTTGGATCACTGATCTTCATTTCACACACAAAGCAGCAAAAAAACCTCAAAGGACACTGGTTCTGCTTATTTTAGTAATGGTCTCTGAAGGTCATGCAAAATTTTTCTAAGATAACTTGCAGCCACAATCACTGACTCCCTCTAGAAAGATTTTTTTTTTTACTTTTTTGTAAATCTTACTAAATAGTAAGCCAGAATTAAGCTGATAAATTGCCAGATCCAGCCCAACTCTGTACAGATTTTAGAAAAGCAACCTCAAGATTGGAAGGAATAAGATTTATTAAGTTTAATTATCCACAGCACAGAGTTTTCATTATTAACAGCACTTCTAAATGCAGCATAGGAAAAGGAGATGGTCTTCAGTCCTTAAAGCCTGTAGGAAATAATGGAATGGAAATAGTAGCTGGGGGGAACACATTCTGAACAGTGGAAAAATTCTCGGCTCACACCGAAGGTGGTGATTGATGCTTGTGTTGCATTGGCAAGCTCCTTTAGCTGCATCTGATTCAGAGCATGCCTCTTCTTACAAATTAGGTTTTGTTGTACAACCTGGCTGCTTCTAAATTTGAGGGAAACAATTATATCTATATCTATGCTGCTGCTCCAGGCAGAACACACTCCATTTTGTCCTTCACTATAGTAAATACAGAATTTTCATATAGTTTAGTGTAAACTGAGAACATTTTAAACCATGATAATCACAGGCGAGGACCAGAACAGACCACGTAAATTTAGCATAAATGTCACTTTATGTGTCTCTTCTCTCTTTTTAATCAAGGCTAAAGCAGAAAATAGGCATTGTTTGGTTTAAGAAAGGCTTTGGAGGTCCATGCTCCTTATCTTGAAAGTAGGATCACAAAGATTGATGCCTGTTAAATTTCACAGAATACAATGGAATCAGGGATATGAGGAAGTGTTTGGAATGACAAGCATATCAAGCATTTCCTAGAAGCATGGTGCTGGCATCAGAGACTGATAAGCTCCTATTCATAATGTATTCCATCAGAACTTGAAGGAAAGTGTGTTTTCCAATATAATACCGCAGAGGAATACAACTGTGGAAATTTGCCTCTAGAAACAGCTCAAAATATACTGAAGTACTCTACCATTTTGGAAAACAGTCTGAGCAAAAGGCTGTAACACGCCAGCACTTCTTTCTGGAGGGATGGATGATTGTTCAACTTGGAAGAGGTAAGCCCTCACCTGGACATACTATTATTGTTTCGTTCCATTTGAATCCATCAGTTCTATTTAAAATACAGATTTTTCCTTTTCTAAGGTCAGCAACAGGTCAAAGAGCCCACAGGCCATGTCCAGTGCTCTCTGGCTGGAGCTGCAGGTCATTTTGGTCAGTCCCTGGCAATGAGGTTGCAACAGGACAAGACACTGTGCAGTCCTCCCCTATTCCCCAAGGAGTGGTCTGAGTGAGCTGTTAATGCAGAGGGTAGGAACTGCTGTCATTGTCATTGGCAGGCTTATTATTCTTCAATTCTAGGAAAGGAAGACAGAAAATGAAAAAAAATGCTTGGCTCCATGTTTTAATTGTTATGCTGAAAATGCCAAACGCAATGGTGACTTCTGGCATTTAGACATAAAGAGTTCACTGGGGAGTAGACTGGGAACCATTCCCTTCAGCCAAGCAATCACATAGCAGACAGAGTAATATTCTTGGCAACAGTGACACAGCAGGGACAGAATCATACAAGTGATCCAAACAGTGCAATCCCAGTCTCACAGCAATTGGCAGGGGTTTGATGTTAACTTTAATATAGTCCAGATTTCATCCAGGGGACATTCCCTCCTGCCAAGTCAGTCGTACTCCCTGTGCATACAACCTATGATTTATTCCTGTTAATAGTCCAGTGAAAAGCTGTTGTCTTTGTATATATTAAACATCATTCAGAGAAAAAAGGATCTGTGCCACAAAGACAATGCTGAAAGGATACACCTGTTGTATTTGGAGGGAAATTATACCATCTCACATTTGAGATTTTAGCAAGCACTAATGCAAGAGCAGCAATGCACTAAGTACTGAGAGGAAGAAACTCAGAGATTAATAGAATGAAGATGATAATAGCCTCACATTTGAACAGTTTACCTTTCAAAGGCAACACAAGGACAAATTGCTTTGTGCAAGGGGAAAATTAGTTTCCAAATTGTGTGCTTTTTACAAAGAGTCAAATTAATTATTCAAAGCAGAGGCCCATGAATTCTCACAATTTAGTCATTCTGTTCTGACACACTCAGGCCCAGTGAACTGCTTCTTATCAACAGGAGTTTGGTAATGAGCTTAGACATATCAAATAAACTTTCTGGAGAATTTAGCAGTAAGCAGGTATGATATCCTAACAGGGGTTTTATTAGGCATTTCTCTGCACAATAATATATTAGCAATCACTGTGACGTTTTTCTGCCCTGAGGGATTTTGGCCTTGCTCATCTTTACAATTTGCTAGGAAATAAATTAATTCATTACAAAGGTCTAATCCAACATATGACTCTGTTTATCCTGGTTTGTACAGTAGCAGTTGTCTCAGAATTAATGAGAAGTGACATAAACACCAGAGAAGAAAATGCAGTCTTCATCCTGAGTGAATAGCTGTAATCTCTCCTCATCCTGCAGACTGTGGGAATGCAGTCTTAACTGCTCTGATCCTCACATCACAGATGATATCATCATGACAGAGTGAAAATATTCTTGTTGTCGCCTTCTCAGCAAGGCCAAAACTCTGAAATACAGAAAACACAGATATTATTTTTTTTTTTTAAATACAGCTTCCAACTTCAAATCCATCTCCAGAAAAAAAAAAGGGCTCAACACTAATAATTTACGTGAATTTTCTTGCTCGTATGTGAACTATCACATGGTTAATCTTGTACTGTTTACAGGGAGATTTATGCTGCAGAACCTAAGTCTTATTTATAGATGATCTACAACATGGAAGTGGCCTCATGCATGGTTTGTTTTAACATTTCATAAAATGGAAATGAGAGAATCTGTAAACACATTGTGGTTTTGGAGAGTCCAGATAAAGGCAGAAGTATCCCTCTGTCTTGGGGTGACTATGATGCTGTGTCCCCTATCACCTGCATATTGCCCAGACATAATCCTGTGCTCTTCTGTGCCTTTAAGTTTGGTCCGAGAGAAAGGGGGGAAAGCCAAGTGAGTTCTTCAACACAGTTTGTGTTCAAGGACACACACACTACCCTGCATTCTCACCTCTGCAGAGCTGAGGGAGAAGCTTCCTGCTTTTCCCCAGCTCTCAGGTCCTTTCTCAGGAGATGGAGAGTTAAAATCTTTTGCTTTTTAGCTAGCCTGGTAGCTGAGGTAAGAAAGTTTTCCTAGGACTGTGGCTTTTTCTTCTTCTCCTGGAACTGTTCAGCTTTGCTCCAGTCTGGAACATCATCACTGGGAGGCCCCACACCACGGCCCAGAGGGGCCCACGCTGCACCCCAGCTCCTGAGAGAGCAGAGGCACACCTACAGAAGTGACTCTGAGTCTACCACGTCTTCTCCACAGGAAGAGGTTTTATTATCAATCATTATTCTTTTTTTTTTTTTTTCCCCTCTCGTGCCTGCATGCATTCTGCTTGTTAAAGAAACAACTTTTCACTTTCCTCCAAGAAATTTCTTTCTGAACCTGGTGGGGGAGGGGCTGCTGAAACCTGCCTTCTATTAGAAGATATTAATCTCAGGATGTTTCCCCCTAATATGTCTCAAACCGAGACACCCTGAAATGGAAAAATAAATAAATAAATAAATAAATAAATTTTTAAAGTTAAGAGGAGGAACAGAAGATGAGAGAATAAAACAAAAACCAAGAAAGTTCTTATCTGAGCAATTACAGTTCAAAGTAAATTACCCTGACTTATTCATAGCACAGTCAGATTGTGATATTATAAACCACTTGATGGTAATCACAGGCCAACAGGATTAGTAGATGCTTGTAATGATTTTATTTTACACTATATAATAGCTATGGCAAGTCTAGAACTTTTTTACTCTAAGTATAAAATCAAATCTTATTGCGTTCTGCTGCATACTAAAAACACAGAAGAAGAAAACACAACACTATGGATGTTAAGAACTACTAATACAAATATTCTTTGTACTACAGTCTGCTTAAAAAAATATATAACAAAACCCCTGCACTAGGGAGTCTAAGCCTGTATAACTAACATGTTCAAAATCTCTAATAAAACTGAGTGGAATTTGGCCTGAATTGACAGAATCATAGAGTCCTAGGCTGGAGGGGACCTCAAGGATCATCTGATCCAACCTTTTCAGGTAAAAGCAAGATCTCTACAAGATGGCCCAACACCCTGTGCAGATGGATTGTAAAAATGTGCAATGTGGAATCCACTGCTTCCTTGGGGATGAGATTATTACAAAGATTTTTCTCACTGTGAAACATTTTCCACTTGTGTCCAGTTGGAACCTCCACAGGAGTAACTTGTACCTATTGTCCCATTCTGTCTTTTCCATGTGACTCCTTACACAAAGGGAGTTTCCATCTTCTTTTTAGCTGCTGGAACACAGTGATAAGATTTCCACTCAGCCTTCTTTTCTCAAGGCTGAACAAACCCCAATGGTTCAGCCTTTCCTCACTCAGCAGGCTTCCCAGCCCTTGCAGCATCTTTGTGGCCCTTCTCTGGATTCTCTCCAGCCTCCTTGTAAAAAAACAGTCAAGCACAGTATTCCAGAAGTGGCCTGACACGCACTCAGTAGAGTGGGATAGGGGCTCCTTTGTCTCTGCAGATGATGCACTTTTTGATGCAGTCCAGCACTGGGTCTCTTTTCCACAGCAAACTCTGTACACTCAGTGTGAGTTTGATGTCCACCAGGACCTCTGGGTCCCTTTCCACAGAGCTGTTCCCCTTCTGGGTAGATCCCGGCCTGGGCTGCCCTCCTGGATTATGATTTCCCTGGTGCAAGACCTTACACTTGTCTTTGCTGGACTTCATAAGGTTCTTGGCAGCCCACTCTTCCAGCCTATCCAGGCCTTCCTGCAGGGTGGCTTTCCCTTCCCAAGCAGCCATTTCCCTCAGTTTGGCACCACCACAGGCATCATCACGGTACACTTGACCCCACTGTCCAGATCACTTATGAAGGTAATTAACAGCTTTGGGCCCAACACTGATCCCTGGGGGACCCCACTTGTGAGAGGTGGCCAGCTTGGAAAGGAGCTGTTACCACCCCTGTCTGCGGGCAGCCCATGAGCCAGGGCCCCTGCAAAACACTTGTCCAGACCATCACACATCAGTTTCTCTGGGAGGAAGCTGCGAGAAACTGCATGGAAGGCCTTCGAAAAATCCAGATAGAAAATGCCCACCACTCACTCCACCAACTGAGCAGGATTGAAAGAGCAAAGCTGTAGTTTGGATACTTCAAGCAGCTAAGAAGATCTATGGATACAGAAGTATTCACCTTTCTCCTAGAAGAAACTGAGATACTGATGTGATGACCAAACATCTGCTAAATGCCTTATGGGTACTATTACTGTCAACAGGTAAACTAAGAAAATAAGACTTAGAATTTTCAAGCCCCTTCATGAGTGCTAACTTGTCAGTACATTTTTAGGAAACATTTAATTCCTCCCTGGGTTTAAATTACAGCTTCAAGCAGTTCAAGAAATTGTTGGAGGAAGTTCAAAAGCAGTCATGACAAATCACCTTGTTAGAAACAGTACCTCAGAATAATAATTCTTGCACTGATTCAGGCAGAAGCCCTTCTATCTCCATATTTGGGATCCATGCCTTCAATGAGGTTCTGGAATAAGCCATTTGTGTTATTCACAAGTTCAAATTAGCCTCATTAGAAGTCTAATAAATTATGATGCCAGTATGAAGGTATACTTGCTGCTCTGTCTATGACACTTTTCATAAATATTTTCTCATGCAGAAGAATACACAACATCTACGGAAAATTAGTAAGAAATGTGAATTACATTTGTGTTTTTCTTATTTTCTTCTAACAGGGTTAAGGAGACATGAGAAAGACTGATTATGTTGCAGGAAAACATGCATAATTAATTCATTCCAACAGCACACAGGTAGTATTTGCACAATTGTTCTGTTTCTGCTGTAGTTAAAATAGTGATCTCAAATACACAGTTATCCTTTAGAAGGTAAAATCCATAAAAGGACACTTAAATTTATCTAAAGGTTGTAATAGTGGACCAAAACTGTAAAGAATATAGCTCATCTGACGGATAAAAGTCTTCACAGTACCACAGGACATCTGGGTGGGAGAACTGAGTAGACATCAAGGAACTTTTCCCACTAAAATAAAAGGTTCTCTTTCATTACAAACAACTAAATTCACAACATATAACAAATATACTGTAGTTCACTGTGTCATCAACATTTTTCAGTGTTCAGATAAGGGATAAAGATTAAATTATTTTTATTTTCAGTTGCAAATTTTTTGCCAAATATAAAATATTCAACCATGAAGGCAGTCATTAGTCTCCTACTGTTGTGGTCTGATTAATTCTTATCATATTAAACAGAAATTCATTATATCTCTCCATATCACAAGTCCAGCTGAAGGAGTTAAGTGGCTGACAAAATATCTCTGAGAATGGTTATAAATTACTCACCCTAAAAGAAAAATAAAACAGCTATGCAAAACTGACTAAATCCTCAATATATTTAGTATAACTTAGAAATATGCAGCAAATTAGTCAATAACCTTCATGTCAACCTGCTGTTCCCCAAATTTTTGCACAGAAACTTACCTCTGAAATGCAAATGTTTGATTAGTTTTTAATGGTGATGGTTTTTTTCACTACATCTGTCTCCATTATTTTCTCCATTTTTTTATAGCTAAAAAGTAATTGTCTATTCAAGAGCTTTCTTTGTCCTTCCTTCTGTTTTTTATTTCCCTCTTTAAAAGCACAAGATTCAGCAAAAATGTTCAGCACAATTTACCTGAGTATGGACGCACTACAGGGGCAGTCCTCAGTCATTTCCTCTTGGGACAGATGTTCCAAAATTTGATGGCTCAAGTATGAAGGAAGAAGCTGGTACTAAGCTGACTCTGTGGGGCATTGTTTAAATGTATGAACAAGAGAAAAGAAATGCATGTTGCTCTGGATTTCAGTAAATAGCTGATAGCAGGGAATGGGAAGCATTACATAGCAGGAATTTAGACATTTTATGACTCTGTGATGCACGTGCTGTTGCGGGAGGAAAAAACCAAACCAAACCAAACCAGTCCTCTTTTCATAACTTTGAACAGCACTGGTCTCTGCATTTGTTTCTTACGTTATTCTGAAAACATCCTTCAAATTAAATGATACTACTACACTAGTTTTCACTCCTCCTACATGTTTTCCTCCTTTAAGTATCTAATGACTGTGATACCTGTTAAAACTTCACAGAAATGCATTAATTTTTTTTTCTTCCTCCCTAGGACAGCAACTAATTGAAAATATTTGAAGAAATGTAATTTTTTTCTCCCATTAAATTTGGTCTAAATAGTAAAAATATCGCATCATTGCTGTTGAACTTTTCTCTAACATGTAGTCGTTCATCATCAGACAGATACAATGTCATGGCCTTGTGAAGGACCCAGCATAAGCAGGATTTGTCTGCAACATACTGACTTTTGGGACTGGAAAGGTGTGACTGGAAGAGAGAGTCTCACAGAGGTGGGGCAGCACTGTTCTCAGCCAACTTCCTTTTCTACTTTGAGACTCATGCTCAGTGCACCTGCATCAGCTCCCCCCACCCCAATTCACTTCCTGAAGGGCTCAGAAGGACTGGCTGTGCACGCACAAACAATATGGCACAAAAAGTCCAGTTACATAAGAGGTGTGCACTGGCTTATCTATGAAAGGAAGTGAATCTGTCCCCCTTGCTCTCATTTTCCTCCCTCTCTCTTTGTCTTGTTCTCGTTGTAGTCCCCACATCTGGGACCATCCATACATCAGTACGAACACAGGATCTAAGGAGTAGTGATCTTTTTTCTTCTCTTTCTATTTTTATGCCTTTCTTTCCCTCCTCTCTTGCTTTATCTTCATGAAGCAAGGCCATCATATTCTACTCTTTACTCTGTAGTGAAGTTTCTTGTGAGGTTTGAGGGCTTTTTGGTGATATGAAGAATTCAACATCAGGTTGTGATATTGGGCCTAACCTTTATCTTTGTATACATGCATAGGCACAAAAGAAATGTTCTTGGTAATGTCCCAGGGAAAAAGAAAGTTAAGGGACAATAATGATATAAATTTTGCACTACTGAACAGGCACTACACTCATCTTCCACTGTTTCCCTCCATCAGACTAATATTTCTTCCCCGACATTAGCTGTAGGGGAAAGCTTACGTGGTGTTGGCTGCACATAGAGAGGTATTGTAAGAGGAGAGCATGAGTCATATAAAGGCAGTACAGATAAGCAGGCAACATATCCCTGGTTAGAGCTGAGGTCTCAGGGATTGGACTTGAGTTGTAAAGCCCCCTTTATGGAGCGAATGTATGAAAATTAATAGCTAAACTCCCTGAAGTTCAACAGGGACAGGCTATGGATTTTGTAAAGGAAAATAAACTTTGCTTTGATGTTTAAACCTGAACCTTAACAGCAGAGCTGCAACCAGATCCCTCAGTTGCAAGGAACAAATTCCAGTTACCAGATGGACACAAGCCTCAGTGACCATGGGCAATTTGTATATTCCCTGTTCACACCCATATTTGGTGACTATGTCTGCCTTTTCATGACTCAGCAACATGGTGAAGTTTTGGAAGGGCCGCATGCTGGATTTGGCTTTTTATGATAACTTCTGCTGATAAGCATCTTGCTTCTCTTCTTTGATTCCTTCCAAAGGCAATGAAGAGGTTCAAAGCCTTACACTGTTGAACTTTAACTAGCAAACTAGTTTCCCTACCTTTTAAATTTTCATTACGTATCCATGAACTGATGAACTCTGATGGGTCATAACCTGCTCACCATTGGAATAGTATCATCATCTGTTGACATTGGTGCCAGAAGCCAAACAGGGTGGGATGCGTTTGGACAGCAAAGCATCCTCTTCAGAAACGTAAGCTCATTACAGAGATAAAGGTATTAAGCAAAGAATTTGAACTGATTCAAAAATTGTTTCTTTCTGAACTGGGCCCTGGTGTCTATTTCTCCAAGCAATATCTACTGGCTATAATTTTATATGTTAGTTTTAAAAAGGTAAGTTGCAACAGATCAACAACACAAAAATTATATTTATTATGCTATGCTTAGAATCACTAACAATTTGTTAAACAGATGTTGCAACTGTATGGAGTAAAAACTGAAGAAACTCTGTATCAGAATAATAGCAATTCATTTGCAACTTCAGTTGTTCTCACCTGTTTTTATATTAAAGAAACTAAATAGCATTTTGAAGGTCATTTTTTAATATTTCAATGCAGCCAGGCTGATGAGGAAGGACAAACACTTGAAAATGAAGTTATACAAGGTGCTTGAAGATAGAAATTGTTTCCTTAAAGTGTTTAATCATGCTTTTCAAAACCACTTCCTCTGGTGACCTAATCACATAAATCATAGTAAAAGGTTAAAGACAAAGTTCAATTGCACCAAATTATATGTGATAGTTTCCCTGACACGGATTACTTTCCATTAAAGAGTGAAGTCATTCCACTAAATAATCATGCTCTTTGCATGGCCTCTGGAATGAAAGCTGATACTTTGTCACACACTTGTATGGATGGACTTCTTGGCTGCTTAAAACTCTGCTACATGGGAAAATAACAACAAATAATATAGCCACTGTGTTCTGGAAAGTAATCACTTAAGTCATTACTTACTCCATGCAACGAAGATGTTACACGCGACTTACGATTTCTGCAGAAATTCCTCAGAACTCTGCTTGATTTACAACAGGGGAAACCAAAGCACAGAATTACAATGGAGAACATGGAGCTGAGAGATGTCCCACTCTCAGACTTATGCACTGCACCATCTTCCTCCTTCCATGCCACAGCAGAGGTGGTTCTACTGCAAACAACTTGCTCATATGTATTTATTTTGGGTCACATCCTTGTGTTTAGTGGGTTACAGTTTGGAGAGCTAAAGGCACCTTGCTTCCAGGGAACTGGTAAAAGGCAGTCACCACATTGTGCTGGCTGTAGAGGATACTCCTCAAGTGTCAGTCCGACTGCCCTTTCTGAAAGCCGAAAAATTTCCCATCTTGTGAATAATCAAAGAGAAGAAAAGAAAAAAAAAAGAAAATAAAAGAAAAAGAAAAGAAAAAGAAAAGAAAAGAAAAGAAAAGAAAAGAAAAGAAAAGAAAAGAAAAGAAAAGAAAAGAAAAGAAAAGAAAAGAAAAGAAAAGAAAAGAAAAGAAAAAAAAGAAAAGAAAAATGATGTTAATTTAAAAGCAGATAAAGAAATAAGAAGCAAGGGGAAGCAGTAAGCCAGAGCTGGCAAAGGCATTACACTCTCCTTATATTTAACAGCAGCAACCATATGAACCTAAAGAAGCTTTCATTGCATACATCTTAAAAGATATTGAATACTAGTCAAAGGATTTGGCAGCTGCAAACTACATGCAGGCCCACAAAAAGTGGCAGAAACTGTGTGGTTATGACAGAAATACAGATCCTCCATAAGATTCTCACCCAGAATTACTTTACAATTTATTATTCAAAATACAATCTTTAGATTTAAAGGTCAGCATTCAGTCAAAGGAAACTGGATGGGGTTCTTATCTCTGATGAATGCTCTAATTTTATGTTCTCCTCTCATGAGGTAAACAACATTTTATCAGTTCAGATAATGCTGTACATTCTAAACAAAAAGATAGCCTTCAAATGTATGTTTTAAGGAAGTCTATCTATCTTAATATATACTTCAAATAAACAAGGCCACTTAAAGATATTGATGAAGCATTTGAAGCTATGTTTTTATAAGTTTTTATACAAACTTCCTTAAATTTCTACATCATCAGTTACTATGTAAAAACATCCAAGATCAATCTTTCTAAAAAATCAGTACCAGATATCTGCAGCATCCAGGAGAAAAACTGATGCGTACAACCACAATAATTTCAGGACCAATTGATGACAATTTTTTTTTCCATCTAAACAACACGGAGGGGCTTCAGTGCCTGTAAAAATAAGCCAACACACTGAGAGACAACCAGTTCTCTGCTGGTAGCCGGCTAATTATCAAGTAGTTTCAGTAGAGTACTGTAATTCTGAACAGTTAATTAGGAACTTTATAATGGACCAGGTTCTCCTCACAGGTGGGAAGAAATCCGGCATAATGAAAGGAAGTTGCTATTTCAGGAGGGGAGGGGAAGAAAAGAAAGGGGAAGGGAAAGGGAAAGGGAAAAAATTTAAAACTGCAGGCCCAAAGTAGGTAGAAAGAGATTTGAACAACATCTGCAAGTTAGTGTCTTAACATGTAACTGGCAGTTTGGAGTGCTGAAAAGCAGACACTTTGGTGTCCATGTATTTGAAAGATTATTAAGTCTTGGGTTTAGACTAGTGCAAGTGCAGGGAGCAGGAGGCAGCAGAGGACAGGTAAAAATGCCTGGGACATATTTTGTTGATTAACTTGGATCATTTTTTAAAGTTGAGTCCCTCTCATTCTGTCATCAGAACTAATAGATTGAGCAGTCCTTTACTCTAGTAAAAGTCAGGATTTAATTCACCTTTGATGCACACTATCTGTGACAAAGAAGTGTCAATATCGACATGCCTCTAGGTAAGCTGGCAATTAAGTCTTTCTCTTCTCTGTTCAACATTTTCCAGTATAGCTACAAGAAGGAGATTTAATGAATTACAAGCCTTGTTTTTCTCTAATGCAGATGTGCTCTTCAAGAACTTGTTCTTCAAGTTCTCTCTGCTTCTTTTCTCCTTCTTTCTGCTTGGCATTTTCAATATCCTTCTCAAATATTTTTTACTGAATTTATGTGTATTTTTTAAAGTAAGAAACAGTCAACACCCTCTGGAAGCCATTCTGCTGTTGTGTCTGGCTGGGGAGGTAACTCTGCATTCACGGTTAGCTGCCTACAGGCAGACTCGAATTCTAACATACCCCTTAGTACTGCCAGAGGTCCACATAGTTTTCCAAGTGGGATTACAATTAAAGCAAGCCCCTTTGGCATAACTTCTTAAGAGCTTGTTTTGGCCATAGAGGTATTACTTCAAGAGATGAACTGTAGTGTAAGAGAACATGTTGGAACTGGTGCTAGCACCACCACAAAGATTATTTCCACCGATGGGTTTCCCTCAGTGTTGCAGTGACCACTACTGTCCACTGTCCAAGCTAGCTCCAGCGGAGTGCGGGAGGAGTGGGGAGCAGCCGGAGGCAGGGAGCGGAGCACAGGCTCCAGACACTGTAGCAGCCAGCAGCCCTCAACGACGGGAGAGATAAAAAGTAGCGAGGAGGCTTGCCACAGAAGATAATTCAACCGCACCAGAGGATACCCACAGAGGACAAGCCCAGAGCAGCTTCGGGCAACACCTTATAAGGGGAGTCATTACAACGGGGATGGCTTAACAGGGGACCAATAGGGATCTTCAGGGGAGGGATATGGCCAGGGATAGACATTTCCTTGGGCCAATAGCCTCGAGGAGTGGAGGGAAAGGGATCACATGCCCCAATGGAGGGGTCCAGGTTTAGGGGATTTCCAGAGGGGAGGTATCAGAAGGGGCAGGATCTCAGGGGATTGACAAGGACCACATAAGGATAAACAGGGAGGGCTTAGGTGATCGACACTGAACTTTCAGGAATAACGGGAGGGGTTTGGGTGATTGATGGGGAACCGACTAGACCAAGGGGAGGAGAACAACCATGTAGGGAGCATTGGGGGAGCGGCTTGGATCTGGGACAAACCAACTGGGAATGGAAGTAGGGAAGGTAGGGATGAACCATTGGGGTACAAAGAATATACAAAGAACATATAAAAACACAATAAAAACATCGCATCACCACACCTCAGCATCTTCCACACTACACACATAAGCCACGTTTCCTTGGTGGTTGTGCGAAAGCACACTTGGCATGACCTTGGCCTCCTTGAAAAATGGAAATTTGTGATTCAAGCAGATGCCTGCAAAGACACCCAAGAAGTCACAACTAAGTATTTACACCATAAGAATTCTTAATGTAAAATTTGCATACAGTGATATTTCAGCAGCTGAACATCCTAATCTTTTTTATCCCTGAGTAAAAGCCCCACTCCCCCCCACCCCCAACTATTTAATCTGGGATGCAGCCTTAAAACCATAAAAGTACCTTTTTCTTGCTTATTAGTGGGAAAACTTATCCAGCTTCAATCAGGAGTAGCAAGTTGAACTCAGGATCTTTCCCCAGCATTCCTGTACATATTAACCAAATGAAAATATTCTACCTTCTTTTCAGGTTAGCTGAGCAGGCTCCAGAGCACCTAACTAGATTTTCTGTCTCAGAATAGAGAAAAAATGGTCAAGGTTTGTTTAGAGAACACTCTTGGCTGATTGTTGTTAAAATTAAACTTAGAGCCAACATCAATTAAGACATAACAAAGGAGTTTTCCAGTCCTGCTAGACAAGAATCTTGGATCTCCCAAATTAGCCAGCAGCAAGTCTCTACAAAAAAGTACCATGGCCACACTGAATCCTAGCCCTACTAAAACAATATGAAACTGTCAGCATTTCAGTGAGACCTGAATTTCCCAGCTGAGTTCAGGTATTTCAAGATTATATTTGATTCTGGAATTTCCCATATTCACAGCCATTCAGGTGCAGCTAAGCAGAGTACACATGACTTTTAAGAGAGTGACCTTTTCCTCCCTGGTTAATGAGACAGGTTTTTTCAGTGCTAGCCTTGAACAGAAGGTCACTCTGATCAGGTTGACAACTGGTACTGTAAAACAAGTAATAACACAGAAAGCTGTAAATATTGCATTTGATCCAGCTACAGCTGCCTTCACATAAGGGTTACAACCTTGATTTTTCTACCCACTTGCAGCAAAAATGTTCAAAGTATCAGTGCATGGTGAGCAGCCAGGCTTCCTCACAAATGTTGAATATCTAATGTATTTACACAACCCTTGCAGACAAGCCTGCAATTACATTTTTCACTGACATTTGCACTCATTATGCTCTAATATTGTTAGGTTATGAAAATATGATGTTTAAGGTAATGAAGAGAACGCTGCCGAGGACACCATGTTGGGATAATGAACTAACATGGTTTTCAAACTGGTGTTTGCTCCCATTACTTGGCTTTGAAAGTAACTACAGAGAGAGAACAAGACTGCAACTTCCAGGCCCTCTTAGCAAGCACACATTCACCTTCAGGTTTGAAACTGACTTTAGACAAGCCAGTGGGGCGGGCATCAATCTTCCACACCATGTGCATTCCAGTGATTATCAGTGAGAATCTTTTCACTGCATTCAGATCCCTCTTTTTCAACCAAAAGCTTTTAGGTGTCTGGAACATTAGAGGAGACAATTGGAAAATTTGGCTTACCATCATCTTTTATAAATAGCCTTAAGTTCCTCTACCCCTAATTCAAAGTGAATCAAGGAGATAGAGACAAGAACAATGTGCATTCTGCCCACTTCCCTTAAAACAATTATAAGGTCAAGAAGAGACAAAATAAATTAACAAATTTCAGAAAAGGTGATTCGGAAGGACATTAATGGTAGGTAGCAAGCTACCGAAACTCTGTACTATTTTATGCTGCCTCCTCTATTTTTGTAGTTGTTTCCCATTTAAATTTTCTGTAGATGTGGCTCAGGCAGTAGCTTAAATATATGGGAAGTCAAAATTTCTTGCCCTGACACAGGAACAGTTTTGACTGCAATTCTCTCTATATACATGTGAGTAAATTACTCAGAATATTTAGAAATTTAGAAATACTTCTGTTGGGGTTTTAGTTTAGTTTTAGTTTTTTTCCTGTTAAAGGAATTTTCTCCCATATGCATGTTGCTAGGGGACAAATAGCTGTACTTAAGAAAGACAAAAAGGGAGTGGGGCGGGCCTGGCTACTTTCTTGTCTACACCTGGGTGTGGGGGCAGTTCGCTCTGAGCGTCTGGAGAGAGAAGCTGCAGAGAAAGGAGCTGCTGCTTCTTTCTTTTTGGCCGTTCTTCTCTTCCTGCTGGAAACAACGCCGGGACCCCAAAAGCCGCTTTCCCTGCCCTGCTGGAGGCCGAGCTGTGGCTGCCCTGCCCCGCTGCTGATGCTTCGAGTTTTCGCTACGCTGTAGCCCTGCTCGCCCTGCCTGCCTGGGCATCCGTGGGGTTCTCCCATCTGGATACATCTCGCCTGCCACCCGGGATTTGCGTTCGTCCCTGCCGCTCTAGCCTGCCGCTCTAGCCTGCCGCTCCTGCCTGCCGTTCCCAGCCTGCTGTCCCTGAGAGTCCGGGATCGGCTGCCCAGCGGTTTGTGAAGCCTTTGTCCCATCCCTTCCCGGGATCCCAGGCCGCCATTGCCCGCGTGTTTCCCGAGCTCGCTCCGGAGCGCCCCCTGCAGCCGCGGGGGAACCATCGCACCTGCCCTGCTCACCGGGAGCCGCCAGCGCCCCTGCCGGCTGCGAGCGGAACTGCACCCGAGGGGAAATAGCCTGACAGCCGAGAAGGCTGGCACTGGGTTTGTGATTGTTTGCTGTTACTGCCAGAGTTATTGTTGTTTGTTTGACTGGTTATACACATAGACATATATAATAGTAAAGAACTGTTATTCCTATTTCCCACATCTTTGCCTAAAGGCCCTTGATTTCAAAATATAATAACTTGGAGGGAAAAGGCGTTATATCTGCCACTTCAAGGGGGGCTTCTGCCTTCCTTAGCAGACACCTGTCTTTCAAAACCGAGACAACTTCACAGCTTCACAAGAACTGCATGGAGAGCTCAAAGATTCAAAATTCACATGCGCTCGTGCTACACACTTGGGCACTCAAATGTGCATCCTTGATCTGCACACCTCTACTCCCATATCATCAGGTCCTTCATTCTAATCTTCCAATGCACATTGAATTTCAGCCATTTCAGTGGCATCATGCCCATGTGGAGCAGGAGGCATTGCTTTAAATTGGTCATGTTCCATTTCAAAAGACAGGAAAGCTCTCTGCTCACCTCTCTGTCAAGTTCTTACTTATCAGTTTTTCCTGAAGAGGTAATTCTCCAAACTTCAACAGCGTTGGCAGCAGAATATAATTTTTGAGTCTTGGTTCATTTCTATGTTGCCACTGTGGTGTGGAAGATGAACCCTTTCAGGTTTCTCTACATTAGGCAGGGTGCCCAGAAGTGGTCACTCTGTGAGCTCTTCTGTACCTGTGATATTCTGTCCTAGCTTACACATTATGACATATCCCATAAAGGCCCAGGGTTCTCTGGGTTCATCTGAGCAGATTAGAGTCTCAAAGAGATTCACACATGTGCACTGATACCAATCAGTCATATATGCGCACATTTAGTAGGTCCAGTGGTGGGAGCCTATTGCTTTCAAATCATTTAGCTGGACTGGTCTTGACACTGTGGGTAAAAAACTGTGATGCACTCAGAATCTAAAAACACAAGAGGTACCAAAAGTAGTTTACAAAATCTAGCACAACAGGAAAAAAGACTTACTGGGAGGACTGCTTGTGGGAATAGCTTCTTGTGAGTATAACACTTTCAAGTTCTGTCAAACACACTTTTATAATACAGTGTGAATTTTTGTACTACATTCTTTCGTCTGCTGTATTATTTTTGCTTGGCTTGCCAGCCCTTCACCAAAGATTTTTCACTTTTTATTCTGAGTCATCATAACACCTATTACAATGAGTAGATGTTCACTAAGCTGGAAAGACATTATTTGTTCTAACACTATGTGACGATTTGTTGTTAGGTTTAATAGATTCTGAGCTTCAAAAAAAAGTGCATCCCTATGTGTTACTCCAGTTCTTTGCTGATTTATAGCAGCATAGAGTCAGCTTGCAAACACTGGGCCCATTTATACAGCCTTAGGAAATAAGGTTTAAGACAATGTTTTATACTTCTCCCAGTGCTGTCTGACTTGGCAGTTCAGCATGTTGTGTAAGATTTTTACTCCCATATCTCTGTTGTGGTTACATCTGAAACATTTTTTTCCCCTGACACACGTCTGTCAGCTCTAATGCTCATGTTACAATACAGCTGAGAGGATATTCTCCGTGATGCAGGGGAGCAGGAGAAGATCTATGTATCTTGTAAATCATCAAAACAGTTCTTCATACATCACTATTACATTGAGAAAATACTCATCTTTAACTCTGATTGACCATAATGAAGGTAAAGGCCACTTAGCACTAGTTTGAGGCACCCGATAGATGAAAGGACTGGTCCCTACAGGTTTCACCTTTCTGCAGGACTCAAGGAGAGTGTATGTCAGTAAGTGCAAAGGGAGATGAACCAAACTTCAAACAACCTGACGTCATCTAGAACAGGAAATAGTTTCTTTCACATCTCCACTTCAAAATGTAACCAACTTTAGGAAAAAAATGTTCCACAATCCAGTGTAAAGAACTCTACATAAAATGAGATTAAATCATAACACTGTAACAACTGAAGCATATGGGGATAAAGTGGGTCAAAACATAAACCAAATAACACAGCTTGTTTCCACACTAACCAGAAGATTTCCAGAAAATGCTTTCGTTTTCGAGATAAGCTGTTGCTAGTATCTGAGTGGTATATTTGAGTAGTAAAAGTATGAGCATAATTTTTTAACCATTGTGTGCTGCTTCAGAAACTAACACTTTCTACTCAGTTCAGGGTAATAATCTTGTTGGTATCTGTTTTTCTTATTCCCAAATGTTACATTCTACTACCTTTTTAAAAGAATAAAAGAAAATGTATGAAATAACCCTATAGGTTTTAGGTATATAGGTAAACCCTAGACTGCAAAGAAGAATATCATGCCAACTTATTCTTACTGGTGCTATTAGGTTAGAAGATGAGAGCTTCTAGGTGAATGACACCCACCCATAATAACCACATTGAGGCAGAACTCATTAATTAAAGATGAGGTCTGCTTTTATTCACTTCTGGTGTGAGTTGAACAACCCATGGCATTTCTTTAACAAGAAAAAGGTATTTCTTGCCTCTTCAAGTAAAATAAAAAAGTACGTGCCATATTCTTATACAAGCATAAATCAGAACAGCTTCACTGGTATCCAGTAGAGTGTAACTTATTATAACTAAGAATACTATCCACCAAAACATAGAACAACCTTGCATGATCACAGAGTTTATACCTGCTGCATTGAAAATGTCAAGTAGTATTTTTTCTATGGAAAACATAACTAATTTTCAACTCATAGTGTTGGAAAAGACCTCCTCTAACTATTTCTTATAAAGGAAGGGACCAATTTGCAAATTTGCACATTTATGGAATTGATGTGTGGCTCAAAGTTTTACTGATACTTTTTAAGCAAGAGTAGGAACAAAAATAAAACCAGGGAAAAAATTATTGACTGTATCTTCTAACCCAATTAAATTAGTTATGTGGCTTAACTGAGAAAAGTCCACCTCCAAAATACAAATTTTGCACCCTGAATCCTAGAGAAGTTTTTACTTTTGGTATGATCTCTGTGGCTTAAACTTATTTATAATTTTAAACACAAACTTTTTGACAGTCTCTTTTTTTCCATGAAAAATGAGTTCATTACTATCCTGCTGACCACCTACTTACTTTATTGTATAACAGCACATTGCTCCCTATCTGCCTTCCCTAGTAATATTCAGTTTAAGTATAACAGATATACCAGATATTGCAATGAAGTGCCTACTTTAAATGGAGCATTATGTTTTTCTGACTTTGGTAAAATATGTTTCAGAATCGAACATAAGAGACTTTTCTGATTCCTGCAATGGGATTACCCTAGACCAGGACTGAAGTTCCAAATACTTCAGTCATTCTATCACTCTTCACTTCAAAAAAACCTTCCAACTTTTGCAGACTGCTGCAAAAAATCCAGTGGCCCATTAACATAATTCCATTACTTGATATACCAATATCATTTATGTTAAGTGGAATATTTTGTATATAAGCACATGTGTGCAAAAGCAGGTAGATAGGTAGGAATATAGATACATTGAAAGACATTCTTCCAGCATTTCTATTTTTCAACAAATCAGCTGTGACTTTTCTGCATTTAACAGTTTAATGCATCTTGTACTTACTTATGTAGAGAAAATGTAAATGAAAATTAATAGTTTATTATGCCCAGTAGAAAAGCACCTCAGATTATATAGCTCATCGAATTCATTACTCCAAGCAGAGTGCTTGGATGAACTTTAATGTTCAAATCTGACAGACGCTTTGGTGAGGGGATATGAGCTTTTCAGTTTGCTCCCTCACAACCTGTGTCCTCTGAATACTTTTTCAGTAAAAGACCATTATCTTAGAGGGTTTCAGAAGCAAGTGTTTTAAGAAACTGTTTCTTAAATTGTAATATTCAAGACATCATTTTCTAATATCATACAGTCAGACCCACCACATCTTTCCTTTCTCAGCTGTTTTAGTTTGCTAGAAAAGCTGCCACTGCTGAGGGGGAGGGTAATTATAGTTCACTAGAAGAGAAAATGAAGTTTTCTAACCTTGAAATGGATCTAATTTTTGCATTCTTTGGGGGTCCTTCCTTTTGCCTTTCCTTTCCTTTTTCCTTTCCTTTTTCCTTTCCTTTTTCCTTTCCTTTTTCCTTTCCTTTCCTTTCCTTTCCCTTCCTTTCCCACCCTGCCTTCCCCTTTCCCACCACTGGTGCTCTCCCATCTAAAAGCACAAGTTCAATTTCACTTCAATTCAGTACTGTTAGCATGACACTGAGCAGAATTAATAAATCCACCTATAATTTACTAAAGTCTTTCACAGTTCTCCTCTCAGCCAGTTCACCTCTCAGCCAGTTCACATGGCCTGTACTTTTAAAAAATGCTTCTGTCACCTGGAATGAGAGGATACAAATAATGGACAAAGCAGGATGAGAGTGACTGTGTTTCATGACCGAACTCCTAAGAAGCTTTATGGCAGGCATCACCAGCACCATCCTATTTCACCACAGCTCAAATAAAGCACTGACTTATGGGACTGCTGACCCTCACCCTAATTAGTAACAACTTTAAATCAGAAAAGCTACCTAAAACAAGGGGTCTGCCCCCTGAATTACAGGGCATGGCTCTTGAGAGAAATCACAATGAACCCAAACCTCTCAGAGGGGTCAGAAAAGGAGGAGAAGCACAAATGGTTTCATGCTTCCTAAGACTGCATCACAGGTCTATTATGGAGTTTATTCTTAGGGCACATATTCTCCATGGCACTTTGTTTTGACCAGCAACAATCTCCTTGGAATTAGTCACTTGGCAATATAAGGAGCAGGAATGTGGCCTTGTCATGGGTTAGCAAGCATAGTCCCATAAGTGATTTTCTTGCAAAGAGGTGCTTACAGCTTCCTCTGTGACCTAACAGAACCTATCAACTGGCTAGTTTGAATATTGACAATTTTTTAAGCCACTTAAAAATTTTGACCGCCTCTGTGGTCCACATTTAAGAATGGACAAACCTCGGGAAGCTCTCTTGCTTCCAGCCTTGGGACAGGTAACTGGGCTCAACCCATGCAGCCCGGCGGGGCCAGGCCGGGCACAGCCATCCTGGAGCCATGCGGCCCTGTTCCATCCGCGGCCCCCCCACTGCCCTGTTCCATGCAGACAGTGCCACCCAGCTTCCCCCCTCTCCAGTGTGGCCAAAGATTCAGCTGATGCTGCCCCACTGCCCGGCAAAGATCATGTGACCAACAGCGATAAGCGAAATTCCAGCTGCAAGGCCCGGCTGAGATTAACCCTTTTAGTGCTGTAAGTTTCCTTCAGAATGGATGAAGCCTGCAGACATTAAGTAAAGAAAGAAGAGCTGAAAACCTGAGGGAGGAGAAAGCAGAGATGCTTAAAATCTCAAACTGTTGTAAAGCTATGGCAGTGATAGACTATGATATATCAGAGTACCTGTTGTAATTTCATGAAAGCATGGGGGGCTGGAGCGTTCAAACTGTACTTGTGAGCAAAAAGCACCTGTGCTGGAATAAGCAAATGCTGAAGCAGCTGTAATTTGATGAAAAATTTGAACAGGGAGAGATGGAAGCGATAAGGACTCTTGCTCCAGTCAGAAGGAGAAGACCTCTGTTCCTAGAGATGCTCCCAGAGATAGTCTTAGAGATGAAGATGATGGGGACCCATTCGCTCCCAGGGAAGGGGAATGGCTCTATTCCTAGAGATGAAGATGCTCCCAGAGACGGGTGAAGAGAACTTTTGTTTTTGAACAGATCAACCTTAAAATGGTACCCCAGTAGCTCAAGACTGGACCCTCAAAAGCAGTTGTGGGAAAAGCTGTAAGTGGGGGGGAAAGGGACCTCACATGCAAGCAGAGAACCAACATGGTATCTCGCTGTGATACTGAGCCATGAGAGAACTGTTTCTTGTGGAGATGTCTCCATAGCATGAGCAAGAGAGACTCCTCTTCCTAAGTGAACTGAACAAGGTTATTATGGAAGTGGTAAACAGACTGAAAATCTCAAGGGTTGTCTTTTTACACTGTCAGTGGGAGAAGGGAGAAAGGTGGGGCGAGGAGAAGTGTTCTGAAGGTGTAGTCTGATTTTGTTTTTCTTTCTTTTAGGTCTGTCAATAAACTTCTTTATATTATTTTAAGTTTTGTGCCTGCTTTGCTTTCTCCTAATTTTTATCTCACAGAAGGTAAATAAGTAATGAGTATTTTGGACCAAACCACTACAGGCCTCCAGCTTATTTGACTATTACATTTCCAAAGGAAAAAAAAAAAGTGAATGAAATTTAAAATAAATATGTGGTTGAATACATAGGATGTTCATCCAGCACCAGATGCTTTTCCCATGCAAGGCATGGTAGGAAGCACTGAAAGAAGAAAAAGAAGGGAAAAGGCTTTTACAGAGTTACTCACGCCAGAAACAGGAATTACCTTGTAATCTAGCTAATTCACAATGATGGTAAGGTCAATTTATTGCTTATTCAGTGTCTGTATTTTACATTCTGCATAGTGGTCCTGGTGACCTTTGTGCTGCATGCTGTAAAAAACTACAAACAACAAAAACACAAACAAACAAAAAACCCACCAAAAAAAAAAAACCAAACAAACAAACCCCACCAAAAAAAACCCCAAGAAACCAAAAAACCAACAACACAAAAAAAGAGAAAAAAGGCCTTACAGCAGAGAAAAAGATGTTACACTGGTTGTTTGAAAAGGAGCAATATCCCTGAGGATGAAGCACAGTGATGTGGATTGTGCCTGCTAGAAGTGTCTTCTGACAGATTCAGAAGAAAGACGATAAATCAAAAAATCACTTTTCAAATACATGTTGTGTCTATCATACCTGATTTTAAGTTCAGTAGTACCGAAAATTGAAATAAATTAAAAACAAAAGATAAGAAAATTACAGAGGTGCCCATTGTGTCCCTGCAACAAAAATGTGTTGAAAGCAAATTCTTAGAGTTGAATTGGTTCTCAAAACAATGAAATATGTCCACCAGTCCTACAATATAAAACAGAACAGAAGTGCTAAAAAGTGAACACTTAAGCTTCCTTTTTAAATAACTGAATGATTTGACAGATACATCACATCACCCATGGTTGCTTAAACTACTCAGAGTGAAAGCTAAAATTAGCTTTAACTTCAGACTTTCCCTGAAATCTCCAGATGAAATAAATACAATCTCCTTGCATCTAGTTAAAAATAGATGCTGCTCTGAACATGTTCATTAAAGCTAATTATTTGCATACGTGTTTAATCTCTATTTATCATGGAAATTTCAGGAATATATATATATATATACACACATATATCCCTTTTTAGAACCCTATTTTCAATTAAGACATTATAAAACTTTAAACTTCATTTTCTTCAACTGTTACTGCAGGTCTCCAAGATTTACTAAAATATCTATACCCCTCTAAACATTCTTGCTAAGTGTTGAGAGGAACAGCTTGAAGGAGGCAGATGCACACAGGCAGTATGAAAGCCAAAATAAATAAATTCACAATTTCTATAACTATGTGAATGGGGGGTTTTTTTCCCCATTTGCACATAGTTTCCTACTATGACATCACAGTACACATCTTGAATTAGGGATACAAAAATACTCAGGAACTTCTAAATTTGAACATTTCCTTATGCTCAATTCACAACAGAAAATTAAAGAAATTTATGTTTATAGTTGTAAAACATTGGATTTGGACTTGACTCAGCATTCTTTTTTCAATAAAAATTAAGGAATTATTTTAGAATTTGATCCAATTTCACTAGGATTTAGAAGAAGGAGAACAGAAATTTGAGATAGAGAGCTTTGACTTCAACCTATGTGTTTCCTCTTTCTACATCTTACTCTACACTACATCATCCCCTGGGGTTGCAGGTTTATAAACCCAAGTGCTAATTTATATTATTCTTTGCCGCATGCTTGGCTGTGCCTATCAGCCTATTAAGAAATTAATAGGGTCTCAGTATCTGTCATTGCTAATTTTAAGCAGGAAAAAGGACATGCCAAGCCATAACATTGATGCATTTGAAAATATGCTAATTGTCTTTCTCATTATTTAGCCTACTTAGCTACTTGCCTATACTACTTTATTAAATACAAGTCATGAGAGATTATTTCAGGCTTTTAAAAAATTTATCTGAATTCTTTTGAAATGCCAGACTTTTTCTACTAATTGAAAAATAGTTTTCATGAGGATTCCTGTAGAGATCACCAATCAGAGATAAAAGTTAATGTATAGTTGGTACACACTATTGACAGCTTGTCAACCTCAAACACTACTGAAAATTAGCTATCTGAACTCAGCAGAAGTGGTAATTAGCTTTCAGTACGAGCAGTTCTCGACTTGGGTGTAGAACAGGTGCTAAAAGTTCAATCATGCTTTTGTGGCAAAATATCTCTGATAGTTGTAAAATGGGATGCAAGCAAGGGAGTGTATTTTTCCCCCCAGTGTATCTAGGTGACACCTACTAATGCTAGTATAGATGTGTCTGTGCAATGACGACTCTATATTCCCCTCAGACTGCAAAAGGATAGTTTTACTCTGTGTCAGTGTGTACAAGGAAGCACAAAAAATATTAGTGGTGATTTAATGCATCATGTTCCATGGTCTATATGGAAACTTGTAATCCTGGAGGGTCCTACTGCATTTTAGCTTTTGGGAGGACACCAGATGGGGGGTTTTTTGAAGCATAGGGAGTAATAGCTCTTTTAACATTTAGATGTCAAGTTTCCCATTCTGGTATTTCATTAATGGGCTGCAATATCCCATGGGCTGCCTGAGATCTTATCTACCAAAATTTTAAAAAATCCCCTTCCCTTTCAAGGAATGAAGCGAGATAGCAGTCTTTCAAGCAATAAATCAGGAAGTGTCTCCCTTACAGTGAATGTGAGCAAAAGAGAGGCAAAGGGAAGTTTGGGGGGAAGAAGTGTGGAGAGTGTATGCATGTGCAAAAGCTGGTAATTGTCATCACTTGCTCTTTAAGTGACAACCATCTTATGGCATACAACTCTTTTGTATCTCATCTCTGTGCCACAAGTCTTATTAATACAAAGAAAGAACTTATGACAAATCATCCCTCATCTATTTTCCTTGTACACAATGGATGCCTAATATATTTGGTTCCTGATCCACTGCAGTAATGAAGCTGTACAAGAATATACAGTCCTGACATTGAATTCACTGGCACAACTACACTGAGTGTCCTTCTCCAAACTTAAGAAATCTGTGTTATTAAAAAAAATTTTTAAAAAGTCTATATTTGCATTTAAACACAAAGTTTAAACACATGACAAGAAACAATACATACATTTTAACTTCTTTTCTTTGCTCTGCTGCTGGTTTGTGGTGGCATTTTGGTCATATCTTCCATGCATTTTTATCTTTCTTACAGATGAAATGGGTTTGTATAAGATACACCAAGTTTTTTGAGTACTAGTTTTTTGAACTTTCTGATCACTGGTTCAATTCTGTTATTCCTTCGTCTCTATCTGATGCTGTATGTATGCACCAGCAGCCAAGGAAGATGGTAGAGCCACATGCCTGTTCCCCGTCTGTTCACTCTTCAGGAGGCAGCAGGGAACAAAATGCTGCCTCCAAAAAGGTGAGGGAACCACAGGGGAAGAATTTTACAGGAAGAGCTACGTTGGTTTTAAGATGTAAATGAGATTCTAAAATCATTTTTCCACCCTTAACCCAGAAAGGAGGACAGGGCAAGAAACAGTCCTTTTCTAGTTCTGCAGTTACTAGTGAGGAGCATGTGTTCTTATTTCACGTGCCAGTTCATGGGAGACAAAATGGTGTTCGGACTGCTCCTCGTGAAAAGAAGATTCAATATTATTGAAGAACAGGGAGTTAAAATGATGACTTAAATTGTGCTAATATAAAAAGTGCCTTGTCATTAATAGGAAAATACCTTTCATAGGTCCCTCTGCAAGGTGCACATCTCTCTTTGGACATCTTTATTCTAGGGTTGGTGCAGCTTACTATTAACCATGTCCATAAGGAATGGTACCATTTGCTTTCAGATTTTACATTTATAAAGATCTCTGACTGTAGAACATCTCTTATAGTTACATGCAGAATATCTGAGATATTATGTAACCTCAGGTGTGGTCAAATGGGGAAAAACCATAGCTGTGGAATATTCCCTTTCTTCCTCAGATGCTCTATTGTTGCATTGTTTTAGCCATAGTAAAACGTTTTCTGCTGCCACATTAAGCAGAGAGTCCTGTGATGTGAAAGAAAAAGGGAGTGGGGGGGAGGGGAGGGAATGGTTTGCATAACATTTTGTTCAGGGGCAAGCATGTGGCTCCCAATATACTCTGGAGACACAGTCTTTCAATTTGTACCATGCAAAGTCCAATCACAAGCTCATTAATCAGAAGGGAATGAGCTCCCCATACCCAAGATGTGAGGCAAGTGATGTGATTCCTGGAAGTAGCATTGCCTGGGACACAAAATCAGAAACAAGAAATTCGAGCAGCTCCTCATCACTGATGCTTGCATTAAAGCAAGCTGTGAAAGAGAGGGAGAGGGTGAGGAATAGGGGTAGGGAAAGGGTGAGGGAGAAGGAGAGGGAGAAAGGGAGAGGAGAACATGCTCTTAACATGACTTTAGAGTGCTGCTCCAGCACCTGCATTAACATCTAAGACTTGCAGCTGACATATGCATAGAAATAATTAGAGGACAGGCAATATCCCAGCTCTGTAGAGCACCAGCTTTATTCTGATGTTGCTTGGTTTGTATTCTTTGTGCTACTGTATCTGCAGGATGTCCTGGAGAGGATCAGGGTGCCACTGAGTGTAGTGGAATGCACAAATATATCTTGCACAGACCACTCATCCAGAGATTTTGTTGAAACAAAAAAAACCCCTCCTTTCAGTTTCTAGTAGTTCTCTTCTAGTTAGAATGGATCCCAAAGTCCTGGCAGCAGCTGCAGAGACAGAGGACACAGATTGATGTGTGCCTGCATGCACACTGCAGAAGGGCTTGGCTCTGTTTACTGCAACCAGTTAGGGGAGCCAGGCTCCTTCCTCTACTCCTTTAATTTGTTGTTGCTTTCTCACTCTGGAAGAAAAGAGGTAAAAAGCTAGTGGTCTTCCACTAAAAGATGCACAGCATGGGAAGAGTTAAAATAAGAAGGCCTGAATGTTTAATCTGCCAGAAACATATGAGAAGAGCAATCAAATCTGGGATAAGTAGCTCTGAATGAGGTATGCCTGATTGCTTTAGACCATGCTGTTTGTCAGTCTTTTAAAATTCAAGTCATTACCAGATGCTGATCTGCTCTAATATTGTGATATTTTATCTGATTACACTTATGTGATTGTGCTATATCTGCTATTTGCCTTCCCATTTTTCCATGTATATTAAATGCAGGTGGTTTTATTATTCAGAGAGCTAGAAAGTGTTGACTGCTCTGAATATAAATGGGGATATTATATCATTACCTTGCTCTGAAAGTACAGTCATTCAGTGTGTAAATCATAGGCAAGGTACCTAGTGGAGACACAATAAACCATAATTTCTTGAGAGAGAAAGCAATGAGAAAGGGATAAGGAGATAAAAATTTAAGGCATTGTTAAAGAAAGATAATCTTCATAATCCTATTTAGTTCTTTCAAACCACCATTTGATAATATAACCTTTATATTCAAAACTTTTTTTAAGTTAATTGAGTATCTCTTGGTGAAGTTATTGCAACATAGAACATTATCAATAACAAGACTGAATAAAAAACAGGATCACCAATGAACCAAGCACTTCAGCTGCTTTCAAAAAATGCAGCAAAGGCCCACACATTACTGCAAATGCTTTGTGGACCCTTCTTCTAAAAACATGTCTTACTGTGGGTACAGGGTTTTGGGATACCCTGGAAAAATATTCAAGAATCACTTGCAGCATATCTGAAAAGCAGATCAGGGTAAAAGGGAAATCCAGGAGTCCCCTTTTCTTGCAAGCAAAATCCCTTGAAAATTTCACTGTGATAAATTGAAAGCATGATAAATCCCACTGTGAGGATGCTTGGAAAAGTTACTGGATCACAGAAAGGCTGAGACTAGAGACACCTCTGAAGAAGAGCTAACCTAGCTCCCTTGCTGAGCTAGAGCAGGTTGGGGAAGACAGTGTGCAGCTGCATTTTGGATATCTTCAGGATGGAGACTCCACAACCACTCTGAGAAACCTGTCCCATTTCTCAAAATCCCACACAGGGAAAAAAAAAACTGTTTTCTCATGTAAATGAATATTCCTGTCTTACAGTTTGTGCCCATTACCTCTTGTCCTGTCAACAGGCATATCTGAGGAGAGTCTGCCTATATCTTCTTTACCTCCCCATGACGTATTTATACATTTTGGGAAGATCACCCCCAGCCCTCTCTTCTTCAGGCTGAACAGTCCCAGGTCTCTCAGCCTGTACTCTTAGGAGAGGTGCTCCAGCCCTCTGATAATCTTTATGGTGCTCCTCTGGACTCCATAACTCTCTGGGGAGCCCAGGGCCAGGCACAGTACTCCAGGTGTGGTCATCTCTAGATGTTGTTCCTCTCCTTTGGCTGTTTTAGCACAACCTCTTGTAACCCTGCTCCACCTCCAACAGCCACGACAGACTGTCGTGGTTCGACGCTGGCCCAACGCCAGGCACCCAGGAGAGCCGCTCGCTCACAGCGGGCAGAGGAGGGAAAAGGAAAGAAAATTAACAAATGCTTCATGAGCGAGATAAGGACCGGGAGAAACACTTCAAGGCCGAAACAGGCTCAACTTAAGCTGTACAGTGAATTTATGACTAACAGAATCAGAGGAGGATAATGAGATAAAATAAGCCCTTAGAACACCTTCCTCCGCCCCTCGGCCCCTCCCTCCTTCCCACATGCAGGGAGACAGGACATGGGGGCTTGGTCAGTCCGTCACCGAGATTCCCTTCCGCTGCTCCGGGAGAGGAGTTTTCCCCTGTGAGGCCGTGGGTCCCTCCCACGGGAGACAGTTCTCCTGAACTTCCCTGGCGTGGGTCCGCTCTCAGGAGCAGCGGCCCCACCGCCCCTGCTGCAGCGTGAGCCCCTCCCACGGGCCCACAGCCCTCCCAAACTGCAGCGCCGGGGCTCGCTCTTCCCACGGGGTGCAGCCCTCCAAGGCCAGGCTGCTCCCGCCTGGAAGCAGGGCCCTCTCTCTGCACCGGCTCTCCCGCTGGATCACAGCCCCCTCCAGGCATCCACCCGCTCCGGCACGGGCACCTCGCCACGGGCTGCGGGTGGATCTCTGCATCCCCGTGGATCCATGGGCTGCAGGGGCACAGCGGCTTCACCATGGGCTGCGCCACGGCCTGCAGAGGAACCTCGGCTCCGGCTCCTGGAGCACCTCCTGCCCCTCCTTCTTCACTCACCCTGGTGTTGCCGTGTTGTTTCCCTCACATGTTCTCACCTCCTCCTCTTCTCTGGCTGGAATCCAAAATCTTGTGACTTTGCTTTGATTTTCTTCTTAGATATGTAATCACAGAGGTGTTACCAACCTCTCTCACTGGCCCAGTTTTGGCCAGCAGCATGTCCACCTTCAGAGCCATCAGCATTGGCTCTGCCAGCCATGGTGGGAAGCTTCCAGCAGCTTCCTCACAGGAGGCATCTTTGTGTCCCCCCTGCTGCCTAAAACCAGGCCAATACACAGACAGATTAAGGTAAATGCACAACAAACAAGCAAAAACGTAAAACAGTTCATGCCTCCGCATCCCTGCCCTCATCAGTTCTGCTTGTAACTGTCAGAAGGGCACCAGGACTGTCAAGTCCCCCACAAAGGTTACAGCACAAAACAACCCTACCACCCCTGTATTTACAGGAGTGATTTCAGAGAGTGTGACTAGCAGTCCGGGAAGAGATGGAGTTGGCCAAGTGAGTGGTGACTCTAAGTAAAGCAGGATAACCTTATGTAGATGTTGGTGGGGCAGTGTACAGAAGGAAGCTAGGGGAAGGCTCTACTATTAACACACATCAGACATCAGTGTTTCTGAAAAATAAGAATGCAAAAAGGGAAAAAGGAGAAATTAAGGAGGGAAAGGGGCAGTCAGTACAAAAGCCATGGATGAATAGCTCAGACACAGAAGTTCAAGAAGAAAAACTAGCAATTAAAGAAAAACAAACATAGGAGAGGGAGCCATAGCTATTAAAGGTTGGTTTAAGATTGCAGGGTAAAGCATAATGGCAACAAAAGAAAAGCAAGGACTAGTGTAAGGTGGCAGAATTTAAAGTGGCTTGAGATCTGAACTGAGGAAAGCAGAAATGCTTTCCACTCTGTAAAACATACTTTCAAGTAAGCAGAAACAAAGAAAACTGTGAAAAAAAATAAGTGGACATAGTCCTCCAAATAGTGGCAAGAGTCAGATGGACAAACCACTGCCTTAAATACCTCTCTCCTGAATCTTAATTGATTTTATCTGCCTGGATAATTTGCAGTAACAGCCTATTGACATTGATATACAAGTCTGGGCACTAAAGGAACTAACTGCCAAGCTTGCAGAAATATGTGTGATTTTATCACAAATATCATAAAATGTTATGTTGATAAAGCCTCTGATCCTGCACCATGTTGCACAGGGAAATTTTTGGTTTGAGTTCGTATTTCCAAAGTAAGATTTTAGTCTTTCCATCTGTGAAGAAAAGATTAAAGACATCAGCCCAAGGTTAAAAGTGCAGAGAACAAATAAAAAGTACTTCATGTTTAAACTCCTACATTTTAAAACATTTTTCAGAATGTCATTTTCAAGATCTTGGAAATCTTGCTTCATCATGCTTGAGCTCAGTTTCACTCCTTTTTCAAATTTCCTGCACAGAAAGGCTAATAAGTGCCATACTGCTTTTCCATGATAAAAAGCTGTCTTCCGAATCACCATCTCATCGATACAAATCTGGCCAATTGGGGAAAAAATGAAGGACAAAAATATGCAGAAAATTCAAAAACTTCAAGAACTAATGGGTGAGATGCAGCATCAGATCACAGTATAGAGGTTTCTGTATGCAAAATACTTGATGAACTGAACTAGGGCATTTTTAGAACTTTTAATTTCTTCTGTTAGCAGTTCTTCAGAGGGGGGACACTGGTTTTGCTCAGCTTTCAGAAAGCAACTGCTTGCACTGGCACAGAGGTTTATTCCCATGTCTGCTTGGTTGTAGCACCAGACCGAGGATTTAAAGATAACATATGACCAAACTGAACAGTTTTTTCCTTGTATTTGACTTCTAAGATTGGGAAATAAAGGGAACATGGGACTAGGTGAACTATATTTGGATGCTGATACAGCATTTTGTGTTTTCAGGTTTCAGCATTTTTAAGAAAACTTACCTCAAAACTCACTCAAATTTGTTTGGATAGAAGACAAACTTTTGCAGAGTGTGAATGGAAGAGTTAAGAGTGAAAGACAGTGGTGTAAATTTTCAAAGGCACCCAGATTTTCAGGAAAAGGAACTCTGTCAGTCTTGGTTCTATTAAGTCTTTCTTGTATAGCATTTTAGAGTGAATACATATTATACTTGTGAAAGCTGCAAATTATACTAAACATAGAGGAGCTGTAAATACCAGTTAAGCCAGAATAAGGTCAAATATCTTGTAGGAAATTAGAAAGACAGATTGATAAAATTTACTACAAAGCTGCTTATGTGTATTTCTGCCAGGTGGTGCACTCAAGGTTAGAGGCTTTCCTGAGGTGCAAATGTGCCACCACGAAGACGTAAGAAGCCACAACAGTTAATGTAATCCTGGGTGGATTCATATCAGATTTATTGGTCAAAAGGAGACATTTGAAACCTCTGGGTTTCAGATCCCACTCTCAACAAGTTTTCCTCTTGGTGTAAAAGAGGATGGGAAGAGGAAGCTGGACATTTCTCAAATGACAGTGACAGGCACAGAAGAGTTTGTTGATTCTTATTCATGTTCATATGCAATAATTTGCCTTCCCCTAGAGAAAAGTCAACTCATTTGAGAAAATTCTGTCAGAAACAAAACAGCTTGAACAGTTTCTTGCCTTTCTCCTGCATTTGTTTATATGCTAATTCCTGTAGTATAAAAATACTGCTAAAAATACAAGTTTGTTTTGATTGTTAAGGTGCAAGGAGCATCAAACAGAGCCTGCAAAGTTGTTCATTTCATCCTGCCACCATAAAGAAAAGCCTCTCAGGCACAGTGTTGCAAGGCCTGAATGAGCTCTCCATCAAATTATGTGCACGTTGTCCAGCTACACATCATGAATTCTCTAAGTTCTGCATTCCACTGCTCTGGCCAGGAGTGACTCTGGGCTGTGTAGTATCCATTTTTGTTTGATGAGAAAGCTCAGTCAGTTCCTTCAAGAGAGCTGTTCAGACTGCTGTGCAAATTTTGCAAAGACTTAACATGGTCAATGCATGTCCAGGAGTGTCATTTTACAAAGACCTCAATGACTTCTGAGTAGTGACAAAAGTGACTTTGTGGCTTTTATCACTCAGGTCAACCTAGCAAGAAATTACTTGTGGAACTTTATTCATAATTTAGTAACTTGATATGTTACAGAAATGGTACATGCAGGAAATGGACTAACAATTCCTCTATTAAAAGCTGTCATTGGGAAAAATAATGCATGTACAGTTCCATGATGCACACGTGTATTAGAATCATAGAATCATAGAATATGCTGAGTTGGAAGGGATCCATCAGGGTCACCAAGTCCAACTCCTATTCCTGCACAGGAGATTCCCAAGAGTAACACCATGTACCTGACAGCATAGTCCAAATGCTTTTCAAGCTCTGTCAGCCTCGGTGCTGTGACCACTTCCCTGGGGAGCCTGTTTCCAGTGCCCAGCTGCCCTCTGGGTGAAGAACCTTTTCCTGATATCCAGCCTAAACCTCCCCTGACACAGCTTCAGGCCATTCCCTTGGGTCCTGTCACTGTCACCACAGAGGAGAGATCAGTGCCTGCCCCTCCTCTTCCCCTCACAAGGAAGTTGTAACTGCAGTGAGGTCTCCCCTCAGTCTCCTCTCCTCCAGGCTGAACAGACCAAGTGACCTCAGCCACTCCTCACACAGCTTCCCCTCAAGGCCCTTCCCCATCCTCGTGCCCTCCTTTGGACACTCTCTAACAGCTCAGTGGCTTTTCTGTGTTGTGGCACCCAGACCTGCCCCCAGCACTCGAGGTGAGGCTGCCCCAGTGCAGAGCAGAGCGGGACAATCCCCTCCCTTGCCCGGCTGGTGATGCTGTGCCTGATGCACCCCAGGACACGGGTGGCTCTCCTGCCTGCCAGGGCACTGCTCACTCATGTTCAACTTGCCATCAACCAGGACCCTTTCCATGGAGCTGCTCTTCAGCTTCTCATTCCCCAGTCTATACACACAACCAGAGTTGCCCCATCCCAGGTGCAGAATCTGGAACTTGCCCTTATTAAATTTCAGAGCTTTGCAGATGTTAAGACACTGTGTCACAGACTTTTGTCCCAGAGGAAATTCCAATTTAAGGAGTTCCTGTCCCAGATGCTGGGGTGTTATTCCCTGTGCTGTCCCATAGTTACAGTGACAAAACTGTTCAGTGAAGAATTTCCTTCTAATATCTTACCAATCTATCTAATTCAAACCTACTCTCAGTTTGAAGCCATTGCCTCTTGTCCTATTTCTACAGTTCCTGATGAAGATACCCTCTCTGGCTTCCTTGTAAGCCACCTTAGGATACTGGAATGTTGCTATGACGTGTCCAGGCAACCTTCTCTTCTCCAGACTGAACAGTGTCAGCTTTTTCAAACTGTGTTAACAGGAGAGGTGTTCTACTCATGTTTTAATGTTTCATTAGTTCTTAAAAAGTTAAGAATGAATTTCTGTGACATGAAATTATTTTACTACTAAAGAAATACATCCTACTTTTCTCACATCCTCCCATCAAAATACATATGCCAACCTCATTCTTGGTCTCATTTAGAATTTTTCCATATAGAAATGGAGAAATTAAAATGTGCACCAAATTCCTTGCAATGCCTTGTATATTATTTCCTTCAACCCCACTACTACAGCTATAGAGAGAATCACATTAACCAGCTACTAGAAAAAGGTATTTGTTGTGGAATCTATTATTCTCCCTAACCCTCTTAGCAAAAGGCAGGGATTCAGAAGATAATCCTATTTCCTAAAGAGTGTTTAGTTCAGGAATATTTGCCAAATGAGACAACTCAGCTTCCACAAACTATAGCCGTGGGTTTTCATGGAATGAAAATAGTTATTTGAGGAAAACATTGAGAGCCACTAAATTCATCAATACTGGCCATGAGTTGATTCTTATTTTTCTTTCAAGAATTTTTGTGCAGCGAAGTGATCTGTCCAGTGTCCCATATTGTTTCCCAGTTATTCCTTTCCCAAGGGCGGCCTTTGTTACCTTCATCTGCTGGTAAAAGGAGAGGCTTCTTGTTGATGTACATACGAACATACATATCCTGAGCATATATCAACACATGGGAAACAGTAGTAATGTGCTTTTATTCCTCTTTAGCCACATGGAAACAGGCTTTTATAGCTGTTAAAACCTTCACAAGCCAACAGTTTTGCTGCATTTCTGAGCCACAAAATACTTGCAGACCTGAAATAACAGCAGGCCTAAAATTTGACAAAAGAAATCCCCCCTCAGTTGAATTTTGCAGTATGACTAGCATACAAATTCAGGCAGTCTAATAAAGTATTTTGAAATCTGTTCCTGACTCTTTGCAGATGGCTGCTGAAACTTTTATCTAAATATGACAGCAGCATATTCATTAGCGGTGTCAGCAAAATAAATATTTTCAATAACAAAAATACATGAAACGTAAAGAAAATATTGAGTCAGAGCATCATACCGTATAAACAAGCACAACACTGCTCAGGCAATTTTTTTATTTTTATATAATAATCTATAAGTGCAAGTAACACATACAGTATGGAGAATGATAGGCTAGTCATTTGGAAATAATTTGGCTTATGTGGAAGGAGAGGATATGCTACAGTAGAGGACATACAACAAAAACTCTAATGAGGAACATGCAGTTCTTCCAAAAAAAAGGGTGCCAAGCTACTGTAAACACTCTCCCACAGTTTTTAATTCTCAACTAGTAGTAAGGTAGACCCTTTAATATTTTTTTAATGTTTTTCACTACTTAGGCACTTCATGATCAGCTTTCTTTCTGCTTGAAACTTTGCACATCTGGGTACCGAAATTTGTTTTGAATACTGTAAAGTCAGGTATGTACAACTTTCTGTACCCAAATTTGAGAAAAACTCTATTGCCCTAAGAATTTATGAAAGTATATTTTTCTAAAGGTACATGCATATTGGAATTTTTCAGGTCTGTATTAAGGACAATATTATTTTAAAAACACCAAGAAATCATATTACCAGCTTCTTTGGAATTTATAATTTAGGTAACAAATCCAACCAATTCTCTGTAACAAACAATATATCCTCCTTCTTTCTTTCTGTTATGTATATAAAGCATCTGTTCAATACCTTTTCCCCCACAGAATGTACAGTATGTTAACAACCCCTACTTACTGCCAATAAAAGAGTTGTTGGCTAAGAACAACAAAAATCCTTTCTTTTTTCATTAGCTGAGGGGGAGATTGGGCTCATTATAACTACATTGTGCTTCTCAGACAGAGAAGGAAGAGAAAAAAGATAGGAAAGGGACAGGGTCAGGAAGAATGCCTGGCAGGAAAGGATGCTGTTTCTAATTGTTTCCTCCATGTAAGCCTTGGGATTACCTCAAGAACTGACTGTACTTTAAAGATACAAGAAAAATTTCTAGTTACCTGGGAAGGCATTCAGAGTTGTCCTAGAGATCGAAACACTGCTAGCAAAAATCTTCACGGGAAGACTGAGCCACAACTCAAAACCAGAGAGACAGGAGCAAGGAGGCATGAGAAACAGGTGCAGGGAAAGTGAAAAGAGAATAACTAGTCTGAACACAACTGCAGAGGCAACTGCCCCATGGAGGTGCATGAGTTCTTTTACTGTGAAAACCTCACTTGTATTTACTATAACTGCACAACACCTGTAGTCTCAGAGGTAAGTCTGCAGGACCAAAATTAATGTGCCAAAACAAGAAGTTTTATAGATTATCAGTTTACCCATGAGAGAGTGTCAGTTTTCTCTCATGGGTATGAAAGAGAGAAACCACCAAACAGTAGACTGAAAGCAGAGCAAGACATCATGAAGGCACAGTGAAAAGGATGTTTGATGCCCATTTACTGGGAAATAAAGAATAAGGTGGGAACCTCAAGCCTAACACAGAACAGCAGCTAAAAAAGGATAGTCACTCTAACAGTCAGCCTGACAATATTTGAGTAGCTTTGTGGACTGGACTTCAAATTTCTATGCCTTAGCTTACCAGCTCAGTAAAGGAGATCTTAGGATTGCCCTGCTTCATATTGCAGTTCATTCAAATTCTCATTCATTCTAAATGTAGAGCTTGAAATCAGGAAGAGTGAGGAGATTTTCACCACGGGCATACAAAAATAAAACCAAAGAGTTGACAAAAAATGCTGTGGATCTCACACCCAGGACAGCTGCAATTTATAAGGTGGGACACTACTGCAGGAGGACATGCCTGAGTGGTAAAAGCAAGAAATTATCAAGGAGTGGAGAACAGAGACATACTCTCTAGCTGGCATGTGTGCTAACAGTAATAAAATAATCTATCTTTCTAGTTCTCATGTCCATCACAGAGACCAGGAGAAGCAAAAGAAAGGGTCCACCAGGGCCCCCATGCACTTGGGGCAGAAGCACTGTTCAGCTGTGTTCCAATCAGGCAGAGCCCCAGCAGCAGTAACAGTGGGGCTGGGGACAGGCCTGAGGATAAGGTCCTGTGTCCTGCTAGGCATAAAGCTGAGCAAGGACAGAGAACCTGGAGATAAGGGAACGATTTTTTTCTCCATAGGAGAAGCCATGGCTGGACTGTGTGGTTTGGGGGGTAGTGCTGTCTCCCTCCTTAGAGGGTTTCCAGCCCCCATGGGATAATGCCCTGAGACCTTGTCTGACTCCATGGCTGAGCTGGGGGGAGGGGGTTGGACTGAAGACCTCCTGAGATCCTTGCTGGCCTTAAGTACTTTATACTGATCCAATGTTCTCAATTCAAGGAGGACATCAGAATGCTGCAGAGGATTCCTGGAAGACCTGATTAAGGGAGAATTAAGTAACTGGAAAAGGTGCAGTGCAGAGGAAGATTTTAAGGATCTCAATCTTTTTACCTTATTAGAAGCAGATTAGTGGATGCATTGATACTGTTCTTAAGCACGACTTAGTAAGCACAAACCTGGTAGCAGAGGGTTCTTCAATCTGCCAGAAGTTATAACAGGATCCAATGACTGAGACAAAAGAAAAGCTACAGAAAGAAAAAAGCATGGATATTTATAAAAATGAACAAAATTAAGTCAGGATTTGTGAAAATCATCTGGTCTCAATAGAATTTAAGTAGGCTCAGTTAGAGTTGATATTTGAGCCTTTTATTCTGAGAATCTCGAGCACAGAGTAACTTTTTTTAAAAATAATCAACCCTGGTTAGCGGTTTTTTTCTGACCAAAAAAATAAGAAAACTTCTATATCAACCACTGGCTAAGAAGAAGCAAAAGTAAAGTCTAGGAAGAGAGCTTATGGAGGGAAAGAAACCCAAGTCCAAAGGAAACAAAGGTACGGAATTGTGCAGGTGACAGCTATAAGCTGACATTATACAGAGGATTGAAAAAGAGATACTTGCATTAACTCAGTTCATTTGTTGTGACAGCTCTCTAGAGTTACTAAAAACTCAGATGACCAGCAAATCAGGCGTTATGTCCATAACTTTGCAGCACACATTGAGAAGGAAGATTACGTGGGGCAGGAACCATCTTTCTGTATTGAGAAGGTGGTGTGCCACTTGTATTGCTACTGGCCAGTACCATTAAGAGTTGTTGTCAGGGCATAATAACAGCATGACCAACGCTGATGCACATTCAGAGCAGTCCTTTATTGTCTTCTGGACTTGAAACAATGCTGTGTAGGGCAGAACTGTGCCCTACAGTTCCATAACAACTGGATGGAAAGGCAAATCAGAAGGTTAGATAAATGTCAGACACAAATAACTGCCTGTACATGGTTAATATTTATTTCTAAGTACAAACACAACAGAAAAGAGCAATAATTAGCTGAAAATGCAGTAAGAATACTTGTAGGCATAAAACACAGGTGTTTGAGAGAAATGCCATAAATAATGAGTAATTTCAATATTGTTTGCAGGTCTGGTGCTGAGCTAAAAGCAGAAGCTACAGTCAGCACCTGTCCTAATACCATAGTGACATTAGGAATATATTATAAAGAGTTTTCAATGTGATCAGATTCATTCCTCTTTAAAGGACATAGAAAATAACTAGCAAACATTTCTCTTTGTATTACAGCCATTGTTGGGTGCTGCTTTAGTTAGGGTGTTGGTGTGGTGAGTGAAGAGCTTTGACGAAGGAAAACGCAGAACTGCTTAAAAAAAATTACAGTAGGCATGGTTTCTTGTGCAAAAAAGTTTGAGGATGCCTTCTGGAATTTGGAACTCTCTTTCATAACACTTAAGCAGCCAAGCGGCAAGATTAATTGTATCTAAAAAGTCTACTACGTTTTAAGTCCCTCCTTTTCACTAACATTTTCTGTTTCCTAAGTGCTGCATGGCATGGAGTACAGTGTCAGTCATGTGCCTTGCCATGCAGATGGTGAGGGTAAGGTTCCTAAGAAGGAGCCATGCAACAAGGAGCCTGGCATATGAACAACTCTTGAACTGCCATCTCCTCTATAAGCGTATGCTCCCAGCCACCCCTGTTATCTTTGATGAAATGGGTTGGGGATCAGCTGGGTTCTTCAGCATCAAAAACTTGAAAGGAATCAAATTTTTAAAATTGCAGAGTATAAGCACAATGAATGCAGTGACTGACAAATGCAGTCTGAATTATAAGTGCAAGTTATAGTAGCTCATAATTTCCATTTGGCAGCATCCCTCCAAGCTACTTTATCACACTGCTGTTGGACTATGTGGTGGAAAGGTCAGAAAAGCTTTTGGTTGGAAAAGATCTCTGAGGTCATGTAGTCCAACTTTTGAGTGATCACCACCTTGTTACCCAGACACCATGGCCCAATCATTTCATGATCACTTCCAGGGACAGTGACTCCACCACCTCCCTGAGCAGCCCATTTCAATGTTTCTGTGAAGAAATTCCTCCTGGTGTCCAGAATTCCTTCTAATGTCCTGATGTCCAGATTCAGTACCAATGATCTTTTTGTTGCAACAGTACAAGAACCTTGCCTATCATCAGCAATATTTCTTCCAGAAAAGTGCACTGAATCGCTGCAAGATGCTTTCTTGATAACTGATTCTGCATTATTTTATTTGTAAGTCAATGAGGAGCGCAAGTTTTGTTTAATTGCTGCATTTTTATTTATATTAATTCAATGTATTTAAAAGGCTGCTGTGGTTGGAATTAGAAGAAGGTTGTTACACTATTGAACATTTATCCTTTAGGCTGACAAAAAAAATCTGTCACTTAACCTGATGGCAGTGAAAGACAGTGAATGAATCACTGCTTGAGGAAACCAATTTATTTAGTCACTGTGTCACTGTTATTTATTACTTATCAGCACATCCTGTTAGTTCAATTAAATACAAGAAACTGAAGTTCTCTTCCAGCCTTCTCCCCTTCTCAATTTTTAAAAACACACAACAAACAAGAAAAAAATGACATGAATCTGCAGTGCTAAGGCTGAACCCTTTAGGTTTATTGTACTTCTCTTGATATAATTAAGCTTTGTTTATTAAACTTCTGCAGCTAAAGTATGGGGATTATTAATCTTACCCAGTAGCTAAAGATAAAAGTAGAGAGAGGACAAAAGGAAGAAATTAATAGTAAAACAAAGTGTTGATTGCAACATTTTACCAATAAAAATACAAGCAGCTGCAAAGAGCAAATATTTTCTCCCATTTGTATACAAAGGAGTAAGAAATGAAAATTCCTAATTTTTGTATATGTGCATGTATGTCATTTAGAACGTTAGTAGTAAATGTATGTGCCATTTCACAATATAATCACAGATGTATAAAACCAACCATAATCAGTTCAGTACCGCCCCTCCTCCTGCTCTTTGTTTCCTACATGTTCTTTGTTTAAGACATAATGAGAGCAGATAACGGAATTTTTGTTCATGAGAGGATTCTCTGTTCTTTGTTTAGTGTTGCAATTAACATGGGAAGACTTTCTTATTAATAATAGAAATATAGGTAAAATAAATAATATAAAACGTACTGGTCTGAGGAAAAAATTGGCATTTGGAGATGTGCTTAGTAAGTACCATTGCTGAAGTAACAATAAATTAAAGTTACTCCACCCAAAACTCTTTTAGAAGATTAAAGGGATAGACTGAATCACAATTCTAACTAGGGTTACACGTCAGCTGTGTCAAACACTGCCTATTGATTCCTGACCCTGATTCCAGTTTGCAGTGATAAGCATGTGATATATCCCAACATTTTTAGGGGCTACCATTCATCACTGGCCTTCACTTTTGGTGAGTTCACCATGTTTTCACTTCGGGTAAGTTCATTCCTTTTGGACAGTTGGTATTTAGTGAAAAATACTGGCAACACTACCTTTCTTTGCAGCAAGTGGGGGCATAATTAGGGGCTCTGGGGCTCCCGGTTCTCACCTCTTTTTTTTTGTTTGGCTTTCCAATACAAATTTTAGTGTTAATTTATGTAGCAGTGAAGTAATATTTTTTTTAAAAAAAATACACTGAGAAGTGTTTCAGGCATTCACATCTTTGACATGCCATTCTTTTCATGATTCAATAAAAATCTCAGTTAACTTCATTCTCAGTTCTTAGGCAACAAATTTTTTATTAGAAATTAGAAAAAGTGCAAGGAATAGGATTCACCAGGCTGGACCCCACCCAGCGAAACAGGCACAGATGCCTGCAGAGCCTCATTATTCATGCTAAGGAAACCAGATTCACCAACCAGAGATTTAGTAAAACCATCATCTCCCAATTCCTATACCAGTTTATTTCACCAAAGGAGAGAAATTTACTTTGCCAAGACATGTATGGATGCACTCTCCATGAACACTGAAAACACAGAAATTTTCTCAATGTGCTCTCCTGCAAAGCAGATACAACATTTGCATTTTTGAAAAGAATATGCAGATTAGTTAGCGAAACAAGTGAAGAAACTCCAGTATTACGTGATCTAATGCTAATATTTTAAATATAGACTAATATTTGAATAATAGACATATTTGAATGATTTAAATACTACCTAATCTTGGTTCTAGCTCTTCAGAGGTATCCAAACAATGTAAAAGAGTAAAGCTCAGTAATTTAAAGGAAATTTATATTGCTTAAATAGGGTCTTACTGTAGTAAATGCTGCCTATTTTAACTTCATTGGAGCAGTATCAATAGCTCTTCAGCATTTCAGTACAAAGATAAATTCCATAAGAAACCCATTTCTTTAAAATACCCTTTATTTACACCTTTTAAAGAAGGTAATATATTAATAGAATTGTTTAGATCCACTAAATATTTAAAAGGTTTAGTAGAAATTGAGGATAGAAAGGTATTACCTGCCTTTATAGAGGCAGAAAGTGCCTTCAGTTAATTTTCCAGTACTACATCCTCTCGAGTTCCAGTATACCTCTATGTCAATGCCCTGATGAGGCCTGGAAAGTAAGTTGGAGAGGATATCAAGCAACATATCTTAATTTTGCCTGGGATATACAGCAAATAGTTTCCTGAAACGATAGTTTAAGGAGCGCTGTATTTGTAGCAAAGCAGTCTTACATCCTGTAGTAATACAGGAACTGGTGCAGTCAAAGAAACAGGGGACTAAAGCAGAAGCACTGGGATATGAAGTGTAACTGGGATATGCTCTGTATAGAAAATCCCCCTTTATGAAGAAAAAAATGCTACAGTTGCTAAATCTTGATGGCGAGCAGACTTCCTGTCCCCAGTTCCAGCAAACTGGGTTATTGCATCCTGGGTCTGAAGAGCTACACTACAACTGAAGTAACCAGGTCCCAGCCTTTCCACTCATCTCATGAAAATGAGAGCATCACTTCATCCTTCAACTTTTCAACTTTATATCTAAGTACACAGATAATAAAGTGTCTTTGCTCCTATCCTGTGTTTGTCTAAATTGCAAGTCATTCCCCTTTACTATTCTGCTCCTGTTCACCGTATTATGTAGGGAGAAGTACTGCTTACAAGTTGTTTATACAGTTTGGGCTCTGCTCTTAATACATGACTCTCTGAAACAGACATTGTTGAAGCAACACAGCCCCCTAGTGTGGATGTAATCCAAAAGTTTAATTCATACACAATTATCAGGCACTAATTTTCACCAGACTACACACAGTAACAATTACACAGACTTCACTTCAACAAAAAACCTCTAACCAAACAACAACAAAAAAGAAAAGTCAAAACCATACACATAGAAAATCTACACCAGCCAATAATCAAGAATGTAGGTTTAATAAAGATTTAATAGCTAAAATAGTATACATTTGGAGCAGTTCAGCTAACATTTTCGATTGAAGGCTTTCAAAAAGATAGAATTAAATCATTTTAATTCTGATGCCTCATATCTTAAGGACTGGAAGAATGAGGGGTATCACTTATGTAGTATAATCCAGCATCATTTTCAGTAGTTGGATTTTCACTACTCGTTCTGTTGTGCCCACATAGAAAATTCAATTGGAATGGTGCCCCAGATTAGAAGCGGATGGGCAGGATTCCCTGCATGAATGAGTTTCCTGATGTGGTTCTCTACATATCCACATAAACACTAGCTGCACAACAGCAGGGAGGAGACCAGGCCTGGGAATAAGCAACCTAACCAAAATGTATGCATAGTTCCTCACCAGCATTCATATTCAGCTTAAATGTCATTCCCAGTACTCTGTTTCTGCCTGCCTTTAAGGCTAGCATCAACATATTTAGACTGAACACACTTTTCTAGTCATTTCTCATGTCCTGTGCTCCTCTGGTGACATTAGGAGACTTTATCTGAGTCTGCTCCACTCCCAGTAGATATGCTTTCAACACAGGCATGCAGAACTGCACACAGTATTCCAGTGAAGGAAAGCTGAGAATTCTTAAGAACAGTTAGATCGACTGGAGTCTAAAAACACAAGATGGGATGCAAGACTTTAGATTAGACAATTCACGGTGTAATATTTTCATCTAGAACAACTTTGCACCAGATACAAAAGACAAAAATTCAATTTTGAGACTGACAATAATCAACAGATGCCATAGACAAAAGTTTTCACACTGTTTAAAAAAAAATATGATGCAGTGAATGAATGAATGAACGTGTTCCATTCTCTGGTTATTTTGGGTTTTGGGGTTTCTTTTCATATTATTATTGTGCTGTATAATGCAATAAACATGTAATATTTAGTTTTAAGTTTTCGGGATCTTTTCTTACCTGACTACAGAGTCAAGTTGCTTACGTGATATGTGGCTAACCCTTCCTACAAGCCGTAGATTTTTCTCCACCTTTTATGTATTACGTTTACATATTTCAATATTAATGCTAAAAAAGGCCCTTGAAACATGAGATTTCAGCCCCTCCCCCACAAAATCAAGTACTTTAACACCTATATTTGGCCACAAATAAGGTAAACAAACCTTTTTTCTTCTCTACATGTGTTGCAGATTGACTTAGCAAGAAACATGAAGGTTTAGAGTACTGGGACTAAATTGCAGGAGTTTTTAATCAGTTTTTAATTTGGTGCCTATGCTCCTAAAGTTATGCTGTTCTTATGTTTCTGGATCAATTAACCACCTCATCTCCCTTCCTGACTAAAGGGCTTATTTCACAATTAATCTTCAATTATCTTCTGTGAAAAGGGCATATTTACCAGCGTCAGTGATCTCCTAAAGCTAAATCAGTGCTTATAATTTTAAGATCGGCATGTAAAATGCTATACAATAATTTACTATGCACTCGTGCACATAAAGCCTTTCTTCAGTTGCTGTTTTTAGAAAAGGGCTGGCATGCTCTACTCACAGAAGGAAAAAAAGTTAACTTGTTACAATAACTGCTTTTGTAAACTGATATTTAAAAAATCATAGTAATAACCAAGCAACCATTTACACTCTTTAAAGCTCTGACATTGTATGGAATCAGCTGGTGAAAGGTCATTTTGTCCCACTGCAAGGTGCCCCTAAAGTGGCTGCTGTTTTTGAAACTGTGCTCCTTTATATACAGACAAGGTTGCAGGGAAGTACTATCTAGCTGACTCCTTTGGCAGGACTGACAATGCAGTGCTGAACGGCTCCTGTTTCACGTGGCATTTCAACAGTACCCAGTTAGAACAGCAGCATCTCACATTGCCTGCACAGATTATCTGACTCCCTATTTTTTCAAATACACTTAGGAAAAACCTGTAGTTATCAGTGAACAAAACCTTCATTTACTACAATTAATAATTACAGTCTTTTCAAACAGCAAAGAACATTATTTTATAGCTTAAAAAAAAGTTACGGCACCAAGTCTCTTACGCAAAATATTTTTGAGAGCAAATACTATATTGAAAAGAGTGTTACAAATGGAACTAATTCTTTTCTGAGGAAATGCTTGTGATTCACCTCTCAAAACTGGCATCTTGAAGTCTTTTTATTATTCTCTATGAAATCACCATAACAGCAAAGCCTCCAAACAGAAATAAATACTGTTGGCTCTCTGTGGAGTTATACCTCTTTATTTATCTAGTACACAATCAATCAATTCTCCTCCTCCTCAAAAGAGCACAGTGCACTATGACAACAGCCAAAATTCATTAGAAAATATTTTTGTTGCAGTCCGAAATATAATCAAGATCTTTTTCATGCTGACCAACACCCAGTGTATAACCTTGGTTTCCTGACAAAATGGTTGATTAAAACCCAGTAACACTATCTAAAGGTTTCATAAATTATTCAATACATTTTACATACAAATTGCCTCTTCTTCCAAATGAAATAATAAATTTATTTTTCAAGGAAAAATCAGACATATTTAAAAGTGGAAAACAAAACAGCTGTATAATAAATATTTTAAATACAGTGGATTTTTTTATCTCTTCAGTGATAAAAATCAATGCAAGAACACACGTAAGTTACCTGATCTGCTTTTAACCTAAGCAGCAACAGTACAATATCCTAAAAATGAATTAGCACTTGTGTAATCAATCACATTAAGTACCTCATATAATTTTTTTTATTTTATTTTTGTAAACAGCTTAATTGAATTTTCTTGGAATCCTTCTCACCTTTTAATTTCAAATTTAATTAGGCTGTAATTACAAATCTTCTCTGTCACATGCATAGTAAACCTGTTTCATCTCTGTCACACTACATGCTAAAGTTAGCATTTGCAACTTCTTGATACAGATCTTGAAATAATAACCTTTAACAGTTCAACATGCTACAAAATGAACTTTTAAGGGTGACCTGGGAAACCAGTAGGAAAATAAGTGCTACACACCTCCAGAAAGTAGGCAGTAGAAGGTAACTACATTCTAGTTTATAATTTCTTCCAGCAGTATTTTTGTGTTACCAAACAACTACAAATGTGTTGTTTTGCAACATCACTGAATGGACTTCATACATGTGGCTTCTTCTGGTGACACAGGAAATGCCCTTGCAAGTGAGTTTTTGCACTTCCACAGCAGGCAAGGTGAGGTATTTAGTGCCTTAAGGATCTAAGTGTAGCAGCACTAAAATGTATCTTTGAAGTCTAACACAGCTCCACCAGCCTATGATTTTGGAAAAGAGAGGATTGCACATCCAGGTTTTGCCAGCTGTCTTTCTCTGTTTACTTCTTTCGTTTCTCTGGACTCAAACAGAACGCAAGCTCACCAAACAGCTAAATGAAATTAACCAAAGACAACACACACAGATTTGGAGACAGTAATGTTACCTTTTGAATTGTGTGTATATATATTCTAACTTACACCACTTACATCCTACATTTGCTAAAATAATAGAAAAAATGTTGATGCTGTGGATAACACTACTATCAGGTACACTTTACCCAGGTCACTGATATCACTAATGAATGCACACTGTAATTTTCTCAGCTGTATTTAATGAAGGTTTTAGTTTATTATCAAATTTACACTGCACTAACATTTTACAATACTGTTGATTCTAGAGCAAATCAATCATACGTAAGAAATAGACAAGAATCTTGCTACAGAAAAGGGTTTGAAAGGGAATAAAGAGAAGGAAGAAAAGGGATAAAATGGAAGAATAAAAAGAAAATTATAAACCTTAAAAGAATTCAAAACATAGTATCTGAACAGAATAAAGTTTGCAGTAGTATTACAAAATAGCATAGGGAAATTATCTCTCCTACTGTTGCAAAGTATGTAATTGGCTAAGTAACAACCAAGGAAAATTCATGAATAAAATACATTACACATCATTTTACTTAACAAAGACTACAGTTGTAAACTTCATACCTTTAGAGAAAAAAATTGGTGTCTGCATGTGTAAACAAACACGTAAGTATTTTAATATGCTTTGATTAGCAGCCAGATATAAAACCAGCACTAATTCTAAAAAATTAAAATAATTGTTGTAAGATACTATAGCATGAAAATTAATCCTAAAATTCAATTTACTTACAAAGGAATACCTTGAAGTGGATAAAAACAGAATTTGTATTTTAAAACCTCATAAATAAATTAAATGCCTTTTCTAAAAAAACATACTGACATTAGGTGGATTTTCTTACTTTCAGGGGACATGAAAGTAGGACTACATCAGTTGAATGTTAAAAGCTCAAGGTCTTCTGAAATGTTTATTTGCTAATTATGTCAAATATTCAAAAGAAAGGCTTTACAGTTAGGAAGAAACTCTGCTTTCTTCAGTTATAATACAAAAGATAAGAGTGGAAAAGAGTGACAAAACTACGTGATAGTGTAAAAAACTCTGCTCTTTCAGGCACTTTCATAACTCTGAAAATAACACGTTCAGCTGTGTATTTGAAAGGTAAAAAACCTTCCCTTTAGGAATTCCCATTCCAAAAAACTGAGTATGCTTTTAAACATACCATCACATTTTAATTAGAATACCTACATTATGATGAGACGGGCCCCAAGAAGAATTAAGCAACCCTAATCATTCTATGATTCTAAGTTTCTACAACAACCCTTCTGGGAGGCACCAGGTTCCTGGCACAACTCTATACATGGTGTGACTCTTTGAGGAGGTGAACCAGCACAAGGACACCTCATCTCAGGGAAGAACCAACCTCTGTTTGTGCATGTCATGGAAGCAGCACACTAAAGGCAACAAAACCACAGAACCATAGGTCAGGAAACACAACACAGTCTGAATGAGGAATGTCATATCCAGCCCAAACATACTGCAGCGCTGAAGAGAACAGACACCACCTTTTTCGAAACAAATACTGAAAATGAAATCTGAATGGTCTTAGGGCTGTTTTTTGACATCACCAGCTTTCATCAGAGCCTTAATAGCTCTGGCCCTCATCTCGAGCTCCAGAAGCTCCAGCTGTTGTGCTGATGGCTGAACATCTTCTGATGGAGGAACAGCTAAGCTTGCTGCTTTGTGCTCCTTTGGGCTGGACTCTGCCAAGCCCAGTATCTCATTCACGCTCTTCTCAATGTCCTTCTGAAGGTCATCTATCTGACCAGCTCCACTTCTGACAGTGCTCTCTTGCACATCTGGGCCATCCTCTTCATTGCATGGGCCTTCTATGTCACTATCATATGCATCTGCATTTATGCTGAGGACATCACTATCTTCTCCCTTGCCTGTAACACAAACATAACAATCATAGAGTTGCCTAACACAACTGTTTTTACCTCAACTTAAAAAATCACTTCTGCTTAAAGCATTACTCTGCAAATTAAGAGAGTGAAAAGAAATCTGTAAGATAACAAATTCTTCTTCTTTTTCTCCTCCAGCTTTTAAAACTGAGCTATTTATAAAAGTGTTAACGCATTTTTATGCCAATCTAAAAGAACATGCAGTATAGCAAAGCAGCGGTACCAGAAAAATTTATTCTCTCCTACAAAGTTACATGATCTATTTTCCTAATTAAAATGTCATAAGATTTTATATCAAAGAAACCTTCTGCAGTGTAAAACTGATTTTTGCTTATCTTTTAAGTAAACCTAATTTTCAGAATGCAACTTCAAAAATTACACTCAACTATGTTATTTATTTTAAGAGGAGTGGGACTATAGCGAGGCATAACACTAAAAATTAATAGAAACTCCACTTATAGTGCAACTACTCTGAATTCATCACAAGTCTTCCAGATGTATTTAACTCAGATGTAAAAACATGAAGGAATTTATGACTTTGGTTTTTAATGGTGGCTGAAAGTTGGAGTTTACTTTTAAAAACGTAATTAGAAGAGGAGGCAGTGCAATAAAATAAAAGCAAAGCTCTATCAGAACCTAACTGTTCTCTCAATTTGACTACAGCAAGACTTGCTTTGACACACTGGCCTCAGAAGTTGTTGCTATTTCACCAGCTTTTGTATCTGTGGAAACTTAGAGCAGGATTGGCTCCTGCTTAAAATGAGTAATGTATATTCAGGTGATGGTAAAGTTACTGATTATAAAGACTTTATAATTGCTTTTGGTAACACCATTTTTACCACTTGCACAGGAAAAGCAAGCCTTAAAAAAAAAAGAGTAGCATACTCACTACTTAGAAAGCTATAAATGCAATTTTTCTACTTAAAAAACAAAGGAAGGCAGGAAAGGAGGATCAAAATATCTCAAAATGGTTTTATAAACAATAGTAACACTTTAAAACATTAGAGTTTATGAATTCAGCTTTGAAAATTTTTTGTACTATAGACACATAATTCAGTTACTGACTCCTAATCACTCCATATCAGGCTATGATTTGTCACAGCATTTAAGTTCAGATTTAAGAATTCTGCATACTCACCCTGAGAATGATTTAGGATCTCTGTTATCAGTCCAGTACCTCCTAACACTGGTTTACTTGACTGTAAAAAGCAGCCATAATGCTGGTAAATACAGCGTGTTTAGAAACATACACAGCTAAGGTATGTGGCACCTCAAAAATTCCAAAGAAAGCTAATAGGAAAGCAAATGCAGCTCATGAAAATGTTATGTTAAGACATATAAAGGAGTTTACAGATAACTTTTCACCTTTTTTTGCAAGACAAATCACAATTTTAAAATAATAAAATCTAAAAACCTAAAATACAAACAAAGCTAAAGAAAATCATCCTCACAGCAGCGTGTATAAAAACTACTCATGAGATGAACATACAAGGGTCTTCTTTGATCCTAAGTAGTCTTGCCCTGTTCCTACTGTGACAGTAACTTCAAGATTAATATTTCAGTTTCAGATGCAGTTTTCCCTATTTCCCACACCATTTAGTCAACTTTGAACACTCTTTTTAACTTTACCTTGCACACCACAATGGGTGGGAAAGATCATAATGGGAAACAACAGGATTAAGAAATGGTAACTTTTCTGTCTTACTTCATAGTATCAGTCAGTATTTACCTAACATGCTGGTCAACCAAGCAGCGTTTCCATGGATCAAAAAATCAGGTGCATCAGTGGATCAGAGTTCAAAGACTGAAACTTCATATCTGAGCCTGCTCATCCTAATTCACTGCCGAAGTTAAACTGACCTGTACTGAGTCTGGCTGGGACGGAGTTAATCTTCTTCACAGCAGACTGCATGATGCTGCTTTTGTATTTGTTTCTGAAATGGTGTTGATAACACAGCAGTTTGGCTGCTGCTGAAGAGTGCTTGCACAGCCTCAGGGCTTTCTCTGTTTCTCACTCTGACTTCCTAGAGAGTAAACTGCAGGTCTGCAAGAGGCTGAGAGGGCCAGACAACCAGAACAGCTGAGGCAAACTGACCTAAGGGATATGCTCCACCATATAACACTGGCATTTGTCTTCCCAAGTACCTGTCATGCATGCTGAGTTTCTGCTTTCCAGGGAATGGCTAAAAATCTGGCTGCCGATGGGAGATTGTCTCTAATTTTGCTTTGTTTCAGTGCACAGCTCTTGCTTCACTTACTGAAGAGTCTTTATGTTGACTCGTAAGTTATTCTCATTTGTTTTGCTGATTGTCACCTCTACCCCACTGGGGGACAAGTAACTGGGGTGTTGGCATGTGCCTACTGCTGGCTGGGGTCAGCCCACCATAGGATTCTTTTTGAAATTAATTGGTCACATTAAGAAGAAACAAAATATTAAGTCACTCACATCTATCCCAGACTTGTATGGATGAGAAGCTGGGCAGAACAACCTTGGGTTCTATTTAGAACTTGAAACCTCCGAGACTGTGTAATTCAGTGTTCATACAAGGGTTTTGGCCTACAGATGTTTAATGAGCTAACAGGCTTTATTTCCCTCTTTTGCACCTTTGTTTTTACACAGTAATAAGGATCATGGCTGGCATTTCACATTATCTTTTTCATTTTGGTAACTTTTACTTTTTCCTTCATCTACAGTTGAAAAATTCATTTTAGCACACTTAATTACATTTAAAAATTTTATTTTATCCACTTCTGCTTATCCTCTCATTCTCACTTCTTTTTCCCACAGCTCCTCAGGCTGCAGTGCAGGAGAATGACTGGAGTTATATTTCTAATTTATATGAGATTCTCAAAAGTTCTTTAAAGCTAACATCTTGAGTGGAGCCACTGTTATAGCCCAAAGCCACCATGATAATCTGGTTGATTAAGTCATAAAAAACAATGCAATCACCTGCAACAGTCCATCAATTCCCTTTGATAACACAAAAGTGGAAGAAACCTGCAGGAGATCTGTCGGCTCTAAAATTCCTCCATATAGTACAACAAGCAACATTTAAAAGATTCTTCATAGTCATTGCAACTCACTCCTTAGAGTTTTGATGCTGTTATGACTCCTTCCTTTTCCATTTAACTCTTCTCACTAACTACTTCAGAAAACAAACATGTTTCACAATGTTATTCCAAGAGACAAAGACAAAATTCTGAATTGTGAAATAGCAGTTGCAAGAAGCAAATAAAGTTAGAACTTTGCAGAAGAGAAATGCAGCTTAGAAGAATTTGCAACATTCTTTAACCGGAAATGCTATTTCTGATGTTTCTGCATACAGCCAGCCAAAATGAAAATAAACAGACCGAGACAGAAACACCTACAGTTCTAGTGCTTCATGCACAAACTAACACTGGAAATTGTTATATGTGCTAATTTAATGACTGGAATAAAACAAATACTACTGTGGGCTAAAAATACTGTTTTCTTGTGTGGAAAGAACAAATGCACACCAATAACTTATTTGCCTTTGCATTTTCTATTCTGCCAATCGCTGTAGTACTTGAATGTCTCACAAGCTGAATTTTTGCATTTAAAAAGAGAAAGTACACAAGACAAAATGTTCATTCTCAATGATTCAAAAATTTGAGTGTGGACGTCTACTTGCACTGACTTCAAGTAAAATAAGCCAGCTAACACAAGTGCTGGGTGTCAAGCACCATTTCATTGGACCTCAGCTCTATACAATCAAACAAAGCAAGTTATCATATACCAAGACTGAAATAAATTACCAAATTACAAGCAGTCCTTTGGAAAAGTTATTATTATGGATTTCTGTGAATGCAAAAACAGACTACTGTAGACTCGTATGATCATCTCAGTGTAAAATAAACCTGACGCTCATTTCAATCAACAGTAACAGCAGTATTAGCAATCACCTGCATATCAAAAAACTTAAATGAAGTTCCTCTTCAGCTGAAAAACTAGATACGAGGAGCCACATGAGCTCTGAAAGGACTTCAGTCATGTTCCAGAAGCTAAACTAGGAAACTCTGAAGAGCTGCAGTTTGCTTCTAGCTGCAAAAAACCCTCCATTCCTATAGAACTAAGAAGCCAAAGTTTCTAGAATGTCTTCTTCAATGTCCCCATCACCTTTTCTGGAACTGTACCTGCGGGAGATGTTGCAACCCTATGCAAGCTGATTTCTAAGAGGATGCTCCTCTATGACTGCAGCTACTGTTCACAAGAGAGCTGTCAGCTACCTGGAATTAGTCACTGGCCAACATCAAGAACACAAAATTTCAGCTTTCTCTACTACATACCTTGTTTTGATTCCTGACCTTCCAGCTTGTTGTCTTCTCTCAGAGAAGAAGTTGAGTCTATACTGTTGTCCTGTCTGGAAACAATTAAGAACATTTTAATCGCCATAATTTACAATTTAACAGAACATTTTTAAGAAACTAAAAAATTATGAGGTGGTAGGCCAATAAGACAGCTACAGTAAAATAAAGACAGAAGGAATACACAGAGAGCTAATCTGAGCACTTGAAAATGAACTTTTCTTGTTTTGCCTTGTGATACACAAGGACAAAGCAATTATTTCCACTGCATCCTTGCCTTTTAGAGTAACAATCCTCAACAGTTATAACTGAGGAACCACAGCCGAGTAGTTATAAAAGAAGAGGCTCCTCATATTAGGAGTTTTTCTGTAAAACTCAAAACAAATTGTCACATAATTAAATGCTTTCAGAAAACAGTAGTTTCTGCTGTACTCAAATACTATTTATTGTCTTATTTTGAAAGTAAAAAGGTATTTTCATGAAATTATCACCAGCCCATCACCACCCTCTCCTAAACCACAATCATTTTGTTTCACAAAGGGATACTTTTTAAACTGAAACTGTTTACAACTCAGCTATTACAATGTATTCAGTACTTGCCTTTCTCTATTTCTCCTATTTAAAGATTTCTACCATTGACCTGAAGTGTTTCAACTCTTTACACAAGGGTAAGGAAGAGACACTTCTGTGAAACGTTAAAGTCCTTCACATACTTCACACATACCAGTTACACAAACTGTGAAAATAAGGTAAAACATACAGGAAGGACACAGGTGGAAGGATCCAGAATCACAAGAAGAGTTCAGTTACCTCATCTGATGAGCATTTTGACAATAGAATTGCCAAATTTCTAAACTGAATGTTGGTGCGGCATTGGTTTCATCTGTAGTAATATGGAATCAATGCAGCTCTCCTGCCCATGGGAGCTTAACAACACTATAAAAAGGAAGCAGTATTCTGATATCATGGATGTAAATACAATGATTAACAACTTGTTTTTCAGTAATGGTCTTTAGGGTTTTCCTGAAATTGAACATGTATCTATTTTCCCCATGCTCTACAAGTTGTTTTTTAACATGTATCCAATGGTTTCAACAGGAGGGGGAACATCATAACATTTCTAGACATTGTGGTCTGAGAGGCAGTTATTTTCATTTCTATTTCCTTTTCTGCAGTGACAAAGGCTACATCAACAGACTCTCCTTTTTCTCCCACTGTTTTTAGCCATTGGAACATAAATGCATAAAGTATCATGCAATAATTAATTAAGGAGAATAAACAGGTCAATACACTTGGCTAGTGAAGCCCTGGACCAGTCTGTTGTACCTATTTATTGAACCTCATGGCTACACTAACTTTTTTTCCAAATGAGATGACAATAATCTAAATACGCTCACACGTGTGCCAGCAACTGCAAAGGGGACCACAGGTCAGAAGCACCTGCAGGACTGTGCTGCCAGAAATCAGACAGAATGAAAAATGTACACTTCCTCCAGGATTTTCAGTGTCATGCAACTGTAAGCAAATACTTGTAATTCACCAGCAAACCTCAGGCTACTCTAGACAACAAGCAGGATGAGAGGTCTGGGACTAATGTATCAAATAGACAGTAAAATCAAAGGCCAAATTCCAAAAATAGACCACATTCTGCAAGTAGGCAAATTGAGGGACCATAATGGAGCACTAGATACCCCAGAGATTAACAGCATCAGCTACTGGGGACAATCACAGGCCTGCACCTGCCATCAGAGAGGACCATGTGCGCAAGGAGGTCTATACAGCAACTACAGAAAGGATACAAACCTTTTGGGCTTGTGTGACAGCAGCTGGAGAGAGACGTGGATTTTGGACCAGTTACTGGTCAGCAGATATAGAAGGAACCACCTGGTTTGGGGTTTTTTTGTTTGTTTTGCTGTTGTTTTTGTTTTGGGGTTTTTTTTCCAGCAACTCCTAACAATTTGTTATATTTAGTTAGTTAACTCTTTACCAAAATTAGGTTGTGATATACCCTGATCATCACTAAGAGTAGAAGCTGCTTAGGCTGTCCCTGCCCATATCCCATGCTCCTTCACACATATGCTCTGTCATTTTAAACTGATTAGTCATCTCTCCACTGGAGAGCCAAGTGTTACTTGAAAAAGCCTGATCTTGCATCAGTAGTATCCAGACAACAGATTTCACAACTCTAGTATCACCTTGAGGTCTGATGAGGAATTGTAACCATCTCTTTGGGAGAAAACTCAGTGACCCCCACAGCTCAAATATTGACTGTGAAATTATCCACAACCATTTTAACAGCCATGTAAAAAGAAATTACCAACTTTAAAAAAATCACACATTGAAACTTGCAAAGTTTCCTCCGGATGCCTTGACTTTAATAATAATTACAGCAAGCCAACATTCCTTTAGAAACTACCTACTGTCAACAAAAGAATTTTTAGGACGCAGAAGTACTTTTATAGAATGTTTTACTCTCAGAATTGACTGGATTGGACTGCGTTGCTGGCGAACCTTCATGACTTTGTTTCATAGGCAGGCATTTTGCACCATCTACTGGCCCAACAGATGCGTTTTAAGTTCACAGTTCAGTCTGCCTTTTGTTAGCCTTGTTTCATTTGCTAGTGAAAAACATTTTTTTCCCTAATTATCTGTACTGTGGTATACCTTTAAGAAAGGGTAACACAGTGCCATGTCTTCAAACAATGGGAGCAAAAGATAAGCTATTCTAAAATTAAGGGGCATTTTACAAATTTAATACTCTCTTCTTTCATGCTACGCTACTAAGTGACAACAGTAATTTAGAGTTTCTCCTTTTTGTCAGCCTTTAAAGATTTCTCCCTCAAGATGACAGTTAAGTTCAAAGTCTGTCTTCCAAACAATAAACTCAGCACTTTTAATTTATTTTTCTAAACAGAATAACATTTCCATGGTATGATCTTTTCAGCAGAAAGAAGATAACTACGGTTAAAATTTGTTGACAACAAATGTTGTAAATTTAAATTTACCCTATTTTATGTAGAGCATGCATTTCACGTTGGGATGCGCCACACCAGTGTAATGCTTAACTGGGCTCACACATATGGTTCTATATACAGCTTGCTACAGGAATTTGTACAGCTCTCAAAGACCTCTGGGTTTGAGGGTGATTTGGTACCAAACTCCAGTAGAACATGTAAAGTGAGGTAAAAACTCAGCAAAGGTTAGGAAAACGAGGACTGGCAGAGGAGCAGATGGCTAAGGATGAAGACAGTAGCTCTGCAGTACAGGTGGTGGGGATTAAAGACAGGATCAGAAACTAGGTGTCTGCTAAAGAAAAATACTGACCAGAATGTGAAAGTTGGATTACTGTTACTATCTTTCCCATCCATTTGTTCTTATTTAGGAGGTTTATATAAACTAACCAAACCAGTAGCTAGGAGGTTACGTTAATCTGCCCATCTTTAGTGCATTGTTTTGTACTGCCTCAGAGTTTTATTAAGTGCGCCCTGAACCTGTGGACCAGCTGTAATCAGGTCAGTATTGAAAACATAAAAGCTTATAAATCTCTTAGAAACAAGTTAGCCTCACTAAATTTGATGTATTGTGCCTGATAACTAGTGTAACTTTCTTTTTCCCTTCATTACTTCCATAGAAACTATCAAACGGGTGAACTCCTGACAAAGAAATGGTCTTTAAAAAACAGACAAGCCTTTTAAGAAAAGTTTTAAAAGTGTTGTCTTTTACAAAACTGACAGATGCCAAGATAAGAGCAAGAAACCAGAAGCCTCTGTTCTTGAAATGCTACATTCTGTAGCACCCCTTCTACAGAGTACATTGAACAGGTGATGAGTGTCAGTGCTGCTTCAGCTGAGGCAGGAATGAAAGGCCAGAACAAAAATTAAAGAGAAGGGATAAATCTCAGCTGAACTGAAAATATACTTAAACAAATCACAAAGCTGTGTGGGAGGGGTTTACTGATTTAGCTCACACAAAGACATTTAACCTAAATCACACCACTTCTGTTGCAGGACACAAGTGTGAATGTTTAATTACCACAGCTTAGCTGATGGGTGGTATGTCATTATGAATCCAGTTATGTGCTCAAGACACACTAAATGTCACTAAGTGACATCATGTCTGTAAAGTTTAGTGCTTGCTAGTAGTCACAGTTCATCATCATTCAACTAGAATAATTAATTAAGGATATAGCAATTTGGTCTCTCAATGATATATTTGATAATTTCTCATGAAAAATCTCTGAATTGTTCAGTCTTCTTAAATTAAGTTTAAGTGTTTTGTCTTTTACTCACTGACTGACTGAATCACCTCCAGTCTTGTCTCCTCCATCTGCCTCCTCGTCAGTATCAGAATCAGCTCCAATCTTGCCTAGATATACACAGTTTCAAACATGAAAATTTAGGAAAGTGATATAATTAATACTACGTAATTAGGTTTACTCTTAATTATTAACTCTATTGCAATCAGCAGAAGAGGGTTTTTCCCAGTTAAAACAGAACTTCTAAAATTAGACTTAGTCAAAACCAAAACACTTACTTGTGAATCTTCTGTTAGCTACACATACATTTATATTGGTTTACAAAAAATCTGATTAGCTATTCTTAGTACAATACTATGGGTACCAAAAATAAAGTACAGAATTAACAGCAAGATACTCTGGAGCTCTCAGACTCGAAGAGTTTCACTTCATTGAGAAGACAGCAATATGTTTACAAATAAGTTTAAATATCCCTTAAATATCAAGTGCAATAAGGCCATGAAAAGCTGGAATGTCATATCCTTAATCAAAGTATATGAACTGTGTGCATTGGTGGAACTGAGTGATTATGTACACGTTAATATATACTTAGTAGAGTGTGTCTGTACACATACATGTATATTTAAGTAGCTAGAGAGAGTGTAAATCCGGTTGAGGTATTCTCTGGTGTACAGTGGAGTCTAAAAGTTTCATTCATACCTTCAAGTATCTTCAACAGTTTTTTTTCAGATAACAGCTCCAACTGCTCCATGCAAAGTCTTTTGATTTCTTCCATGGAACAGTTCTAAGAAGACAGATAAGACAGACCACAAGCTACTAAAAATTTCTGAAAAGAGAGTAATTACAAATGTAAGTAGTAGTCCAATTGTAATGAAGAGTTAACTTGGATTAAACATCCCCTATTCTGATCTGCATTGATGCAACTGCTGTAGAAAACCAGGTGTTTCAATTTGGACAACTACAAAAAATAGCATATGTGTGGGCTTTGTCTGAAAAATTAAACAATACACACTATCAGTTACTTGACCTATGGATTGGAGTTTTTACTGCAGCTTCAACACTGAGCATCAGGAATACCAGACCATATGTGTGAAGCATGGAACAGCAAACAACTGCAGACCTGGTTATTCTTAATTCTCCATCACCTGGGGGAAGCTGGGTTATGTAACCAAGCTTGCAAAGACCAGAGGCAACTGTTGAATCCAAGTTCACAAACTGGAGAAAATAATGCTAATGACAACATACCAACAGTTGCATACCACAGCACAGAAAATAAAGTATGTAAACTGTGATTTCTCATGCTTGGTACATACCATACATTGCCACAAATTTTATTGGTATTCCAGTTACCTTCACATCTCATACCTCTCGGTGACATAGAGTGATAATTTCACATTTTCAAATGAGCTATGATACCACGTACAAGTACCAAAATTAAGAGCTGCTAAACAGGTTGTAACACTCACAGTCCTGCTGTAAGTTTGGTTCTAGATAATCAGGCAATTTCCCTACAAACTCAGTAATGTCATTCCTTCCAGCCTCTCAACCTCTTTTTCTTCTGCCAGAGATGAGAAATGGATAAGCCTGTGTGCAATTTACCATGTGTTTAAAATGAAGAAGTTCTGTCTCACTTATATTAATAATACACCTCATTAAGATAAAAATGAAAGACAAAAAATTTACAACTACGAACAAACATTACACGGACATTTCACCTGCCTCTTTATTTTTACTAAGTCCTATTGGTCATAAGACTCAAAAGGCATATATTCTAAGCCAGTAAAACTCCACCTTTAGTTCACAGGAGTTACAGCAGCAGAAGCTGTTTGTGAAGAATGGGCTTTATTTTTTTATCTCAGACATTGCTTTAATACCATACAAAGAAAATCAGTTGGCACAAACGGAAATCAGTATTTTATTTACAAATCAGCATATTAATTAGTGAACAACACTACTGAATTTACTCCTCACAATCATGAAAATCCTTTTGCATTTAACTAACCAGTAGAGAGAGACAGTCTAAACATAAACCTAAAGTTGAGAAATGGCTCAGCAGTAGCAAAAGGAGTAACCTGGAATAACTATAGCAAATCTTGAAAAAGTCTCACTTCCAGACACATGATACTACTTAAGGTACTTGACTTCGTAGAAACTTCTTTAGCTGAGAAATACACAGGCAGCTTTTAAAATGTAAATGCACTAAGCTTGAAAGATAAGTATTCTTTGTTATGCAAGCATTCAGATCATACTAAGTATATAAATGGTAAATGTACTTGGTACCTTTAAAGTATCAGGCAGCATCCTCTGTAGTTTCTTCTCCCCTATGACACAGAAACACTGTTGAAGCATTTCTTTTTTGTCCCCAATGTAGAAACTGACAGGTTTGAGTGACACAGTGAGATCTAATCCTCCTTCTTCAATATCACTGGGTTGTTCAGCTTCTTCCACTTTTTCTCCAGAGACTACATTGCATTTTGTTTCCTAAAACCAACAAAGGTACATTTTCTAGTGAATTAGCGAAAACAGAAACTTACACACAGTAAGGGGTTATTGTAACTTATGCTTACAATAATTTTCCCTTCATAAATGCAAGGTACATCTGAATGTAGACTTTTCAGGTTCCAGTGTTTCATATTGCAAGGTAACTGCATTAGAGAGGTTACATTCTTTATTACTGAAAACATTCTTGTGCTAGGAAAAAGTTTTAAAGCTTCAAGAAGTGAAAAATACTCATAAATATTAATTGGGAAATATTATCTGCAAATACTTAGCTGGTGCTTACGCATGAAAGCATGCTTTAACGCAGAAGAAATCCATCTGATTTGCTGTGCACTTAAATCATAAAGGTCATCATTTACAGCGACCCTGCTAAGACGGAAATTGGCATACAATTCCCGGTGTGGCAGAGTCTTCGGCGAATTAAAATGGGCTTCGTATTAGAAAATACATCCTCCATACATCAGTGGATGACCTCTAGAATAAAAAAACTAATTAAAAAAAAAAACCCAAAAAACAAACAAAGAAACAAAACCAAAACGAAACGAAACCAAACAAAAACAACCAAAACCACCACCAGCCAGAAACATCTTTCAGCCTCAAAATTCACTTAGGCGTGCATGTCACAACCATTTTTTGCACACCAACACATCCTTGAGAAGACTTACAATGCCACAAGTATGAGAACCACGACTGGGGCCACCCGAGCTCGTACGCCGCATCTCTTACATCCCGAAAACACAGAGCGGTGTCCCCGGGATGCGCGCGGGGCGCTCCGGGGCTCGGCCCCTCCCCGCGCTGCCCGCCCGGCCACTCCCTGCAGCCACACTCCGACCAGAGTGACTGAAGCCGGCCCTTCCCGCAGCCAGCCAGGGCAGGGACAGCAGCCGGGCCTCTGCCGCCAGGACGCCGCGGGATTGGGACGCCCCCCGGGAAGGCAGACGCGGCACGGCACCGCCCAGACCCCGCAACTCTGCCCGCGCTACCTCCAGGGCACCGTGGCTGGACTCGGTGCTCCGCCGCTTCCTGTCGCTGCCGTCCAGCCCCGGGGCTCCCTCCGGGCAGCAGGAACGCGAGCGGCGCCGCTTCTTCTCCTTGGAAGACTTCCTGCCCGGCATGGCCACACGCGCGCACACCGCGCGCCGCCACACGCGCGCCGCTTCCGGCGGGACACGCGGGCAGCGCCCCCTGCCGGCCCCGCCCTGCGGCCTCCGACGGGGCCGCTCTCGTGGTCGGAGGAGGCCGCTTAATGTACGGGGGGGATGCCTTGGGGTTAGCGAGGCCGGAGCAAAACTGCTGCCTCACATGGGCACGCCACCCGTTTACACAAATATCAGTGATCTAGGGCCTAAAAAACACGTTTTATGATGAGCGGCTGAGGGAGGTGGGGTTATATAGTCTCCAGAAGAGGAGGCTCAGGGGTGGCCCCATCACTCTCTACAAGTCCTGAAAGGAGGGTGTTGTGAGGTGCGGGTCAGTCTCTTCTGCGGTGCCTGCAGTAAGAGGACAAGAGGAAATGGCCTTAATCTGAGGCAGGGAGATTCAGATTAGATATTACAAAAAAAAAAATCACCATCAAGCTGGTCAGGCATCGGAACAGGTTGCCCTGATGGTGGAGTTACCATCCCTGGAGGTGTTCAGGAAGTGTCTGGATCTGGTGCTGGTTGTGTGGTTTAATGGTTCAGTGGTTAAAGTGATAATGCTGGGTGGATGTTTGGACTTGAAGATCTTTAAGTTCTCTTCCAACCTTGATGATCCTATGATGATTCTATGATTCTATCCTCCATAACTACTCTTTAATCCTGACCTTTTTCCCTGGCTTTCAACATGTTTCAATGGTGCAAGAATGTAAGTAAGCAAGAATGGTGCTTACTCCTGCCTTGGCAGCTCTTTGGCATTGCCAATAACTTTGGCACAACAGTAACAATAACTTAATTTTTCCATGATACTTAATGAGTACTGGAGAAGCGTGACAGTAGGTTTTTCATGGGATGCAATTAGGAATTGTGGCAGAGAAGCCTGTTAAAGGCAGGCGACTGCTCTGTGCAACTCAGAAACACACTGATCAGCTTTCTGCCACCAACAAGATTAGTTATAGAGGGAACTCAGTCAATTATCCTAAAGAGGATAGTTAGCTGAAAATAAAGACCAGGGTAGAAAAATGTCCATCATTATGCAGAGAGAATTTGTATTAAAAATCTCCCTTTCTGTGCAGAGATATGCAATAATTTTCTTCTTTATTTAACCCAACTGTGTGCCTGTTCTTCTGTGTCTGCTTTCTTTCCCAGATTCAAACATGTTGCCTTCCAGCTTGTCCATATTTTATTGGATCTTCAAATGGAAGTTACTGGCCCATTTAGGTAGAGGTCCGCTAAATGCAAGTTGTACAAAGCTAGTGGTGATCAAAAGTGCTGTGGGTAGATCAAGATCATACATACTGCATGGGCTGACACTGTTTTCAAATGGGTTAGAATTCACTAAGTACCATCAGTTCTTTTTTCAGCAAGCATGAGTCCCTGCAGAGGCAGATAGTATCTCAGTTGATCCTGATTAGTCTATGTTGTTAAGATTACCAGGATGGGTGGAAATAGATCTTCATATTTATCAGCAGCAAATAACAGCCTCATATGCTGAAGGTGGCAGAGGTAATGTAATTAGGAAACATTGAGGAGGGGTCTAAATTTGGGATGAAAATGGGATCCCTTGAGCAAGGATATAAGGGTAATAAGGAAACTTAAAAGTTTACCACTTTATGCTTAGGCATGCAAATTGTGTTTTAAATGAATGCAGCATCTACTCACACAGAATACAGAAGCTAACTAGGCTAACTTGATGAAAAGATTTGTAACAGTATTGGAAATTATGTGATCACAGGCATCAAATACTGCTGTCAAAAAGGGGTAGTTCATACTTTAAACTATTTTTCTAATGCATTTTGCACAGACCAACAGCAGTATGGTCCACATTGCAAATCCATCTTTGCAACTGGAAAGTCTAGAAACAAAATTTCCCACCAAATTTGAAACCTCAATCTCTACAGTGAATAAGCATCAAAAAACCACTGGAAGAACAGGACATCTGAAAACACCCAGATACTCTTCAGGCTGTCAACAGTTGCATATGGCATCTTGTTGCCAAACATTTCATTTCACAGTCTATTCAGTACACATTTTGAAAAGATGGAAAACATCTACTGTTCCTAGGCTTTGGATTTGTTGATAGTTTAAGGAGAAAGAGACAAGAAGAGGCAAGTGATCACAGTATATAGTAACGAATCACATTCAGCTAAGAAGCTTAACTAAGTATTTTTAAACAAAAAACTTCACACAATTGAAACCAGCAGTTTATAACATTTCCTAAAGCATTTGGCGTTGCCTCTGTAGTACTGATCTATGGTATGACTCCTCCTATAGATTATTATAGTGTATTACATTATAAAAAAGTCACTGCATCCAATGATTCATTAATGTATAGTTCAGTGTCCAGTACTTTTAATGAAGTAGGCTTGCAGACCGAAATGAGTCTATTTCTGGCTGTAGCCTGAACACGGCTAAGTAATTAACACTACTTAATTAGGTCCTGATATGAGCAAGGTGCATCATAATAACAGATATTACAGAAACCTCATGCTAGATTATCCCGATTTATGTTACTGTAGTCTCCTTTTATCTCGGAAAGTCCAGCAGTTGGTGCTGACCTAAAGTCAGTTTTGACTCCTCATTTAGTTCCTTAGGAAGGCACTTGATACTGTGTCCTGAGTTTTGGTCTAAGTAGATCCCAAGTTTTTCCACTTCATAAAACCCAAGGCATGCCTAACTACAATGGTTTAACGTGAAATGCTACTGTGTGCTGTTTGCTGTTCTTTCTAAAAGCTTCCTTTCTATCTTAGAAAAAGATGCCAAAAGAATTGTGTCTACTGGGAAACTTTGAATTCTTAGCAGAAGACACAACTTCTCTTTGATGAGTTCTTGAAATCTCTCAAACATACTTCAACTGATGAATGAAATCAGGAGCCCTTAACACACAGATCAACTTATTCAAAGTTTACTGCTGTAGATAGCAAGCCAGCTCCCAGCTGTGTGCCAGGCACATACTTGTTTTCAATGGCCTCTAGTCTCAAAGGACTGTACACTGTGGACCTCATGACTGGCACTTTTCCTCAGCATAGATTTAATGTTCTTTCACTGCAACAGGAACTTCATCCTGCTGACATCCCTAAGACATTCTACTTGTTGGTGATCCCAGCAGCAGATTGTGCAGTACCCTTACATGCATTTGTGTGTTTTTATACAGGCATGCTGACTCTATGAACCACAATGGAGTTTTAAACAGTGCCATTTAAAACAAAACCAGTAGCAAACAATTTCCCACTCCCTGTTCCCTCAAATGATGCTAGATCATGGAAGGGTTGGTATCACAGTACCCTGTGGCAGCACGTATCTTTCCTTCCAAACAGTCCTGGCCTGCTTTATCTTGCCTAACGCTTGGTGCTGCAGTCCCCAGAAAGATTTTTTGCTATGCCTCATAATCTCTCCGCAAATTTAAGTGAATTTTGTAATATCTTTTAATATAACATTTCTTGGGAGTTGCCAGAGTATGTTTATTTAATATAAACATTAATTTTTGGTCTGGGAAATTCATAACAATTTTCACGTAAAGAGATAATCTGTAACAGAGCAATCCCACAATAATAAAGCCAAAATATTAAGACAAGTAAAATTTCTTAAAATAGTACAGGTACAAACACAGTTGAAAAGCACAACATTAGAAAGCTGAAGCTTCAAGAACAATTGTATAGTAGGCAACCAAAATTCAACAGACAGGCACATTATTTCACAGACATGTTTCCTAAAGGTAGCTTCTTAGATGCTTTCCCAGGAAGGGATTCATCTATTAAGCACTGTAAATCGTGAATAATTTGTTGGACTGCCTCATATCCAATGATTCAAATCAGAAAACCTGTGACTCAGACCATGATCAGGACTGTGAGGGTATTTATCTGGAAATCCATCAAAAGTGTAACTGTACAAGTGTGCAGCTAAGAATCTGAGAGACTAAGATTGCTGGAAGCAGTGTAATAACTCAGTTCAGGTAGCTGAAGCAAAACAAAATTTAAGAGCTCTTGGTCACAAAATCCTTCACATCTGGCATAGACATCATAGGCAGGTATCATGTGATGTAGAGCTCATGTGCCATAAGTTTGCCCTTTTTTTTCCTTTTTTTCATTCTATTACTCTAATGAAAAATATAACTTAAACACTGACCCTCTTCAGTTCATCTTAATTCTAAACCAAATTGTAACACTTGCAGTCATAGAAAATAACACTTCCCTTTTGAGCTGAACATCTTAGATCTGCTGGAATAAGCTGCAAGGTATTATTTTCCCTTTTCACAGTCACCATAATTATGAAATTAAAGCTACTTCATAAAACTTGACTTTAAATTTGTGCAGTTTACAATAGAGTATTTCAGTTGTAGAGGACCTGACCACTTCTGGACTGACCAAAAGTTAGAGCCTCTTGTCAAGCGCATTGTCCAAATGCCTCTTAGACACTAACAGGCAGGGTACACTGACCACCTTTAGGAAGCTTCTTCAAGATTCTGCTGCTCAATCTCTTCTCTGCATCTAGATTGCTCTCCCACTCTTCAAAATGACCTTTTCTTAATCATCTAGATTTTACAACATAGAGTAAGACACCTGCTATATACTGGTGGGGTATTCCTGTCCTTAAAAATTAAAAAGTCAGTTAAAGGCTTTTCTAGAAGTCCATGCCATTTTACAAGCTGCAAGATACAAATTTATGAGTGAAGCACAACATCCATACAGCAGGTAGAGATTCTACCCCTCAAAAAGTCATCTAGTCCTAGGGTTAAAAGAGGTAAGAGTCATGAAAGCTAAGTTTCAAAAGGAAGTGGAGAAGGCTGATGAAAAATTTCCTTACCAGGCTATCTGACAAGGGTTAATATTAACAAACATTAACTAATAAGCTTGTGAAATGCACTATAAAGAGATCTCAGGGCCCCTTCTCTGCTGAAAAAACCCACAGTCAAGAACAGACTCATGCTGAAACACAGAATGTGATTGGGGTGGGTGTCAGAGTTGACAGTCACTAAATAACAGCCATTTCCTACCTTTCTGTCTGGATGACCTGTAAGTACTGATATGGTTTTACTTCTTGGTGATCTATTTTTATTTGAGCAATGCCAGGACTCCTTGCAAAGTTCCAGTGCACTGATCACTTCAGAAAAGCAGGCCAATGACAAACAGTGAAAAAAGTTTTATTTTCTCTGTATCTTGCAACAAGTCAAGTGTAATTAATCCGTAGTATTTTCCCAAGTATAGTCTGACATAAAATATGAACAAAAGCATCTTTTTTCTGCATACACTGTCTTCCAAGTGCTAAGAAAAATGATTATAACAGACTAAGAACAAACCTACAGCATTCTTTTACTTTAGCTGGTTCCGATACAGAGGCATACTTTTTTACTTGAGAATCAACTCCCAGAGACTTAGCTAATTGCACAGCAGTTGTATCATCACTGATTAGCGTCCCAAGAGCCACAAGCAGTCTAAAAATGGCTTCAAGATCTTGAACAACTTCCATAACTGTGCTGATTACTGATAAACATTGAGCTTTGCCCTCAACGTTGTTGACTTTATGTAAACATACAGCATAGTTCAATGTCAACGTGGCCAGCGCAATGTGGATGTTCTTATTATTGCCTGATTTCGTTTCTATTGCTTGTGTCATTATTTCATCCCTCTGTTCCATCATGAGCTTCTGGCCTGCATGGCTGACAAAACAATTGCAAAGAGCTCTAAGTGCCAACAGCTGGTTTGCTTGCTTTCCTTTAGGATTCAGAAATTTAAGGAGAAGGATGATAAATTGCACGTGCTCCTTTTCACTGCAGAAGTTTTCATTCACAGTGGGATGCCTGACAGACAATCTAAGAATGTCTAGAGCTGGAAAGACAATATCTGAGAAACAAAACAAAACAAAATTTTAGTATTAATACCACATTATATGTAAATTTGTCACTGAGTTTCTTTCAGACACAGACCTTCTTAGCCCTGCAGCTTTGCAAACAGCCAGTAACAGTTTCAAGTAGAAGCATAAATTGTTTGAAATTCATAAAGACAAATATTGACAAATCCATTCTAGCAATGCTTCAACTATCATAAAAAAAGCCATAAGCCTTAATTTAGGATTAACATAGTGCTTTGCAGAAAATCTTAAAATCTTTTCTAAAATCTCTTATTGATAGCACTGAAGGCAAGCACAAGATATAACTAATCCAAAACTGTCTTTGAAAGCTGAAAGTTCAGTGACTGAACACCTCTACATAGACAGCATCTCCCTTTGTCTTCATTCCGTAACTTACAGTACAGTATAGCTACAAAACAGGAAAAGAAAATAAAAAATATGTCCTCCACTGATGAATTGGAAATCATTGTAAGGAAACGAAAGCTTAGCGTGTCCCTCCTTTCCCAAATTCTGACTGTATCTGGCTCCTTGGATCTACTACTGGTATCCAATGCTTACAACAAAATCAAAGCTGAACCTGCCCAACTACTTATTGATGTTTTTCATGCAGATGTACAGAATCTTCAGAATTAATGCTTTGTACAATACAAAGAGCCTGGAAGGTATGACACTGGCCATCACCAGCTCCTCGTTATGCAAAACAGTTTGATTATGTGATATTATATAATTAGCATGAATTTTTAATACTAAAATGTTCTTCCTGTCAGTAAATCTTTAACTGTAATTTTAAGAAAGCAGTTCATTTTAACCATGCTTAGATATTTGTATAGGCAAACAGTTGTTTATTTCCAGAATGTGCCATAACAACCAAAACAGCTTTTCCTATCCATCAGCGCAGATAATACATTATTAAATGTAATTATATCACCTACACTTGCGTTCTTCCAGAATGTCATTTCACTAATGCAGTTTTGATCATGTAGCCTAGCATCAGTAACTTCTTCTCTACCATATTAAATAGGAGCCACTTTTGATTTTTTTCCCCCCTAATTTATCTCCATAATTTCATCTCTCATTTGGTAACATCTTAGGATCCCAAGTTCACACTTCCTTACTCCCTAACAAGTCTCCCACCTTTTTGAGGATGGCCTTGCTAATGAAGTAATCATAACTGATTTTCATATCAAGTTTCTCCTTTATGTTTATTATTGTGCCAATAATATCTGACAACCAATCACCAAATTTGCCCCTGCAGCTGATCACTGCTGGTAGCACCTTTAAGTCATCTTCTGTTTTCTACTTGGGCTATTAAGTCTTTGGGACAGACTCAGTGTAACATACAGCATGACAAGACTTTTCTTTCATGGTGAAGTACTGATGACATGACACATAAAATGATTGCAAGTGTTTACCTTCTGGCCAGTTAACTGCTCTCCATAAAGTCTGAAGTTGCTGTGCTGTAGGTGTTTCAGCAGAGGTGTTGCACATTGCAGACAGTAACTTTTCTAGGATTATCAAGTCATCTTCAGTCAGCCTATGTTCTTCAGCTGCACTGCCGTTAAGTTCCTTTAATTTGCCTGTAATACCAATAGAAGAGGCACACCTTTCTGGAAACAGAACCTCATAAATTGAGATCTCAAATGAAATGCTACAAAAGCACTTTATAAACAAGTAAGAACTATTGCAATTGAGGGGGTTTTGGGAGGTCAGATTTTTAAACACTTTTTCCAATTTGATAATTTTCTAATTTTAAGTTTTTAATTATCACAATGATTGCTACTATTAATTCCCCTTAAACAGTGCAACACAAAGATTGAGAATTTGTAGAAAAATTTCAAAAAATGCCTACATAGAGACAAAAATCCAGAAAAGAATCATAAGAACATTAGAGCTTTCATAACTGAAATACAATTCCTTTTTGCTCTTTCTATTATTAGGCAGTAGAAACAATAAAGAGACTATATGTTCTTAGTGTGATCCCAATTTTTGTATTTTTACTTAAGTCATGTGATCATGTTTTGTTTATGGCATGTGCTATATTCAAACTTCACTGTGATTTAAAAAACCGAGTATTGGATTACTGAAATGGATCTAGCATTAAGGATAGGTTTTTTTTAAAGCTCAGTTAGTCAAGTTACTTCAAAAAAATTTAAGAAAACATCCTTGATATTAAAACACTGACCCAGTATCTGCGTAGGATTGGCCTGGTCAAAGGTGACAGCATCCTTCTTTGGAAAATAAATATTTTCAACTTTAGCTGCAGCTGACTGGTAGGCACTCATTCCTACAGAAAGGCAATACAGAGCATTCAACGGTGTACCAAGGTGTCTGACATAGAATGACGTCCTAGAAGTAACTCTCTACTGCTGGATATTGCTCAGAAAAGTATGTTTTGAAAAAAATTGAATGTCTATGCAAATATCTGTCATTCCTTACATTATTTTTACATTCAAGGGTTAAAACTAAAAGCAGTATCTTCACAAATTGTTCTCCCCTCATGTAAAAATTTACAAGTTGACATTATTAAGAGTTATTTCTCATTTATGTGAACTAAATACACAGTCACTTATCGCAATAGCTATTGTAGTTAAGACATGAAAATGGCAAGGGTCTTTTTAGAAAAAAGATGCCTTCTGTCCCTGAAATCTTATATTTTTATTATTTTCACAATGGAAGTGTTTGTATATGAGAAGATTTGAAGAAATGACCAAGTTATGGCACATGCAATAGTAGCCTGAAATCTCTTTTTTTGAAGAGCAACAAAAAGCTTTTATCATCACCTATAATGATTTCTTAAACTCACAGGTCGTTTAGTGGCTGATATTGTATAATGCTCATTAACTGTATCAGTTTCTCTGATTAACAACTATTAGGAGATCAGTAATCCTCTCAAACAGATTATGATCATACATTTTAAAGCTGTGTGCATGATTCCTGCATGTAAAGGAAGGCTCTGTTATCCCTATTTTATGAATAATTTCAGAGTATAAGCAGCTTCAATCTGCCCATTATTTTTAATAAAGTATGAATTTGCATCAATGCAGAATTCATGTCAGAGAGAAAAAACAAACCAAGAGATCAGGAACATTTTTCATTGGCAGACATTGTCTCTTACCTGTAAACGGATCAACCCCACCCACTGGAGTTACTGCATTTGATGCTGAACCAGGAACGTAGCGACCAGCACCTAACCAAGATGTTAAGTTTTGAAACACCACCACCAGTAAAGAGGTAACGTATTAGTTACCTAACTAAATACCGGTCACCCAACCTATTAGGTAACCTGTATTTAGTTACCAGTTTTCAAACACGACTGTTAAAAGGGATTATTCTGCACTAAAGGAACTACAAAGAAGCAGTCAACACTTCATTAAGGATTAAATCTATGCCTGTGCCAGGGTGTTGGTGATGACGGCATTCACAACCTAAATGAGCCACAGCTGGGAGACACTGTGTCATGGTCTCTGGCACCCACAGGTGAAGTGGGCCTCAGCACAGCAGATACCTTATCCATGACAAGCTCCAGCAGGAGGGCACACTGCAAAGCCCAGGCCTTGACTCTCCCTGTGCCTGGGCTATGAGTGGACTCTCCTGTGGGAGGTGGATTCTCTTGCACTGAGGCCTCAGTCTGCAGAGACCACAGAGTCACAAAAGCCAGGGAGGAGAGACAGGTGGAAACAGAAAGACTGTCAAGATGGGGAAGACTGAAGGCTGTGAATTTTGGTAACAACACAAATGCTTCTGCTCTACCTGTGATCTGCAACTGCAGAACAGGCAGTGAGTGCACTGGTGAGGACAAACACCCAGCAGTGATGCATAAGAGCCAGCTGAGACTGCACCTCATGTCTGCAAAAAGGATAAAGGCAAGCAGCAGTGATGGGAAGCAGAGTCACTTCCTGCAGGGTAAGGAGGCCTGGTGACTTGGCAGGTGTCTGCTGGGGGCTAGGATTCAGGATGCCACAGAGACACTGCCAAGCCTTGCCTAGCCTTCAGACTGCTACCCTGCTACTCTTCCACATGGCCATCAATGGTTTTGCCAAGGACATCCTCGAGGATATCAAGAGTGATTAGAGAGTTCTGGGAGCAAGGATGAAGGATGCAGGTGGTTTATCTTTGACACTCTGAACGAAGCAAAAATGCTTGAATAGAAATGGACACATCAAGTAGGTCAGCAACTCACTGCATGGCTTATTTTGCAGACAAGACTTTGGCACTGAGTGATTACAGGACCCTCTCTGAGGAGCAAGAGCTACTAATCAGGGATGGGATAAGTCTGCCAACACAGGGCTGGAACTGGGAATGTCTTTGCAACAAGGTTGCTAAACTAGTGAGGGGGACTCTACAATAGCTATACCAGTGAGGATCAGAATCTAATATAGAGTGGATGGTACCAATAAAGATCATGTAAAATATAAGTAAAAAATGAAAATAGAAAACTACCTCTATGAATATACATAATCTTGTGTTGTTCTTGCATATGAAGTCTGGCAAAACAAAAGGTTTAGGTCCTTACCATTCTGCTGTAGAGGGCAGAGTGACATGAGCCAGACCCGACAGCAGATGGCTCCCCTCTACTGAACAGTATGCTTTGCCAGTGGCAGAGCCCACCCTACCAGGCTGTTCCACACTACAGCCCCAGAGAACTGCAAGAACAGCTGTCTGGGGCTAAACATGGCATGCAACAGAACACGACTCAAATGCATATCTTAAGTGCTAGCCAGACAGATTATGGAATTTTAGGTTACCTGTAAATGGGTCTGCCCCAGGTATTGTACTCGATCCAGATGAAGAGCCCGGAACATAACGTCCAGCACCTAGTCAAAGAGTGAGAAAAGCAATGACTATTAAACACACCTTGATGTACAAGATGATCAAGAGCTACAATACTGAAGTCTGCCTAGGCAGACAATTCTATGAGGTTCAATAAGGCCAAATGCTGGGTCCTGCCCTTGTGTCACAACAACCCCATGCAGAGCTACAGGCTGGGGGCAGCCCAGCAGAAAAGGACCTGGCAGTGCTGATCAACACCTGCCTGACTATGAGTCAGGAATGTGCCCAGGTGGCCAAGAAGGACAATGGTATCTTGGCTTTTATCCCAGCAGGACCAGGGCAGTGATTGTCCCTTTACACTCGGGCCTGGTGAGGCCATACCTCAAATCCTGTGAACACTTCTGGGGCCCTCATGACAAAGAACACATTGAAGTGCTGGAGCAAGTCCAGAGAAGAGCAACAGAACTGGTGAAGGGTCTGGAGCACAGGTCTTATGTGAAGCAGCTGAAGGAACTGGGGGTGTTTAAGTTCCTGAAGGAAGCTGCAGGTGGACCTTACTGCTCTCTGCAACTATCTGAAAGGTATCAAGGTGGGGCTCAGTCTCTTCTCCCAGTAACAAGTGACAGGATGAGAAGAAATGGTCTCAAGCTACATCAGGAGAGGCTTAGAGTAGATATCAGAAAAAAATTCTATACTGGAAGGGTGCTCAGGCATTGGAATAGGCTGCCCAGGGAAGTGGCTGAATCCTCATCCCTGGAAGCACCCAAAAAACTATGTGGATATGGCACCTGGCGATATGATTTAGGGGCGAACATGGAAGTGGTTGGTTAATGGCTGAACTCAATATTCTTAGAGGTCTTCTCCAACTTTAATGATTCTATAATAGTGAGGTGGATTGAAAACTGACTGAACAACCACGACCAGAGGATGGTGATCAGTGGAACAACATCTGTTGGAAGCCAGCCTCTGGTGGTGTAGCCACCAGAGGTCAGGATTGCATCCAGTCCTGTTCCACATCTTCACTAAGGATGGTGTGGAACACCAGTCAGAGTGCATCCCTAGCAAGTGTGCTGAAGACACAAAACTGGCAGGAGTATCTAATGTCATCATTTAAGTTTAAAATACTGACCTGTAAATGGATCTGAAAATTGATTACTTGTACTCAACAGTGTTTGCCCCTTAGTGTTGTCCATAATAAACTTGGCCACCTGATCCAGAAACATAGGATTTAGATTATTCTTTTGCAGGAAGTTGTATGCGGTCAGCCAAGGATCATCAGTGATGTTATATGGCAGTTTGTAGGAAGGCCCATTTTCATTTACATCAATGGTGAAAACATAATCATATTCCTTTAAGCAGAATAAAAATAAAAAAAAATTAGAAGTCTTCCAGGACTTTGGACATAAAAATGTATTAAATGCAGTCTAACAGGGGACCAAACCTAAGCCTAAAAACTTAAAACACTGATACTTAAGAACATATCATTAATGCTATCCTGAGAGACTGCAAGTAAACATTTGCTGGTTTAGTAAACACTAAACATTACTTAGCAACAGCCAAAACATCAGTGTGTTATAACACTGTTGTTATACTATATCCAAAACACACAGCACTGTACCAGCTGCTAAGAAAAATATGAACTCTGTCCCAGCTAAAACCATAGCAGACTTAAACCTGTATTTTCTGCTGAAGAAGAGCAGAGTAAAACAGTATATCATGATAATGTGTGTACACATGTATTACAAAATAAAGATGCATCAGGTCACTCTCATGGACACCTCTGTCTCCCTACAAAGCTATAGTGCAGTCAGATGCCTCAAGAAATTTCAGTCTTAAAAGCACACTTCTAATGCTATCAAATGATGATTTCCTAATGTTTCTTCAAAATCTGTGAGAGTGAAAATCAGTATCTCAGAGGTATTTCTTTCTCAGAGGTATTCTCAGAGGTATGCTCAGAGGACCCTGACAAGTTTTTCTGTGTATATTTCAGTAAAGGAAACATTTTTCAGCTTACCTGTCTTTAGCTCAGCTTACCTGTCTTTAGGTTCAATAGTTACTATAGAGAAGGGGTAGAGAAGGCCTGGTACCTAATATTTTAGGTAAGCCTTGCATTATAAATTACAAAGTTCATTCCTTTGGGAAGGATATTAAAACTAACTTCTCAAGGTATTAACAATAAATACAATAGAACTTGACAATTTCTCTACTAATAGTTTACCTTTCCCCAAAATAATTTGTGTCTCTTGGCTTGCTCATTTTACAAAATGTGCCTCGTAAGCAATAAAACAAATCATACTTATTTATACTTCTACCTCTGAGATCAAAAATAACAAAAAAGTACAAATACGTATTTTCTAAACTGTATTTTATCTGAACAAAGACTGATTATTTAGGAAATAATGAAACGAATTAAAGTTTGCATATACCTTTCCTTCAAATAAAACTTTTCCAGATGTTTGTTGTGTGGCTCCAGAAGAACCAACAACATCACCAATCTTTATCCATCTTCCTTCACTAACACTCCATTGATATGCTTCTACTTTCCCATTATCTTTAATAAGCCGTGTCTGTCCATCTCTTGTTCCTGTAGACAGGAGTTCGAACAATTTCAAGGATATGATTTACTTTAGGAGAAAAGAGTATTCAAATGGTACTCAGCATTAAAAATGAAAAAACAGTTCAACAACACTTGAAGTCACAGCACAGGAATTAAGTAGATATGTGTCATGGTTTAACCCCAGATGGCAACTAAGCACCACTTAGACACACTCAGTGCTCCCGTGGCTGGGATGCAGGAAAGAATCAGATGAACAGAAGTGAAAGCTTCGGGGATTGAGATACAGTTAGAAAGGTAAATCAAAAACTACATGCACAAGCAAAGCAAGGAATTCATACATCACTTCCCACAGTTAGGCAGGTGTTCAGCTGTCTCCAGAGGAGCAGGGCTCCATCAAGGTCAACAGTTCCTTGGAAAGACAAACGCCAACATTCCAAACATCCCCCCTTTCCCTTTCCTTCCCCCTATATATATATACGCTGAGCATCATGCCATACAGTATAGGATATCCCTTGGGTCAGCTGTCCCAGCTGTGTCCCCTCCCAGCTCCTTGTGCACCCCCAGCCTCCTCGCTGGTGGGGTGCGTGAGGAGCAGCAAAGGCCTTGGCTCTGTGTAAGCCCTGCTCAGCAGTAACAAAAACATTCCTGTGTCATCAACCCTGTTTCCAGCACAAATTCAAAACAGCCCCAAACTAGCTACTGTGGAGAAAATAGACTCTATCCCAGCAAAAAACAGACACAATACTACATCTCACAACAAGAATAGCAGCAATCTTAATTTTACAATTATAGTAGCGGTATCTGCCAACAGACTAAGTGGCCAAACCAACACTTAGGTCAAGTACTTCAGAAATTCATCATCTTCCCAGTGAGATGACAATTAAGAAAGGTGATATTCTCCCATAGTCTAACAAGATGCAAAGTTTCATACAGATGTAAGATCTATGCCACTTCCTGATCACAGCCAAGGGCTGAAGTCACCCATTACTTCACCTTGGAAAACAGTATTTGTCTGTTTAAGAATAATGTTTACTACTGCTTCTACTGCATTCTCAAGAACTTCTCAAGCACCTAGCAAGGGTGAATTGAGCCCATCAAGACTATCTTTCAAGTCAAAAGCTAAACCAGAAAATTTGCATCTACTACTTTTATTAGGAAAAAAATTGCAAATTCAGTATTCCTTTAGCAAATTACCTGTTTCGCATACTCTTGGTACACCTGGCAGAACATATCAAAAACATCTCAACCACACAGTAGCATCGACTCCACCTTTGTGTAAATTATCTCGTAAGAGAATAAAAAAATCCACAAAACCAAAAAACCTAGAGTCCTGCTTCCAAAAGAATCAGTGAAAGGATAGTAGAGCAAAATTAAACTGTTTCCTTCAGTAACCTTATCGAAAGGGATTAAAGCCTTAAATTTGGAAACTATCAGAAGTTTCAATACCTCAAACCAAGATTTGGAGGCACCTCTAACATGACAGAAATACAGTAACTTACCAGGATCCTTAAGGTGTTCTCTCCCAGGAAGGTCATCAGCATTGATATCTCCTAAATCACCAGTTTTAGGATCAATGGATGCTTGGGCAAGCTCATTTTCAAAAGCTTGAATCTCCTCAGCACTTGCTGTACGTTCCAAGGACTCTGTGAACACCCTTATAATTCCATCACTGAATGGAAAGAAAACATTCAAACAGAAGTACTATTTTAAACATCACAATGACTGCAGAAATTCTAATGGTGACTTCTACATCACATGAAACCACCACTATGTCTAACTACCCCTCCCAACTACTGTTATGAAAGGAATTCATTCTCATACTAAAACCACACAGAGAAGGAATCAAGCAGGTAACCCTGTCTTCAGTATAATTTTAAAATCAAGATACAATATGCCTATCGAAAGGGTCCTTTTTACCGTGCTTGCTAAATTTATTCTCAAGTCTATTCATGGTTTACTACATTTCCAAAGAATTCGCTCTACCTCTGTGAATGACATAAAAAATCATTTTGGATGAAGTGTAGTACATGTCTAAATTTAACACACACACACTTTGATGGCTGTATTTTTAAATTTAAATGAAACTGACATCCAAAGTTATGCTGGCAATTTCCTCAAGGATTGTCAGATTCGGATCTACAAATATATTGTAAGTAAAACTTGGATACCTTGCACCAACTACGATGTCACCATTGTCTAACACACAGCAGCACCATACAGACTGAGCTGGGAGTCTGATTGTTTGAGCACATTCCCCTTGTTTCCAGATTCTAAGAGATCTATCCTCTCCAGTAGTTACAAAATCTGAAAATAAAAAGATAGAAAAAACTTTCAAAGTATTTTTTTTAGCATACTATGATACTAGATGCCATTCTGCAACTGGGTAGCTAAAAATTGTAACAGTAAAAGAACCTTTCTGCAATTTAGTACTCCTCTCAATTACAAGCAGAGAGCAAAAAGAAAGCCACTTTTCACTTGTCTTCTCAAAAAAACCAAAGTGCATAAATTGCAGATTAAGTGAATGAAACTGTGCCCAAGACGAAGAAAATCCCTTCCTCCTTTCAAGGGCTTAAACAATTTTGTAATCATCACTGTTTCATCTTGCACTATACTTGCACACTTTCACATTTGTTTTAAATTGAGTTTTGGAAGGTAGGCCTGCTTTTTCAGAAAACACACACAAAGCACTTTCAAAAGTCTACAAACTCCTCAATGAGGAATTTTAAGGCATAGGAGATCTACAACATATGTATCAACTCATATACATGCACTTCACCTGCTGAACAAACGTGCAAGTGTCCCACACACCACACAAAGGTCACTGACTTGGAATTTCTTCTGCAACTGGCTCAACAGTTAGTTCTGAACCTCTAAACTCTAACTCTGAAAACAAATGTAATTAAGCCTCACATATAAAATTCTTAACCTAAGTACCTATAATGCACGTTGTGGAAATACCTAAATATACGTTATTTCAAACTGGCATGCCACACATTACTATTTTACTACTCTGAAACAGTACTGATATACAGGTGGCAGCTAAGACAATAGTTTTGCCTACTGCTTCATCTAAGTTTTACTTAAGCCTTCAATTAGCCCTAACCCAGGACCTTTTATCCCACATAATGCCAGAGCAAGTCTGACAGTGGTGCAATCTGGAGTCAATCACAGTATCTTCTTTTATCTATTTATTCTGGGTGTAAGAAAAAAATTAAATGCTACCTGAGTTCTTTAGTTGTGGCAGTGCCACAGAACATCAGAATACACACCCTGACACTTCATTTCGAAAAATGTTGTCTAACAGTCAAAAAGGAATCCTACCTTTACATCGAGGGAAGACAGAGATGCTATATATATAATTTGTATGTCCATAATACACCTGCAGACACTCGCCAGAGATGTGCCATCTTCGAACACTAGCATCATTAGCACAGGAAAGGAACTCTGTTTCACTGAGAATTGCTAAACCTCTCACACAATCTTCATGTCCTTTACAAAAGGAAGAAAAAATATTAATGCAGTTCTTGTCTCCTTTAGCAGTAGTATACCCCTTCTATATGGCTCACATCTAAATCCAGGCAACAAAACTTTGTGGGAGCAGTTAGAAAAAATAAATTAATTGCTCACAGTTCTCTGAAAGAAATCTTGTTTTTTTTAAAGTCACGTGGCTTCTGGGCCACAACTACTTTAGGACTTTAAAAATCCTACCTAAATATTGTTCAGTTTATCCATGCTTTTATAAGATTTTAATGTTTTTTCTCTTTTGACAAGAACAGATCACACCAGTGAAATGATATCAACTGCAGCAACATTTACCAGTGAATGTTCTTTCACATCTGCCTGCCTTCCACAGTTTTATAGTTTTGTCAGCGGAACCAGTCAACATTAATCCCTGTTCAGGAAGTATCTTCACTGCCCATATTGCAGCTGTGTGACCCTGCAAAAAACCCAACATTGTTAAGACTTGTCAGAATCAAATTCAGAGTACTTATATCATAATTATGTAGAGGAACTTCCTACCTGTAATGTCATCATACACCTGTCATTCAACCAGACTTTTGCTGTTGTATCCCATGATCCACTTAATAATGTGCCAAATTTCCCAGATGAAAGGCTGCAAACTGGAATGAACATTCAAGTCAGAACTGACAAGTACCCAGCACTGCCACAAATCTTATGCCAGCAATTTCAAGAGATTCATTTAAGGGGATTTATTTGGTATTAATAGCATATTTAGTGTTGAGGAGTCTAGAGAAGAATTAAGTGAACTGTAGTTGCATTGCAACCTAGAAAGAAGCTCCTTAAAATTCTCCTAATTTTAGGTTAAAAAACTTTGAAATGTTTTTGCCATTCATTTTTTTAAATTTCCTCTTAAGCCACAGATCTCTTCTCTTGGACTAGAATATGATGACAAACAGATTAGACAACTAGTCAAGACACACAATTAATTCAAAGGTGCAGCTTTTATGAGAAGAAGTTTTATCAACAGGTATTAATTTATGTCTTCAAGAAGTTATTTCATACAAAAAATACTTAGCTCACCTTCTTGGAAGGCAAAATACTACCACCAAAAAACTGTGGTGACATTCAAAATTCAGTAAGAAGATAATCTTCAAATGTTCCAGTTACACAGTGTAAAGCTATATATTGAAAGCACCAATTAATATTAAATACCCATCTAAGTAACATAATGGGCAGAGGAAGTTCCTTTAGGAAGCTGACTTCTACTTGTATCATCTTTGACAAAAAAAATTAAGCTTAATACATGAAGAACTGAACTAACTGCTTGATAAAAATGCAACTCTTGACAAAAGGGTAATCATTCTGTGAATTGCTGGGACAGAGAAAGTTCAAATACTCATCAGAATAAACTTGCAAGTCCTTGCAATGAATGGTCACTGCATAAATTAAGATTATAAAATCCTTTGTGCAGAGGCCATAATTAAACACCTTGCTACATTATATTGATGCCTTTTCCTGGTCTTAAAATCAAGAGTCAAACACAGTTAGAAGGGAAAAAGGGGTTTTACCTTTGTATTTATTTTAAGGATCCTTAGGTGCACACATCCAGGTCGAATGCACCTTAATGCATACCACACAAAAGATCTGGTATGTCATTACAGGTCTTACTAATTAATATATCTATCAAAGATTCCCCAATGAGAGGCTTGAATGAGCCCCCCTCCCCAAGGAACCTTCCCTTGGATGGGCATATAGATCTCTAACGATGAAGCTTCTAAAATGTTTAGTCTCCTAGCTTGATAAACAAGTCCAAGAATGTAGGCTAAAAAAAAACACTAAGAAATACAGAAGTTGTAAAAAGGTATAAAAGGGGTATAAAAGAAAAGGCAAAAAGTCATCATGGCATCAATATACCAAATAAATCAAAACTGAGTTTTATAAATTCAACTTTATTTCCTTTCTAATAAATCACATTAACGTTTATGTAAAAACTCCAACATACAATTACTACATACCTGTGTTTTTATGACCTTTAAGGATGTAAAGAGGAGCTGGGTTGTCAACTGTGAAAATGCAAATATTATGATCATTGCCACCAGTTGCAATCAGCCCACGAGGATAGAGGTCACTCGGAGGTATGATGCACACACAAGATACAAAATTTGAGTGGCCACTCATACAATGCATCTCAGTAAAACCCCTGTCAAGACTTAAACATATGTGACAATCAGTTCAGAATCATGACAAAAACAGTACTTTATTTGAGAAAATTACAATTCCTGAATTAGTAACTATGCTTGGCTTGTGCTGAATAAATACTATGGACAGCCTAGAAAGAATGAAAAATTTAAGACAAAAATTACATCCCAGAATTCCTCCCCGGTACAGAAAATTTAAAGCTTTCCACTTATTTTTCAGTGCAATGATAGGCCTGGAAGAACTTTGTTTTTCCATGCTCACTGGCAAACACTATGCCAAATTTGATCAGAAATAGCTACAATTTGTCTTTATGGCATCTTTTTCTGTGTGAAAACTCCAATGTATATCCAAGTACATGCTAAAGTAAGAGCACATAAATGAAGTTTACTGCCTGCCAAATGTATTCACTGGCTCTTCATTAGGAGCACTGTAGAGGAACAACAGTTAAACAGATTATAACTGACTCGAGCAGCACCCTAATTTCTTCACCCTGAGCCAACCTCAATGGTTACAGCACTAACTGGAAAAAGCTACTTATTCCCACAGAATAAACATGCAGGTTGTGGTGACGTGTACTTGTTTTGTTTTCCTGTGTTTGTTCCCCCACCCTCAAAAAACACAACCTATCATATGATATCATACTGTTATCCTTCACACCCTCATGTTTGGCAAGCTTGAAAAATGTAAGGAAATCACGATACTCTTTTAAATACTAAAACATCTTCTCCCCTTAAAGTACCTAGAACAAATAAGGCAATATCTCTTCTTGGAAAAGCTAAATCAAAACAGCATACAGCAGGGTGCCTACCCACTGAAACCCTGACTACTGTATTCCCTGAGCCTTCAAAACAGAGAAGGATAATCAATAACCACATTATGACTCCAAAGAAGTTACTCATGTCTTCTTGCTCATAGAGTTCTCAAAAAATATGGGTTAGAATTAAAATTCCTTTCGTGATGCAAATTTCTGTGCCATTTAACAAGTTTTTTCCCTTGTGATGAGAGACTTAATAAGACCCACTTAATGAGATTAGTTTTTCTTCATTTCAATTACAGAGCTACAGAGATCAATACACATGTAAGCACTCAGCAAATCTACCAATTATTTCTATTTCACGTGAAGGCAACGGAAAGAATATTCATGCCCAGCAGCTTCAGAATACAGTTCACAATACGAAACTATAGTCACGGGAGGAGATACATCCTGTGGCTTCCAGAAATACCAGCGTCTCCACCACTGCTTAGCAGTACTGCTTCTGGTCAGGGCAATATGCTGAAAAATTCACTTTGTGAATTCAACTAGACAAATTCAGTACGAGACAACCCTGTGCAACATGAATATCAGAAAAATTAATGCTGGGCTGTTTTTTCCTTTTTTAATGTCTTCGTGTGTTTAATTTTTTGTGGTTTTTTGTTCACATTCCATTTTACATTTAAAGAAGCTTGTTTAGCAAGGTTAAGAAAGGATGGGGTTTTTTTAAACATTCAAAGCACACTGCCTCACTGTCAAAATCACGGCACTGTTACCTAGCAGGATTACTTTGGCACTGAATAGCATGAGGTGGAAACAACATCATTAGTACCACCTAGAAAAAAGGATGCCTAGAACTACTGACCTTGTTAGCATCTCCAAAACACACTACAACATCAGTGTACAGCTAACTGCTTAAAAACATACAACCTTCCCCAAAAGCAGGCATGCAGGACTTGGGCCTGCTCAGCATGGAAAGGAGAAGGTTGCACGGAGACCTCACAGTTACCTTCCAGTATCTAAAGCAGCCTACAGGGAAGCTGGAAGGGGACTGTTCTCATAGACTGTAGTCACAGGACAAGAACTAATGGGCACAAATTGAAAGAGGGAAAACTTAGGTTAGACTTTAGGAAGAAATTCTTCACTGTGAGGGTGATGAGGCACTGGAACAGGTTCCCCAGAGAAGTTGTGGATACCCCATCCTCGGAAGTGCTCAAGACCAGGATGGATAGGGCTCTGAGCAAACTGTTCCGGTGAAAGTTGTCCCTACCCACGACTGAAGGACTGGGACTGGCTGATCTTGAAGGTACCTTCTAAACCCTTAACACGATTCTATGCAAGTGACAATGCCAATCACGAACGCCTCCTGCGAACAGGCTCTCACCGCCCGTCACCTCCCCCGGCCCCGCCCATTCTGCCGTCAGCCACCGACAAGAACTCGGTTGCTGAGACGAACTCGGCGGGGCATGGGCAGGGCACAGGCGGAGCCCCTGCGGCGGCATCTCCGCGCTCTCCTTCCTGCGGAGCGCCGGCTGGAGCGCTCGGCCCGGCCCGCCCAGCGCCGCGGCCCAGCACTCACCCGTCAGGGGCCCAGAGCCGCGCGGTTCTGTCCCGCGAGACGGACACGAAGCCGCCCTCAGGAAAGAGGCCACGAGTGAGGCCCCGCACGTCCTGCCCGTGCCCCAGCAGGGAGCAGCGCAGCCGGAACGTGCTGCCCTCACCCGCCATGGCGGCAGCGCCGACCTGACACAGCACGGGCCCCGCCACCACCGGAAGCCGCGCCGGAAGTGCCGTCACAGGGCGCGCCGCCGGGCCAACGCGAGATTTCTTATCCCGGCAGGCACCGCGCTCCGCAGGTTGTCGTGTTCCGGCTCTTCTCTCGCGAAGCCCTCTGGGAGTCGTAGTCTTCGGTAGCGGGGACAGTCTGCAGCGAGATTTGTGGCCATCGCGATATCCCTGCGGGTGGTTGCCGCGATACGGCGGCGCTGCCTGGCGGCTGATGGCGGTCGAGGGCCGCGGTGAGGGGACGAGGCTCGCTGGGCGGTCGGGGAACTGGCTCTCCTCTCCTCTCCTCTCTTCTCCTCTCCTCTCCTCTCCTCTCCTCTCCTCTCCTCTCCTCTCCTCTCCTCTCCTCTCCTCTCCTCTCCGGCTGGGACGGGCTCCTTGCGGGGGTGGCGAAAGCCGCCGGGGTTTGTCAGACATAGCGCAGTTTGGGATCGTAGTGACGGGTGAGGGCTGACGGACCGTTTGTAGATAACCGAAATGAGTATTTGCAGCAGTTGCTCGCTTCCAGTTTGTTTCATTAAAGATTTGCATTCAGATACTGAAATAATAAGTGCCACAAGAATAAGCTGAGGGCTCACTAAGGACTGAAAAGAGACTGCTGCCCCAGCTTACTCCTGGACGATACGTGGTCCTTCCTGAGCCCTGCCGCTGTCTTGTACCATCCAGTAAGGAAGAGCTTTGCGGATAACAAAAAACCAAAACCAACTCCTCTCAACTTATTTTAATGAGAGTTATTTTTTAAAGAGTCTGTTTCTCATAGTTCAAGGACCTTGTGCAAATCAAAGGATGATTTCTCTTCTTGCCAGAGAGAAGTTAAAAAGCAAACGAATATGGCCAGCAGTAACAGACCTCCCACAGCTCGTTCTTCTTCAAGAGCAGGAGTAGGGCTGACCTCTTCATCAAGGCCTGCCTCTTCGTCAAGGCCTGCCTCTTCATCAAGGACTCCATCAGCAGGCAGAATAGGAACAGCGGTATGTTAGAAAATATTATCATTGATTTTGATATATTTAGATTTTTGTCCTTTTTCTTTGCTAATCTTTTCTTGTTTTTTTAGTACCATGAGTGAGGAGAAGTTCTTTTTTAGGAAGAATTTAATATTTCAATTTTGTATAAAGTTTTGCTAACCTTGTTTGGAGGGGGTCAGGGAGGTGCAGCATCCAGAGTTCACCTCGGAGACCTGAATAGCATTAACGTTGCAGATAGATGTAACAATGAACAGTTGCTCAAAGATAATCCCTTGCTTTCTACAACAGACATTCGACTGAAGCTTTGCTTCCCTGAAGAGATGTAAATGCTGAAAGATTCCTACAGAAAGAGTATAGAGACTAACTGAAGTTTTTGATTGCTTTGGCAATTGCTTCAGGATAATAAAGTAATAACTCAGATTTCATAGATTTTTTTTTTTTTTTAATAGATGCCTCCTAGTACAGCAAGACCTGGTTCTCGTGGTGGTTCTTTGACTCCTGGAGGAGTCTTATCATCTCAGGTTAAAGTTGCAGACCGTCCAGTGACTCAACAGGGATTAAGTGGAATAAAAACTGCAATGAAAGGTATTTTGTACTGAAAATAGCCATCCAGTTGTCTGCAAACATTTTGAAAGAATATTTAGGTTGTTATAGGAAAGCTTTTCATCACTGTAAAAATTTCAGAGTGAAGAGCTGTGATTAAAAAGAGCAGCAAAAAGAAAGAGAAAATTAAAGCGTTCCTCTTATTGTCGTTGCTCTTGGCAACCAAAGAAGATAAACATTTTTCTGTAACTGAGCTGTCTTTAAAAATAATTCAAAAGAATAGAACAAGATTATTGTGTCTTCTTCCATCACTGCAGAATGCTTGAAACACTCTATTATGTAGTAACTATTCATATATTTGTATTAGTAATGTTTCTCTTTGCAGCAGTCTAAAAATATCTTCCTTTTTTTTAATGAGATAATATCTATTTAAGAACACTAGATTATATTAGTTGTAATTTTTTTGACTGTAAATTTTGCAGATTGTTTTCCTAATTTACAGTTCATCTAACTTAGGGGGTTTTTTTAACAAAATATCATATTGTTCTCTTTTATCAGGTCCTCAGAGACAGATAATGGATAAAACATACTACCTTGGGGTGCTGAGGTACGTCTTAACAACACGTCTGTTCCTTTTCAGACACAGAGTTGAAGCTTGACAACAGCATGCAATAGGTGGTGTTCACTTACAGTGAGCTGTTAGAAGAGTGCTGCTGTAAGAGTGAAAGTTATTTTGTATATAGATATTCTGTAGGAAGAAAGGAAGTAGATTCCCTTGAGGTTTTGTAGTTAGGCATAATAAATTAAATGCTCTCACACAGCATTAGTAAAGGGGGGGGTCAGTGATTCTGAGCTTCCACCTTTAATGTTTGTTAGGTCTGATAGCTCCATTTGTCAGAAGTAGCATTGCAAACTAAAGATTTTTTATTGTACATTTCAGGTGGCTTACTTGGATTATGCATTCAGCTAGCAATGACAAACACAAGACCTTGTGCAAACTATTGCATGCAGGATTTTAGCAGTTGATCATATTACAGTTTTGAATAACTAGTCCTAAAAGATGTCATTTTAAGTATGGATGATACCCACATTTTGTGAATTTATACTGTGGTTTTTTCTGTCCACATCTGTTTTACCAGCAGAGACAAAAAGCTAATTAAAACATTTTATTTCATACCAAGGTTTTCCAGCAACTACTTAGGACTTTATCTGATACAACAATTTTGCTTTTTTCCACACTTAACCTCTTCTTAGAAATGCTGAGTTGAAACAAAGTGCAGTGTGAGAGATACTAATTTCAAATCTCCTAATGTAAAATATATTTTCTGTTCTGCCTGTGCCTTAGTTGTACATCCACATGTTGATGATTCTTTTTTGTTTATTTTTTTTCAGAAGTAAAACAAATGAACTTACAACAGAAATTAACAAGCTGCAGGAAGAAGTAGAAATGTACAAGCAAGAGAAATCTGTCTATTTGTCCTATGAAAAACGGTGAGATGTATTGCAGTTAATGCAGTGCTAACTTTCTAAGTCAAAAGACTATTTTCAAGTATTGGGCAGGCTTCAAGGAATCAGTGAATAATTTTTTTTTTCATTATTTTATTTTTACATATACAAATCTTATAATTTGAAGTTTGACTTTTTGTTTCATATTTAGGGCAGAGGCTTTAGCTGGTGAAATCAAAGATTTTCAAGGTCAACTAGCAGACTACAACATGGTATGCTGCTGTCAAATTTTGATACTGAATGCTATCCCGTTTATTCTCTTACTTAACTTTGTACTGCTTTTGCCTCATTTGGAATCTTTTTTTTTTTACATTTCTATGTAAAAATATACTGGTTAACACTGCCTTTATTCAGTTATTGGAAAGGAAAGAGATGGAAACAGAGGAAAACAAAAAGTGTACTATACATTAGGAGAAGCATCTGCATATGGATTTAAGAAATTTGTGCTGTGTAATATTTCAGTGCTTAGAACAGCTACATATGATGATGATTATTCCTGAAAATTACATGTAATCTATTCAGATTCCCAAATCATGTTTTTTCCATTTGCAATAGCTGAAATTTGCTGTGCTTTCATGAACCCTTTGTCTGATTTTTTTTTTTTTTTTTTTTTAAAGAAAATGAGAGCAGTAACAGGTTGGAATTCTGTCTTGTTTCAGGTTCTGGATATACTTAACACCAGTACAGATATGGCAGAAGTGATCCGTGATTACAATATGGTAAGAATTACAATATTTGCTATACTTTAGCAGTGAAATGGTGTGTCACTTTCTTGGTGCTTTGAATGTCTGACATATCTAACAAAGCATAGCACTGACTTAAAACTTAGCCATTTTTTTCCAGTTAAATTATTCATAATGTTGGCAACAGGTTAGCAGTAAGACAATTGCCTGAAGTGTTGTGTTAACAGCCCCATGATAGTTTTCTGTGATTTAAATTTAAGAGGGGTGTTATCCCAACCCAAATTATGAGTGTTAAAATATCTTTTTTATTTTTGGGGAGCACAGGACACTAGTCTTAGGAGAGGTAAATTTAGGTAGACTATGCTGCCTTGCAAAGCTGCCTGGTCTTCTGTACATTAAGTTCTCTTTTGTCTTCAGCCTTTTAAATGTCTCCAGTGTAAAAAATAGTAAATAGGTCTCTGACATAGCCATCACAAAATTAATGAGTTTTGTTCTTCCTTTGCTTTCCTTCTTTATTTTCTAACACGTACTCTTAAGTGTTAAGGCGTGAGTGGCGTATTTTATTTCTTATGATCAATTTGTCCATAAGCAAAAGAAACCAGTTTCAGTAAACGTTGTTTTGATAACTTGAAAAATTACCTCAATATTTCTTGGTCAAAACAACTTTTTTTTCCTTGCATTTGATTGAATAATAAGATACAATGTCTGTGTAATAGAGAGAAGAATGCCTTTCGTCCTGTCCGTGTAGTTTTAAAGGTATTTTGCTAAGTGTTTCAGTAATAGATCCCAGAGTAATAGTGAGTGAATCAATTTCTCTAGAAGTATTCAAAAGATGTGTACATGCCGTATTTAGGGATATGGTTTAATGGTGAGCTTGTCAGTGCTGAGTTAAGGGTTGGACCTGATGATCTTAGCAGTGTTTTCCGACCTGTATGGTTCCATGATTTATTACAAACTTGGTTGTGCTCCAATTTTTTTTTTTTTTTTTTTTTTAAGTTAAAGGTTCAGAATGACCGAGACACCCAGAGTATGGATAAAATTTTCACAGAAAGACAAGTGTAAGTACATTAAGTGTATGTTTTTCATCTTTGAATAACTCAATTTCTCCTATCTCAGCTTGGGAAAGTTGAAATGTTACCTGTTAGCCTAACAGTGCAATGCATATCAGAAGTGATGCCTGAACAATTTCAAGATGATATGTTAGTGCCAGGTTGCAGCTGGAGTTCCTAGTGTTAAACTCCAGTTACTCCCCTGAAGCAAATTACCATGTCATTCAGGAAGAGTTAGATGGCAATGGAGAGTCCTGTCTGTTGGCAATCTGGTGTCAAGTTTTGGAAATTTTGTTGTGTTGTAGCAGAGTGAAGAAAGCAAGCAGAAGTGGGAACTAGACCTTTGCCTTTCTGGTAAGGTAAGGCTGTGTAGAGGGAAAGATGAGGACTGTGAGATGCTTGCAATAGGAATTAGTAAGAATTTTGTGAGAATGGCTTGTGTAGTGATAGGCTGAGAGGGTGAGTTTTTGAGATAGTTAATTTAGGCACAAGAGGGGTGCAGGAGAATGCTATATGATCCTGCTCATTGCCAGTGAAAGCAGTGAGGCTTTATGTACCAGTAAGCCATCCGAAGCAACCAATTTACCAGTTAATAATGTCACATTGCATTAATACTGCAGTTTTCAACAGCTTGCAAATGTGTCTGTTGCACCCTGAATGCATTTTTAAGTGTTAAGAAAATATGAAGAGAAAATACTTGGTTCAGTAGCAATGCAGTAATGGTAATTTATCGTTGCACTGTACATACAAGTTTTTGGGAATACAGCAGTTGCTCTTTCTTGCTCTGCTAATTTGGGTAAAAAAATACCCAAATGCTCCATTCTCTGATTGTGTTAGTTTTGCCTAATAGACTGCAGAGCTGTTCCAGCACTGATTTGAAGCCAGCCCCCAGTCTGGCTGTGGTCAGCTTCAACATTTTTGAGAAATTATTTTTCTCTTCTAGACCTCCTCACAATGAAAGTATTAGTGACTATGCCAACATCACCTGCTACTTTGTTCATGTCAAACAATATACATTAGGCCCCCCAATATAAGTAGCCAAACAGATTTTATAAAAAAGTGGATTATGAGTATTTTTTGCATGGTTTGAAGTATTTGTTGTGTCAATAATGCATGCATATGACCCCATTTTTTAACTTCATGATTGACGCAGCAAATTCTTGTTACGGATTTGGCAAGATGAAAGGAGACAGACTGCATAACTTCATTCTGTCTTGTACAAGGGCAGCATAAAACGGAAGTATAAGAGTACAATGTTTTTAAAATGTCAGTTCAGCATCCATTGTTTAAGACATTAATGCTCCTCATTTACATAAATATCTATGTATTTATCCTCAATAAATCCATCTTCTTCATCTCTGCATGCATGAACTTTCTCAAATATTACGATGGGTTCTTCACTGCTTGTACCCGATACTGAAGGAGAAGAACACATGTCAGCTGAGAACTCCTGTTCAAACATCTCTGAGTTATTTTCTTCCAGACGACGGTGACGGTAGCTGATCAAGTAGTGATACCATGCTGGGCATTTTACAGCAGTAAAAATCAGGAGTGTAGTGCCTAGGACAAACCCTAGGACACCCGCTAGGAAGGTCCAACTTTTGCCAACAAGTGGTAACTCTTTAAAAAAAACAGGAAAAAAGAAGAGTTATCTTCATGAGGAATACTAGCAAGAACTCTTGTAGGATTTTTTTCATAGTTAAATTGAGAACTCACAAAGTAAACATTGATAGGGGAATTACTGTCTCCAGAGCTTTTGTAGAATGTTGTTGCTGTGTTATGGAGTCAATAACATCACAGAGATTAGTAATATATGTGCATCTCATTTCATAGCAATATAAATCTACCTTGCATATTTATAAAAAATAATTGTTTCAAAGTCTATTTCAAAGGTAAAGTTCTGGGGACATATAAAAGATTAAAAAAATATATAAAAGATTTTTTTTCTGAAAGTTAAATTCCAAGATTAGGCTTTGGAAAAAAATAATCAGTAATTGGTTTGAAATTTTATTTCCGAGGCTTTACTTTTTATGTGGTAATAATGTCTGAACCCTAAAATGAGATGTCTTTGACGTATCCTTTCAGTTGTTTCTTTAATAATAAAAAATCCAGTAAACTATATTCGCCAATAGTCTTTATTTAGAAGCTGTTTTTATGTGCTGGCCACTACCCTAAAACAAATTGTAAGGTGGTACAGCTAAAGAAACATGTCACAGTGGTAGCTTATAATTTGTGCATATATCTGTAGATGTATTTCCTACGTTAGCCAGAAGGAAGAAGTAGAGCTTTTCAGGATTGAAGACTTAACTTGCACATAAGATTAACATTGAAAGGTGAAGAAAGGTGAGGAGACTATCACTGAAATTTCCAGAGAATGTGCAATGTGCATTCATGTCCTTTATACTGAACTCATTTAGGATGGGAGTAAAATCTGTAAGTTCACGCTATCACATTTTAGGAGCACAGCTACATGTAGAAAGCAGTTAGTTTGGAAAAAGCAAATTTTTTTTAAAGTTACTTCCCTAGTTCTGTTAGGCAGAGATCTAGACAATTTATCTGAATTTTAGGGCTTTGAAATTTCGTCATCATTTTTTAGTATCATTTAAGAATGGGGGGGTTTATCTGTTTTGAACACTTACTCAGTAAACCTTAACATTCCTTGTAATGTGTGTGACTGTCTACAAGAACCTGGAAATATGCTTGTTCTGTAGCCCTGGCTTTTATGGAAGAGTCATAGTGTACTAGGAATGCAAAACAATATAGAGTCATGGAACAGCAAATCAAACAGCTCGTAAGCAGTAAAGTGAAATATCTGTGTATTACCTGCTCGTGTTCCATTGTTTCCAGTGATGTTGTTTGGAGTCAGAGCTGTTACTAAGGCACTACTTCTAAGACTAACAGCAGGAGTGGAAGTTACAGTGTTTTCTAAAGGAGTCTTTTCAATTTTGCAGTCAGCAGGTTGGATAGCTGCCATCTTGATGGAGATTTTTTCCATGTTTGGCAATGTACATGTAGTGTTGCTTTCATTTTCTGTGAATGTGAGCAGGGAAAAGGCTATGAGTTAGTGGTAATTTTTTGGCACTCTAATCTAAAAAAATCTCATGGATAGCTATTGTATTACTGCATAATATGGGTAAGTTGGTGGTGGATTTTATCCACATCAGAAAAAAATGCACAGTTAAGCTATTTGATGTAAAAAGATATGAAATGCTGTGCTTACCAAAACTTACCCAATGTCACATTGGAGGCAGTTAGCCATATCTGTAAGTCAAGGAGGTCACAGGAGCAGATCCATGGGTTTCCAGCTAAAACAATTTTAATCAGTTTAAAAGATGATTTTATATGAAAATATTTCAGAAAATTATACTGTAGATTTAAAACTGTCAGGCTTTCTAGAAAAGTAAATGTATCTGAATCCAGCTGAGCAATCATGTTATAGGATAGATTCAACACTGAGAGTTGCTTTAATCCTGCAAATGCTGCTTTATGAACAATGCTAATAGAGTTGTTGCTAATATCCAGAGTTACGAGTTTTTTCAGATTGTAGAAGCTGTTATTGCATAATACAGTAATGTTGTTTTCATTCAGATGAAGTTCAGTGAGGTTAATAAAATATCCAAGGATCTCTTTGTCATGATCTTCTAAAGTGATTTTACTGTTTTTGAGGCTTAATTTAGTGACATTTTGAAGAAGGTTGAGGGGGATATTAAAGAGGTTTTTTCCAGACTCCTCACAAGCAACCTGTTGAAAAAAAGAGAGTGACAACAATTAAATACAGTGGAAAAGTCTACTAATAAAGGTGTCTCAGTGAGGACTGTTGAAGGCAAGAGAAAACTTATCTTCTATTTTGTAATGCTGTCACTTTAAAAGAAAAGTTACATTACTCTTCATGAAGTTTTATTTATATCTTTCTTAATTAACTCATGGTCTGGTGATAACAGCAGAGTGAATATCTTCCTTGTGTCTAGAGACCTGATGTTCCAGAGCACTTAGTGCTGAGCTCTGTGCTTAGATGCAAGGATCTTTAGGTGATGGTCATCCAAAATGTAACCAGTTTGGCATACTGTTTTGGAATTAATATTTGGAATTAATTATTTGTTGGGTAAAAAATGAACTTCTTTCCTACATAATCTGGAAAGAAGGTGTCATAGAGAAAGTTTATTCAAGACTGCAAATTAATTCAAATATGCCCTCTGTAATGTATTTTTTAAAAAACACCTGTGTTTACTCTTAATTTAAAATAACATCCTTAGAGCAGACCTTCAACAAAACATTTATTAGATATATATTTGTTATAGCACTTCATTTTGGTTTTCTGTGTTGAAGTTTAGCGTAGCTGCACTCTTTTCAGATGTGAGTGTTTGCTCTCAATACCTTGAAATATTTCTATTTTCTGAGAAGAATACATTTATTTATATATGTAAAGAGGCATTCCTGTTGTCTGGAAGAATTTGAGGTACAAAATCATCTCAAATATGTTTCAGTGTTGTTCACCCACTTAAAATTACTGCCATCAGCTAACTGTCCATTACACTACTTCTTACTTGCATTTTTGTACTTCTTTCTTCAGGACATTTGTTTATGAAACAGTTTTTAAAGTGCCTTCTGCTTCAAGTGTATCTTTCAAAAATAAGGGTAGTCCAGATCAATGTAAAACTTACAGTTTGGGAAGTAATGTTGCAGTCAGCAGTTACTGGATTCAGAAACAGCATTCCAGCCCAGATCACAAGCCAATAGAGTTTCATGTTTGGAGCCTAGTAAAAAGCATGTTTGCACATCAAGACCAGAATACCAGTGTCTTCTGTAGCAGTAGTTTAACGTATTAATAGATACAGTTATTTCAATGATAGTTTAATAAATTTTGTTCTACATAAATACTTTCTAATGTAAAATTAAGTGGAGAAACAGGGGTTATCAGAATCAGCTTTCACTTAATTGAGCCAAACGTAAAATCCAGTGTGCAGATTGTATCAGCAAATAGAAAAGGGATTGGTTAGACAAGTTAATAGAGAAAAACATCATAAATGTATAAAACAAATAGGCAGGGCTGTACTCTTTAGTACCCCTGTTCAGGCAATTATGGGTACTGAAAGACTATGACTGGAGTAAACTGCAGAAAGTATTGATGCTTGCATGTTCTCCCTGTACAATTTCTCTCATTGCCTCTGACAGAGGCAGGGTACTCTACTAGACAATTGTTGGTTTGTCCAGTCAGATTTCTTATATGTTCTTATGCAAGTTACTAAGCATTTTTTGTGAATTTGTAATTAGAAGATCAATCTTTCGATCTCTTTATTGTCCATAATATAACCTATAAAATGACATAAACCTGGATTTCTCTATTAGGAAGGTATAGTTGTTGCTCTGATCTTTGGAACTAAGTAAACATGGTTCAGTCTCTAGTGATGGAGTTTTTGTACAGATTTGAGCCTTGTTTTTTGAAAGTTAGGAAAGATCCTACAAATAGTATTTACTGTGGTATTAACATCTCTCAAAGAAGGGGTCTCTCAGTCATTGCCTTTGAATCAGGCACTATTTGCACTATCTATTCATTTTGAGCAGAAATGTTACACCATGTCTGTGACATGTTAAGTTAGTCCCTGTTTATGCCACACTTGAATGAAAATGTTGTGTAAAAGTCAATGAATCTTTAATTTTTCCAGTTTTTCTTAAGCATCTGAAAAGATAGGCATTTAATCTTAGTATCTCCTTGCCAGATATCTTCCAGAGTAAAAGAAACCCAAAAGGTAAAGTGTAAGATACTTGTTTAAAGTGAGCTGTACAGAGCATTCACTGAATTTAACAGAAAAGAGTGGGGGAAATTACATAAGGAAGTTTAATTGCACAAACAATGGTAAGTATAGGCAGCCCATCAGATTTACAAAACCTCCACCAGTCCTTAAAATGAGTGCCAGGAGGCCTTTGCTGATCATTATAATATAAATGAGGTCATAGAACAAACTGGTCAAGTCTATTTGATAACTTCTATATATTTGCATGTCAGAGGACTGACCTCATTCACCTAACTGAATCAGCCTGGAAATTTCATAACTTCTTGGAAAGAAGAGGAAGATAAATGCCACTTAGTCTGCTCTGATCCATTGTGTATTTCTACTTCTGTCAGAATCTTATATTGCATACAAAAAGAGTTCATAAACCTTTTGCCATTTAGCCATTATCCGCGGCAGGGACAAGGAGTGCTAGCAGCAGCAGCCCGTGTGGAATTTTTTATGTTCTGTATTAGGTTTTGCACTTGTCAGTGGTGGTACTGGTGGCCTGCATTTTTTTTTAGCCAGCTTGTGTATTGTTAGTGGAAAACATGATGCACTTTGAGAACTTCCAAAAATTACTATTTTAACATCTGGATTTTGTAGTGTATTTGGACTTTAAAGATACAGCTTCCTAGATGTTCAGAAACAGAACAGGTCTTAACCTGGCAATTTATAAATACAGATAAATGGTATTATTGTAGTTTTCAGATTACAAGACAAGAACTGTCTTAAATAGAGTGGGAAACTATATTAAATACTGTTCTTAATATTAAACTGTAAGTTACTAGCAACCAAGTTGAAAATTTAGGTTTGAACATATGTCTAAGTCAGAAACATAATTCCTAGCTCTTACTTTAGTTTCTACTGAAAACATAGGGGATTTCTTACAAATGTGACTGCCTGCATTTTGTGTATGTGAACCTGTATAATCAGTAGAAGAACAGGAAAGCATCTGTAATTTTAGTTGCAGTCCAGCATTTTACTAGAACCAGATTTTACAAACTGCTGTTTAAACTAACTGCTTTGAAAAGAAACTCAGCCTAGTAATACATTGACAATACATTGGTAGTACTTCAATATTTCCTTGTAATTAGAAGTGCCTTCTTAAAAATTTCAATCTGAGAACTTTGAAAATCATATAATTTAAAAATCATGTAATGATTTTTTTTTTCTGGGAAGGTTATTGAGTTTATATAATCAGTCTGATTTTCAGAGTCTGTTCCCCAGCTTTCTAATGAAGTAGAATTTACTTAACAACTCAGCATGTCCAAGGTTCATATTAATTCCTGAAGTTTTAACATACCTTGAGATATGTTTTCTTCCAGTCTAGCAACAAAGTTATACTAATAAATCTTTGCCTGCATTTTGAATCAGACATGCTAAGTGTCTTACCTTTCTGCTGCTTCTTACAGGTATCATATGTACCTATGTGTAGATTTTTCAGTGCACTGACAAGAAATAACATGGTGAAACAGCACTTTGTTTTTCTTCAACCTTTGTACCTGATGAATAACCAGGCAGTGTAAAAAAATAATAACCCTAGAAAATCCTTAGCAAAAGATTGACTAAGTTGAGCAACTTCTTATAATCGTCTTGGGATTTAATTGGATCATCAGCCAATAGGAAAGTCTAACTGTAATATGCTGAAGTGTCAAGTTCCAGTTCGTAGAGGAAGCAGTGAGTTTAAATGCCACAGGTAATTTACAAGCAAATTGAGTTATAATCCATTAAAGAAATTCCGGAGACGGAAGAAGACTTTCATTTTTAATTTGATCAGTCATCAAATGGAGAAAATGTCAGGATATTTGCATACCAAAGTAAAGCTTCCTAGTAGCTAGTTAACTCTCTGTTAGTGCTTGTGTCTTGGAAACATCATCGTCAGAGGAGCTGCAGGGCGATACATAAGGATGTCTGTAATAAGAACTGTATTTCAGGAAGAAGTTCCAAAAACAAATCATACTTGCTCTGGAGTGAATGTCTATGTACAGGCTGAAAAAAAGGGATTATATTGATATACAGGCACTGTATCCTATAAATTTTTACTTGCATTAGTGCTCGTTCTGTCCAATGCACACCACCAAACTACAGAAGAGTTCATCTCCTTTCCATCTCCATTCCTCTCCCATATGTGGCTGTAGAAATTGTTTTGCTTCACTGTGTCTTTGTTGTTACTGGCACTTTGTTTTTGCATAATATCTCAAAACATTCTGCAGCTTTTCCGAGCTTCATCCCTGATTCAGCTTCATCCATAGTGTTCAAATTACTCACGGTAACAAACTGTGCTTCTGTGACAGCCATTTCTGATTTTTTTACTGCCTCTTGAAAAATCACTAAGTTGCAGCCTCCCCTCAGAAGGTTTCTACCAGAGAAGATGCATCACAGTAAGTCAGACATTTCTGGTCTCAAGGACGTGCTGGATCATCTTGAAGTATTTAGCCAGGAGTCCATATCATGTAAGAAAAGGAGAAGTGCCTCATGTTAAGAGGCTACTCTTTAATTTATCCACACACACTTTGAATAGAGGAGGCTGGAAAAGTAGGTTTCATTCCTTGTCCTGCTTTACATGCTTTAAATCTCAGGCACAGATGAGAGAAATCCCATAGAGCTTTGAGATACCACTACCCTCAAGAGTGGTACTGCTATACATGGAGCAAACTGTATTCTCTCTCTTTCTGAAGGTTCCAGTGATCTCCAGGAAAGACACTATGTTTGTGTTTAAATACAAGCTCCCTCTAAGCCATACTGCAGTGTCTCCAGGAGAATTACATGTAGTGTGGAGACTTCTTATGAAAATCAACACCCTTAGCATTTTGTTGAATTTTTTACTGCGCTTTCTCTGTTTTCTTTCTTCCAAGTCTGAAGCTGGGCTTGATTTGAGAGAAACTGTCACTGCTGAGACCTTGCAACAGCTTTCATAGGCCCACATTGAGGCATGAGGAGCATTCAATAAAGAAGTAACATGAAAGCTCCCTGACAACTCCTAGTTCCACGCCTTCCAAAAGGTCTTGGATCAAACTACTCTTATAGGTTAAAAAAAAGCTCCTTTCCACTACCATATGTAACATAATTAGCCATTTATAAACTGGTGCACTTGCAGTGAGGGCCTTGTTCTTTGGACTGCATCTGAATAAATTTGTTTTAGTCCCAAGAGGGTATTAAATTTAATGTCATGTTACAGCCATCCAGTATTTCTTATTCAGTCCCAATGCTTGCCAAATTTGCCATACTTAGTGGGAGATCATCACTTTGTTGTGTTTCATCATCATCAGGTCGAAAGCATTTTTGCAGCATGGCCTGCTAACCTGACGGAATTTCTATATGATACGCTCAGTTTCCTGGAGATTATAGATCTTCCTTGGAAGCTAGTTGGAAGTGGTTACATTTTTTAAGCTCTTTCGAGAATTCCTTGTAAGTGATGAAAACTGTGGGGAAAGGCTGAGGGAACTGGCATTGTTTAATCTCTAGAAGAGAAGGCTTAGGGGGTATTTTGTCAAAGTAAATACCTGATGGGCAGGGATTAAGAAAGTGGAGCTCCTCTCAGTGATGCCAAAGGGCAGGACAAATGACAATGGCTGTATATTGGAGAACAGGGAACTCCATTTAAACATCAGAAAAAACTCTTCTGTTTGTAAGAGTGAACAAACATCAAAGCATTGCCTAAACGGGTTATGGGGTATCCATCCTTCAAGACACTGAAAACCTGAAAAAGACGCTGACAACCTGCTCTAGGTGACCATGCTTTGAGTAGTGCACAGGTTGGACCAGACAACCTTCAGAAGTCCATTCCAATGGCAACTCTACTCTGCTTCTACAGTATTTTCATTATTTCTTTACCCTGAAATTATCATGGTGCAGTTCCAATATTTTGCATCATCTCTTAAACCTGAGGGCATTCTTGTCTGCAGTCTTTGATCCAATAGTGTCAGTTACACAGTTCACCACTTGTCATCTTGCAACTTGGGAACAGTTAATGAAAAAGAGGAGAAAAAAAGTCCTGAAGGAAGGTATTGAGCTGATTTTATCATTCTTAACAGCAGAAATCACTCTGGAAACAAGCAAACTGTTTCAGCAGCAATGTTTCATGAACAATGAAGGGAATTAAGGTATACTGTTCAGGTTATACTATTTATATATGTAAGGGTATGCATATAAGGGTATGTATATAAGGTATACTCTCAGGAGTGGTTTTGTTTAAATTTCCTTTAACTGTGTTCTCAGATTGACTCTCTAGCTTTCAGGAATTTCATAGAAATTACTAGACTTATCATAAAACAGTGAGAACAGTTCTTTATGCATTCTTTAAATCTGCTAAGACAGTTGCTTGTAGCTCACTATAGCTGAAATGGTAAAGTTTTTGTATTTGCAGACTATTGATTTCCTAAGAAGATTAAAGTCCTGAATCAAGAATGTAAAAAATGCCTCGTTTCTTAGTTATTGCGTAGTTTAAAAACTACACTGCTTAGACTTCTGCAACCACTCTCCATTGTAATCAACAATTCTTTGCAAAGAGTAATCTTTTCATCATCATCATCTGGTACCGCCAAGTCGTGATGTCTATATAATATATTTTCTTAATGTGCATTCACAAATTGCATACCAGCTTCTTTATTTCAAACTGTCTGTTGTTACTCCAGAAATTCTGATTAAGAGCAACTGAGAGGGAGTACTATACTTTTGCCAGTGTTGAGACCAATGCAGATAGACAGTGCAGGAGTGCTGGAAAAACACGGTGTGGGTATTGTAAAGGCAGAGAATTCTCCTGTATTTCATTTTGTGAATGTTTGTATACCTAATCCAGCTCCAAGAGGATTAGGTACAAGCTGGTAACTCCTTTTTTATAGAGTCTGAGCTTTTGATGTTACACTGAGCATTTCAGTGAGGCTGAAGGAATACTGGAGTTTGAAATGAGTGCTTACAATATATATTAACTGGTGAAAGTTACAAAACCCTTATATTTTTACAGCACAGAAAAGTTAATTCAAGCTGTAGAAGAAGATATCAAGCGTGAAAAGGTTGTGGCAGATGACATAATGAAAGACACGTCGCAGGAAAATCAAGCTAAATATATGGAGATGAAAGCTGCTAATGAAAAACTCTCCCAGGTTGGCTTGTTTCATTATGCTTACCTGAAATATTTCTTAAACTGGCTTCATGGTTTAGATAAAATTTAAGTACTAAAGAGCTTGACAACAGAGTAATACAATAAAAAAGCTTGCTGGTATCTTACTCAATTGTAGAAGTACCTGAAAATAGAACAATTGACTAAGATCAAATACTTTGTCTTTTTGTATTTAATACTTTAAGCAGAAATAATGTTCCCAGTTTTCTGTTTAAATTTAGGGATTCACATGCAGATTTTAAAAGCCACTGCAATACTTAGATGTTTCATCATGTGCTAAAAGCAAGCAAAAGGGAAAAACAACCCCTGCAATTTCTGTAGTTCAGTAGAAAGTTTTCTTCTTGTGTACAAAAGCGAATCTGGCTGGCTTTTTCTATTATTATTATTGTTGTATGTCTGAATGTATCAGAAAAAATGAACTGGGCTTTATAAAATGTTCACTAATCCTAATGTTAACAACAGGAGTAACATTTCTAGGCTCTCTGGGATGATCTAGTTCAGGCTGTGCAGTCTTGAAAGTTTCTCTGTATAGTCTGTACAGAGATGACTTCAGTGTTTCCCATCTGTCTTAGGATGAGCTGAATCAGTACTCAGGGTTCACCTGCCTCTTTCTGGACTATAAATAAACTGTTGTGGCTGGTTCAGATTTTAAAATTTGACTCTAAATTTCTGAAGGACAGATAATAAGTTCCAACTGCGGTACTGATTTTAAGAAAAATAATAGTGGAAAAAGAGCAAAAATTTTTTTGCTAGTAGCGCAACTGCAAGTAACAATGATAAGAGTAATGGAAAAGTTGGATGCTGAAATCAAGTGTTTATTACATCTGAGTTATGTGAAGGAGTTGGACACAGTCTTGTCTTTCAAATTTTTGAGAGCAGCAGTGGAATAGTTTACAGTATTTTATACATACTGACGGTTAAAGCAAAAAAGTAATTAACCAAGTAGAAATTTTTATCTGAATTTTGTGTTTTGCTTCCTCTTTAGGAATTGATTGTTCAACAGCAGGAATTGGATGCACTAAATGTAGAGGAAGAGAGCCTAAGAGCTGTATGTATGATAACAAGTGCTCTCTGTACTAACCTTCCCTGAATGCTATTGTAAAGAAGAAAAAATACCTATAATTTCTCTTCCTTAAATTTTCAGATACTGTAGGATCATACTGTAGTATGGGATGCCAAATCTGCCTCTCTGGTTTCCACTAGTAATTTCTGATCAGTTTTGGGTAAAAATGTATTATTGAGGAGATTTTTTTCATATTGGTTCTTCCATGGATAAAAGGATCTGTGAGCTGAAACATACAGTCTGAAAGTACAATTTTCAAATACTACTAGACATTTTTCAGTCCTTTTGAATATTGTATATAGTTTGAAATTCCCTAGAAACTGTGAAGTAGTAAATCTACTCAGAAAATTGGCCCAAGGAAGAACTTGTAAATCAAGAAGTAACTGACTGGGATATTCTATTCCAGTAAATGTAATATTGATAATATGGATTATAAGTTTTACTTTTTATAAAGTCCTTTATAAAATACTTTTTACTTTCTCTGTGCTTTTTGTAAGAAATAAGCTTCACTTGTATAGGTAGGTGTTGCTTAACTAAAGCATGATTGCCACAATGCTCTCTTGCCATCTGAAAATAGCTAGTAGGTGTTTGCTTTTCCCAACAGGAAATAGCACACTCTGGGGTGAAACAGAAAGCTGTACAGATGTATGAAAAGCTCCACGAGCTCAAGGAACATCGAGATCAAATGATTGCTGAGGATAAGAACGTGGAGTCTCCACAGGAGGAAAGAGAGAGATTACTAAACCAGGCAAGAACAGAAAATGTTGTTATGTAAAAGATTCTCCAAGTCAGTGTTTTTAGGGGTGGTAATACTTGAAAATACTTAAGTTTGAATCTTGCCTATATTTATGCTCTAGGCAGCGCAAATAATCTGAAATTAAGAATAGTTAATGAATTGGAAGGTTGGGGTATTTCTGGTTCAGCCAAAACCTGGAGACCTTTTGAAGCAGGTTCAGAGGAGGGCTGTGAAGATAATCCCAGGGCTGGAGCACCTCTTCTGTGAAGACAGGATGAGAGTTGGAGCTGTTCATCCTGGAAAAGAGAAAGCTCTGGAGGGACCTTATAGCCACATCCAGTACCTAAAGAGATATATTTACCTTTATAAAAAAATGGGCCGAGTGACTTTTTTACACAGGCAGAAAGTGATAGGATGGGGGGGAATTTTAAAGTAAAAGATAAGAGATTTAGATTAGATGTTAGGAAGACATTCTTTACTGTAGGGGTGGTGAGGCACTGGAACATGTGAATGCTCCATCCCTGGACATGTTCAAGGCCACGTTGGATGGGGGCCCTGAGCAACCTGATCTAGTGGGTGGCATCCCTTCCCATGGCAGGGCTGGGGAGCAGGGGGAAGGGTGAGTTGGAAACAGATGATCTTCAACATCCCTTCTAACCCAAACCATTCTATTATTTCAAGAAAACAAAATTGGCCCAGTGAGCTTTTTAGCTGGTTTTGTTCCAATTCATGAGACATGTTGGTTGGGAAAACTGGTCCAGTTGAACAGCTCTTGTAATTAACTCCAGAGAGTATCTTTGTAGGGTGCTGAACAGGTATACCAGTCCAGGAGTAATTGGATCAGTTTACAATAGCCTACACTGTAACTACCCATTTCTACTTTATGGACTATTGGTCTGAATGACTAATGGTAAGTGTATTTCATTTTTTAAAGTATGATTTTTAAACATTTGGAAGACATAACGCTTAAATCATATCACTTCTTGTTGGACAGTGTCACAAATTTGTGATTTCAAATGCCAAGTTTCTATTCTGTGTATTTTGAATTTAGATTTTTTTTAATTTTCCTTTTTTCATTTGTAGATTTAATTTCATATGTTAAAGTTGTTGAATTTTTTATAGGTTAAAGATGATAGTCAAAAAATTGCAAGCATGGAAAGACAGTGAGTAACCCCATTATACTGTTGCTATAAATTACATGTACACCCTAAAGACCCATAGTTGTGTTCCATCATGTCTTTCTATAGACTTTTAGAACATCACCACATCTTCAAACCTAGTGTTAACCTTCCACAAAGAATAGAAGATGTTTTTCTGTTTCCAGTAAACAAGTTTTATAGTGGTAAAACCTTTAGGTCTGCACAATAAGATACTTCCATCCCTTATGAACACACCTTGAGAATATGAATTGGTAGTAGCACTGACATAAACTTGCTTAAGGCTGAAGAAGACATTGATTTGTAAGAGCTGCTCCTTTGGGACAGCTGTGAAATTGAACCTGCATTACGCTGCAGCCACATTTTGAAGTTTGTTTATGTGTTCTTAAAACCTAAGAGTCACAAAAGTTCCATTCTAAAGAGTAGAAGGGCATTGCTTCTTGATCCTTGGGTATTGGGTCTTTCAAAACACTTGCCAGGAAGTCAAGTAAATTTTATAATAAATAGTATGTATCGAGGGGTAGATAAAACAGTACAGTATTTTCTGATTTTGAGCCTTTTGATTTCTCTTTCTTTAAGGAAAAATTGAGATAATTCATAAAATCTCCTAGAAACAGTTTTAAATTCTTTTGAACAATATTCCCAACTAAAATTGTAGGTCAATTTTTAATGCATTTTAATTGGATAATAAATTGCTTAACAGAATTTTTTAATAGATAAAAATAACAAATATTTATATTTGAGATTTTATGTAGAAATGTATTAAAGGTAATTTCATTTCACACTTTGATTATGTAGCAGAGTGTTTTATTTGGAAATTTCTTAGTGGATTTTAGTGAATACAGTTTAAGGAATACAGTTACTTGTTGCAGTTTAACAATCATGTTGTACCTCTGCAAAGTTGAATAGCAACCAGCAGAGGGACTAGTTGAGTAAGTTAAGAATTACTGATGACTCAACAAAAATTGTTTTTTAATAAAAAGGAGCTACATTACTTCTATTTAATGGACAGAGGACTAAAGTGACAGATGATTTACACATACCTTTTATAATAACAAGAATCATTCTGATACTCTCTTGGTTTTGGTAAATATAGATTTTCTATTTTTATTCTGACTTCTCTCTGCAATTTTGTCTAAAATAAAGTAAGTATTTTACAATACAATTTTAACCTTGACTTTCATTATCTATTTGTCAGGTTGGCAGAAGTAAAAGGAAAAATAGACCATTTTAAAAAGGTCATTCAACGACTTGATATGGATCTGGAGAACCATCGAGGTAATATGATTAGAGGTGTAGCAGACCTGCATCTCTTTGTTCTATAACAAACTGTTATACCTGTTAGTTGCTTAAAACTTTTAGGCTTATGCAAACGTTCAGTACTCACCAGCATGAGAAGTTCTGTGTCTCTAAGTACAGCCTGTTCTTTTCAGACATAAGAAATGGGGAGTACCCACCTTTAGTGAAACATTAAACAAGTTCATATTGAAAATTACCATATAAAATAATAGGACAGCTGTTTGGTTTTCCATCCAATTTGATTTTTAATATTGCTTGAAGAATAGAAGTGTATCTTACTGGAAGCGCTGCAGAACAAGCTCATATGTAGAAATGCTTTCATTAATTTTACATGATCTGTTACACTGGCGGCAAATGTGGAATTGAGAATATTTAATAGCAATGTGTAAAGCAGACAGAATTCAGTATTATTTTTACCTGTCTTTGAAACTTCTTAGGTTGATCTTTGCAAGAAGAGTTTGTAAGCTGCCCAGGAATGGCCTTAGCTTGTACTGACTTCCAGCAAACATGTGCTGCTAGTGCTTAGGGTGGGAATTTATCCTAGCACTGGAAGTTACAGTTCTGGAGGAAGTAACTTTAGTTTGAGCATCAGTCCTTAATAGCTGTAAAAGGTTCTCCATAAAATGAAGATTCATGCAATGAAAAACCTTCTTTTGATTATAAGAAATCTTGTTCAGATAGGAATTACATAAGTATATGCCTGCATTCTGAAAGTCTCTATAAGAAGTTATTTAACTTCTATAGAATTAACGAATTGATGTCCTTCTTATTTTATGCCTTTTCTTGGGCAATCAGTGTAAAATCTGACTGTAAGTGTCTTCCAGGTGAATAAATATCTAAAAATCTGCCTCTAAACAAATGTTTCAGATATCTGTTTATCATCTTCTGCATGACAGAATATTTCTACATTAATCTGTTTATCATCTTTTGCATGGCAAAATATTTCATATTTCTATAGATAATTCATTATTTTTGTGCAAATAATTTATTAAGACTGTTTTATTAGCTTTTGTGTTTCCAGATAATATCATTGCAAACTTTATTGTCCTTTAATTTTTCCTTTCTGTTTGGCTTGCAACCGTTTTTTATTTTAACTTTGGAGAAATGCAGAAGGTAAGAAGCAAGTTGCTTTTCACATTTTATAGTTCAGTTTACACATACAGTCATTCCTTGCTGGACTGTGTCTTTCACTGTTTTAGAAAAGTCTGTTGAAGAAGAGAGTTTGAAGCATATGTAGGAGAAAGCACATGCTCTCTGTCAGCGTATCAGAACCAGTCAGAATACTGAGAATCAAGTTACCTTGTGGTATAATGTAGAGGGAATTACACCTATTGGTGTAACACAGAGGGAATAAATATATTCATAAGGAGTCTCTTTAAGGCACAAAAATGTAAACTCCCAATGCCACCTTCTCTAGCGAATGGGGAGAGAATCGCAGAGGGCGATTCATACTTCTGCTCTAAATCAGCATCTTGGTGTGTCCTTGAAATTCCTGTGCTCTCCCCTTCCCCAGTCACTTTACTTCTGGATCAGTATTTAAACATTGTTACGTAGCATTCCCAAAATCCAGCTCTAAAGTTTTTTTTATGTAAATATCAGGTGAAATAGAAAGTAAAAAAAAAAAAAAAAAAAAAAGAAATTTTAATTTTAACTAAGGATTTTTTAATGTTTCAGGATAAATATTTCAGTGCTAGAAATATTTTTGAGCAGGGAAAAGTCAAACAGACCATGCTGAAATAACTATTTTTAGGTTTTGCCTGAAAAAATCTAAATAAGTAAATAGTTCACCCACTTATTACATGGTTTATATACTAGCAGTTAACTTTAATGATCAGTCAAAGTCAACATTAACTCAAATGCAACAGACTTAATCTTTCATAAATTGCAGGAGAGGTTAAGATATTTGTGCATTAATGGCGTATTTTAAAGAAAACTTATTATAAAGACATCTCAAAGTTGTGGTCTTCAAATATTTTTTTCTTTAAACACTTTGACAGATTATGTAACTGTTTCATAGCTCACGATTACCAGAATTTTTAAGAGTAGAACAGGCTAAGTTATTAACTATTGGAGCCTTGCCTTGCAAAATGAAAGAGAGAGTCCAATAAGGAACAAAGCCACAGCTGCGAGGAAGCTGAAGCAGAATCAAAGTCTCTTAGGGCCCCTCAGGTGTTCTTATTGTTTGTATATACTAGATAAAAAGGAAAGCATAGGCGTGTACAAATAAAAAGTCAGAGAGAAATTTGCTTGCTCAGTTTTATCTGTATCTGTCTGATTGTTTTACTTTGTATTCTTTAAAATTAAAAGATTATGTTAAATATAAAGCAGACAATTAAAAATTTAGATGTTTGAAACTTAAAATTATTTTTAGGAAATGAATTGTCTCATTTTCTTGTGACAAATATATCAGGTGTCCCACTTTACTAATACATATAAATTATGAGTTATTTATGATCAGTAGTCAAATTTAAAGATAGAGTGAACATGTATATTATTCCTTATTTCTAATACCACTATATTGAAGGTGTATGGAAATGTTCTTTCAAACTTAATTGTAGAAAGCTTTCTGTGTATTTTGTTTTCCTAGTCCATTGCTTGTACAGTTGTCCTGTGTATTTCCCTGAGATTATCAGTTTCTTTGAAGCCGTGTATCCCTGTGAAAGTCCATTGCAATAGGTGAAAGTGCAGTTGAAATGGCTTATATATTAAACAGGGCTGCAGAAAGTTTTAACTCATCATGGTGCCCAAATACGCAGAAGCATTTGTTCTCTATTGTTTAAATTCACTTGACTTCAGAAAAACCCTGTGAACTTCCTTTGTCCATACCAAGTATTTATCCCACTCCTATCTATCAGAAATTGTAACACCTGAAAGGTTCTAAAGATTGCATTGAAGCTGATTTATTAAGGTATCTTCTTTTTTAATATAAAAGGTATATGACATAGTTGACCTGACTACATTAAATTAAATAGGATGTATCCTGTGGTTCCTAGGCATGTAGAAATTTTATTTTTGAAACAGTCATTTTGCTTCCTGAAGGAATCCAGGCCTGAGACAATATAAAGTTAAATTAATGTTGCATCTCTTGTAGGAGAAGAAAATTGGAAATACAAGGAATTGAAGAAGAGGGAAGAAAGCATGGACAGTAAGTTGTCTAATATTATTTAGCTTAATATTACATATATATATAAGTATTATTAGGCCTAAGTTCACTAAAATACAGGTTTCGTTTTGTTGTTAAAACAGTTAATTTATAGCTGCAAAGAACTGATGTGCTGATCTTTGCATGAAGTTCTATGGTCTTGTTCTGTGGACAAGATAATTGAAGTCTTACAGGACAGTCACAAACATTTGGAGCGTCTTTCAAGGCTTTTCATCAAGCATTAAAGATCTAGGAACACAACTTTATTTCATGAAAGCAAGGCTGTAATTAATTGCTTAAGTGATTAAAAGCAGAACTTCAAAATGGACGACTATAGATATTATGTAATTCTTTAAAATTAAGGCTTATCATATCTATTTACTCAAGATGAATGTTGCTAAATCCTTGTTACATATTAAAAAGTTACAATGTAGAGATTTTGGTAGAAACTAACCGAGGATGAAAACAACTGGGTTCAAGTATACCTTATACATAGTACTGTAGGAGACAGCTTACAAAAAAAAGTTGGTCAGCAAAAGGGAAAATGGTCAGTAAACATGCCATAGAGGTTCAAGGGATATAATACCTTTTTTTAAGTGTTCTCTAAAAATGTTCTATATAACTTATGGCTAGCATAATACTGAAAGAAAGGTCTCAGCTGACAATAAGAGAAGATGAATAAGACAAAACTCAGGGAGTTTCTGTGTTTTCAAATTCCAGGTTTCCTGAGAAGCAAAAAGACAAAAGCTCACTTGATCTGGGTTTTCAGTATTGATACAGATGATGTCAGCAGGGCTTCACTTTTTGCGTTTTGGTTCTGCTTCTACCCTTCATCAAAGGTTATTGATAAAGTTCTGGACCAGTTAGTAATTTGGGGGACCTGAGAGCTGAGAGATTTGGGGGAACATACAGGAGTCTTAAGGATGGGAAAAGAGCAAATATGGTGCCTGTGTAGAAGAAGAGGGGACAATTAAATACATACCAATCGGATTAGTATCAATTTGCAGAAATAATTTGGAAAAACTAAGCAAGCAAACAGTATGTAAATGTTACAGGAATGGGAGTATGAATAACACTAGTATTGATGTGTCGAATACAAACATCTTTTTTCCTTTTTTTGACAGAAAAACACTGCAGAATAAGGAAGGTGTAGCAGATGATGTGTACTTTAACTTCAGTACATCTTCTGCTGTCTCGTGGTGTTTTTAGAAGCAAGCTAGGCCAATATTGTCCATTTTTAACCTATATTGTGCATTCAGTTAAAAAATTATTAATTGTGAAAGATTCAAGGCCAAAATGAAAGGATGTATTGCGTGGAGTTTTGCAGTGTGCTGGATGTTCAGGTTAGTCAGTATTTTTCTTAATCAGTTGGATGATGGGAGAGAGCATCTTAGAGAACAGTTTCACAGAAAGTGTTCCATCAGAAAAGCTGAAATCATGTTAGAGGACATGGTTAGAATGTAGTGTAATTTTGTTACTTTAGAAATTAATTACAAAAAAGTTTGAAAAGGACTAAGTGTAAGTTTCTGCACTCAAGAGTAATCAACAGCAAAAATGCAGAGTAGGGAGCAGTTCATCAGGTACAGCTCTGTGGTGTGGCTCAGAGAGTGAAAGACAAAGCTGAGCAGTATCAGACTAACATGGAAAATGCCACAACAGTAGGTATACATTGGAGTGTCAGTTGTTAGACATCCGAAGTAATGTTTTTTCCTGTGCATCAAATACTTCAGATGGTTGTATTGTCTCTAGTGCTGCACATAAAGAAAGGGGCTGTCAGTCCTGAAGAAAACTGATGGGGATATGCAGAAAGCATGACCTGCAAGGAAATATGAAAGAATGAGTCTTTTATTTTAGAAAATTTATGACAGTTGTCAAATGTGTAAAAAGGCTATTTCAAATAGTAACTGAATAATTTATTTCTGTATATATGAGGAGGATAGAAAAGGAGTAATATACCACTACCTGCAGAAAGATTTCTGGTTGGATATTAGTAAAAACTTCCTAACAATAACATTTACCAAGTGTTGAAATAGATTGTCCAGAATTGTAGAGTATCTATCAGGAGCTCTGTGTGTGAAGAATATGGACAACTATCTGAATTACTGACATATAACTGGTTTTGTCCTGGAGCAAGTGAATTAATTAGATGAGCTCTTGCAGTCTCTTGCATTCAAGCGTTTTTATGAGTCTGTGAAATACACAGCATTCAAATGAAACAAGATCAATCAGACAAGTGTAATGAAAAAATAAGTTGCTTGCAAAAAAGCAGTGTGATGAGATGTAAAAGTGGCCCTTGCTTAATGTTTCTAAATAAATTCAAAGGTTTGAAACAAAAAAACACGTAAAAAGTCCAGAATGCCAAAAGAGGAAAACACTAGTCAAATTATACAGCTACAGTTCTGAGGTCCTAATTTCACTGTTGCAGGCTCACTTTTATAGAATTAAATACATATCTGTGAATATTATGTATATTAGTTTTATTGTTTCATATTTATAAATGTGTGAAAATGCTTTTCAATCACTGTCAAACCCTTCTTGCCCAAACAAGGACTTCTCCAGTTTTTATCCAGATAAAAAGTGTGCAAACTCTTATGGTTCCCAGGTGCTCTTGTGTGTATAAGCCATGTTTCAAGAGGACACCCAGCAAGAAAGAAATTATCGTAACTTAGAGCTCTGGGCAGCATCTTGCTGGCTTCTTACTTCCATGTGATGTGTCCAGGATGTTTCATTTTAGAATATCTCTGTCACCAGAAATACAATGTGGTATTCCTAGAACACAGAGTGCCTACCACCATTACAACTGTGTTGTCAGATTCAGTTGGACAATTACTAAAGGGAGATAATACAGAAGGGAAGAGGTGATACCAGGTCTCAAGTCTTCAGCAGTTTGGCATTTAGTCCAGGCCATTGGAGATAAGAAAGTTACCTGTTTCCTTTATTTAGTAGCCCATGTTGATAGCTTGCAGAAAAATGAGGACAAACAACTGCTGGGACACGCATTCAGAAAAGCATCAGAAATAGTGGGGATGAAATTTCTTTCCTGTTGGGTGGCAACCCTCACCTAAACACAAGAAAGTGGTGGCCTTGTGTCCAATGTGTAACTGGAATAATTCTTCTCATTTTCATTCCAGCGCCTAAGTTGACAAGTTTCAAGGTCTCTATCTGAAACTGGACTGCTTAGCAATTTAATACGGAGTTTTGTCTGGAAACAATATTTCAACCACTCAAGTAAGAACTTTCTTTTTTGTGTTTGTTAATCTCTAGATTTTCTTGAGACGTTTGAGGATGTGAAGAGTCAGGAATTGGAACGAAAGGCCCAAATAGAAGCCAACGTTGTTGCACTCCTGGAGCTTACCAGCAGGGTAAGCATTTCCATCCACCTTTAGCAAGCTAGGAGTTTAGACACACAGAACAGGAGAGTGGCTGGATAAAGAAGGATGATTGGTTTTATATGTTTATATTTATCTACATAATAGTCTCTTAAAATGATTAAACATTAAACCATGTGCAGCTGTAGTTAAAAAAAGGATTTGTTTAATTTCTCTTTTTTTTCTGGGGGAAGAGTTTTGAATAGTATGTAATATTGTGACAAGAACAAAGAAATATTTGCATAATTTCTATAATTCTTCATCTCTGTTGTAACTAACATTAATAATGATAAACATTTCCAAATACTGTAGATAAAACTACTGCAATATTGTGTTTATCCAAAGTTTGCAAATCTCAGCTCATGGGTATTCTGTCACTAGTGTTATGTAACTAAAAAAATATTCCAGTTGTGTCTCTGATATACTAAAGGTATGTCTGAAATGCCCTGTTGTATAATATTTAATGTAAATATTATGTATTAATAATGCAACAGTTCAGAAACTGTTCCCATTTACAGTCTGCCATTTTTTTCACTTTCAAGACTTCTTTTTATGTTCTTAACTCCCATGGATTTTTTTATGTTATAGAAAACTTTCATCTGAGTAATATTTTGATCCTATGATTATTTGAATTGTCTTCTTCCTACTTCAATACAGTACACCATAAGGTATATTTTAGGCACCATCACTTACTTTACAATAGACCTATATGGCAGCACAGTTTCTATTTGCTGTGTTTTGTTTTCATCTGTGCTGGTCTGTCAATACATCTTTTATCAGAAGTTGGCAGAATGAAAATCATTCACATTTAAATCACTTCAGATTATTTCCAGTATTCTAAGTCTTTGTAGTAGAAAAGGCAAATAACAATGTCACAGGACAGGAGAGTTTCTTACTTGTCCAGTTACCACTTGTTGTTTCAAAAATACAGCATGTTGTTATTGTTGTTGGTAATACACAGAATCTGAATCATATGAAACAAATTTCATCTGTTACCAATCAAGAGCTGAAGATTATGCAGGAAGACCTCACTTTCAAATCAAATGAAATGCAGAAATCACAGAGCACTGCTAAGAGTCTGATTACAGGTGAGATCAGCAACAGATTTTCTAATTAATTCCTTAAAAAATAAAGACTACCTGCATTGTTACACTGATAACATGTAGAAGATCCCCAAATATTAGATATCAAGTGATCTCCAAATATTAAAATACAGTGGCAAGTTCACAAATTGAAGTGCTTGTGGGTAACAAGTTATTTATTTTTCTCAATTTATTTATATCTATTATAATCTATTAGATATTGTATATTATACATTTATAGTAAGTGTGTATACTTATTTATACTTACCTTACTATTATCACTAAACAATCATTTTCCTTGCACAAATACATGTCAAACAAGGGTATTTTAATACAGGGGTTGAATTAAGCTAGTATTTGATTTTACTAATACTTACCTCAAAATAAGATCTTTCATGATCTTGAAAGTGTATTTAATAAACTGAAGCAGAGTTTTCTATAGTTATCTAACCATGTATTATTTGTAAATTTAATTCTTAGTATCACTTATTTATGGTTTATGCTTTTCCAAAGGGATATGTACCTCAGGCAATTAACTGACAACAGTGAATAGCTCTCAAATCCCAAGGCTTTGGTTCTGCAAAGTGAATACTCATTTTGACTTCATTTTCAAAATACTCAAATACTTACTGGCATCTTCAGGATGTTCTCTGTAATTTCAAAAAGCAGACAGTAGTTTTCTTTCATTCCTGTAACAAGTATCTCTTTAGTTCTTTATTTGCACTGCTTATGGTAGAATTGTTCTCACAATTCTATGTCTTTGCCAGTATCATTATTGGTTTAGCAAACCTTTCCTTGTTTGTTTGGCATAAAGGAAGGGGCAGGAATTAAGAACTATAAATCATTTTGTTAGAAGTCTCTTACATGATGTACTTCGTAGTAATTTTCAAAAGAGCAGCCGGTATTGTGACTTCAAAGTAGGTATGAGCAAATTAGAAGTTGTTTGGCATAAAATGTTAGAGAAATTGATTTTCTGTTGTGTGTTTGAACACTTACTGTTTGCTTGTCTGCAAAGACTCATTTTGAAGTTGTAGTCTAATTTAAATTTCTGGGCCATTTATCAGAAGTTCAAATATGACTTTTTGTTCTTTTATATAGGTATCATTTCTGACTATTTTACAATATAAGGATGTTTTGGAAGCACATAGTGCTGTAGAGGCATTATTGAAAGACATACTTCTTTCTCTGCAAGGGAAGAGAAGGAAGTTACAGTACATAATTTTCAGCAGACAATTCAAATTATTCCTAAGTAAATGTCTGACAGCTAGGATTCACAGATAGTATAATGAACTACTTAAGATTCTTTCAGAAATACAGTGAATGCTCAGTTTGCACTGTTGAAGTTCCTTCTAACCTTTGAATTATAGCACAGTCGTCTTCAGGATTCTTTTGTTATGATTAAAATCTGAATTTCCATATTTTCTTGCCGTAACAAAGATATAAAAAGTCCACCAACAGAACCCTTAAAAACAATAAAAAAGAAAAGGAAACCATGAAGGGTAAACAAAAGTGCTGATGGCATGGTTTCCCAAAAACATTTCCCTGGGTCACTGTAGTTTGTTCTGAGAATTTGCCACTATGTACACACTGCATGCTAGACACTGCAACTTCATGGCCTATCAGAAGGAACTGGGCTGCATCCTCTTCCTGTCTCTTCCCCTAGAGGAATTCTGAGGTTTTTTCAGTTTTGAGGTTTTTTCACTGAGTCTGCTGCTGGATAAGGATAAAATTTGCCCCTTCCAGTTTCTTTCCCATTCTCCAGAAAGTGTGAATGGATAGGAATACCCATTGCAGTCTCATCATAGTTGTATTAGACAGAAGAGTCCAAAAATATTTTTTTTCCTTTTTGGCATTTAGGTTGGTACTACTCTTTACATGTAAAATAAATTCCAACTGGTCAACTATGTATAATTTTAAAATAACAAAATACAGATATACAGAACAACTATATAAAAAGTGAAAATGCTCTGATAAGACCTAAGTAAATCCTCATGAACATCTATAGCTGTTTTCTGCTATTTCTTTCTAATCTGAATTTATTTCATAATTCTACTTTTTACTATTTCTGATCTAATATTCTCATTTATTGATGTCCTTAAGCATTTGTCTTTAAACCACAGTGCTGTAGGAACAAGAGAAGTAAAGCTGTGATCTGTTCAGTTGTGGTTTATAATCTGTCATTAACCAATTCAATGTTAACTTCAGTGTGAAACTCTGAGCAGTTATGAAATATTGTAGACACAGAGAAAGTGTTTTCTTAAGCCCTTTGCAGTGGAAGGCAGACTGTGAATTACTTACATGCAAAGCAATGCAAAATATTTTAATTTAAAATCCTTCTTTTAATTTGCAAGGGAAATTTTCATATTTATATAAGTGCTCTTTGCACATAGAGGACACTTTCAATCTTACCTTACGGATCAGCATTCCTCAGGAGAATTGCAAATGGCACACAAAAATCTTGGTTTGTCTTTTTTTTCATTCTGACGTTCCTAAAGAAATCATGAACGTGCTCTGTAATAAGCCAGAAGTGTTGATAAAAACAAATGTTTCACTCTAAAAAAAAGTATATGGCATAAATACACAAGCAGAGAGATGAGTACCTTGCTCTGAGTGTTTTGATCAGGTGAGATTTTCCCATAGAAGTCCACTGACAAAACTATACCCACGGTTTGTGGAAAGGTGAACCTGTCCTTCTATCACTTAGAGACATCTATTTTCTTCTGCCTTAAAGATTTATACTGCCTTGGTTAAGTTGGGGAGGCAATTTTCTGTCCTTTTTTCATCAGATCAGCACAAATCTCAAAATACAAACCTATGCCAAGAAAAGTTTCTTTGTCCAGTCTCATCCCTCCCAACAGCCCACGTTGCCTGATACTTGGAAATATAGGAAAAAAACTCCATTATCTATATCATTCTTCTGAGTTAGACACAGATCTGAAACATAAGAAGATGTACCCATGTGTTTAATATTCAGGAACATGAGTGAAATACAATGACAGGTCACAAAACCATACAAACTAAGACTAACCAACCTCTAGTCCTTCCCCACTCTGGGTAGGTAACTTACCCTCAAGACTGAGTCAAAGCATTTTTATTACTTGGTATATCTTTATTGTTTCTTCTCACACATGTCTTATGTCTGGACAGTTTCAGTCTCCACAGTTATCTTTATGTCAGAATCCACCCATAGTTCTAATTCCTTTAATTACCTGTAACTGTTATTTTTTAATGGAGCCTCAGAAGTAAATGCTGTTTATTGTAGCCCATGTTGATGTTGTAAGCTGTGACACTCTTTTCTGTGGATATATGAAAGTGTTTTCCTGTACAAAGCAAATGTTTAAAATAAGTTTGGCTATTTGTTCTCTTAAAACTAAGCTTTATCCGTATTCAAGCAGCACAAATAGAAATAACAAGATGCTAAAAACCTAATAAAAATATTTCTTCAATTTTTCTGTATCATTGCAATAAATTTTTTGTAAGTTTCACCACTGCTTTAAGATTGTGGTGCTATAATTAATTGTGTGGTGCTATAAACATTAAAAATAGAAACACTGTGATACAGAAGATCATCACACTTCCATTACTCTTCACTTATGGATTATAATACAGTAATTGTAGTGTATGAGTCTGACTTGTGGGGTGGTTGTGAAGATCAAATTTTTTATTTCCTTCACATTAACAGTCCCATAAATATCAAAATCAGAAGCATATTTAGGAGCTGTTTATATTGGTTAAATATAGCATAAATCTGTATGTAATGGGCTGTGTATTATGAAACAAAAAGTACTGTTAATTAGTGATTGTGTGTCTGATGATCTAGAGAGTCAAAAACTGCAGATGGACCTACAGAAGATGGAACTTCTGGAGGGCAAGATGGTTGGTGAACTGGCTTCTCTTAAAGACAAAATTGAACAGACAAAAGCAGAGTTGGAGATCTACAATAATTTGCCAGCTCTGAAAGCATCAGGAGAAGAAAAGAAAAAGGTAATGAAAGGGATGAAACAGAGTGTGTGCTTTTGAGCAGCTAGTGGAGGGGAATCCAGTTTTGTGATTGAGAGTCCTTCCTGACAGCTGAAAAACAGGATTGCATATCAGTGCAAATGAATCCAAATACTATTTTGCTATTATGTGTGACTTACTAACTGGGTACATGTAGCAGGTATTCAGCTGGGTATCTTCTGATAACCTTCTTCCACAAAATCTCCCCATTTGATTTTAGTGATTCAGCTAAACTATTCTGATGTAATTTATGACTACCCATGGCTTTGAATTTAGCAATCTAACACAGAACACAAGCAAAAGAGAATTTCCTACAAATTCTTAGTATCAGCATTCCCACTGGTGCTCATACAGTATTGTCTAAGCATACAACTTGCTCATAATCATTGAGTATTATTTTTGGGATAGAGTATGCACTGCTAGTGAAAAGCCTATGAGTTCTTTATGCATATGCATATGGCTTTGTTCTAAAAGGAAAGAAAGTAGCATCTTGAAAGGTAAATTGAAGTAATGTGCCTGAAGCCTGCAGCAAATTAATTCATCCATTAATCAGTTTTTGTTGGGTTTTTTTCTAACTAGAAACTCCAGGATGACAAAGAAAAGTTAACAAAATGCAGCCATGCTTTTAAGAAAATAATGGAGCATTTGAATGCACAGTATGAGACACTAAAGAAGGAGCTGCAAGAAAATGAGACGCATTCTCAGGTATAGGTCAAGTTACATATTATCCTTTCAGTTGTTACTTTCTAGGTTTTGGTTTTCTCACTTACATGAAGCATTGTAAGACAGAATCTGTTTATTCCTTCTCAGTGAGTTGTCTAAATCATATGTTGTAAGTGTGTAGCTGTATTTGCTGTTTTCAAACAAAAGTTAATATTCTGACAACAAATGGCTTGTAAGCTTTGGATTACTAGCAGAGAAAGTATGTGAATCCTTTGTTTAAGTTTTTCTGTTAATCTTGCTCAGAACTCTCTACCTTCTGCCCTTCCTTTGCTTAAGTAGTTTGAGGATGAACTTAGAAAGAAACTGCAGGGGAAAAAAAAGTCACTACTAATAGCTAAGATCCCTTTTGCTTTTAAAGTCATGGTGATAATTTTTTTTCTTTAAATCTATGCTATTAATTCCATTTTCCTTTTTCCAATTCTTCTGCTCCTTGCAGGCCCCTGAAGTTTTAGGATCTGTTCACACTTCTTTAAACAACTTTGGTATACATGTATTTACATTTCAAAAGTGAATCAGGAAAGAAGATGTTTATAACCTCTTGAGCAGCTTTTATTCTTTCATTATAAACACACATAAATTGCTGTCATTTTGGCAACAGAACTTTACTGGAATAAAGTTTTGAATGCACAGAAGGAAAATGGGTAACCTTAAAATGAGGTGGAAAGGGAAATTGATTTTTTTGTATTGCATTTCACTGATTTTTATTGCTTGAGGTTGTTGAGATATTTGTCCTTTAGGACTGTTATACTTTTTTTCTAATATGGTTAAAAGCTGAAGGTCATATTGGACATTTTTAAGTTGACTTTCTTGTGGAATGAATGTTGTGGAGCAGATGAGAAGGCATAGCTCTGACTGAGGCATATGTGTCTATTTGTAGCATAGGATTATTAAAATCATTCTAGGGTGATGATCTAAATCCTCAAAGCTACATGCCAAAGTGTGCAAGACTTCAGATACTGTGTATCTTTTTTGCCAAGACCAAATTCTAGAGTTTAAGTAAATCAGAAATGCATACTCAAGACAGTGTTAAGATACTTGCATAATTAGGCTTAACATTTTCTATAAATTAGTAGTTGTACAGCATTTCTTCAGTTCATTAAGCTGTGGCAGTTCTATTTTGATGTGTTTGAAAAGGATTTGTTTCTGTCCTGAGTGTAAATATCCTCAGTGTGAATTAAGGTATGTCTTATAGTAACTGAATATTTGACATTCATCAAGCATTTTGAAGTTCAAATGGTGTTCATAAATGTGGAGGACTTGGGCAATTTTGCAAGAGGTCAACTGGTCTTCAAGCAGTTACTATAAAAAATACACTGGATCTTTCCTTTTCTGTGCGCAAGACAGTAAGTATTTCAGTTCCAGGTTCCTTTACTGGCTGTGTTGTGTGCAGCAACATCTACAAAGAGGACAATAACAATTTTAATTGGTCAGAAATACCTAGTCTTGGAGACAAAGATTGCCTTGTTTGATGCAAACCAGTACAATATAAAACTGATTCTTTACTGTTAAGGTTTGAGTTATACAGCAATTATTTTCGTCTCTTCCAGCTTAATAATAAGCTTTTAAGTAGAATACTGTGATATTTTCCTTATTTGTTATCTTAGTTTCCACTGAAAGTTTAGTCCCAGAATGATTTTCAGTTTTACATTTAAAAATAACAGCTTCGTATCTTGAAATGCAGAACCTTGAACAGTAGCATCAGAAAAACAAATATAAAATTGTATTGTAAGGAAGCAGCCATCAATATAATGTCCACATTAGTTTCCTGTTGATGCTGAAAGTATTGAAGAAGTGCCAGCACTGAACCCACATTCCTACAATCTTCTTGCTGCAGCTCTGTTCTTATCGCAGCTTCTGGCATTGGACAGGAAACTTAACTATGGAAGTAAGGAAGTTTCTTCTGTGTAGTGCAAAGTCCAAGACAGTGTCAGGAAATATTGCATCTTTGGTGATTTTAGATCTTACTGATTTTAAGAAGATCATCTAAATGATATGAAGCATAATGAGAATTAGTATCTCTCTGAATTGTTCACCTTTTTATTTCTGACTTGCCCATTAACTTCCTTATATGACAAGTCTTGAATTCTCATCGGATTTTTTCATCTGTTACTGCAGTTGCATGCAGTGCTTTTATACAGATGGATTATGAAGAGCTTAATTATATATGCAGGTTAATGAGCAGCAGCTTTAAAAACATTTTGCCATTGTTTATCATTTCTGTGTTTTTTATGTGAAATAACTTTGATTTTATCAGATTATAGAGTATAAGGTACTGATACAAAATCATTTGTGTAAAATATGTTTGTAATAATTACCATTTTGATTTTTGGCTCTTTTTGTGGTTTTATGTTTTCAGCTTACAAATTTGGAGAGGAAGTGGCAGCACCATGAGCAAAATAACTTTATGATGAAGGAGTGTATCCTTTTCTTTAAGAAGTAAGAGTCAAATTCACACACTGTATTAATTGAGGAAGAAGTCTGTTTCCTCCAGTAGAATGAGACAGGACGGAATGGGCTGCAGAAGACAGGGGAGGAGGGGAAAGGCAATCCTTTGCAAATACCTGCAGATATTATATGTAGCAAAACTTGCATGTGTTGTCTGAAACAATTTACAGGGTCCTAAAGCGTAAGCTTTGCCTTGCAGTCTGGAATTTTTCCATCTTTCTCGGGTTTGCCACTAGGTTTCATACAAAGTTCATCTTCACATCTCTCCAGTCTTATCTGAAATTAATCTGCCAGGGTAGCACTGTTTGAAAATATGCTGGAGTGGGGGAAATGTCTTGTAGCTCTCTCTTTATGTGATTCAAATTAACGAGTTGTATTCCAGTAATCATATCAACAAAATCATTATTTGCTGATTTGCAAATGGCTTTGATAAGATAGTTTTTGAAATTAGGAAAAGCACAGAAGTTTATTTTAATTAGAGTTGATGGTTCTTCTCATCTGGTACTATTTTTCTATTTTTCTCCTTAGTTATGATAGAGACCTGAATAGGACCAAGGTACACTTTTATTTTGTATTCTAGGGACAGTGAATTCACTGCAATAAAATTACTTCTTTAAAGTTATTTAAGAAATAAATTTTTGTTTAAAAAATCTCTAAGACACAAAAAATCGCTGTTTTGTGATTCAAGTACAAATGTAATTGGTAAAGATAACATCAAAACTAGACCCCACCATCTAGCGTAGTGTGTTGGACAGTGAACATTCCTTCATGTCTCAGAAAATGGCACAGGGATATATTTTGGGCAATTTTGTGATAGCCTAGCCATCACAGAAATAATACTGATGATCATGATAATATATTTAATAATTAATGCACATACATATAGCTATATGTATACGTAGACATATAGTGTTGTTTTCTTCAGATACCAAATATCCCATTTCTCGAATCTGGTAAGTGCTCTAATTCTTAGAAAAACATCTGAAAAAAGTCTTGTACAGTGTAATATAGTTGGAGCTACCTCCTCTTTGAAGGAGGCTCTACAGAAATATTTTATTAAGGCAATACTCTTAAACACAATTTTTCTTAACAAAAAAGACTTTAAGACAAACCAAGAGAAAAAGATGATCAGGATATTAAAGTATCTCCTAACTTGGTATGAAATATTGCCTATCCAAGTGCAGACCCTTGAACAGAGTATGTCTGCTTGGGCTACTGGAGAGGGGCTGCTTTCTTGGACTGGGACTTTTGTAGCCAGACTGTATGGCTGTACATAGCTGAGTGCCTTGAAATGGTTTAGTTTGCAGTGTAACAATAGGCAGAGTCCTTCATGAGGGACTTACTGCCTATATAAATATATAAATATATATGAAAACAAAAGTGACTCAGACATGTAATCACTTTTTTTTTCTACAGTGCTTGTCATGAGATGGCAGCTAGTAAATTAGCCCCAGTCTGAGTTTTTTCCACTATTTTCACCCCTTGACGGTTTTCATAGAAGGAAGTGTATGGTATTATGGTTCCCTTGTGATCTGTGATTATGCTCATATTCATACTGGCAGTTTGTTTCCTTAATTCGTTTAATCAGTCATAGCAACAAAAAGTCAGGAGAGTGACTACCAGCCAATAAAGAAGAATGTGAAAAAGCTGGTCAAAGAATACAACCAAGCTCTCATAGAAGCTTTGCAGAACACCAAGAACTGAACCTAGGCATTTCCTTCCTGCCCGAATGGACCAACAATGAGAGATGTGCAAAGGCCGCATGGAAAGCTGGACTACTGAGATCATTCACTCACCACTAGGGTGACAGATATTCTTAAAATTATTTTACCAGGTTTTTAGAAGTTACCGGTTTTAATACTATCCCTCCTCTTGTAATGTTTAAAATTTTTAGAAATAAACATCTGAATTTTAGAAACAAAAAGGAAATACTGCCCAATGAGTTACTGAGGCCCGTTGCTGAATTGCATCTCAATGTGAAATTTTAGTCTGCTTTACACACTGAATTTCTAATTGCCCTGTAGTCCTACCCCTTCCAAACAGAACAGGAGGACTGCTTGACAGGTTGTCATATGCATTATCTTAAATTAAGTGTGTAATAAGCTAAATGGTAATACCAGCATACCATACCTATATAGATAGCAATTTATACCAAGTAAGGAAAGCATCTAAGGATGAGAAGTGTCTTTTAAAGTCATAATTGCTTCGTAGTGTAAAATCTTAAAATAAAAGCAAATGCCAGCAAATTGTCATTTCCTAATGGAGAATTAACTTCTTATTTTTTAAGATGTAATTATAAAGAGCGAACTATGATAAAAAGCAGTGAAACATAGCTAACACTGATTTTGTGTGGAGTATTTTACTGCTGTAGTATTCACCAGTAAAGGAAATAGCAGAGAAAATTATTTGTATATTTTCTGCAATGTTTTTTTTCCCTCCAGTTTCAACAAGCAGTGTCATATGGAACCGCTGACAAGAAGACAAGGAAGAGTTTCAACATAGAACAAAAAAATGTGTAGAAAATAACAATGTGCTTTATGATATAGAAATTTCAGAAAATGTTTAGATAAAAAAAATTCCATTTATATATTTTTATCACATTCTACAGGTAATGTATTTATAAACTGCTTATTGATAATTTCTTTCACCTGGTATATTGTAAGCTAGTCCTGATCAAATAGAAAAAGCACAGTTGACTATAGGTAGAAATCTTAGCTAAACAGTAAACTAGCCTTGTGGAAAGAAACTACTAAAAAGCAATGGGAACTGGTTTTATAATTGTTCTGCTCTCATAGAAAAGTTTTCCAGAAAAGAGGTAGACTATGCACCTCACTTTATAAAACTGGAGTAGAGAAATAATTAGAAAATATTCTGAGTCCATTGAAATAGTTCTGTATTTTTATCACTAAATTTCCGCAAATCTCTGATTGTGATTTTGAGTATAAAGAAATCTGTAACCTAAAAATACTGAAGATTTGTGCAGAGAGCACTGTGTTTGCAAATTCAGCACACTAAACCGTGTTGCTTTATATATTTATAATATTTAGAGATAATGGAACAGGATTTCTATAAACTAAGGACTGTTATCTAGGGGAAATTCCTACTAAAGTCTCTTCCTTCCTGTCAGAGTTTCAGCTATTCCAGAGAAAGCCCATTATTTGCAGAGATAGTTGAAGTCTAATATTCTCACCAATCAAACCATCAGCCAGAGAGATCGCCTCCTGAATTCCACTTGTGCTAGAATAACATATTGTAGTGAACAATGGAAAAAAGCTGCAGACTGAATAAACAGACTGCTCTGACTTTGCTTTCTCTCAGGGCAGGGGAAGGTTTTATTCCTTGGTAGTGATTCTGTAAGACAGCGTGGTAAAGTTTACAGGTTTTTGTTGTGTTCCCCGGAGGTGCCTGTCATGAAACCCCTTTCTCTAGCATGCTGTTCTTTTTCTTGTTCTACTGAAGGATCTTCAGATAACCTGTTTCTGTGTGAGAATCTTATCACTCATTCTTTCTCTTAACAATTCATCCTTATGGTCCTTGATAGCAGTCATAGTACCCATGGCTGAAAAGAACTCTATGGATTCTAAGTGATGAGCTATGCAGCAAGTGTTTCATCTTCCTCTGGAAGATGAGTAACTCACTCCCAGTAGTGAGCTGAGTAAACTGTACCCTTACCTAGTTCCTCAAGTATCAGTGAAAATCACCTTTTCTTTAACTCTTTATATCTTTTTTTTTTTTTTTTAATATGGTTTAAGTACCAGACACACAGTACTTTTTCACTGAAACTCCTGTGTATACATCAGGACACTAATTCAGTAACACAGGTCTCTGTCTACCCAGGCAGTCTTTTATCCATTTTATGCTATGACTTCAGACTGAGAGGACATGAATTAACTGGCAGCATCTGCGAGGTGGAGATACTTAAAACCTCTTCTGCTCACCTCTCTTACCAGGGCTGAGTAAGGATCACCTCCCTCAGCCTGCCTGGCAATGCTCTTCCTAACATGTGCTAGAATACTGCTGGCCTGTTTTGCTGTGCATTGTTGGCTCTTGGTCAGCTTGGTGTACACCAGGAAGGGCCCCAAGGTCCTTCTCAGGAAAGCAGGTTTCCAGCCACTCAGCCCTCAGTGTGCATGGGTGCCTGGATTGTTCCTCCACAGGGGCAGGACTTTACATGTGTCGGAACTTCATGACATTCTTGGCTGCCCACTTCACCTGTTTAGGTCTCTCTGGACAGCACACCATATGGTGTATCAACCACTCCTCCCAGCTTTGTGTCATCTGCATGCGTCCTGAACTCTGACCCATCGTCCAGGTCATCAGTGAAAAGGTTAAACAGTATTGCCCCCATATCCATGGCTGTGGTATTCCACTACTGTCTGGCCTCCAGCTGGACTTCAGGCCACTGACCACACAGTGAGCCCCGAGCCTGCTTATCTAACCATACTTTGTCAGCATTATCTATGAGGATTTAATGGAAAATTCTGGCAAACACCTTGCTTATGTTGAGGTAAACAACATCCTAACCTCTCTCCTTGTTCAGTGAGTTAGTTGCCTCATTTTGGATGGCTATCAGGTTGGTTAAGCATAATTTCTTCTTCATAAATCTGTGCTCTCTACTCATGATCACCTTCCCATCCTTCATGTGTCTGGAAATTGTATACAGCCTTAGTTGCTCCACAGCTTTCTCAGGGATTGAGATGAGGCTGACCAGTCTGTCATTCCCTGGGTCACTCTTCTTGCTCTCCTGAAGGTAGGAGTGACATACTCTGTCTTTCAATATTCAGAAGCCTCTCTCTTACCACCATAAAAAAAAAAAAGGTACTCAGGAATGACCTTGCAATGCCATAAGTCAGCTACCTCTGTACACATGTGGGTGCATTTCAACAAGTTCCATGGCGTTATGTTTTCCAGTTTGTTAAAAGTTCCCTAACCTAGTCTCCCTTCAGTAAGATGCCACTGAGGCATTAGGATACCATGTTTGACAATTATTGTCACTCCACATCCCACTTCAATGGCACACCTTACATCAAGAAGCATTTCAATTTCAAAGCCTTCAATCGAAGGGTGTGTTGCTGCCATGTTGTTTATCCTTTGCTTGAGGACAAGCACAGGAACGACTACTGTGTTCCCAGTTCATGATGGCATGACAGTGCACCAACCTTGTTCCCATATATTAAGGGATGTCATCATATCTCCAGGCAAACCCTTATTTTTGCTGCAAGCAAAGGTTAATCCTCTTGTTGGTCTTCCTGCTTCATCTTGCCTTCACTACTTTTCACGGTGATTAAAAAATCTTGTCTGTCTTTCAAAATAAGTTTGTTTTTTTAAAATTTCTCTTAGTGAGCTTAGAAGTCAACAATGCAGTATTCCTTTGAGCAATTCTAGACAGGTGGAACACTGAGAGTTCTTTCCTCCTGACAACTTTAGTTAATGGCTCTTAGTGTTAGTATGTGCTGTTTCATAATTGTAGGGACATGTTTCCAAGGTGAAGTGGTTGTAAGTTCTTTCGGTACACTTCCCAATTTCCTGCTGCTGGTATAAAACAAAACTACAAGGCATAATGCAGGCCTTAAGACGAGGTGCTAGCCATTAGAATGTATTCGTTTGAGGAGAAAGAGATTAAAAGATTACTTTGTAACTGTTCTTAAAGTACCTGCTTTGAGTGAACTCCTTGGAAACATAGCTCATGGTGTTAAATCATCTGGGTGTGGTGGATGTTGCAATCAGAGTGAAAACCCTTCAGATTCTGAAAGTGGTCGTAAAATTGGAGCTCGCTTGAACAGCTACACAGTGTGAATAGCAGCTGAACACCAAATGATACATGTCTTGTATGTGCAGAGCAAGGCCCTGAAATGCAGGTCAATCACTCAGAAGGGAACTGGATTACTCCCAAACAAAATAGTTGTCATCTTTTTGAGTAAAGAGGAAGCCTTTAAGCATTCACAGCTACAGAAATGATCTGAATTCAAATCCCAGCTTTGATTAATCATTTGTTGGGATCGACAAAATCTTGGAGCAGAGGAAGAAATGTTCTTGCCGTGACTTGAGCCCAACACTTACAGGTTCTCCTTTCAGGAAGGAGGACTAACTGGACAATATGCCAAATGTGTGAAATGGGAGGAAATGTTCCACATTAAAAAAAAAAGAGAGAGAGAAAAATAAAGAGCCAGAAACGTTAAATTATCCCCTCTTGTTTCCTCTTGTAGAGTGAATTCCTTGAAAGCTACATTCATTTAAAGTGACTGAGCTTGATTCACTGAGCACTGGTATCTTTGTATCAGCCCCAAGATTTCTGCTGTGCAGCAAGGATGAATAAGGTGCAAGACCTGTCTCCAACATAAAACTCAAGTTTGCCCACAAATACTTGTGATGTAAGGGGGAGTCAGCACCTCTTAAAATTAGGAAGAAAAATAAAATAGTGACTATAGTAGAAATTATCAGTTGCATCAGTGACTTTAACAATTATGCATGAGAGACAAAATTCTAAATAAAGCCTTCAGATTTCCAAGATTTCTGCAAGACTTCCAGTCCCAAATTTGGAAGAAGAGGCAGGTGGACAGGAAATTTACCACTAAGTTGTGCTTGTTTAAAATCACCATTAAAAAGCACCATTAAATCATACTAACAGTGTGATAATAAGTCAATGGAAGATAGCAGGTCCTGCAAACAGGATATTAAGAATGAATTTTTGTAACCCTAATGGCTGAGAACACTACCCCTGAGATCTAGTCAGCATGACCCATTTCCTGGTCCTTGGAAACAGTAGTCAGATCTGCAAAGATCATATGCATTACAAGGCTTATGAAATTAATCTTTATTTCTCCAGATGGCAAAACCATGAAATTTGCCTTGTTCATGCCCTACTATTATTGCTGTGCATCACTTGGGGAGATTTAATATCAATATCTTAAAGATATTTGGATATATAATTGTTGCCATTAAACATAAACACACAGACTCATTTGTCCTTCAAAATTTATTGTAAAAAACTACAATGAAAGTAGTACAACAGAGAAGCAATTTTTTTGTCCTTCTGCTGACAATGGGCAGGCTAGTCTAAAATATACATGAAGCATTTTTCAAAAGAATACAAGTGACTTGCAAAGCAGAAGTTTTCCGAGCATAGATGTTAGACAAATGGCCTAATGTTCTTCACATTGACTTTACTCATACAGAAGCTCTAAAGTACTCTTGTGTTTTTTCATCAGCTGAGCTTTCCCTTTGAAAGAAACCTGAAATCCCCATCAGGTCCTGTGTTTAATTCCATTCAGTAAATTCCCTTTCATTTCAGTATCAAGGAAGACAGGAAAGCAACAGCTCCCTTTGGCTAAGGCTGTTCTGTAGACTGCTTGGTACTCAGCCATTTTCCAGGCTATGTTCTCCAAGAGAAACTCTTTTTTAGAAAAGAAAACAAAAATGCTGAGCAAAAAGAGTGGATCATATGTTTGCAACCCTGAATTGCCTTCTGAGTATGCATATGCAGAGGAAGCAGTGCAGCAAAAAACTGTTACCTTTTCTACCTCACCTTAAGGTTTCTCAGAACTACCCATTTCGATAGCACCATTCCTCCATACTGTCCTATCCACGTTTGCATGACATGTACCCCAGAAACCTTTACCTCCCTCAATTTACCACTGCCACTGAAGTGGTAGGGGCAGTGCTTATCCTGAAGTCTTAGACCAGCAGCTGCACATGTCCTCTCCCTGGCCACCTGTCTGCTACCTCTCACTTCCATGTGGTCCCAGATAGATGGCTTAGGGGCTACAGCTGGCCGCAATGGCATAGGCCATGTTGCAGAGGAGAACAGGATCTGTTTGAGAAAAGAAGCTTAAACCCCATCATTTGTGAGCCTTTGTTTCACATTAGCTGACTGTGGTGAGTAATAATTCCTAAAGTTCCTTTGCTGCTTCCTAATAAGACGTATCGACATCATGTCAAGGCCAAAGTAATGGCTTGGTTCCAAAAAATATGTGACCAGACACTGCAAGAGGATATGTGATTTCTGCTAACACATCTACCTGACTAAAGAAGTGCAGTGGTATTGTTTCTTTTTCCTCCTCACATATTTCCATGTGGTGCAGCATGTATGAATGGGTTGTCCTTGAGACAAGTGTGCTGCTTATCTAAAGAGGAAAGCCTGGTGTCAGGAGTTCAGGGCACTTGACGTATCATAAAATTAGCCTTCAGCAAAGACAGTTATGAAAAGCCATGTTTAATGCTAGGATTATATTTACATGTTGGAAGACAATTTGTTTCCCTGTTGCAAGTAATTTAAACTTATGCATGCCATTATGTTGGGGGTTAAGATGTGAATATGTTTGAATCAGCAGTTAACCACCAACAAAACTGATGTTTCTGAGGGGAACTCTTTCAAAACTGCCTTTTGGAGTCTTTCCAAGTATCTTTAGAAAAGACAAGAGTGTGGTCTAGGCCAAAATACAGCTACATACCTACCTGAAGATGTGGCAAGGATGCTCATTGGACACCCTGATAGTCAACAGCCCCACATGCAATGAAAGTTAGAGTAACTCTGTAAAATATTTTACTCCTTGTCCCATCCTTACTTTTAGCCCAGTTTATTTGACTGGCCATCAGGTTTTGCCAAAGGCTATTTGGAATTCTTCATGTCATTAATAGTGAATGCAGGCTGAGACTCAGTATCCCCATTAGCTAAGGACTATCTGTTTGGTGGTGGGGACAGGCAATTCTACTGCACTTTTGTGTCGCTCACTAATCAGAAGGTGATCAGATAATACAGTTTTTACTTCAAGGGACACAAAATTAATATGACCTACCTTAAAAAATACTTACCTTCTAGGCACATGAAATACAAGGACGAAAATATGAAAGGTAGACCTAGCAGACACTTAATGTTGAGTGAGAATAAGACAGAATATTGAAATCCTTTAAATTCTGCAGTAGAAAAAGCTTATCATGTGATTAATTTGGACTTCAGTGGGAGCACTAATTAAGTGGTGGCACTTAAAAGCTTTCCAAATAGAAACAGACCTACGTTTAACACATACTACATATAAAGGAGTACTTTAGTGTTTGCTGAATTGTAGATGCTATTCTTCATTTCTTTGAGAATTAAATTTTGTAATGAAACAGAAATGAACTACACAATCCTGCTGATGCTGGTACCCTAAACAAATTCTGGCTTGGGTTGGTATGTATCTCCTCTCTTCTGGCTTCAGCAGGCCTTTGCAACCTTCTTGTATTTGTGGAATGCTTCATGTGCAGGCTGTCCACTCTGAGATAAATAACTACCTTGCCATCATGGCAGCTGAAATGATCAGTAGGCACAAGTTGGTTCTTCAAAAAAGAATGAACAGCTCACCTGGCCCATTATTCATACTGCAAAGTCAGTATCAGAAGCATTACTTTCTATTTAGGTGTATTTCAAATGGAGACATGATGCATTTCTCTTTAGTGACCTCTTTACAGCAGGAAAGTGAGATGTAAGTGGAAACTTTAAAAACCCCTCTAAGATTAGAACAGCAATCTGGAGAACCACAGCCTTGACCGCAGTTGTTTAAGCCTGTCCCGTCTCCTTTCTTCCTGCTCCCCATCCCTCAACAAATCATAAATAATCAAGGATTGGCCAACTTATAAACAGGTTAAATGAATAACAAAACAGTTATCCACTAGATGGGAAATATGATAATATTTAGTATCTGCTAATATAGTAAGTGTTCTGATATTGGAGGGATCTCTACTTGCAGACTTATAAAAGCTAAGGTGCAATTGGAGAGGGGTGATCACTACTGCTTCACATCTAAGAGTAAAAGAAGAGTAGATGTTCTCCAAAATCTAAAATGGACAAAATATATGTGTTTATTTTAGTCTGAAACCAAACCACATAAATATCGTATATTCTGCCTCCTTTAAGCATCAAAAAGGAATTTTAGTAGTGTTTGTACCTCATACTGTGTTTTTGCACCCACAGGGTATTTTCAGTATAAATTTCTACTTGGTTTGGCTTTTGGTTATATGGAGGGAAAGGAGGGACACACGTAAGGAACTCTGGGCTGCTGCCTTCCCATTTGCTGTGGTTGTAACCCTTCTCTCCACATGGCAATAGACCTTGGGTGTGAAGGACTTCCTCTGTGAAATCTACACTACAATCAAAGGCTAAAAGGAGATTAAATCAAAGTAGGATAAACCCATATCCCATTTCCAAAATTGTGCTGAAAATTCCTTTTTCTGTATTTACATAAAAGTAATTCTGGTTGTTGGCATCTTGGCAGAACTACAGAACTTTCAAATGCTATATTGCCATGTATCATGTTTTGTCAAGTGCTCTTTAATTTCAGTTCTGTTTATATATACGAGTGCTGTCTTTACATTTATTTCATTCATTTTTTTTTTCTGCTTTTCTTTGTATTTTTTCTTTGTGTTTTGTTTTAGCTTCCGAGTTTTAAGACCTCCCTGAGTGATGCAGGCATTTTAATCCCACTGAAGTCATAATAACTCTGTATGAGATTTATTATTGCAACAAGTTTTCAGTCTGTTTCCAATTGTCAAATGTAAAGAAAAATAGTTTCCAGTAAAACACATGAACTAAGGGAATAGTTTGCTGGATTGTGGATGGCTTTGGTCTATACTGGATTCAGCTGGCTGCTTTGTTACTGTTTACTTCTTATTTTCATTATTGTGTGCAGAAATGCATTGCAGCCAGCAGCTTATGTGTGGATTAAATAAATAAGGGAAAACGCTATAGCATCCTGAGAACTTAGCAGACCTGGACTTTAAGAATGAGATAATAGCACTTTCCACCTACTCTACCTAGGCGGAGGATGTTTTACTTCCACTCTCACACCTACTGGAGGATGCCATCATTGTTCTTATTCTGCTGACTGTGAACAACAGCAGTCCCCTGCTTCTCCAGCAGCTCCAGATAATTGTTTTGATGTATTGCTGGATGGATGGGATTTGCACTCCCCTGCAGTCCTGCTGATACAAAAATGCCTTTAAGATCCTGCCTTTCCCATCCTAATCTACAAAGGAAACAGGAAAAAGGAACTTAAACTCCCTGTACTCAGACAGCAATGAGACTGTTCCAGCCTGCGCCAGTGCTCTGATTTCTTGCCTGTGACTTGTAAACAGCGTACCATGCAGGACAAGAGTATTTGCTAAAGGTCTGCCCCGAGGAAAGGATACTCCATGAACAGCTGTAAGAACTGGATGGATATACTTTGGAAAGCATGGACCCTCTAGCACACCTAGTTCTCTATGGATTCAGCCTGTTGATTTCAGGTAAACTTTGGCTCTAATAGCTGTAGTGGACCTGTCATGCCTTTCTTTGTTTTTCACACAGTATGCACCTAGCCTTTGACTTGTCTCCAGCGCTTACCTTTACTGATTTAAGTACTCGTGTTTGTTTCAATGAGTCCACTTCTCTGTGCAGAGCTCTTACAGCGAGTGAGGGCAGGACTGGGGCCAAGCAACTGGGGATGATTTAGCTACATGTAGGATTCACGGCTGCACCTTTTAACTGTTGAAGGTATTTGTTGATACATTTGTTGCAGCAGGGTTTCTTTTCTATCGAATGTACTAATTTTTTTAGATAGCTGATAACATTGAAACCATTGGTGTCTTTCCCTAAGGAATCTGCTCTAAATACAGATTAATGTCGACTTCTGTGACTGACTTTAAGAACTAGCCGTACACTGGATATGTGTAGCTATTCCAGTATCTGATTTTAGACAAGATTCCACAAGTGGCATTTAGATGAGAGTCAGTGGAAAAAAGAGGGAAAAAAATACAAGATCAATTAAAACCACTTAAAACACAGTTATATAGTATTATCAGCAAATGTCATTAGTTCAGCAAATCAGAAGTTATCATAAGAGATATCTGTAGAAAGGTATACACAAATATTATACTAATTCAAATTTAGTTTACAGTAATTTCAGCATTAATGTTAGAGATACATTGCTGAACCTATCACATGCAGAGCCCTGAGGGCTGTTCTCCTGCCATCAGATTCAAAGTTACTCCACATTTGAGTAAAGATCACTTTTACAATCCTCATTTTGATTTTCTAGTCAGTTTTTTCTGTAAAAATCTGTAAAAGAAAAATACAAGTCACATGACAATCTTAGACTCTTAACTCACCCTTAACCATTGCATTGAGATATATATACAGGTTGTTCGAGTCCACCTCACAGTAAAAATGTAATGTGCTGTAGAACTGCAAATTGTCCTGCAGTGAAAACCAGAAAGTAGCACGAAAAGGCAGAAGTCCTTATTTCCCTGCAACTTTCTTCACAATTGCTCTGTACAGATCTTCTTGATTAGCAGCATGCCAACAGCTGTTAACAATAAAATTACGAGTTTGAGATGTTACTTTTGGCATCTATAAAAGGCTAGAGGTTAATGCAGGCAAAAAAAAAAAAGTTTTTAATCTGTTGAAATCATGTTTGGAAATATTCTTATCTAGCAATTGCTGTAATAGGCTACATGTTGTTAATACCAATTCCTCTTCTGTGGCTTCAGTTTCTTGATTGTTTAAGCTGCACATGCATTCAACCTGTTTAGCCCTCAGATCACTTCCAGCATTACACTTTTTGGAAATATCTGGTGCTGTATGCACTATGGATGGAGAAGAAAAGCAAGTCCAGTTATTCCACCTTTTTTCCTTGTCCCTCCTATTTCTCTGCATGGTGTCATATACCTATTTGACATAGACAGCAACAACGTTCATTAAGTCACAAGTAGAGGAGAAACAAAAGTCATTTGCAGAGATTAGCTATAAAAATGTGGAGAGCACAGACAGCCCAGCACCAATGAACTGCCAGTCACTGCATTTTCCACAGGGGCTGACCAGCGAGGTGTGTGCTGTAGTCACACCCATCTCAATAGATCTGTCAGCTTTCCCGCTTTTGTTTGAGAATGATATCATGTTTCCTGGGGCGAGCAGTGGAAGACAATGCGAGCCTGCTTTCCTCTAGATACTGCAGGCGGAGTTCAGGAAAGCAGGAATGACATTCCCTGAGCAGGGGAGAGTCTACACTCCGTACAGACACTGAACTGGCTTAACCTTGTCCCCGATGATTGTGGGCTTCTCTGGGTGTGTTGCTGGGTAGGCACAAAATCCACTCCACCCTTTTTCTAGGTGAAAAGCACTGACTTGGCTCCCATTAGGAGAAATGGCCTTTGATTTAATGTCTTTTTATTTTTAATAGCAGTACTCCATTAGCAGCTAGAACTAATGATCCAGAGTGGAAGATGGCGTTCAAAGTATACACAAATGCTCACTTTTGCACTCTCTACATTCCACAGCAAATGTTCAATGAAACTGATAAGGAGTTGAATTTAATACTGCTGGGATTCTTCAAACTGTACTGAGTATCACCACATGTTTTTTCTTTTGGTTGTTTATGTTCCTGACATTTTGGAGTAGCAAAATTATGCTGACATCTATCCTGAAGTATGGATTCCAATGCTCAGCTTGTGGCTAGGTTCAGTTGGTTAAGTTCTGACCAAAGAAGAGCTGCAGATTTACTTATTCCCCTAAAGGCAAGGAATGAGTGTCACAACTTGCCTTTTTCCTCAGAAGTGCTTCAGACATCCTCAGGTGTCCTCAAATGGTCTAGAAATCTGCTTGCAGTTTCTCACAGGGAGCTAACTCTCAGAAATGTTCAAGTGTGAGCCTTATTTTAGCAAGATGACCACCATCAGTAAAGGACTGGTGAAAACCAGCAACAATTACAATTAGCTTCAATAACATTTGACTATTTCTATCAGGAAACAAATATATAGTCAAATGTCTCCATTCTCCAAGACAGAATCTTCTGTGCTACAGTTTTCCTCTGCCAATAATCTTAGATCCAGTGGCTTTCTAAAGATACTAGATTTTTTTTTTCTCACTTAGCTGTTGGACCCATATATGGTAAAAGACTAAAAATATTATAATAGCCTTTTTAGAAAAGGATAACAGTGGAGCAAACCAGTGCAGTAGCATTCAATAGCTCTCTATCATCTATGTTGATGGCTGCATTTTCTTTGGGATCAGTAGGGGTTATGAAAAAAAATCTAAATTATCATTATTATGTGACTCGTTTTCATATTTACAAAGTTGAACAGCTTTTAACATACATTACCAGAGACACAAGCACCTTTATAATGCTATAGGCTTTTCAAAATGACAAGTCAAAAGTTTTAGTTGGATTGGAAAGTTCTAACAATTCTGTTTCAAGACTTGTATTTCTCTTTTGAAGCTTAACTTAATCAAAAGAAAACCTGTATTAACCAGTGGCTAATCCATGCCTGTGACAGCGAGCAGGAATGTCATTCTTCCCATAATTGAAGGGACTAGGCCTCTGTGAGCATCTTCAAATAGGCTGTTGTCAGATCAAAGTGGCACCTGAACTTCAGTGTGTCGTATGACTGAGTGCTGGAGTTTTGAACCTCCCACAAAGAAATGGAGGAATACCACTTCTGACCTTTGAATGTCGGGAATTTCATAACTATAACTGTGAGGTTTTAATATCAGGTATTTGTTACATGACCAGACATTACATTGATCCACAACCTTTCTGACACCTAAATTATCAAACTACTAATGTGAATTAGAGGAATTTTAAACCAAATTCACTTTTTGTTCCTGAAGTGTATTTGATTTGTGAGACCCTGAAATTGCATCCGCCTGCCATACTGTGCCTGGTTCACACCTACTGAGATGCAGAGTAGCTCTCAGGAAGCCTGTGTTCCCAAAGGTCATTTCAACAGCTGGGAATAGTTGTGAGTGAAAAGGCATTACAATCAGGCCCAAAGGAATCAAATCTGAAAGGGTGAAATGAAACCACACTACATTTGTAAGTGTCAAAATATGCTATTGTTTTAGACACAATTTTCATATATAGATACATGAATACACATGTATTATATGGTTTTCATACTTAATCATAATTAAGATGGATAGATTACTTTTTTGCTGAATTTTCATTTAAGGGAAAACTGAAGTTGTAATATTTTGCACAGATTGTCTGATACCCACAAGATTTTTATCAGGAAAGCTTCAGTGAACAAGAGGGAGAATAGAAGTCATAGACATTGACTGTCACTGAGCAGATGGCCCTAGGGCAGGGGTCCTTCATGTGCTCATGATGAGAATTACCTGGGCTGGAAACCTGCTCTGTATCAGTCACATACATTTGAGTGTGCTTGGCCTAGACCCATCTCTTAAACAAACAAAAAACCGTGTCCAGCTCTCTTGGAAGACCAAGGAGTCAGTGTGGTATGATGGGTGTTGGGTAGGCACAGGAGCAATGAACCAAAAATGGATGCACCTACTACTTGTGTGAAACAGATTTAGTTCCATGGGCAGGTCCCTCTGTAATATAAGATCTATCTGGGGCTGGAGAGATGAAAATCTTAGAGAATCTGCAATGAAGAACTGCCTTCTAAAGACAGTCTCTGTCCTGTGCTGGTAAATCATATTTAGGATGCTGTTCCACTGTGGTTTCAGTGGAGGTACACAGCAAAGAACAACCCATGTCTAAAATAGAGGCTTTCCTATAAGGAGTTTAAAATGCTGATTGTTTATATTACTGATTTGATAGCTGTTCTCCAACTGTTAAACAAGGGTCATATCTTAAAGAAGTTAAAAGGCTATCAAAATACATTTTGCAATTCATCACTTGGAACTATTAACCCCTTTAGGGTGTAAAGATATTAGGCATTTACTAAGTCCTGAAAGGATTTTTGAAAGATACATTAACAAATTACATTTCTCTGTTCAGAAATGTAAGCTTTTTACTTCAAGGCTGGTAGTTTTTTTTGCCTGCTATTTATTTTTTGCACTGTCAGCCTGACTAATGAAGTGGCTTAGTTAATTTCTCCTTTGGAGTATAACAAGCTTTCCTTGACAATGCAGTTCCAACTGCACTTCTGATTGTGCTGATGATTTTCCCTTGTGTTGTTTCCTGGCTGTTCATCACAGACAAGACACCGGTCAGGGGCCTTGGCCTCCGTAGTCACAAAGTGTGCTTAGCACCAGAAACACCTCCCAGCTACTTTAGTCAGAAAAACCAGTAAGTGGCAAAGTGAGGGTGCACTTCTGTACAGGCAAGAGTATTAGAATGTGTTCTCCCAGCAGTCAGTGATCACAGACAGCCAACCTTATGCTATTGTATGCACTGACTAATTAATCACCTGTGTTATTTTACCTGCTTTGGCTTAGCACTTGCCCACATACAACAGGCAGTACACATTTGAGGTACAAATAGGAGCTTCATAATGCAACTGGACAAGGGCCAGCCTTTTTACAGACATATTTATTTTGGTGTGCAAATACAATATTGATGGTATGCTATGATGATATTTTGCTGGCTGCAAATCCAACCACATGCACCTGAATTACAAGCCTGTCCTACTTGTGCTTTCCCACATTTCTCACCTTTTTCCAGCATTTTCAGCATTACCTGGCATGCTGTCATCTGGTTATTCAAGTAGCAATTGCTGCTGATATGTTGTTTTTCACTTCACTCACTTGTGGTCAACCAGGCATAAGGAGAAATCATGACAAACCATGTTTTGTTTTCTTTCTCATGTTTTGGTTACTTACACACACATGCAAACACATATTTAGTCATGGACTCCCTACCCCCAGAAACCTCCAACTAAGCTGCAGCAGTGTTTCTCTTCTAGATTTTTCATCTTACAAGATGGTTTTGGTAGGTTGTGAAACAACTGACATGCAGAGAAAAAAAGAAGGCAGTGACATTTCCTTCAGCTGCACCAGAAGTAACCAAAGGCAGATGAGCAGATACCAAGATAGGCAGCCCTCTTACCTTTGACAAACTATTTCTGGTCTTCCCGCTACTGCTAAACAGCATAGTGATACCCTGTCACTAATTTTTCATCTCTTATTAGTTTCACCATACTTTCCCCCCACAAATAGTGCCCTATTTCTAAGGGCAAGTGGTCTTGGTATTTGAACTGTGAAGCACCTCACAGCTGCACAGTAGCATCATGCAAGATACAACAAGAAGATTCTTTAAATGAACAACAAAAATGGTTTTATTGGGAAACCTGTCTGTTAGCTCATTTATCAGATGTTTTCCCAGAGCATTTCTGTCTTTTTTTTCTTGCCTGCTGTTCCCATTGTATGGCAGAGAATCTTAATCTTTTTGGACAACAATAACTTCAGCCTTGTTTTCCTGTGCAGGATTGAGCTGTCAGAGGAGAATCTGACTCACTGGGAGAAATTACCTGAGCCACTGCTATCTTTGCATTCCAGATGAAATTTCTAGGACACTTAAAGACCACTGAGCCCATAAAATGAATACATGGTTTCAAAGCCTCCCAAATTACTTACTTCTTTAGAGAATGAACCAAAAATAATGTAAGAGAAGTGTTGAGAGCCCAGAAAAAAACCCAAAAATTGCCAGGTTCTGGTTTGGCATATGTTCCACTCTCCCTGTGAAAAATATGCCTAAACATTTAGTGGTTTGGGTTAGTTTCTGACTGGCTTTAATATTAAGTAAGGAGTACTTTATTTTTTCTTTTTGGGAGTGGAGACATGTGGATTTGGTCTCTATTTTATTTATTCATTCATATTTAACTTGCATTATTTTCAGCCTGGTTATGTTCCACATTGGCTAATTAATTAATTTTTTAAAAAATCACATAGTTTATTCAGTACTTCCCCAAGATTTAATCAAATGCCATACTTCCTCATCAAAATTGCTTGTATGATTGCCATTTGTATTCCTAAATAGATTTAATTTAATTCTTTTAATCTGGTATGTTGTTTTGTACCAAAAAGTAAAACTGGAGAGGGTACAGCTGAAGTTATAACTACAAAACAGACACAATGAGAAATACTGAGGTTTAGGCTATTTAGCAAGTTGGGTTTGTTCTAAGTCAAAACCTTATTATTTCAAGCAGAGGAAGTGTTCACTGTTGTATTTTAAGAAACTTGCAGGAAGAAGGGTTGATGATTTAACAGTTTGGAACATACGTTTTCACCAGTCTCTAAATGATTTTCAAATGCTGCAGTGAGTGTTATACGCAACTGACTGTTTCACTTTCAGCATAACACCAAAACTAAGCACAGATTCTACTTTTTCCCTGCTAATATACTATCTATATGTTTTACATTCCTATTCCCAGACTCTTAACAGCCGGAATAATTTATGCTCCAAGCAGTAACGTAAGAGAAAAAAAGAACTACATAGGTATTACATATTGCATCTATTCTCTGCTTCACCTAGTGAAAAATGGAGTGGAATTTACTGGAATTTTCTGCCCTTTCATCTTCTCTCAAATAATTAGTACTGTAAAAGTATTAATCTTTCTGCTTACCTCTTATAACAGATCTTCTCCTTCTTTTGTTACACTCCAAATGCCAAGAGGACTTCCTGCTTACAGTTTCTTCAAGCAATCAATAATTGCTCTACAAAACAAGGAAATAAATACATCTTTAGGTGTGTCATGTCTAAACAATTTCTTTGCTTCCACTACCAATCAGTATTAACACCTATACCTTTTGCTCAGAACTCTGAATTCTCAATACCCCTTGCAAATATGACCTGTGTCCATATTATATGTGCTTTGAAGGACAGTGAGGTGTGGTTATCCTGTGATGGAGCTGACAAGTCTGGCTGCCTGTTATGGAAGAGGAGCATAAGGCATTCCAGTGTTGAACATTTTTTCCAAATAACAGGCAACTTTGCAAAGGTCCTACATTAGGTAGAAAATGCCTAGAATTTTCCCATCTTTTCCTTGAGACAAGACAAGGGTTAACAGTGGAAATACGGAAGTATATGGGCAGGGACTGTCAGAGGAAAGGACAAATCAACACTTTTCTCCTAAGAGTTGCTGTATCTATGGCATTAAACTATCTCAGCTCAAGATTGCCACAGTCACTCATGAACTCTAGTGTCTAGCACCAATAATGGTCTAGAGGAGTGATGTTTTAACCTTTGTCAGAGACTTGCTTGCTCTTTGAGTAGAACTATGGCTGGGATGTGTTCCATGGAATTTCTGAGAACTGTTTCTTTCAGCTGATCCTAGCCGAGTTTTGCTGGTGCAATGCAGGACAGAAAACATGATGACTCTGTGCATGTATGAATGGCATTTTGGTAGGAAATGAGAACACACAGGGACTACAGACACAGCATGACAAATTTATTCTCTGTTTAGCACAATTTCCCCAGGTGAATGTCATAGAATCATACAATAATTTGAGTTGGAAGGGACCTTTTTAAGGTCATCTAGTTCCAATCTCACTGCTATGGTCAAGGACACCTTCGTCTAGACCAGGCTGCTCCATCCAGCCTGGCTTTGAACACTTCCAGGGATGAGGCATCCACAACTTCTCTGGGTAACCTGTTCCAGTGGTTCACCTCCCTCATTGTAAAAAATTCCTTCCTTGTATCTAAATTGACCCTCCTGTTGTTTCAAGCCATTACCCCTTATCCTATCACTACATGCCCTTGACAAAAGTCCCTCTCCAACTTTCTTGTAGCCCCTTCAGGAACTGGAAGGTGCTATAAGGTCTCCCTGGAGTCATCTCTTCTCCAGGCTGAACAATCCCACCTTTCATAGCCTTTCCTCAGAGGAGAGGTGTTCCAGCACTCCATCATCTACACAGTCTCTTCTGGACCCATTTCTACAGGTCCATGACCTTCCTGTGCTGGGGACCCCAGAGTGTTCCAGATGGGGTCTCACCAGAGCAGAGGGGCAGAATCGCCTCCCTTGCCCTTCTGGCCGCGCTGCTTTGGATGCAGTACAGGATACAACTGACTCTCTGGGCTGCAGAAATCTGTACTAGAAAAGCTATGAAAGATACAGTTGAATATCACCCAGCAAGAGACAGGACAATCCTGTGTAATTTGGAGTGGACCAAGAGGAACTGCAAGTGTTTCCCTCCATTCATTTTGCTGTCTGGGCTATAGTCAGTGTGCTGTTATTTAAACTTGTTTAGAGGATGCCATTTTCACTGTGCTGGAAAGACTCAAAGTGCTGCATCACTGTGAGTGATGTGTCATAAATTCTTGGCAATGGATCTTCCTTGCATGGTATCTCCCATTTACAGCAACAGCCTTCTGCAAGTGCTTTCTCTTCTCAAAATCTATTTGCACACACAGCAAATTGCCTTCCTGATAAGGTCTGTTCTTCAAGGACCAGGGCAGGAGTGAAAGGACTTTTTCAAGGCAGCACAGAGGTCCTTCCTGCAGACATAGGCTGCTCCCTGTCTCTATTTTTTGTGCTAAATTCTGTTGTCCTTGTTTGGTTCCTACATACTCAAAGCTTTCATTAACATCTAGGATAGGATTTGCCTAAATTTTGCCAGACTAGGTAAGTTCCTTTTTAGCAAGAACAGTTGGATTACTTGAAATTGCATTACCATAAAGAGATGCTGTAGGAATCCCTACCCAGTGGAGTCAAAGAAAGCACAACTATTATCTCAAAGGCCTTAGATTGCCAAGATGCCTTTTTTTTAATTTTTCAAATTATATCTAAAGCATAGCTTTTCTTAGTGCAAAACTTTCACTGTTTTAAATTCTGCTTGCAAAATTTTCCAGCTGGGAAACCTTAGCTGCAAAGTCATGCTTGGCATATAATTCCATACTTACACATAGATATAAATTCCTTTTAGAGGCAGAAAACCCTTTTGTGCTTCTCTGGGAAGAAACTTCATCTGTGTTCCATCTGCTTCACTGAGGTGTCTGGGCTACTCTGCAATGTTTAATATGACAAAGAGCCACCTATCTTTAGACAATGAATCAGAACGCTATCCATTCACTGGTGACTAGATTTTGATTCACCCAGAATATTCTCAAGTTTAAATAAGCAATATGTCTACATATTCTACACCTTTATTGCATGATTTTTATTACTACAAGGAACCAGATATGCAGCAAATGCCCCAAATCTGGTAGAATATTGCTTTGCATATGGATCAAAGGCAGCAAGAAAGCTGGTCCTCAAAATTCAGATTCTCCTACTGCTTTTTCTCAAAGTATTAAAAGGTTGAGGTGCAGGGGAAGAAAGAGGTGTTATTTTCCCCTTTAAAACTTTGTTAGAAGTCAGAGGAACAGAGAAATGCTAGGGAAAATGGAACTGGAGCCCTGGATGACCAGCCATCCTCTGACGGACACCAGCCCCTTGGGCCCACACCTTTGTATTGGAAAGGCAGTTTCAGCTCTGTGCCCTGTGGATGCCAGGCAGAAATATCAAAATATTTCACTTCTGCTCTCTAACACCAGGCCTGACCTCAACACAGAAAGTCACATCAAGTCACAGAATTTGAATCCAGATTTGATTCTGAGTTTCACAAAGTTTGCAAAAAACAGGATCTTGCAGTTTGTGATTTTAAGAACATCTCTAGCCCGCATGTGATCCTTGCTGATATAAACCGAAGCTGCTTTCAGTGCTGGTGACTGTGGAACTATATCTGCCTTTGGCTGACATATCAGATCCATAGTAAAAGCACAAATGTTCCTCATAAAAAACTAAGAGGCTTGAGACAAATGCCCTATAAAATGAATGCATGAGTCTGGTCTCATTTCTATCACATACCTCTTTAACTTTTTTCAAAGGATTTATATTTGCAGTATGCAGCAGGATGAACTGACTTTGCTGACCTGCACGTTTATGCAATATTTACTTTAATGGCTGTTTTGTCCTTTCCAGAAGGTTTCATTTCTCCATTATGTAACTGCAAGTTATCTGGGCTGGCACATGAAAGGGTGGTGGTTGTGGAAGACTGGTTGGGTGTGGTGAGTGTCAATGTGCTGTCAAGATACTTCAGTCCCCAGAGTGGTTGCTTGCATTGAAAGCAGAGGAGGACCTCCTCCCTTGGCCCAGAGCACTGCAGAGACACACGCAAAGACCGCAGTCAGCACTAAGACCTTTTGACCTCCCTTATCTAAGACTATACCCCTTCCTTCCCATCAGAGAACATTTGGAAGCTGACCGGCACTAAATATTAGGTCTCTCTATGTAAATACAAAATATACTTGTATCCAAATCAGGAAAATAGATGTGATGAATAAAAGAAATCAATTATTCTTCCTGTTTCAGCTGGAAAAAATGTGTTTCCCTTCTCCTTACCCTGAACTTAAAAAATAAAGGGAAACGCCTATTATTTGCCAATTGTTCATTATAGGAGAGCTGAATTTCCCTCCAGCTATGCACATTTGAACAACTAATAGTGTGGCACTCTGCTAGAGGATATTTTAATTAGGCTTGTATCTCTCATTTTCAAAGAAACGTTCATCTCTATGTGTTTCTGGCAGTCGTACTGAGCAAAAGAAGCAATTTTGAGTGATTTAAACCTGACCTCACTTAACTAGTGGTGCCGACTTGCATTTTGGTTTTGCATAAGTTACTTTGTGCCACGGGCCTTGCCAGTGTCTGTTAGGGCTTCAAATATTTAATGTGATTGACTATGAAATCATTAGTCCAAATTCATAAAACAGCTGCAAAAAAATACTCCAAGTGCTCAAAGTACTACCTGCTCCTGTAACTGAAAGTCACAACTGATTTACATCAGTTCATACGTACTAAATCATGTAAGGGACATCAAGGAAAGACCATTAAACTGACAACCTTATCATCTACTGATCCCTTCACCAGAAAAGCACCACATTTGAGGCATTTATGTGCATGTCTAACTACACACGGATCTATCTGCTTTGGCAACCTATGGTTTTCCTTGGGCTTCTACAACAGCTCTTGAAAGAAATTCAACATGTTTGCAAGACTTACTGCCTTTTCTGAGAAGAGCAAACTCCATCTGTTTGTGTCATAAAAAAAAAAAAAATCCTCAAGTCATTGTAGCAGAATACTTAATCTGTGTTCATCTGATTTTGCACAAAGGTTGTGCAAGACACCAGCCAGAGAAACCCTGAACACTGCGTGACACAGCTTACCTGGTGATTTGATTGGTCACATATTTGAATTCTGCAGTAAAATTTTTTTTAACTTGATGCTTTTTTTTTTTTTTTTCAGGTAAAGTAGAAGCAGCACTGGACCTCATACTGATCAATTCCTTCCCTCTGGTGGGCAACTCCGAGACATCACTTATATGTATCACTTCCAAATGGCGTTCCCGTGAGTCTATCACGATAGGTCGGGACCAGGAGGATGTGGCAAATCAGCACCGAGAACCACTGGAAGTTAATGAAGATTCCAAGAGAGCAGCAGCCAAAACAGTGGTGTGGAAGAGAGAACAGGCCAGTGAAACTATCGGTGCATACTACTGTGAAGGGAAACTCAAGGATGAGGTGACAAGGATACACACCATGAAGATGCCACTGGGAGGTACAGTATAGTGGTCAGATCTAAATGGTACTGCTTGCAGACTGGCAGCTATCCCTGGTTGACATGAGTGGGCACAAACATGGCTCCAGACCAGGCAAGGCAGTCCTGAGTCAATAAAAATAGACTTGGTTCAAGGCCCCTTTTTTTTTTTCTACAGTGCAGAAAAACTGGTTGGTACTAGGTGCTAGTCATTTCCTTGTGGAAGTAAGTCAGACATCTGTAAGTATTCTGCCTGCATCTGGCAACTGCAAGGCACACAAAGTCAGTCAGAAATTAAGGTGGCCTCACTGACCCCATAGAATAACATTCCATTCCCCATGGAATACATGGCAGCTCCTGCCCTGGGTTTTTCACATCCCAGACCCTTGATTTCAAACAGGCTTCCATTTTAAAAGTTTGACAGGTCTGAGATGTAGATAGCTAAACATCACTATTCTATTTTCTTAAGAAAATGGGCAAGCTGAGCCTAGAAAATAATTGCCTTGCTTAAAATTTAGTAAAACTACAGATCGGCAACACTGGATCTGCACAGTCCATGTCAGTGAAAAAAAAAAAAAGGATCCCCTCTCATCACTGGATAGGAAATACAGAGAAATTTTCCAAAATCTGAGAAGATTATTCACAAAAATCCACTACAGATTTCATTATTCATTTGATTTTGGTTTTAGGCTAAGCACAGTAGTAAAAGCAAATATGGCAGGGATATAGTGGGATGAGAAGGTGAGATTTCCAAGGTCCATTAAATTGCATTTCCACATGTTCAAAATTTTCCTTGTTTCTGGACCTCATTAGACTTCTGGGACAAGTTCCAAAGCAGAGATCACCATCAACTACAGAAAGGCACAAGAAATTTTTGAGTAATTTTCTGCAGCAAATCACATTTTCAAAACTGAAGATGATTTTTAATAGATTTTACTTTACTGCTAGTATTTTGTGCCATGGCAACTGGTCTGTGAGGAGACTTGACAATTCTAATCTTTCTTTATAAGGTTTTAGTAAGAGCAATTTTTGTTGTTGGTATCTCCTGAAATTACATAACAAACTTATAAAAGGAGATATTTTCATTTGTAAGAGCTGCAGCTAGTGCCTGTTATTATTTCTTTGAGCATGGATAGGTTGGAAGCAAGCTTAGTAGGACAAGTGCATTTTTCTTTGGCTTACATTTTCTCTGACCAAATGTGGTCTTTGAAGGGTTGGATTGGTCACCAAGAAAGCTCTGCAGATGCAGACTGACAACTCCTCCATTGTTTCAAAGGAGGCTGCAGTGAGGAGGTGATAAGATAGTAGTCCATGGAATGTCAACGTGACCCTGCCTGTGGCAGTCTGCCAGCAAGCTGAGCACATTTCTGGCTGTTCTGTTGTAGAGCAACATCCATGGGTGGAAGAATGTCTTCTGAATCTATCAGTTCTTCGCACTTGGTATCTGTGGGCCTAGGAGCAGAGAATTTTAAGTAATCAAACTTTACCTTTTAAGTAATCAAACTTTGCTAAGAAGGCTTCTTATGTGACAAATGTTGTTCTAAACAGAAGTAGCATTCACACCAGCAGTTGGTAGGTTTCCTGAATTAATTTCTGTGTTTGAATCCATTTCTCAGATTTTCTCTGCAAAAGTTTTCACTAACAAAATTCGAACTAGCAAGTCCTCAGTGAAAGTGTATAATCTAATCAGATTAGATGGGTGAGAAAGAGGTGCATCAGAAATTCTCAAAGCAAAAGTAAAGTGCACAAAAAGAGGAGAAAGAGGTTAAGGAAAGATGGTGAGGTTTGGAAAAACATATGTATCTGGAAAACAGATCTTTTTCCACTTTACTGTTGTTGTCTTCATAATTTTTAAAGTGAGAATATGTTTTTCAATAGCAAAAATTGAGTTGAAATCTATAGTTTCCCATTAGGGACACCAAAGTCATGGGAAGAAACAGCACTTCTGGAAACCCAGCCACTGTTTTCTATCCTCCTGGCAAGAAGCTGGTGAAACACTCACTAAGCATTAATCATTTGGGTAGCCCCACTGACTTAGTGGGAACTGCCATCTGCCTGATTATATACCTATTATCAAATATGAAGATACAGTGAGGATTATAGTATGGAAAGATAACAGGTTCATTTTCCTGATTAATTTTACCATCTGCTATTCTTAAAGTAACAAGTCAATTCTCCTGAATTCTTTATACTGAAACTTTGTAGTTACACATGTAATATTCATAGATGCAATGAGAGGGAACAGTTTATGCTTTATCTTCTTATGGGGAGTGATCCTTATACTGTGTAAGTACACATCTCTAGAACAGAACACCACAGGGTGTTCTCCTTCTAGTCAAAGACAATTTATTCAATTTCTCTACACAATAATTTATTCAAATTCTCTACACATATATTTTCATATATGTGATTGAGTTTTCCCCACAGAAACTCAACCATAGAGCTGGCAGAAAATAATAGAAATGCTAGCAGCAGAGCATTATGGCACTTGTCCTGCAGCTCAGTTCATTATGTCTCTATAAGGAATGGGCACATTCGAGATGTGAAATCATGTAATACAAGTCACAATCTAAAAATACATTGGAACTGAGCCCAAGAGGGAGTGTGCATTCTTTTCCATTGTAACAGTACCCTTTAGAAAATTCTTATGGTTTAGCCTAACAACATGCAAAGAAAAGTAAATGGGAATACAAAAGTTTAATATCTTGTTAAAACAATTAGTATTGTCTCACTAAATTTGGTCCAAAACCCAATGCAACTAAACCCTTTTGGATCATTTGTAGCTAACAATTAATGTTTTGCAAAAGCTGTTGAATTATTTTTTCTTAAATGGATAATGATTTTTCACTATGCGTCTGTTACTAATAAATAACTTCTAACTTGGGAGCTGACAGTAAGTTGGAATTGCTTTCAGTTTTTGTTTGCTTGTTTCTAATGAAATCTTATTTTATTGTTCTATATTAGAATTCTCTGTTTCTCTAAGATGTAAGTGTAGATACCAGTGTTTAGGCAAAATGATAAATGCATGTACTTAATGTGAAGCAGGAAGACTCCTGCTGAAATCAATTGTGTATAACTTATAAGGGAATGAAAACATGTGGCAGAGCCTCAGAGCATAAACACTAGAACTGCACAGGGGATAGAAATTCCATTCTGCAAAGAATTGTGAATTTTCAATAGTTGTCTTTTTTCCAACCATAAATAAAACATTTAAATGTCAAAATTTTCAAGGAAATAATATCCTAGGAGAGAAGTTGGCTTGGATTGATAAAAATGTCTTCATTCTTGCTCAGATTTTCTTTCTTTAATTTTACATCATATAATTTTGATTTTTAACTTAAAATTTTATTTTGAAATGAAAATATCAAAATGTTCTTTCTTTTATTGCAAGAATATTATCCTTTTTTTACCTCCTCAGATTTTGCAAAATTATGTTGTGGAGGTACTGGCAGACTATCAGCCTCATACAAACTTTGATATGGCATCTGTCTGCTCATTTTTTACAGCTCTGTTACATATAAAAGATAACAGAAAGTTACTTCACAACTTTTTTCTCTGCTTTCTGATCCTATCTCTGTGTATTTCTTTCCCACCAAATTTTAGCCAGCCACAAGCTCCGAATTATTTTCTCCAACTTTTGGTATGAACCAAAGGGTGTTTTATCAACAGTTTGTAAAAATGAACCAAAAAAGGAGGCATGGTTCTAGATAAAAGGCAATTTTTGATTAATAAGTTGCCTAACAGTTTACACTAACTTGTATATATGTTCCTTAAAAAAATATTTGTTGTGAAATAAATGTAACTTTATTAGAAATGGAACCTGTGCAAATGCAGAGCTGACCAGGAGCATGAATGGCTCTTAAAGGATTCCTTCCAACTGAAATGCAGGTGGATCTTGTATCAGAAAAGTCCCACTCAGCTTGCTTGGGAGGCAGGCGGCAGCAGAAGGAAAAACAAGGATGGATGGACTTACCTGGAGGAACTTGCATAGGAGGAAACCTTAAGGCTAAAAAACTTCAAATCTAGAAAGAGCAATGGGACTGGTTTAAATCAATGTGTCACTCCCCTGAGTGTTCTAAAAGGGAAAATACAGAGGTATCAAATTCTCAGTCAGGTAAGGAGCTGAATAATTACGAAGTCAAATTTGGCTAATTTTAGAAGAGGTTTTTTTCCCCCATATAACGTATGAATGACAGTATGGCATAAACCTTCAGAGCTAAAAATGACCTGAGAACCTGAATCTGTCCTCAAAACACTTCACAACTTTCTCTTCGCATTTTCCAAGTAAATGAAAGGAAGCATCCTTAACTTCTAACTTGTTTCAAAGGAATGTCAATTAAAATTACCATTTCACTCAGAATCACAGAATCACCAGGTTGGAAGAGACGTTCAAGATCACTGAGTCCAACCCATGCCCTAACACCACCTCAACTAAACCATGGCACTGAGTGCCACATCCAATCTTTTTTAAAACACATCCAGGGATGGTGACTCCACCACCTCCCTGGGTAGACAATTCCAGAACTTTATCACTCTTTCAGTAAAAACTTTTTCCTAACATTCAACCCATATTTTCCTTGGCACAGCTTAAGACTGTGCCCTCTCGTTTTGTCAGTTGCTGCCTGGAGAAAGAGACCAACCCCCACCTGACTACAGCTGCCTTTCAGGAAGTTGTAGAGATCAATAAGGTCACGTCTGAGTCTCCTTTTCTCCAGGCTAAACAACCTCAGTCGTTCCTCATAGGGCTTGTGTTCCAAGCCCCTCACCAGGCTTGTTGCCCTCCTCTGGATGCATTCAAGTGCCTCAACGTCCTTCCTAAACTGAGGGGCCCAGAACTGGACACAGTGCTCAAGGTGTGGCCTCACCAGTGCCAAGTATGGGGGAAGAATGACCTCCCTGCTTCTGCTGGCCACACTATTCCTGATACAGGCCAGGATGCCATTGGCCTTCTTGGCCACCAGGGCACACTGCTGCTTCATGTTCAGTTGGCTGTCAATCAGTACCCCCAGGTCCCTTTCCGCCTGGGCACTGTCCAGCCACTCTGCCCCCAGCCTATAGCATTGCAGGGGGTTATTGCAGCCAAAATGCAGGACTTGGCACTTGGACTTGTTAAACTTCATCTTATTGGACTCTGCCCATCTATCCAACCATTCCAGGTCTCTTTTCAGAGCCCTCCCACCTTCCAACAGATTGACACACGCTCCTAGCTTAGTGTCATCTGCAAATTTACTAATGAAAGACTCAATACCCTCATCCATGTCATCAATAAAAATATTGATTGATGGTCCCAGTACAGATCCCTGAGGGACACCACTGGTGACTGGCCACCAACTGGATGCAGCACCATTCACCACCACTCTCTGGGCCTGGCCATCCATCCAGTTCTTAACCCAGAAAAGAATGCTCCTGTCCAAGCCGTGGGCTGTCAGCTTTTCCAGGAGTTTACTGTGGAACACAGTGTCAAAGGCTTTGCTGAAGTCCAAGTAGACAACATCCACAGCCCTTCCTGCATCCACTAGGCAGGTCACTTGGTCATGAAAGGAAGATCAGGTTGGTCAAACACAACATACCCCTCCTAAACCCATGCTGGCTGGGTCTGATCCCCTGGCCATCCTGTAGGTGCTGTGTGATGGCACTCAAAGTAAACTGCTCCATTACCTTGCCGGGTACTGAGGTGAGACTGACTGGCCTATAATTTCCAGGATCCTCCTTCCTACCCTTCTTGTGAATGGGCATCCTGTTGGCCAGCTTCCAGTCATCTGGAACCTCACCAGTGAGCCAGGACTGTTGGTAAACAATGGAGAGCGGCTTCGCAAGCTCATCTGCCAGCTCCCTCATCACCCTGGAATGGATTCCATCTCGTCCCATAGATTTGTGAACATCCAAGTGGCTCAGCAGTTCTCTGACTGCTTCCTCCTGGATAACAGGGGGACCATCCTACTCCCTGACACCATCTACCAGCCCAGCAGGACAGTTGTCCTGAGGACAAACTGTCTTTCCAATAAAGACTGAGGCAAAGAAAGCGTTAAACACCTCTACCTTCTCCCTATCTGTGGTCACTAAATTCCCTCCCTCATCCAGTAGAGAACCGAGGTTGTTCTAACCCTTGCTTTTTCCATTAATATATTTGTAAAAACATTTTTGATTATCGTTCACAGAAGTTGCCAAATTAAGTTCTAACTGAACTTCGGCCTCTCTAATTCTTTTCCTACATTCCCTAACAACCCCCTTAAATATTTCCTGAGATACCTGACCCTCCTTCCAAAGATGATACATCCTCTTTTTATTCCTTAGTTCCTTCATAAGCTCCTTGCCCATTCAGTCTGGATATTTGCCTTGTCGACTCATCTTTTGGCACACAGGGACAGTCTGTTCCTGTGCCCTCAAGATCTCTGTTTTGAAGCATGCCCACCCTTCCTGGACTTCTTTGTTTTAAAGGGCTGCTTCCCAAGGAACTCTCCGAGTAAGTCTCCTTAATAGGCCAAAGTCTGCCCTCTGGAAGTCTAGTGTGAAAGTTTTATTGATGCCCCTCCTTATTTCACCAAATATTGAAAACTCATTTTAAAAAGAACTATTTCTTGAGGTTTTTTCTGTCCCTTCCCCAGTTATCTTCTGATGACATTTTTCCACTAGTACTGATAAGAAAAAGGTAGAAATGTTGGGAAAATCCTTCTATCTACTGCTTTCTTTGCTGTTTAAATCAAGATCTACAAACAAATGTATAAGCATACCTTTCTGTTTAAGCAGGAAAATGAATTTCAATTTCCCTGCTGGAAAACTGACTGATCTACACCTGTCCCTCACACAGAATTTTTATTTCATTAAGCCATATTTCCAGGTGAGAATATTTTGGTAAAAGTACCATTGCCTGTGAATATGATTTTTTTTCCCCTTTGGTTCTTAGTGCAATCCAACATTCTCTGTATTTCCAGAATAATGTGAACTAACACAAACACCGACCTACTCCATCCTACCTCACCTCCTGCCAGCCCTGCAGGATTGTGGTCTCCTGAACTATCTTAATGGTTCTGCATCATGAAGCTTAAGTAGAAAAGAACTGAATCATCTAGGTATTTGTTTGCCAGTGATAGCTTGTTCCCTGCAATACAAGTTCCAGTACTTTATCCAGTCTGCTTTAAAAATGTCTCAAGGGATAAAGAAACTTGGGAAAGTATTTCACAGCCAGTTGGAGCTCCTAGTTAGAAACTGTTTCCAGTTACTCAACCACAAGCCAATTATTTTTTTCATGCCTCAGGTTCTAGTGGCAGTCTGTTGTTTCAGGGTATAGGCAAGTCCTCTGTCTTTCCCAAAACATAGGTTGAGGCTGCTGGTGGTAAAGAACAATTTTACGCTCTAAAGAAATTGAGGTGTCAAAATCTGAGTGAGGGTCATGATGTAAACCATTCTCAGCTGTCAGGGCCAGAGACCAGATAGAGACTGTAACTGCTATTTATCACATACTTCTGTTTTCAGCTTCATTCCACCCAGTGGCACTAACTGTTACAGCAAATAAGGGAGAGCATGTGAACATTTCCTTCATCAGAATGGCATCAAAAGAGGAAGATGCAGTGATCTACAAGAATGGTAATCAATGGTTTTTGTCTTGTCTCTTCCTGCTATCATTGTTTTAACTGAGTGCCGAGTAACTGTTTTAAAGTTACTGCTGCTGATACCCATGCTGTGCAGCTGTAGCACTCATCATTCCTCATATATTTCATGTTTCCTAAAGGGGTGAATTGCCATAACCAATATGTTGATCTGACCTGTTTCTCTTCCACCAAAATTCCCAATCCTCTGTTAATATCTTTGCTTTGTTTTTTATTTTCCTTTTTAATTTCCGTCTACATCTCCTCATGTAGTTGCCTGGTTGGTTTTAGGTTCTTTGTTTATTTGTTTGTTTTTCTTTCTGTGGCACTGTGAAGGGCCAGCTAGAATATCTTTCATTGAATTTCTACAGCTTTTCAAGTCATGCCTTTCATTCTCCAAAAGGCTTTTTGAGGCCACTTACCTTCTATGATGCCCTCCAAGCTAAGAAATTCATCAGTAGTACTCTGCTATTGGAAAGAAAAAAATGTAAACAAAATCTAATCCTTATTTCATTCAACTACAAGAATTAGTCAGGTTGTAAATTGTATAACACCAATCCTTCTATCTAGCATGGCACCTAAATCCCATATAATCACTGTTCAGATGTGTGTTGCTCCTGCTTGACACTTGGAAATATGTGCAGGTTGCTATCTACCTCCTGTAGAAACATACAAAAATAAAGGTCACTAAAACTCACAATGCCTTTGTAGTCAGAATGTTAAACTGTTGTAGCTGCTAGGTTTAGTTTAGCAAGCTGCAGCTTTCCCAGAGAGCTCAGTGGGGCTACTTAGGGCAGAGCAGCCATTCTGTCCTCCCGCAGTCCTTTTCAGATGGCCCTGCACTTTTGCTCTGGCCAGCTGTCAGCTCTACAACCCAGTGACGGCAAAGGAGGCAAGAAGGGTCCCTCCAAGAGGGTTTCAGAGGACCTTTAATAGTCACATCTTGTCCCGGCAACTCCCAGAGGCAGAGAGACCTCCTGATCCTGGCACAGGGGGAATTTCTCAGGGGCTCAGGGGCAGTACATGGGTGGAGTTGGGGTACAGGAACCAACAGGGAGAACCCGAGGGAATGGCCAGGGCTAGGGGCAAGGGAAAGTGGGGGAGGGAACAATATGGGATCAGAAAAACAACGGATAAATGGATTGCCACATTAAACCACAAGAAATTATGGTTGTGGGAAGCACACGTAATGTACTGCTCCATCTTTGATAGCCCATCTTACAGTGAGCCACCAGGAAACAGAGAGTAAATAGAGCAGAATGAGGTAAGGAACTGTCAACACACTGCAAAACAATTCATACAGCAAGTCAGTCTCAACCACAGTTACTGATTACCTGGAGCACTTCAACAGGCTGGAAGAATAAAATAGATAAAAGGGGTCTTTTAAAGAGGCAATAGGCAAAGTAGACTTACACAAATACCTGTTTCTTTGCTCTTCAGAGATTCAGCTATGTCAGGGCACAGCAGACGAGTTTGCCATCACTTGTCATTTCAGGGTTCCTAGGAAAATTTTGTGATCTCCTGTCAGCAGTTTCTCAGAAAAGAACCAGATGAGATGTTGGAGCAGGACTGCTTACGTCATGGTACCCCCTTAGCTGGGGTTCCATCTGGGAATTCAGAAAAAAATCTCAGATTGACTCTGGACAGTAGGTCAAGTCTTTCAGCTGAGGTTGATGTTGAAACAACATTTCTGAGAAGTCCTGATACAGTAGCTGGAAAAGAAGAGAAAATGCTTCTCCTGCTATATTTAGCTGCTGCAGTCTTTCACTTCAGTTGTTTCAAGTACTACTTCCCCTTACAGAACCTCACAATGGCTGTCTAGACAATGAAATGGTTCTGCTAAACAGGGTTGCTTTAAGACATTGGCATAACATCTTGGAAAACAAGCCATAAGAATTGAGCCTTGCTTAGCAGACTGTAAGCACAAGGTTTTCTTAAAGCTTTGCTGTCAAGTTTGTTATGCAGCTTGTAACTCAAAAGATACGAAGAAAATGCCCCACAGTTTCAAAAAAAATCCCTTTCATTATTTGTTCTTTTAATTTAGTCCTGTTTTCATGGAGAATGTTTGTCATGTGCTGTCTTGGACTGAAGTGACCCACAGTCTTTCTGCTGTTTTAGTTATAATCCTCAGCAAAGTTTTACATTTCTAGGCTGCCTGAAATTTGGCTATAGTCAAACTGGTAGTATGTATGGTCATAGACAGCAGAGGTCCTGCCTGATGCTGTTTACCTTCTAAATAATCTTTAAAAAGTGAAAAAAGTTGTTGCATTTCAGTGTAACTGTAAGGGAATGTAGAAGGTAAGGACAATTTGATTCACAAGAGTACCATTGGTAATGGTCATTCAGCCATTCTAGCTTGCAAGTCAGAACAGGATCAGGGTGTCTGGGTTGTTAGTGTGAGCAAGCTGGGATTTGCAGCCTGGAGAAGAGAAGTCCACAGGGAGACCTCTACTGCAGCCTTCCAGTACCTGATGGGAGCTGAAGGAAACCTAGAGAGGGACTTTTGACAGTGACAAGACAATGGGGAATGGCTTTAATCTGAAAATGGATTGGTTTAGATGAGATACAAGAAAGAAATTCTTGTATCTGACTGTACTAAGTCACTGGAACAGGCAGCTCATAGAAGTGTTTGTTGCTCCATCGCTGGAAGTGTTGAAGGCCAGGTTGGGATGGGGCCCTGAGCAACATGATCTAGTGTAAGGTGTCCCTGCCCATGGCAGGGGGTTCAAAAGTAGATGATCTTTCAGGTTCCTTCCAACTCAAGCTATTTTAATGAGTCCCATACAGACATGCAGTACTCATAAAGTCACAGTTGTGCTGTGTGGGTTTGTTGGTGGATGACTTTGTTTGTACATTGTGGATGAGCATGTGCACAGTATTTTAGTGAGAGCTGGCTGAACCTGGCATTGACCGACTGCAGTAGCCTTCCTCTAACAGACTGGAGTGGAAATATTCCAAGGGGTCCTGAAGTTCAATGGATGCAGCTTCTCTTTGACAGCAACCAATGTTCAGATGTTGTTACTTGGTGATCCAGAGGGCTGGAAGAAGACAAAATACTTTTGCCTTATTTAGCAAACATGTATGACCAAGTACAGCAAAGCTAGAATAAAATTAACAGGCTTTTTGGTGAAAAAAACCTAGAAGAGACAGAAATATGTTAAGTCTGGGAAGAAAAGATAAAGCTATGCTGAGTTCTTCCTGCTTTGGTCTCCTAAGTAAATCTTTGTGCTAGACAGGTTAAATTGGACCTGGCTGGCACTTGCTCTTCAACTCCAGTCACCCTAGAATCCTTATGGATTGTTATCCCTCATTTCAGAAAAGACCAAGAAACAAAATGAACACTTTTAACCACTAGGCTCTTAGCAAAGCTCAATGTGAAGTTGTTTGTTCTGTTTATCTACGAAATGTCCTCAAGATCTATCTTTCCTCTACTTGCACCTCTCCAATTATGAAAAACCAGTATAGCTAAAGAGTTGTCAGAAAATTCATAATTAATACATTGATTCTGCTGTTTAGCTTGCCCCACCTGTACTTCTTCAGTAACCAATGCAAACGAATTTCTTTATTTAGAGGGCGAATGACGTCTGTCTGTGGTATCTGTGTGCTCCTTCCTCAGGTTCCTTCATCCACTCTGTGCCCAGGCATGAAGTGCCAGGAGAACTGGAAGTTTCCTATCCTCAAGTTCAGCCACAGGATGCAGGGGTTTACTCTGCCAGATATATAGGAGGAAACCTTTTTACTTCTGCTTACACAAGGCTTATTGTTAGACGTAAGTTCCATTAGTGTGTGGTGATGATTAAATGTTAAAAGTCAAAATGAATCTGAAATGAAACCAGAATCTTTCTTGACATATGCTGCCATCAGATTATGTCAGAAGAAAGTTTTACCCAAGAGTCTTTGGTATGAACTGATATTGATGTCAACAGCTGAGAGAGAAAAAAACCCATCAGATTTAAGTTCAACTCATCCTAGATACTGCCAGGACAGCTAGCTCTTTTCTCAGTATCTCAGCTTTTCAAACACCAAGAATGAATGAAGAAGGTAATTCTTCACTGGGTCTCCCTGTTCCCTGTGGTGGGTTCTATCCAAACCTCATTCATCCTAAGGTTCATCATCTTTAGCATACATTATTATAACTTCACAAACTACCTTAGCTTTAGTTAGCTCTTAAGGTTCACTTCCTACTGGATGAAAGAATGAGTTGGGATATTTTCCATTAAGTATTCTACAAACTTTGCTGCTCATGCTGCTGTGTCCATCAGATACAAAGAAAATTATATTCTGTTAACTTGGGTAGAAATATAAAATTGATGTGAAAAAATAGATAGCTGTTCAAATATCTCACACTGTAGAGAAAATATTTATGATGGTAACACACATTTCACTCATGAATATCCACAAGATACTTCCAGACTTTGTGAATGAATGGATTTTGAAGCTACTGCTACCTTACTAACTACAGTTGTCCGGTTGGCTGGAGTATGGGGGTCCATATAGATTGTACTTTTATGTGTTTTACTGTTTGCCCTAAAAAGAATATTACAACTGGATGGGTTACTGAATAAGAAGACAACAAATATGTCATTATATTTTTCCATAAAAGGATGTGAAGCTGAGAAATGGGGCCCTTCCTGTAGCTTCCACTGCCCTTCCTGCACAAACAATGGCATTTGTCATGAAGATACTGGAGAATGCATCTGCCCTCCAGGTTTTATGGGAAAAACATGTGAGAAAGGTAAATAAATAATATTTTCAGTGATTCCTTATTAATTTGTTCTCAGTAACAGAAACTGGCGTATTATTGAGGGAAGCATCACATGGAGTAGCCCGGTTTTACTCTTGAAAGCTACAGCATTTACAGCTGGTGGTAGAGACAGAACAGAGTTGGGTGAGATGAACCCTGAATTCTGTTCTGGCTGTTCTTGCAGTTGAGATTTAATTTCTCTCTTTCTTTCTTCTCCTAGTAGAGACTATGTTGGTAGGGAAGATGAATGTTTCCAACACTTCTTGATCAATATGCACTTGGACAGTATACCACCTAATATCTTCTAGGCTTCTTTTCTCACAGAAAGCTGGACCAGATGGTCTTTTGAGGTCACTTTCAATCTGTGCTGTCCTATGATTCCCTTGAAATGAGTACACTCAGTGCTGCTGACTAACTTAAATGCGTGGTGGTACAGAACATCTTAAGGATACACTGGCACTAGGAAATTGCCACACGTTCCCTGGCTGCTTCTGAAGAAGCTGCTAATGTGCTCACAGGGTGCTTTGTCTCTGTAGAGATATCAACAGTGTATGTCTGTTTGTGCAAATCTGCATCTGTGGCAATTAGCTTGGATTCTGGAAAAGTTAGAGCTGGCATCACATTGCTTTGACTTCTCCAAGCAACTTTTGGGTTCATTGCTAAATATGTATCCTTTTACTTTATTTAATTGTAGCGAAAATGCTAGAGCTAAGCTGTTGGAATAATTGACACCCAAACCACTCTAGCATAGCACTGATCTTATCATAAAAGCAGAAATGTTGTCATCAGCAGTTTTGCATGCATTCACTGCTAAGAAGAATATTTGGTTTTCATGGCACTGCTTGTCCATTTTATATTAAAGAGGCTTATAAAGAGAATTTATTGCTGAATCTCTGTCCCCACAGATCTAAAGCAAGGGTGCTTGGCTGACAGATCTGCACAGTGAGAAAATTTTTTGTTTCTGCTGCCTGTACTTGACTATCAGAACAGCTGTGGCTTAAGTTGCTATGGTTGCTAATATATCTAGTATTTGAATGATCAAAGTGTTATTTTTACTTTAAATTCATGTTTTCTCTTGTCTAAGGCTGTATCATTAGAAGCACTAGCTCTTTTGTGGACAATGCTATTGGGTTATTCTTTCCCTCTCTCCCTTCAACAGCTTGTGGAGCCAACACATTTGGCAAAACATGTGAAGAGACCTGTAAAGAAAATTATGGCTGCAGAAACTATATGTTCTGTCTACCAGATCCATATGGTTGTTCTTGTGCTACAGGATGGATGGGACTGGAATGTGATAAAGGTATAGTAAAAAAAAAAAAAAAAAAAGAATGGAGGGGGTCCTTAATGTTCTGCACAGAGGAAATACAGAAGGAAACCAAAAGAGGAGAATAACAGATGGTATTTTTTACAGTCATCTAAAATATTTTTTTCAGTAATGAGATTGAAAAATAATGGAACATATTTTATAGTACCTTTGCACTAACTGCAACATCTGTACTTGCAGAATGCAAACCTGGGTTTTATGGGTCAGATTGCAAACTCAAATGTAATTGTCACAATCGAGGAACATGTGACAGATTTAAGGGCTGCATCTGCTCCTTTGGATGGCATGGTCTGCAATGTGAAAAAAAAGGTAAAGAAAAGTAGTAAATGGTTGTTTCCAGTGTAACTGAAACAGATATTAATGCTGGTACAGCATTACCACTCCAGGCTGGTATTCTTGCCCTGCCCACTACTTTCCAGGGGCCCAGACACTTCTGTACAGCCTTATTGCAATACAGTATTTTTAAGCCTCTGACCTATATGTTGCATTTAATCTGATTTTGCTTTCATTAGAGGTAGATTTTCAAGCTTTACTCCATCGGGTTTGACTGATCTTAACATCAATCCCTGACAAAAGTTGCACATCCAGCCTTTTATATAATCTCATGGTATTTTACCATTACCTCCCTCTTATTTGTCTGCATACATTCCTATACCATGAGTTTCATGACCTGAAAGGGATGACTGAGACACTAATACAACACCAGAGTTTGAAACTGCTCTGTCTCTCTGAGAGAAAGTAAAGTTTGCAAAGCTGAACATACCTTGTCTCATTGGATTCAGGCAAGGTGATCCGTAAGATGCACTCAGCATTTATTATTTTAGCTGGATAAATAAAGTGATAAATCCACTGATGATTTGTAAAACTTTACAAGAACAAAAACAAATAGAGAAGTAAGACTGTGATCCAACCAGCCCAACTATACTGTTGTGATCTGACTGGTCTTACAAACAGATAAAACAGAGAGCAAGTACGTACTGTAGGTCAGAACAAAATGTGTGCATGATTTTGCCATGGCTAGACTGTTTGTACTTAAAATGTCAGCAAGGAAGAGAGGAGAAGGTTCACAAAAAGAAAGAAGAGTGAACACAGGGCTCATTCCTTCTCACGTTATATGTAAAATGATGTAAAAAATGTTGCTAAGCATGATTCTTGCATATGCCCACGTGAGGGAAGGCAGACCAAGACGCCCACACTGCCTGCACACCTAAACCCGTCTTTTTAAATGTCTGTTTGAAGGGTGATGTAGTACTATATATCTTCTGTAGGTTCAGCAGATTTTTCACCTCAGATAGTAAATTTACTAGATCCTGTGGAACTCAATTCTGGCGTCGAGTTCAAGCCATTTTGTATAGCAACTGGGATGCCACTTCCTAAATCTGAAGAATTCAAACTCTTGAAACAAGATGGAACTGTCCTAAGGGTAGGCTCCTGATCAATTGCTTTCTTCTGTTTCCAATGTTTTTATTGATTTTACCTGAAGTGAATGCATACTATGCTTTTCAAGCATAATATGAAATTTTGGTATTCTGGGATACCCCATGAAGTTCTCAGCATATATGAAAATATGGTGTTGACCATTATAGATACTTTTTATAGATATCACTAAACTCAAAGTATCATCGGAATACTCCAAAATGCCCAAATTTTTCAGGTTCTGTACATCTTTTGTCATTTCAGCCTGATGAAATTTCTACCAGTAATCGTTCTGAAGCCATGTTTAGAATTAATCGAATCCTGCCCGGTGATACAGGAACTTGGGTTTGCAGTGTACAGACAGTAGCAGGAATGGCAGAGAAACCATTTCAAGTTACAGTCAAAGGTAAAAGCATGAATTTCTTCAAGCCTTTGTCTCTCTAATTTTAAGCACAACTTTATACTCTAGCGTGGCTGAGCTTTCTGTTCTCTGCACTGCCGAAAAATGCCTTGTCTCAGTTTTGGAGACAGAACTTCAGGAGGAAACACTCCACAGTGAGTGTCTCCTCCAAAGGGAAAAGGGCCGCCCCTTTTCCTCCACCAATAAGACAAGTGGGTCACGGCAAACTAAAATGGAGAAAACAGCTTATTAACACACAAACAAAACAGGGTAGAACAGAAAAAACCCAAAAAACCTCAAAATACAACAAATTCCCGGAGAGGGAACAGACACGCGGGCTCAGACCACCCGGGGCCACCCTGCGGGCCTGCCGGGGCCACCTGCAGGCTCCCCGGACCGGCAAGGAGGGAAGGGAGGCAGTGAGGCAAGGGAAGGGAAAAAGAACAAGATAAAAAAACCCAGCAGAACCTTTCTCCCACTAGCTGGAACACAAAGGAAACCCAAAGAGCAGCACAGCGCTCCCGGCGCACTCCCTCCCGAGCCCCCAGAGCCCCCGAGCCGCTGGGCCCGGCCGTTCACCTGCCCCGCACTCGGTCCTGTGGCCCCGGCCCCGGGTCCAGCCTAAAGAAACAGCGCCTTGGGCATTGAGAGGATGGGTAAGGAATAAAGCGGCTTCATAACATCACCCCAGGACATTCCACCCCTTATTCCATACTGTCTGCTCAATGCCCAAATTAATACATTTCAACTTTAAACATAAACTTTTATACATATATGTACACCTACGAATTGGATCTCTCGGGCAGGTCCCTTGACTTTGCTCTTTTTGATGGCAGAGCTGGCTTCCAGGAGAATGTGGATGATCTTCTTTCCTTTCCCAAATACCTCTGATGCCGTGTTCCCCCACACAATGATGTCATCAATGTATTGCAGATGTTCTGGAGCCTCACCCTTTTCCAGTGCAGTCTGGATCAGTCCATGGCAGATGGTGGGACTGTGTTTCCACCCCTGGGGCAGTTGGTTCCAGGTGTACTGCACGCCCCTCCAGGTGAAGGCAAACTGAGGCCTGCACTCTGCTGCCAGAGGAATGGAGAAAAATGCATTAGCAGTGTCAATAGTGGCGTACCACTTCACTGCTTTGGACTCCAGCTCATATTGGAGCCCCAACATGTCCGGCACTGCAGTGCTCCATGGTGGAGTCACTTCATTCAAGGCACGATAGCCCACAGTCAATCTCTGTTCCCCTTCTGACTTGCGTACAGGCCAGATGGGGCTGTTGAAGGGTGAGTGGGCCTTGCTGACCACCCCTTGGCTCTCCAGCTCACGAATCATTGTGTGGATGGGAATCACAGTGTCTCGATTTGTCCGGTACTGCCAGCAGTGCACTGTCGAGGTGGCAATTGGCACTCGCTGCTCTTCTACCTTCAGGAGTGACTGCAGAAGGATTCTCCGTCAGCCCAGGCAAGGTGTTCAACTGCCGAATGCCCTCTGCCTCCACAGCAGCTATTCAAAGACCCACCTGAGTCCCTTCAGGTCTTTCCTTCCTCCAGAGGAAGTCTATGCCCAGAATGCACAGGACCCCTGAGTGTTTCTTCCACTCTTGTCCAGTTAGGCTCAGGTCGGCTTCGAGCAGTGTCAACTGCTGCGATCCACCTGTTACTCCAGAAGTAGAAACTGGTTCTGCCTCCACATGTCTCAATGGAATCAAGGTGCACTGCATGCCTGTGTCAACCAAGGCTTCATATCTCTGTGGTTCTGATGTGCCAGGCCATCGAACCCACACTGTCCAAAAGACGTGATTTTCCCTGGCTTCTACCTGGCTAGAGGCAGAGCCCCTCTAGTCCTGGTTATCATTTGAAACTTGAGCTACTTCCCTTCTGGTGGAACTCCCTCTCTCAGCATTACCATCCTTCAATTCACGCACCCGTGACGCCAGGACAGAAGCTGGTTTTCCATCCCACCTCCTCATGTCTTCCCCACTGCCAAACAAGAAGAGCCACAACTCTTGGGGTGTACCCTCTCTCCCGAGCCATGGGACGTCTGCTTCTGGTAGCAGGGCCTCTGGTCTGCACTGAGGCAATTTGGAGCAGGCCCTCTTTCAGCTCCTTCCCGAGTTTCTGATGAGTCTTGTCCATCCTATCTTCCATCTTCTGTATGGTCTCTGACAGACTCTTTTCCACAGCTGCAATTCTTGCTTGTGTTGGGCCACGCACAGTGTCTGCATACGGCCGGAGCCTCCTCACCATAGAACTCACTGTCTCATCCCCATCATTCCATGTCATCACTGCTAAAGCAGGGGCATATTCTGGTGGCGCGTGTTGTGCAAGTTTCAGCCACATCACCGGTGTGCATTTTACCATGTCAGGGCTCTTAATTGCTTGGTCATCTGAGAACACGATCTCTATCACTGCCAGTTCTCTCAGGCATTGAATCCCTTGTTCCATGTCTTCCAGGGGTTTAGCTGCAGCTGGAGATCTTCCTGGCACAGATATATTTCCTTCACCCTGCTTAAGAGCTGTGTCCAGAGACTGAGAGCTTGTCATCCCTTGGTCGATACTTAAATCATGTGACAGGGATCCCAAATGCCTCGCTTCAGTGCCATCCAGAATTGTACCATCACCTGCAGCATCCCAGATCCAGACCATCCAACTTAATATAGTTTCATCAGGCCGTCGGGTGTAATCCTTCCTCAGGGTACAAAGGCTCTCTATGGACAGGGACTCTGTGATGATTTCAGGTTCCAATTCCTCTGCTGGCTGTGAAGGTCCTGGCTGCCCATCATCATCCCCCGGGCGAATGGATTTGGCTTTGTGTTTCTTTCTCTGGACAGGGGCAATTGTTATTGGTTTAGGCTCCCCATCTGCTTTAGCTGCAGCCAGAGTGATTGGGTTGTCTGCTGGTTTATTCTCCTGCTCCTCTGGCTGCATCTTCTGCCCTACAGTATCCAGCAGTGTGCAGTAAGCATTAGCTGGGACCCAGCACATGGCAATGAGCTTTTCCTTTTCATCAGTGTTGTTATTGCAGTTTTCCTTCAGATACTTCCCCACCTCAGCTGGCTTCTGAATTTGTTCGGGGGGAAGTTCCAGGCTACTGGGTCAGAAAACTGCTTCAGGGTCTGGCCTATGTCCTCCCATACCCCACACCACTTAGGATTTTCCACAACTGGGGTAGGTGTCTGGGCAACCCCTCTGGAAATCTCAGTCCTTATTTTAGATAAGCTGGAGACCACATAGAGGAACCCTGCTAAATAACATAGCAAGAAGGTGGCATCTTTGACATCCAGGGGAAACTGGACACTTTCAAAAGGTTATGTGCCAGATCTGAAGGGGAAGGAGGAGATGAAAGGCTGGGAATTATCATCCCCTGCTTTTCCCCTAACAAACTGGGTGTAATTACAAATACATTCCAAAAGAAAACTACCAAGGCCAGGATGGAAAAACAACACAACATACACATTCTCAATGGTTTCCATTACTTTTGTAAAACTTCGAGAAATCACTAACACCAGGCATATTAAAATGGCAGTCCTGATTCTTATTCCTGACTTATAAAAAGTGTGATCCAGGAACCCGATTGCTCATAGCTGTGGACATGAACTTATGGATAGGTTCCGCAGATAAATTATTAAATTGAACAGCATGGTCTTACTGCTGTACTTCAATACAAAATGCTTCAGACCAGAATGCTGGGGTTTTTTTCCACTTACACGTGCCCCTTAAGTTGGGCACCAAATTTATGTCTCAGTTTTGGATACAAAACTTCAGGAGGAAACACTCCAGAGTGAGTGTCTCCTCCAAAGGGAAAAGGGCCTCCCCTTTTCCTCTACCAATAAAACAAGTGGGTCACAGCAAGTGAAAGCGGGAAAACCAAACAGTTTATTAACACCAAACAAAACAGGGTAGAACAGGAAAAAATCAAACCTCAAAATACAACAAATTCCCGGAGAGGGAACAGACACGCGGGCTCAGACCACCCGGGGCCACCCTGCGGGCCTGCCGGGGCCACCTGCAGGCTCCCCGGACCGGCAAGGAGGGAAGGGAGGCAGTGAGGCAAGGGAAGGGAAAAAGAACAAGATAAAAAAACCCAGCAGAACCTTTCTCCCACTAGCTGGAACACAAAGGAAACCCAAAGAGCAGCACAGCGCTCCCGGCGCACTCCCTCCCGAGCCCCCAGAGCCCCCGAGCCGCTGGGCCCGGCCGTTCACCTGCCCCGCACTCGGTCCTGTGGCCCCGGCCCCGGGTCCAGCCTAAAGAAACAGAGCCTTGGGCATTGAGAGGATGGGTAAGGAATAAAGCGGCTTCGAAACATCACCCCAGGACATTCCTGAATAAATATTTACAGTTGGAATATGAACAAAAACCCATTTTAAGTACCATACTAATTATGTATATTGAAAGAGTAAGTGTGACAATAAGGTTTAGAAGAACATCCAAAATTTTTTTTTAATATCTTAACTGTCAGCTTTAGTGTGTAAAGACCTATCTATTTTGTGAGAGTTTTGAAGAGCATCTTCCATTTTCCTACAGATCTAGGAATAACCAGAGTCTTACTGATATACGAAGCTAAAAGGTTATATAAAAGGTTAATACTTGCATTCTTGTTCAGTTCCTCCTGTGCCACAGTTTGCCCCGAGGCTGACAGACAGAGGACATAATTTTCTCATAATTGATATCAATGCTGAATTACACAATGGAGATGGACCTGTTGTGTCTACAAAACTTCTGTACAAGCCAGCAAAACGTTATCAGTCCTGGATGTCTGTGGAAGGTAAGAGGACATTCTTTAATTCCCTTAAAGACAAATTTCACCTACCAACTGAAACATCATGTGTTTCTGTTCTTGATTAGCCTCAAAAGACTCTACAATGCATAGAAGTTAAACCTTTTGTGACTGGATGTGTGACTGTTTATCACTACACATATTGCTCATATGGATGTATTACACCAACAGTAGTCAAAAGTGTATATTCAGTTTAGGAACAAAAGGTTTTCCCCTTCTTCCTTAGGACTAAGTGCACTCAGTATTGGGCCCAGCTGTTTTAAACTCCCATGTAAACAGGTTTTCAAAAGCAGGGGGCAGTACGGAGACATGCTGGGTCATCTAGCATCTTGTGTTGTGTTCATTGTGCCCCTGGTGAACGAAGTAACTTACCAAAATATTTATCAGTAATAGTATGGGCAAAATGAAACCTGCTTATGAGTTAGATGACCTCCTCCAGCTGTGCTTTCAAATTTTATGCATGGCCTAAAATACTATAGGAAACATAACAGGAACTTTAACAACAGCTGTTACTAAATCAGTATAATCCAAAATCTGTGTACAGAAAGAACACTAAGTAACCAATATAGTTCTGTTTTGAAAGAAGGGCAGATGAAGCAACCTTTGGGCTGGGTTGGAACTCAACTTAAAAAAAATTATTTTATACATCTAATTAGTTTATCCTAGTGAATCAAGAACAACAACAAAAAAAGGAGCCTGAATATCTTACCTTGTATTCTCCAAACATTTTCTTCCACAACATATTTCAACATGGGCCATGGTTTTACTTTCTTTTGACTTTTGTTGTCAGTAAAAGACACAACTAAAAGACTGGACAATCTGGAACCCAAAACGGAGTATCAGTTCTGTGTTCAGCTGAGTCGGCAAGGGGAAGGTGGGGAAGGCCATCCTGGACCACAGGCCAGCTTCACAACAGCTGCGCTTGGTAAGTCACCACCATGACTTTTCACAAATGGGGTGTTTCAGCTGTTTTTCTCTGCGGTCTGTTCCCTGATCTCTGTCAGAACACTTTCACTTCAGCAAAGAAGGCTGCACTTGAAAACTTTGTAGACTCTTTCAGAAGAATCTCAGACAAAGGGATATTAAAAAAAAAAAAAAAAAAAAGGAAGTAAAGGAAAAGAAAGGAAAGGAAAAAACCAAATCATAAAACAGAGGTGAAGAGAAGCAGAAAAAGGCAGATCTATTCTTTTCCCTGATTTAGAGATGAGGGATCTGGGTAAGAAAAATTTATATATTTTGGCTAGCTATGCAGCAGATTTGGAGATAAAAATCACTTTTTTGCAGTCCTTCCTTTTACTGTTAGATCAATTTACTTTAAAAATGAAGATGTTTTAACAAGCAGGAAAGTTTTTAGTCCACTGAGGATAGATCCCAAACTGAATACAGACATACAGAATAAATGAGGATTGCACCAGGACCTATCTAACAAGACACCACCAGTTGGCTTCTCACATCTAAGAAGTGCAACTGCAACACCAGCTCATTGAAGACACCCTTTTGTTGCCACATCAGCTGTTGATAAGATACTGTGGGACTATCACCGCCTCTTAGATGTAACTTCTGCCAAATTATGTGGGATGGCTGAGAGAATTACCCTATGTCACCCGAGCTGGGGCAAGTGGTTGGGAATAACAGGTACCCTGTTTTAGCTTAGATACCAGACATGAAATGTTGTTCCCTGTTTCACTGTGGCTTTTCCAAGGTCTTCCTCCACCAGAAGGTATCACTCTCTTTCCAAAAAGTATGACATCACTGAATTTGTCATGGCATCCTTTAACACTGAGGACAGAGGATGATATTCGTGTTGAAGTGGAAAGGAAGAGCGTGAATGACAACGGTGACGAGAGCAGTGTTATTACTCAAGTGCCAGGAAATATGTCCACCTTGATCATTAAAGATCTTGAGCCTAGACAGCAGTACATGTGCAGGGTACGGGTGAACACCAGGTCCCAAGGAGAATGGAGCAACTATCTGTATGCATGGACTTTCAGTGACAGTAAGTGCTGATTCACATCCTTCTGTTTAATTCTTCATGTTACCCCCAGTGATCAGACTAATTGTCACTTGATGACTACATTAAATGTAATCCTTTATTTTGGTAACACTTAGTTCCTGATGATCACTTGTGGTTGTTATTGCTATTATTTGGAAAGCTCAGCTTCCAAAGGAATTCTTCTACTGGAAATTGTCAGGAACTATTAATGTGTTGGGTTTTTTTTTAAATGGAGAAAAACAAGCTTGAGAATCTACATCTTCTTTTCAGTGCAACTCGTGCTTCTGACACAAGTAGCATTTTTTTCCTTCTCAGAATGATGAGCCATCAGAGTTCACTACTCCAAGCTCTTTTGTTACTCAGTTTGGCTATGATAATACAGGAATTGTCAGCACTTAAAGAAGAGAAGATACAATGCAAGGTAAAACCCCTGTGAGCAAAGAGTAGTTAAGTGTGCTACACTGAAGACCGCCCTTGAATTCCCTGAGTGTGAGCAGTGTGCTTTCATAACATCACAACAAATGCCCTATCTGAATGAACTACCATCTGAACAGCTGTCCATCTGAATGGCTGATGGGTGACACTGCCCTTACCACACGCTGGAAAGATGGGCTTCTTCCTCCTTATAGGTCCTGTAAGGAGGCCGTCACTGAAATCCTATACGTATTAGTGGAAGTATTAAGGGCTGTCATGGGACTCTCCACTTTCCTGAGCTCTGATACCAAACTGCACTGAGAAACACATAAGGGTCCTCTTTTCCAGGAGAAGGTACTTAGCTTAGTATTCATGGCTGTGTCCACAAGTGTAGCACTCCCCCCTTCTGGTGGTTTTCTGATTAGATTTTTGGAAATGTTGGTATCAATTTCCTTTCTCTCTAACAGCCTGACAGGTAATTGCTCCCTGAAGCAGTGAAAATGTGGGATATGGGAATTAAAAGGGAATGATGATTCAGTATAGAAGGAAATTAATATTAATCTGAAAGCAAATATGGTGTGCTTGCCTACAGATCAGAGAATGTGTATCTTCATCCAAAGACAGTACACTGCATGCCACTCCAGCTGCTCCTGCAAGTATGGAATGCTGCTACAAGGATCATACTGCACATCAAGATCATAAAATTATTGCATTCAGTAACCATAGCTCATCCACATATTCTGTTTCGCACAGCAAAAGGACTGAGGAAAATGTTTTATTCTCTGTGGAGAGGAGAAAGAGGTGGATGTACACTCCAATGCCCTGTGTGTTTGTGTTTGTTCTCAGGAATCCCTCCTGCACCAAACAACATCAGGTTTTCTAATACCACAGACACATCCTCAGTCATCTCTTGGACAGCTGCTGAGGGTCATTCCATCTCCTCCATCATCATCAGCTACAAAATTTATGGCAAGGCTGAGTACAACCACATCGATATTATCATAAAGAACACCAGCATTACTCAATATCACCTCAAGGGCCTTGAGCCAGATACTGTGTACCAGGTTCAGATTAATGCTCAGAACAACATTGGCTTGAGCAACCCGAACACATCATTTGAACTGAAAACTCTTCCAGAAACTAAAGGTTAGTTAATCCACCATACTGGATTTGCACAAACCAGGACAGGCTGTATAAACTAGTTAGCTAAGACACAGTCATAATACTAATTTTTGAATCTGAGTTTTCTTTTGCTCTTAATTTTAACACAAAACACACCACCACCAATATTTAATTCTTAGTTCACTGCATGGTATTGATGAAGTGACAACATGCACCATTTGTGTATATCCACCAGACAGGGACCAGAGACTCAAAAATTAAAGGAGCTGCGTATAGCAAGACTATTAGATCACTAACAGAATGTGACCTCATCTCTGCTCTGACTGAATTCAACAGAATATGCAGGTGCTCATACATCTGAAATTCAGAGCATCCAATGTCTCTGACATTTTTGGAAAACAAAGGGATGTATCCTCACATCTTTAAACAGTTTACAAGACCAGAGTATTCAGTTACACATTGCTAATGTATTGCTAAACTCAGAATACACTGAAAATAATGATGAATTCTTATGTCCTTCCTCAACAGCTCCATATGAATCAAAAGGAGGCAAAATGTTGCTTATTGCTATCCTTGGCTCTGCAGGGATGACCTGTGTAACAATTCTCCTAGCCTTTCTCATCATGCTGCAGTTAAAGCGAGCCAACTTCCAGCGTCGAATGGCTCAGGCTTTCCAAAATGTGGTGGTGGGTTACCAGCTTTCTTGTGTCAGTTTGGTTGTTAACTTTAGCTCATCTTTTCCTGGTTTTTCTTCCAATTTCTTTTTCCTGGCTTTCCTAAACACTGTCTTCTCTTTATGTGTGCAGTTAGCACTGTTGTAAAGCTTCTCTACTAGTGACCTGAAAGCTAAAGCAATCACAGTTACAGGCTAGGAGGTAGAAAGCTTGACTTGAAAAAAGTTGCAAACCATTTGTTATGCTCCTTCTTCTGCCTTGTCACTCTTGTGTATGACAAGTACCAAGCCAGACAGAATAGAGGAGCCTGTTCTGCCTCTATGAAGTCATGCCTGATTTTGAAAACTACCAAATATTTAATGTTGCTTGTGAGCATCAACAACAGCTAATATATGTTCATCCATTTTCAACCTGGGGACAGCACATCAGGGACCTATCAATGGCAACATTATAGTTTTGGCTGTGAGGAAATTGCTGAAGGTTTTAACATTACATGGAGGTATCTCTCTATACACATGTATATATTTGTATCCTGCTGCAGTCTCTTAGTCACTCTGCTTTCTGGTGCTTTTCTCTGCCTTCAGAGGGGAACCCATAGAGCAGAATGAAGCTGGCCCAAAGAGTTCCTTCATATGTATCTGAATAGGTTGTTTCATAAACAGGGGCAAGGGGCTCACCCAATGATATGATCAGTCTGCAGGGCACACAGAATAGCTTTGTCTCCTAGTCCTAAAACTTTTCCCATAGCAGTATTTCATGAGAATGTGTAACTGAAGAGATGTCTCCTTAGGTTATGGAGGAAGATAATTTCCATTCTCTTTTTATTTCCTTGCTTCTTCTTGCCTCACCTCACCAACACAAGATTTAATTAAGCCTAATATGAGATAAATCTCAAACCTGAGACTTAAAACTGCTCTTGAGATCAGTTTTATCACATTATTTTTTGCCCATGTCCTTTATCTTCAAAAGGATTATAAGACTGTGCAGGAGGCCCAGATCTAAAAGGTACTTACACACAAATTAGAAGCCTGATTAATTTTGTGGATCTGGGCAGAACTCCTTGTTGCAATTAGTGTCTGAAGTAGTGTAACTGTCTAGAGTACTCTTGTGTATGTAAGAGATGGATTGGGTTCTCTGTGTGTGTGTGTAGATGAGTGAGCACAGGTATTTGGGAAATGTAATCAGAGCATTGCTCAGTGAAGTAGAAATCACAGTTAATGTCATTTTCTTAACTCTGTTGCAGAGGGAAGAGCCAGCTCTGCAGTTTAACTCCGGTACTCTCACTCTGAGCAGGAAAGCAAAAACCAGTCCAGATCCTACTATTTATCCAGTTCTTGAATGGAATGACATAAAATTTCAAGATGTGATTGGGGAAGGTAACTTTGGGCAAGTCCTGAAAGCACGCATTAAGAAAGATGGCTTACGCATGGATGCTGCAATAAAAAGGATGAAAGGTAATAAAGACCAGGGATTCTGTGACTAAAGAATTTTCTTGATTGTGTATTCCAGTGTTTCTCTGTCGTACAAAATGCTTAGTAACCCTCTTCTAAACCTACAATAAATATTCAAAATTACTAGTTAAATTGTATCAGGTGTCACTAGGCCAAGATTTGTCAACGACTGTACTTCTGCTGGGCAAAGTTAGTTTCTATTTCTCCTCAGTAGTTGATATCATTAAGTATCATGTATTTTTCAATTCATAGATCAGTATGTGAGTTCATGTGAGTTCATCTGTAAAGCAAGATGCATTGAATAAAGAGGAGTAGAGAACTAGTCTTGGTGCATAGCATTTGTTCATCTGGTTTACTTCAGCCATTCAGAGACAACTGCATCCATGCATCTGTATATACACATACCATGGGGATCATTAATCTTCTTTTTATTCATTGGGCATGATAAATACCTTCCAGAGAGAGCTACAATATGTACAATACTGCAAGAAAGTACATGTTTTATTGTAATTCACTAGATCATTATTTAGGCAAATTGAAAAACACTTTTAAGTGGGATGATTAATTTAAAAATAGCCAAGGTCTGCATACAGGCAGAAATAATCAACAGCAAACATAGGGAAGGATTTTTAAGCAGCTTCTTTTCATAAGATCTGCTTCAACATTTTACACTCTCAAGTAAGAAGGAGAGTGACAGGGTGTGTTAAGATGCTTCCTTTCTCTGAAGATATCTTCTGCAGACATTTGTTTCTCTTTTTTTCCCTCTTATTGAAAAATCCTACCTTTTTCTGTAAATACTAATGTACCTTATAGTTTTCCTCTTTCTACTGCGGTTGAAATAGTAGTGGCCCAAGCAACTCAGAGTCCTCGTACTTAAAAATAATATTGTTATAAACTCAGTTCAGAGGAAAACATCAATCTGTTTTGATTTTCAGAGTATGCCTCAAAAGATGATCACAGAGATTTTGCCGGAGAACTTGAAGTTCTTTGTAAACTTGGTCATCATCCCAACATCATAAATCTTTTGGGAGCATGTGAACATAGGGGTAAGGTACTATTGAATACACGCACTTTAAAAATTAGTTAAAAAAAACCCTCTCACAATATAGCCCATACAGTCCAGAGAAACACTACCAGGTCTGTGTACAACATTTGTTAAAAGGTCAGATAAACTTGTGTTTGGATCTACAAGCCCACATTAATGCTCCAGAAATTATGTTCAGTACTAGCTCTAAATTCTTCTCTGCTCCTAGAAATTAGTCTGTTTGACATTTCCCTCCAGTCTGTTTTATGTTTATTTCCTTTCCATGTAAATTTCAGTGTAAATTTCCAAAGACTATTACTGACCATCTCTTACTTTGTGATATGCTCACTATCTGATGTTTTGTTAGGATATCTTTACCTTGCTATTGAATATGCCCCCCATGGAAATTTACTGGACTTCCTTCGGAAAAGCAGAGTACTAGAGACAGACCCGGCATTTGCTATTGCCAACAGTACCGCATCCACACTTTCCTCACAGCAGCTTCTGCATTTTGCAGCAGATGTTGCCAGAGGGATGGACTACTTGAGCCAAAAACAGGTCAGTCTTCAACTCTCTATCCACTGAAAGCATGGCAAATAATTTTCCAGGGAATATGCCCTTTAATTAAATTAATTTTTAATTTTAGCTTCTATAGCACACACTGAATGAGATTTATTTTGTTGTCTCCACTTAAACCTATCAAATACTATGTCATGAGGAATCATGGAAGAGGCATTAAAACTTAAACCAACATGGTAGCTAACTGCTTTCATTCTCAGATAAAGTTTAAGATGTTCTTGGTAGTGACATACCACACCATTTCCTTTGTTTTGTGTTCTTACTCCAAATGTTTGCAATTTTCAATAAAGCAGTAAAGTAATACATGTAAAACTCAATTACACTGACTTCCTTATTTTATTACATCATTATTATTACTGTTGTGGTTGTTATTATTATTATTACTATTATGATTATTTTAGTTTATTCATCGAGATTTGGCAGCAAGAAACATCTTGGTCGGAGAAAATTATGTTGCAAAAATAGCTGACTTTGGCTTGTCAAGAGGTCAAGAAGTTTATGTTAAGAAGACCATGGTAAGGACCAAACCAAATTGATACAGTCTGTTTTCTTAATTTTGTTTTCTTATTTCTTAATCTGTGTTTTCATACGAACAAAAATGCAAATTTACAGGTATTACAGAACTAATTATTTAAATGCTATAGTTAACATGTAAAATATGCACGTTTATTAATATACACATAAATACATCTACTTGTAAATAAATTCTATACCATGTTTATAATATACAATGTAATTTAAAATTATATGAATATGGATGACAGTAAACTAGATGAGTCGAGCTGGTCTAATTCTATTAAACAAGGCCAAAGTTAGCAATATGGTAACCAGAGGTACGTCAGGATGTGTCCAGAGTTAATGCTTTGGAAGATCTGAAAGAGAAAGATAGTAACAAACATCATGTAGCTATAGACCAGAAATAGCACTGTGTTTTCAAGGCAACAAGATGGTCAGAGGCATTGTCTTAAGTATTATTTACATTTCACCTTGATGCTAATTAGATAATTTTTTCATTAGCTTTCATGTGAACTGTTCCCTTGGGAAGCAAATCATGGAATGACTTGTTTTGAAAGGGACCTCAAAGACCATCTAGTTCCAACCCCACCTTTCACTACACCAGGTTATTCAGAGCCCCATCCAGCTTGGCCTTGAACAGTCCTACATCCACAACTTCTCTGGCCAATGTGTTCGAGCGTCTCACCACTCTCACAGTAAAGAATTTCTTCTGTAAAAATGCACAAGTTTAATAAGTTTATTTACTTGATAAAGTTTACTTGAATAAAGTCAGTTTTCATTAAGGTAACACAGAACGATTGTTGGCATAGAAATTGCAATAGTGCTATACCAAGAACTGAAAAATAAAACTTTCATTAAATAATTTCCAGGGACGGCTTCCAGTGCGATGGATGGCAATTGAATCTTTAAATTACAGTGTTTACACCACAAATAGTGATGTGTAAGTATGTGTTCAAGTGGCATTTTTTAAACAAAGAAATATTTTTCCATATCAAGGAAAGTTTGGCAGCTCGCATGAGACATCCACTCTTAACTCACAATACTCAGTAGTCATGTCAGCATGAGTGAGCAATGGAAGGAAAAAATAAAACCCATAACAAAAAAGTTACTTTTATTTCTTCATCCGGGTCTGATCAAGTTATGTGTTCTCAACCTACTTAGATGTGCCCCACTACTTTAGCTGTATTTCTCTTTCAAAACAGGAGACCTGATGAATCTTTGGGAAACCCAGAGGAAATTGGTATTTTATTTAGGAAACTAGAAATTGTATTTGGAAAAGCAATTCTATAACTACGGTATTTGCTGAAAGCTCACAATCTGATAAAGGTCTTTGGTTGACTCAGAGTGAATTAATTTTGCTACTTTTCCTGCTTTCTGATTCTACAAACCCCAGCATTATACAAAATTTTATAAAAAATACAGAAAAACATATCACACTTCTCTGTGTTCCCTGAATACTAGCAAAATTATCTACCATTTAAAAATATTAATTCTTATTGCATTCTTGTTGCACTTCATAATATCCCTCTGTTGCAGATGGTCATATGGTGTCCTCTTATGGGAAATTGTTAGTTTAGGTAAGTATCTGAACTTTGTACTCCACAAATAAACAATCTGTGCCAAGGCAGCTCCATTCACTCAGTCTTTTAAGATATATTGCTTCAAAATAGCAGAATTTTTTCAATTTTCTTTCTGTTTTATTCAATACATTTTATTTAGGTTCAGTATGCTTGGAAATAAAATTGTCAGATTTTCAATTCAGGTACCATTTTAGATGAGAAAGAACCATAATGATCATGTTTTCATTACACTATAAAACCAAGGCCATACCTAAATATAAACTCCAGGATATCATATGATATTATAGCCTGAATACAACGTTTTGATTTTGGTGGGTGGCTTTTCCCCAGCTTTCCTGCATTTTAAATCAAGACTTACATTTTAGTGATATTGCAGGGTAGGGGAGTAATTAACTCCTACTCCAAATATTCATGAAGAAAATTTTTGAACATTAACCTTCAAATAAAATTTAGAGTTCATTTCTGCAGACACCTCTATCCATCATGATTGCGATACAGCCTCTCACCACTCAAAATCACTGTGTTACATCTCCCTTGTGATTTGCCCTGGAGATGTACCCATGCTGGCCAGGAGATGCTACTGACTGAGGTGCACATTGCCTACTGGACTGATCATGAGCTCTGGATTTCTAATTTGTTCCTGGCTTTCTTTACTAAATGGGTTTGCATTAGATATGGATGCCGTGTGGAAAATCAAGACTCTAAGCAACCAAATATCTGCAGAAAGGGGCAAAACCAGCTGATAGTAAGAGCTCCATGAGTCCATACCAGATATTATTATGATGCTAATGAAGGAATGACTTGCCTAGTGACATCAATGCTGTTGAAAAAACACTTCAAATACAATCAGATCCAGGCCCTCAGACTTGTAGAGAAATTTAGGCCAGCCCCACAAATGAGAATATTGACAATTAGTTTTATTTTTCTCTTCAATATTGTGCATCAAGCAGTAAGGAAGCATTAACAATAAAAATGTAGCTGCAAAATATTCCCTAATTTTGGATTAATTTAGCTGTTACTATGTCAGTCACACCTTTCCATGTCTACTATGAAATTAAACTTTATTTTATTAAAACCCTCTTCTGTTCATGACAATGATTAAACTTAAGGTGGAACACCATATTGCGGAATGACATGCGCAGAACTATATGAAAAACTCCCTCAAGGCTACCGACTGGAAAAACCTCTCAACTGTGATGATGAAGTGTGAGTATTGCCTCAGAAAAAAACCAAAAAGAAACAGAATAACATAACATCAGCTATAGAAAATACATGATTTCTACAAGAAACTAATAAACAATTTTTTTAAAATATAAAAACTACATTTAAGAATTCAAAAGGAGCACAAAATATAAAAAGTACATTAAAAAATTAAAAAGTACACAAGTCCTTTTGTGCACAGCATGCACTGTTAATTTGCCATGAATACTTTCCCAGGCTCTCTGTTCTAGCCAATTACCCTGCTCTTTACACAACATGCCAGGGTTTTAGCTCAAAGAGAGATTTTTGATTATTCGAGTAAAAAAATTTCTTTTCAGGCAGCAACTAATTATTGTAATTTCAGCTATGTATAAATCCATTTTCCTCTGAAAGTGGAATGTGCACAATCTTTAAATTACCATAAATTTTTAAATTTAACCTATGTATCTAAACTATCAAATGCTGGTGTTTGATTTTTAAAGGTATGACCTGATGAGACAGTGCTGGAAAGAGAAACCATATGAAAGACCATCATTTGCTCAGATACTGGTGTCACTGAACAGGATGTTAGAAGACAGGAAGGTAAGAATAAAATTCTGTTTTATATTTATATATATATAAATAATTAGGCTATTGATAATTTCAGTATTATTTAGGGTCCTTGAGGTAATGTACCTTGCATCACACCTTCTCTGTTTATTTCTTTCCCAGACCTATGTGAATACTACCCTATACGAGAAATTTACTTATGCAGGCATTGATTGCTCCGCTGAAGAAGCTGCTTAAGACGGGACAAATCTTCATTCATCAATGATGTATTACAGAAACCCAAAATTCAATCTCCTGGAGCCCAAAATGTGATGTGCTGTGTAGAACTGTGTCTAGTTCTAACTATATATAATACAGCAATACTGTTTTACCACAGTTATGTGTGTGAATATCACACAGTAACCTCTGCCTTCACAGGCTGTATAAGTGTATATACTGTCCAAAGCAGGTATAGACTGAAGTAATGAAATCTGTTGTTTCATATGCAGGGTTTTCTTTTTTCCTAGTCATGTAGATATAATGTCTACATACATATTGTAATGCATTAGGTATTGCCATCTTAGATTTTTTTTATATTTTCCAAGAGCTACTCATAGCAAAGTGGTAACTTATTGTAGTATTCCATGTACATTTCATTGTGTCTGGAACAAAAATGCTAGGCAGTTGCAACAATGGAAGTTGTAATCCAGTGTGCTCAACTAGGATAATTAAGACAGACTCCTATTTGAATGCAGAAGTCAGCTAGTAGAAATAATCTAGTCAAAAGTTTTGTTGACACTTGTAAGATACAAGGCATGCTATTGCTCTTTCGTTGCCTGGTATGATGGTCAGTTTTTGCCCATATGCAAAATATACATATATTTTGAAGTGTTTAATGCTATCAGAGGCAGCCATACAGCAATTGTCATGAAGTGTAGGTTTGAGGAGCATACTATGTAAGACACATTTTTACAACCCGCCTGGATATACATGAGACTTACTCAATTTGTATTTAATTTAATAATTTCACTGCATAATTATAAATTACTACCTATTATATACAAGCAGGGCTTACTTACTTTTGTTCACTTCACCCTCTCATTCAGTCTGTAGTGTGGTATGACCTCTTAAAAATCGTAGTCAAATGCTTCAAAACAGCGATATTTTGACCTGCCAGAAAGGTCCCTAGTCCTTAGGTGAGACGTACAGAGGCAGGATTGGCTTGAACTTCTGGTGTCAAGCCGGGTACAAGGGATTTGGTGAATTTACCCTATCCAAATTTCACATATCAGCCAACTTCATGTTTTGCACACATGCTCCCCTCTTCCCCTTGACTTACCAGCTTGTAACTGTCCATCAGACCACAGTGACTTTCCAGCTGGGTGCATCAAGTCGTCCCCTAAGACTTGGAGACAGATTCTTGAGAGAGTACAAGATTTCCCCTTCTGATTCTTACTTTGTGGATGGGTATGTGATTGGTTACAATGTGGGGGTATCACAGCAGAGTATAGAGTAACATTAATGACATACACCGGACTGACTCAAATAGAAGCACCAAGAACCTATTAAAAGGGATTAAGCCAACAAACAAGGGTGCTGAGATGACTTGTGTGGCCTTGAGATAGGCAGAACTTGCACTGTAAACCAGGTGCTAGATGTAAACTAGGAGTTTATTGTTGGGGATTTAAATAAGTTTACTTATAGAATATTAGAAATTAATTGTGTAGGTTTAAGTTTAATTGTAACTTGCTTTCAGCTTAGCATGAGAGGGCCCTGCTCAAAACTTAGCGTAGGTGAACTTTAAATGAACTCTGTTAGCATAATGGCTAAGCAGGGGAGGAAACGGAGAAAGACTGATTATCTTCAGATAAGGCCTGAGACCCTGGAGGGGCCCAAGACTGCCCCAAGCTGGAAGATAAGAGCAGTTAATGGCACATGAACATGGAGAATCCAACGAGGTGTTAGCAGACCCCAGACCATAAATCACTGTAGGACTAAGAGGCATGTGCAGGGCACATGACGAGTGCGTGAAAGTCGGGTGCACAGACTGTAAGGGTATAAAGACCCAGGGATTTCTTTGGTCAGGGTCCCTCTCAGGTGGCACCCAGCTCAAACTGAAATAAACAGACTCTGCCTTAGAACCCAGGGTCCGATCTCTTCTTTCACATTTACAAAGAGCACACAGATTCACTAGACCGAGGGACAGCTCCAAAAAAAAAAAACCAAAAAAAGGAGAAACAAATTCCAATATATTTTTTCAAGAGACTACTTTGCCAGTGGTTTTTGAAGCATAGGAATTGCATTTTACAGTTGAACTACATTCCTACCAGTCAGTGAGAAGAATAAGAATGTACCTCCAAGGGTGTTTTCTAGACTTCCAGGCAAAGCTGGCTAAAAACATCTGCTGGAACTGCTCCACTTTCTGTACAGAATTTTTCACAGGTATAAAGAGGTTCTTGTCTCATACTCTCATATATTTCTAACAGGCAGACACAACTGACTATTCTGCTACTTGATGTGAACCTCTCCTTCTGTGGCAAATTTTTACATTGACCATTATGTCACATAATTAAAGCATCAGAGAGTCATTCACCAACTCAATAGCTCTTAATACTGTCTGCATTTAAAGTGCTTAAGTCTCAATGTAAATTTACCTGAAAGACAATTAAGTCTCCTTATAAATATTCTTCTTATATTCCTTTAATATAGTGGCACATGATTTTCTACATTTCTTTCCTGGACACATCGGTGAGCTGTAGGGAACTGGCCGTAATGGATGCAAAGAAAGCAAGAAAAAACAGTTTAAACAGCATGCGGAACTTAGAACTTAGTAGATGGCGGTGAGAGGAAACCGTTAATGCAAAACAGGACAGCCCCATCAAAAATGGGAGCTATGAGGGACATACCAGGTGGACAGGCTAGGGGAAGGTAGGCTTAGAAAAACAGAGAAACCACAACTGTTCCAATGTTTGGAACCATTATTCCGTTATCTCACTTTTTAACCAGTTTTTGCCTCCTTTGTAAAAAGATACTGCTCAGGATCAATGGCAGCTTATTGCACCTGCAGAGCTGAGAGGCTTTTTCCCCTGCTGCTGTGCTACAGGCCAATTTAGCAGCATTGCCTAATACAGAGATACACAGAGGCACCAAAAGCAATTGGCTTTGTGCCACTTGATCTCAAAGGTCAAAACTCTCAGCGGACACAGATGGAAGAGACTCGCACACTCCCTGTTTGCTGGCTTGACACACGCCTGGCTGGCACGGCTTTCCCTGATGGAGGATAACAACAAGGGGCAGCTCCCTCGCAGCCATGCCGCCCAGAGATCTGCAGGGCTCCGTCAGCACCCGGCTTCGTGAGTGACCACGTCTGCTGGGATGGAAGGCAACCACCAAATCCTCCCTGACTTCAGTGGCAGCAGCAGCAGCGCCAGCATCAGATCCCTAAGTCTGGGGCTGGGCTGGACAAAGGACGCACACGGCACACCGCCCCTGAAGGACGTGACTTTGGAAACAACCACCTGCCACTGTCTCCTGTTGTTTGCAGTAGGGTCACAACAGCCTGAGGCACCAGGCAGCCCTCAGTGCCACCTGGGACTGCAGATGACAGGCCCTGGCCTCCGGGACCAAGCACGTGGGGGAACTCACTCTCCAGACTGAGCTTCCAGATTGAAAAGGCTGCCGTGAGCAGCCACCTCAAAGGGCAGACACATGGGGCTCTCCCCCACTTCAGCTGTTCCAACTATACAGGCCTGGGTAGCAGCCGCAGAGCACAGGGACAACAGAAGGCACACAAACAGGGACAAACCCAGCCAAGCACAGAGATTTTTCATGATTGCTAAGCCCCAGACAGCCCCCAAGCGTGGTGTCACCCATCAGTCTTCCTCTGTTGACAAAGAGCAGGTCCAGAGGGTGCCTTCCCTCATTGCCTCCCTCACCAGCTGTGTCAGGAAGTTCTCTGCCACACACTCCAGGGATCTCCTGTAATAAATGAGGGCCAGTTCTCCACAGAGATGATTAACTGGTAATTTATTAAAAGAAAAGAGAACAAAACAAAAAGACCAGGTGGAAGAACCAGGAGGGGGAGTAGCCCTCTCCTCCTCACCCAGAGGCGGGAGGACCTCGCTGTGGCAGGCTCCAGTTACAGAAGAGCTTCCCTGCGAGAGCCTCGAAGGCACAGGAGGACGTGTTCTCAGGGGAACACTGCCTTTTATGCTCTCTTTCAGTCTTTCTAATTGGTTAGTCCACGGGGTTCCTGCTTAGCAACTTAGTTCACTGGCTTAGATTTCCTGCTTCTCAGGTGATGATTGGGTCGCCCCTAGGTCTCTCCCTCTCCCCTCACAGCGCGTCGAGTGATTGGTGCGAGCTCTGGCTTGGAGGGAGGCTGGTGATTGGTGGGTGCAGCTGCCTCTCCCAAGGCTGATGTCATCCCCATGGGGCTTAGGGACCTTCCATACTCTATATCACCACCTCCTGGCCTCTTTATATCAACTGCAGTCCTTTTAAATGAAAGGGCTTCCAACTCCATTCAACACTCCAAACCACACAACTCCATACAACCCAAATCACAACATTCAACCACCCTACCTAACACCCGTACAACCCCAATTAGAACACATCAAACTGCCTAAACTAGAATAACTCCTGTAACGCTCCCAGACTGCTTGCTGTCCGCTCTCCTGGACTGCCAGCAGACGTGCCCACCTTCTTTGGTTCCGCTTGCAGAGCCTCGTACCTACTACCCATGGCCACCTGGGAAGCGGGAGCAGTCCCGGAGGAGACGTGCTGGCTGCACCGGGCAGGAACCAAAAGCCTCCATGTGCACAGCTGAAAGCCTGTACCTCCACAGGATGGTTTGGCTGCCCCGCTCTTCTGCTCTTGGGTTTTGGCTGGAAAGGCAATTGCACTTTCTTCCTCATGCAGAAGCCCACGGCTGGGCAAAAAGTGGCCAGTGGGCAGTATTCCAAAGGCAGTGTGGGTTGGAGTTGGTAAAGGAAGGAGACCGTTCCCAATTCCAAAGCACACCAGAACACCCATAGGAGGGATTTTGCATCCTGCTCCCTCACTACCTCTGCCAGAAGTTTTCCCGTTGCGCCAGCAGCCGCTGCACCTCCCAACACTGCCCTTCCAGCTCACTTGCCTGATGAGTGGAAGAAAACATAAACTCCCAGCCAAGCTTCCCAAATAAACAGTGGAGGCTTCATGCCTCGCACAAACCCCCACCTGAAGAGTGCACAGTTAGTGGCTTTGTGCCCTCCAGCAACCCCAGCCTAACCAGAAACGTAGAAGGAGGCTCAGCAGGTGGAAGGAAAGGAGATGCCACCTTCCTTCCCTGTTCTGATGGCTGCCTGTTTCCTGGCCCCTCTCTCCTCAGCATTTCTGCCTCTTCTCAGAGGCTCTCTTCTCAAAGTGCTGAAGGTGGTCCTTGTCATCTCCTCTGCTTCCTGCAGTACTTTGCTGCAGGGATGACAGCAGTCAGGCTTTCAGAAGAGGCTGAGCAGAGGCTCCGCTGATCTGAGAAATGGATGCTGCCCAAAGGAAAAAAGAAACCAAACAGACCAAATTAAAAGACACAATAAAATGAGGAACAATTCTTTTCCAAACTGAGTTCCTAACGGGGTCAAGCTGGATTCCTCTAGCTCCCAGAAATGCACAGACATAGGACTGGGGGCACCATCAGCACATGTGCCTTCATGACCAGGACACTGGTGGCACAGGCAAACAAGGCCCATAACCGCACTAGTCCATTTGTCAAGGTGTCAGCACTTGCTGGGATTTTTGTCCCAGCAGCACTGCGGGATTGCTGCTTGCTGTCCAAAGGATTTGTTCCTCTCACGAAACTCAAGAGACTTATTCAAGTTCCTCTTCTCTACAGACATGGGCTATTTGAGTGTCCGAATGAGATGTGGGGCATAAGCCATTCCTCAAGAGACTCCCAAGAGCTCTGAAAAATATTTATCCCATGTGTTGTTCTCAGGACCACTGGACATACAGGTTTTCAGCAGCAAGCCGGGAGGAGGGACACAAGCGGCAGAGCGCAGACGGACTCAGCTCTGGCTCGCAGGGAGAGCAGTGTCTACCCTGGCATCCCCTGCCCCTCCTGTGCCGGCTGGCATCTTCCTTTGCCACAGGGACAGCCAAGGAAGTGGCCCGGTCAGCAGCTCCCTGTCTGCCACAAAACCTGGCAGCAAACCTGCAGCGGTTCTCATCTGCTTGACCGGGCCAGGCAGCAAATGGGGCTGGCACCAATCCTACTCAGTTTGGCAGGCAGAAACCTCTAAGCGTGGGGCAGGAGGGACAAGCTTGGTGCCCTCAGATGCTCACAGTCAGCCCCCCACAGCCCCCGCCTTTCCAAAGACCAGTCTAGAACTGCTTGGCAGGGACTGCTTTCATTGTGTTCTCAAGCCCCATTGCAGGCCTCCGTCCCCAGCATTGCAACATTGCTTCAGTTCATTTGCTCCCAGGTAAACCTGAATACACCACCCAAGAGCAAAAGAGGGCCACAGCAATGAGCAGAAGCTGCGAGCTCGCCTCGGGGGAACGGCTGAGAATTGGGCTCGTTTAGCCTGGAGAAAGGCAAGCCCTGATGAGACCTTTCAGTATTTGAAGGGGCTTATAGAAAGATGGGGACACATCTTTTTGCAGGGCCAATTGCAAGAGGACAAGGGGGAACGAATTGGTTCAGATTGGCTCTAAGGAAGAAACTGTTTACGATGGGAGTGCTGAAACACTGGCACAGGTTGCCCAGAGAGCTGGGAGGTGCCCCACCCCTGGCAACATTCAAGCTCAGGTTGGATGGGGCTCTGAGCAACCTGATCGACTTGAAGATGTCCTTGCCAGTGGCAGGGGGTTTGGACTAGATGACCTTCACCAGTCCCTTCTAACCTCAGCCAGTCTTGGATCCTACTTTGTTTTCACATGAAAAGCACCCAGCACAGAGATTAAAAGGGGGGGCCCATCTGATACCGAGGAGCAAACCCTGATAGGGAACGGCTGCTCTGCCTGCAGCTGCTTTGCATTGTACCTGCAGGAGTTCCTCGGCAGAGCCTCGCCTGTCCACATCCATCTGCAGGCAGCAGCCCAGAAAGTCGCACAAGCCAGAGTGTAGCCGCAGATCTGGTGTCCCTTGCGTACCTATCAGATATTTGGCCTGAAGAAAAAAAAGGAAACACGAGACTCTACCTGATTCTTCCATATCCTTAACTGCTCACCTAGACCCCATAGTTTAAGCTCCAGTCTGCAGCGGCAATTTCTTGCCTAGCAGAAGGTTAGAGATGAGCCTTCTCTACCAAAAGTAAAAAGGTCCCAGTGCAGCCCCAGCTATTCCAACATCCAACAGATCTTGCCTTAAAAGCTTATGTGCGCCCCAGGGACATTTTTAGAAGTGGGCCTTGGTGGAACCAGTTCGAGCTGTGGGAATGGGATTTTGTCTAGTGGAGACAGACCAGAAGGACACTGGGACCCAAGTGTATTTGCACCTTACCCTGGCACAGGTTTCCCGAATATAAGGAGGCTCTCCTTTTTCCATTTCTATTCCCACGACGCCAAGGGACCAAGTGTCCACTTTGGGGCCATACGGCTCTCCTCGCAAAACCTCGGGTGCCATCCAGAGAACAGTCCCGACCATCGTCCACCGTTTACTCTGCTCAGAGGTGAGTGCAGCACAGAGGCCAAAATCAGCTGAGGAGAAAAACAGACACTGCTTCAAGCAGGAAACCAAGGAAAAGAGTCCCTCCCTCTAAGTCTCAGAATGCAGTGCTGAATCTAGCTGGAAAAGTGGCTGTGCTCTCTTTCCTCAGAGCTGCAGCCAAGGAAATTGGGAATTGTCCACCTAACAAACCCCCCATGACTCACACCGTGGCTTTTCCTCCTTCACCTGAAGGTTTACACTGTAACTGCCTCCCTCTGGAAGGAACACGTACAAAGCAAAGCTACTCTTGATACCCTGCTCCTCTCTAGAGACCTCTCAGCACCTTGCAGCTGTGCTCTGAGCTTGCAGGAGTGGTCCGTGCACTTTGACGAGCACCACTGCCGGGCACCTGGTAGCCACTCCAAAGCAGCCCCACACTGCCTCCCCGGAGCACTGCGCCTGACCAAGAATACCCACCCAACTTGACAGTGCCATTCCGTCCCAGAAGGATGTTGTTGCTTTTGATGTCTCTGTGGACCACCTGGCTGGCATGAAGGAAAGCCAGTCCTTGCAGGTACTGAGAGAGAAAAAAGAAACAGGAGGCCAAAAGTTAGCCTGATCTGATTTCATCATGCACAAAGGGAAAGTGCTCCTGAAGATTCACAGATCTCAGAGGAGCAGTGAGTGTTGGCAAGAGGAACAGCTTGCTGCTGCAACACTAGGAGAGCAGCGTCTTTCCAGGGGAAGGCATATTAGTCTTTGAGGGGGAAACACCAGTCGTTGCTCGAGGCTGTCGCCTGCAAACCTAGTTGGAATGCCCGCTGCTGCAGCGCATGTGCTCTCCACATCCTCGAGGACAAACAACGGTTTGCCAAAAGAGAAAAAGTTCCTGCCTTCAGTACCGAGTGGATCACTGTTGGGCAGGAGACCAGAGGACAAGGGTTATATGGCTGCCTGGACAGCAGACTTGGAAGTAGCTCATTTGTCAGTTTTCTGCAGCAAGCACCATGGTGGGTGACATGCCATCCTTTGAAGCTGAGACCTGTGAGAGATGAGTCTCTCTTTGGCTTCGCTGTTGGTTTAAAACTTGGACACACCAGCACCTTTGCACTTGCAGGCTAAGAAGGCAGTGCGGAAGGGTTCTGGGCAAAGGCGTAGAGAGGCAAAGCGGAGCAGAGAAAATAAAGAAAGACAGAGTTCAACAACGGTAGGTAAGAGTAAAGAACAGACTCTAGTAAGGGCAAGGAGACTGGCAGGCAGCTCAGTCTAGATGCTCTTTCTTCTCTGAAGCATAAGAGCAACACAGAAGGAAAGCTCTGAACATGGAATCACTCACTTAGCACCGGTTTCAAGGGACAAGCCTGTCCAAGCCACCCCAAGCACAAGCAGCATCCCTCACCTCCCAACAGACAGTTGCTATGTGTCCTACAGCCATCCTTTTCTTGCTGACCACCTCAGCTAAAGAGCCTCCGTCCATGTACTCCAACACCAGCCAGAGATCCTCACTGACAAGGCAGCTGGAAGATGAAAACAACAGCGTGGAGCTGAATGTGCATAGCTAAATTGCCTCATGGAAGGAAAGACTACAGTTGAGTTTTGTTTCCAGGTCACTCGTAAATGAAGACAGAATAAAATGAAGACACACTTCACCTAGGCTGTCCAGTGCTTGCGGTCTGTGCCGTCTAAATGGGGAAGGCACATCTGCGGAAAAGGAGACGGCTTAGGTTGGCAAGCAGGGGAAAAAGGCAGTTTTGTGATGGCAAAGATAAGTCTGGAACCAGACACATCTCAGCAGCTGCTTCATCATCTTCATACACAAATTGCACCATTACCTCCAGGAAGAAGGAGACACAGTTTTCACAACTTTTATCCAGGGCAGCAGGGTACGCAGCACTGCAGACATCCTTTGGAAAACCTTGCATAAAGGACAGTCACAAACAGGAAAAACAATTTCAAACCTGCCCAATTATGTGTCTCCTAGCCTAGTCTTTTGGCATGCAAGGCAATGGAAAATAGTGGGAACAGTGCAAGGGAAGTAATTTCTGTGGTGCTTTCTCAGCACTTCTCCTCCGACACTCGGCAAAAATCAAGCCCCAAAACCACAAAACAGCACGCAGTGGGTGAACGTACAGGCTTCTGGCTTAGTAAGAGAGCCAGATTGTTCTGAGAACAACCTTCAAGCTATCTATGCTAGGAACCATTAATGCGGACAAAATGCAATCTCCTGCCATGCATGGTACAGGAGTGGATTGAAATCAATAGAAAGATCAATTTTCTGCCAGTGAGTAAACAGCTTTTAAGCCTTTGCCTTGCAAGTATGGAAACAAACATTCCCAGAAGAAAATACCAGGACTACTTGCCTTTCTAGGTAGGTGACAATATTGGGGTGCTTCATTTCCCTTGTGACCAGGACTTCTTTAAACACTCCTTGCAGCCCTGTTTCTGCAGATCAATCTGCTTTATGGCCACCTACAATGACATTGAAAGCCATTAGTAACAGACATTGCAAGAGCCTCTTCCTGCGTGCGCTCGTGGGTCAGGATGCTCTGTCACCTCGGTAAAAAGGGACTCTAAACCATCAACCACAAAGCACTGACAACATTCTCTGCACACACAGACTTCTCAAACGGCCCTTTTTTTCACCACTGCTATCGTTTGCACACGTTTTGCAAGCCAAAAGCAATTTTGCTCCTGTGAAAATAAATCCAGACTGCTGGAAATACATTAGCATTTCTAGGGGCTTTGACCAGTGCTTCCAAAACTGCTGCCATTCTTAAATGCACGCCAAAGTAAACACACACATACATTACGGAGAAAACGCTGTCCAAAAAACAGCTCCAAGGCAACTCAAAATAAAGTTACAGTCCTAGCACATGCTAACTTCTTCAGTTTGGATTTTGCATCTCTGAAGAACATTCTTGAACACGGTTTATTTCCTGGGTTTAAAAACGAATAATCCTTTGTGTGGCACACTATGGATACGCCCCAGGTTATATGCAGGGCTTCGGGCTTTCAGATGCCTTGTAGACCTCCCTCCAACTGTGGTTCCTGAGCGCAGCACTGCAGGTGGATAAGGAACTAGCAGGAAGATTGAGTTGTATTTGCTGAAAGCCTGAAACGAGAATGCAGGACTCTGAACTTTTAGCCCCAAAGAGCAGTGGGATTCTCTAAGACACTACCATGTCTGCTCATTACAAACAGCGTCTCTGTAGCGGAATGTCACCGACACAGGACACAAGGCTGCATTATTTAAGGAGAGAACTTGGCTCTTTGTAAACTTCTCCTCATTGGTCAGTGTGTGTGTGTGTGTGTGTGTTTGTGTCTGTGGGAAGCAGGATCCCTAGGGCTGAAATGCAAAACTGCACTCCAGACAAGATCTCTCCTTCATTAGGTCTTGCATTATGTTTTCAAACTGAACCACATGATGGAAAAAAATGGGAAATCCTATGTGTGTCTGAACCTGGGCTTAAGAGAAGTTGGGCCTGAAGGATGGCTCTTGCCATGAGCTAATCTATGCCTATGTATCCAGTAAGTCCAAGCTAGCGTGTCCTTCTCTGAAAGACACCGCTGCCATCCTTGCATTCATTCAGGTAGGTAGCAAGGACAAAGTCTGTCCAAAATGCATTCTGCAGCCTGGAGGCAGGCTGCTTCTGCGGGACAGCCTTTGCAGCAAAGACAGGCGGGCCAAAGCTCTGGCCACAGATCACATCACAAGGGAAAGCACTCAAGAGCTGCAAAATCTGCACAGGCTGTTGGCACTTACCACTCGTCCTGTGGCAGCGTTGAAGGCCTTATAAACGGTTCCAAAACCCCTAGAAACAGAACAGCGGCAAGAACAGAGAAGCTGCTCAGTGCTGAGCAGCGAAAGGCAGCCCAGGCAGGAGCTCTCTGCTGCCTGGAGTGTCTCTAAAGCACCGGGGTTCATCTGCTCTTCAGCCAATAGTGCAGCAGCCCAGCAGCCCTCTGCCGTGCAGCACGTCCAAGAGAAAAGCTGGGTCCAACAGGAAGAAAAAGGGCTGCTAGAAATCTCAAATGTACACACTAGATGGTGTATGTGGGGATTTTCTTTGCCTTTTCCTTTTCCCTGCGTGTGTTGTGTCTTTCCAGGCAATGAAACACACAGTCCTGTCGGGCCTTCTCACCCCTGTCTTTTGATTCTATCTGCCAAACTCAGGACACACCACTCAGGCAGCCTTTCTTATTGTCCTGACCACTGAATATTGTTTTCAGCAAAATATTGGGAAGAAAAGCTACTGAGAGCTGTTATCTGACAGCTATCAGGTGGGAAGCCACTCTCTCCATTGTTCCTTCCTTTGTGACTGTGGCCATATTACTTTGAATCATACAAAACCACATCTCCTAGGAAAAGAAGCAAACTGGTGCCAAACGATTGAGGGACAGGAGGGCTCCCAGGTCCTGCTCCTTGAGGCAGGCAAGGCATTGTCAGCATCCAGTTATCTTTGGTGACGCCTTGTGATCGCTACTGAGACAGGGACAATCTAAAGCCAGCGTCTGAAGATACTTGCAGCTTGCCTGACTTCCCACTTGATATTATGCCAGCAAAATACCTGGCCCGCGGTTCTGTAGAAGTAAGCGTGGCTGCACTCACCCACTGCCAATACGTTCCCATCCAGTGTATTTCCTTTCTGGATCTCCCACGCTCACAACACGCCCTGAAAGAAACAAAATGCGAGAAGCAAACTTCAAAACAGAGATGCTCACTTCCAGGACATCTGAAACTCAGCTCCACTCTCCGGGGCTCTGAGCAATTTTTGGTCAGTTGGGTAACAACAACACCAACAAGAACAACAACAACAGCAGCCCCAGCAAGACAGGCAGCTCTCTAGCACACATGGCCTGCACAGAGTCTGATTCTCCACACTCCTTTGAAGGGTTACCTCGAGAGGAAACTGAGCCCATGGAGAAAGCATCAGAGCACACAGACACCAGAAAAGAACAGGCACCAAGGCAAGCGGTTCTCATCTACAGACAGGAAGGAGAGCTGACAAATCATGACCCTTCCTTTTCTTGGGAATAAACACTCTTGCGAGATTCAACAAACGGTTTCCTACTTCCACACATTAAATGCACCCTGGGATCTGGGATGAATTTTTGTGAACAGCTGCTTTTTGCAGAGCAGAAAGAATATTGCAAAGTGAATTCCAGGAGAGGAGGGGATCTTCTCTACCTCTCAGCAGTTTGCCCAAAGAATGCCTTGACATTTTTAGAGAACAGCAGGTCATGCTGTAACCAAAACCAGTGGCTGTAAGAATTAGGACCCTCCTCATTTATGACCAGGCTAAGTTCTGACGATGACTTTGCCCGTGCTCCGCTTAGTGAAGAACTACACTGCTTGTCTTCAACCTGAGGCGCAGCAGTCACTAGCACTGGACTCGGCCTCTCGAACACCGCCCACGTGCCCCATCTTCCCAAATCGGCACAGCCAAGCCGGGTGACAGGGACAGCGCCGCTCCTCAGGCGCTGCTGTGACACAGACAGCTGCCCAGACGAGATGCTGATCCTTTCAGGAGTCCAGGCAAAGCTGCAGCAACGGGACAGCAGCTGAAATCTCACAGCTAAGGAAGACTCCAGCCTCTGCAGTCACACCAGCCGTCAGTGGCAGGGCAGGTATGGCAAAAACCTTGGGAAAGCCCACAAATGGGCACTGACAACCACTGTGAAGAAGCTAGAGCCACACCGAGCCCCATTACAAGCTGTTGACCCCACGCAAGACAGACCATTATTGGCTTTGAGTTCACACCCACGGAGGCGTAGATCAGTCCACCTTTTGTCCCAACAGTTGGTGGCAGACCCTGAGTAAACTGGGCTCTGTTCTGTACCCGACTGGTTATTTTCTGACAGCACTGCACTGGCAGCTGTTATGTGCAAGAAGCAGCTCGGTTGGTTGCACTGCAGAATCACCAAGGCCCAGGTGTGCTTTCCTAGAGTATGATCTGTGCAAGGATTGAGGCCAATGTTCAGCATTCCAAGAGAATTTACCGGCTGGGCATTAGCCGTGCCAAAGTGCCCAGTACCGGAGGAATATGCAGCAGAGGGGCTGCAGCCTTGCTCCTGACAGTTGCCTGCAGGGCAGTTTTATCTGACCATGCCACACAGATGTGTCTCTTCCTAAGCATACAACTAAAATATCAAACAGGGATTGTAAAAAAAGGATCCTGTTTTTCTTCTTTTGGTGCTCTTTGAAAACACCTCATCCTCTCTGATTCCTAGGGGTTGTTCCAAAAATACCATTTTTTAACTTCTGGGGTGTACTGAAAAGACCTCTTCCTCTCTTATTTCTGCTGTCACCTGATGTTCTTTCCAAGCACCTCGGGTTAACCAAGATGTAGAATTCTTATCAAAATGAACTGTAGAAGTAATAGTAGAAGTAATAGCGGTCATAAAAACAGCACCAGGAGGAAACCAGCCCCAGGGCCAATCAATTTCTCTGAAGTATTTTGTCTCCAATGACTGGTGACAAGCCACGAGCCTAAAGGGAATCTAGGAAGCCTTAACTACTCTGATCAATTTGGCCACACTAGAACACACACCTTCACTGGGTCATTCACTAGGTCGCAGCCTTCTGCTGCTCGGGAAACAATCCCTGCTTTCACTGTAGAGGGAAGCTCAGGCAAAGCCCACCCACTCCCAGCTGCCTTCAAAGGCAAAAGCAACGGCCCAAGTGCTCCCTCGCTGCCTCCAAGCACAACAACAGCTTCTGCAGGGAGTCCAAAATGTCTCTCTGACACCAAAGTGATGAGGAATGGGTGCTGCAGCTCCTGCTGAGGCACACACACAATACCCTGCTCGACCGGACAAGGAATGCACAGCACGTGCTCAGCATCAGCAGGCGCTGCTTCTCTCTCTCCAGGTGCAGCTGCTCTGCCTGCTGGCATGAGCTGGGCAAGCTGCTCGAGTTTTCAGGCTGTGGAGTGGAGGCTTCTTTGGAGGATGCTGCTGCAGCGGCAGCTTCGATGGCATAGCCTGGCTCCATCTGGAACAAGAAATTCATTTGTGTCAGCAAGGTGGCTGGCAGAGATGCCCCAGACACCACAATTCAAAGGCACTTGACAACACCACTTGTGTTAGGCTGCAAGCTGAGCTCTCAACTCTTCCACCTCAAGTCCAACCCCACAAAGCAGTCAGAGACTACAGCTTGTCACAGCCAGCTGTATCAGAGACTGTGAGAGGGAAAGAACAACTTGAAATCTCACCCTGTCCTGAGGACTGCATTCACCAAGGACAGGGACAACTCATTCAGAATCTGTGTTGGTCACCATGTTCACCTAAACAAACCCCTCAGAAAACAAAGCGGGCACTAAGAGGCCAGCAGAAGTACATTCAGAGGATTGCCTAGCCCACCAGCCCAGCAGCTGAGATTCAGTGGACCAGTAAGTGTCCTTCTGACCAGCTGAGATGGAGACCACAATAGCATGACAGTCAGAGGCATTGCCCCCATCCACCTGCTGCTCTGCAGGGGAAAGGCGACAAGGGGAGAGACCACTTGTTGCATGACCGCAGAGGCTACTGCTCTTTCACTCACATGCTGCTGTACAGCCAGCCTGTACTGCAGCTGTATCTCTTGCATTGCTTCCGTTTCTTCTCTGTGCCTCCACTCCAGCGCCTTCATCTTCCTCTGAGCTTCCTCCAGCTCTGCCTGCAGCTTGTCCTTGATATTCTGTCAAGAAAAATCTTACCAGCACCTGCCATCACGCTCACGTTTCTCCTTTTGCAGTCTCAAAAGCACTTCCATTCAGCCACTTCCTTCTGCTTCTCTACCCAGCTCTAAGCCTTCCATCCTAACCCTTCTGGTGCTCACCTCTGCAGCCTGCCAGGCTCTGTGCTTCCAGGGCCTGCAGTAGTCCTTGCCTCCCCCTTCCTGAGATCTACAGCTCATGGCCCCATTACTGCCCTTCCCTCTGGTACCTGGCTACTCAGGCTCACCTGCCCATTCTCTCTCTGCTCTTTCAGCTGCTGCCTCAGCTGCTTTAGCTGCTGCCGGCTTCGGTTCAGCTTTTCCTGCACCTGGCACAGCCTGTCCAACACAGCAGCCTTCTGACACTGCTCTTCCTCCAGGACCTGCACAGAAACAAAGAGAAGACGGGTTTAAACTTCCCACACACCACGTGGCCACCAAGACTGATGTGCTCACGCTTTCCAAAAGCATTTTGCTCTCGCTCTTGTGTTTACCAAGGGCCACCTAAGACTCAATCCCACCCAGACAGACTGGGTCCAGACAAGCACCGCCCGTACGGAGCCCAGAGCAGTCCAAAACCACACAAACTCTCTTCTCCCACTCTGCCTCTTGATTGGCTCTCCTTCGTATCTTTTCTTGTTTGGGTTGCATGATGGCAAATTCCTGCTTCATCTCAAGCAGCCTTTCCTCCTGTTCCCTCTGTACCTCTGCCAGGAAGTTTTCCCGTTGCGCCAGCTGCTCCTGTGCCTCCAAACGCTGTCATTCAAGATTTCTCTCCTGATGAGGGGAGGAAGACACTTCCAGATGAAGTCCCAGCCAAGCTCCCCAAATAAAAAAATGGAAGCTTCATCCCTCCCACAACCCCGCACCTGAAGAGTGCACAGCAGTGGCTTTGTGCCCTCCAGGAACCCCAGCCTGACCAGAAACGTAGAAGGAGGCTCAGCAGGTGGAAGGAAAGGAGATGCCACCTTCCTTCCCTGTTCTGATGGCTGCCTGTATCCTGGCCCCTCTCTCCTCAGCATTTCTGCCTGTTCTCAAAGGCTCTCCTCTCAAAGTCCCCCTGTGCTCTGATCAAGGAAAAGCTGCAGCTGGACTGCAGGATGAGGGGGAGGCCAGGACCCCGATGCCCCGGCCACAAGACAGGCCACCAACTGAAATACCAGGAACATGGGGCCTGTTGCGTATGCTTCGAGCCCAAAGGTACGGCCTCTGTCCACCATGGAAGGACATAAAGAAGGAACCCAGCTGCTAGGACTGCAGTTGGCACAAAGGTCAGCAGTGTCCTGCATGGCAGGAGGGTGTCGGGGAAGATCCTGTCCCTTCACTGCTGTGCTTTGGCTGGCGACCACACAGCCTCCTGAGGAACCTGGCTTATGAATGCATGGCTGCATTTACTGTCCCAGCAGTGGCCCCTGGGTCTTCACAGGCCTTCAAGTATGAGCCCTTGAAGCCCTTGGCCCAGCAACGTGTGGCCTAGAGCAGATGCCTGTGGCCATACCACATACTCAGGCTGCTATTCTGCTAAGCCAGCCCACCAAGATTGCTTGAAAAATTCAGGTGTGTATTGTTTCCTATCAGTTTTTGCAGGAGCTTCCTTTTCTGCTCTTCCTGAGCAGATTGCCAGAGTCTGAGCACCCTGCTGCACTGCCCTTCTGTCCAGTGGAGCTGCTGAGCCATGTCTTCGCATTGCTGCTTGGTGAGAGATCTCAGAGCTTGCAGCTCCCACCGAAGGCCCTTCACATCCTCTGCAATTGTGATAAATGGCAGCGGTCAGCAACTACACAAGCAGCACACTCTACTGACCTTAAGCCTGTTCAGTTTCAGGCAAGGAGGGACCTGCCCCCAGCTCCTTCACTTCTCAGAAGCCCTGCAGACAGAGCTGGCTTCGGAGCAGCTGCCCTAGGCAGGGGGATGTCCAGAAACAAAGTACACGAGGCTCTCACCTTGGAGCACCTCCTTGGCCTGCGTGGCTGTGCGAAGCTGGGCTTCCAGATGGTTCCTGGCCACCTCCAGCTCCGCTGCGAGCTGCTGAGCCTCCAATAGGCCACGTTGCAAGCTCTCCTTCTCTGACCTACGAGTTAGGAAGATGAAGAGAAATTGCTCCTGGCACCCACAGGCAGTGTTTCCAGTAAGATGTGCCTTAAGATCCCTACACCTGAGTATGGGAAACAGCTTGCACGGAAACTCGGATACAGCAAGCACATTCCTACCACCTAAAATTATAGCAAAGCAGGCCCCTCCGGGTGATTGGCCGGGCTCTCCTCATGACCTAGCCCAGCACAGAAAGCCCAGCTGAGTTTGATCTCAGCAGCCTGTATTGGGTTGACCCTGAGTTGATGGACAGTCTTTAAGACCAATTACGCTTCTCACAATTTACATATTTAAACCGCACAGAAAGGCGGGACTTTCCCTTTTGGTCGGAGCTCGCTTGCTGGGAGGTGGGGGCAGCTCGGGGCCTCCCGGCCCCGCCGGGCCGGGCCGGGGCCACTGCCCCTTTCCCCCTTTCCCAACGCTGTGGCACGGACCCTGGGTGGCTGGGGGGGGGACTGCCTCAGAGCCACAGGCAGCTAAACCCAGCCATGGACTGCTCACAGCTAAACCCATCCAGCGCAGCTTCTGGGGACCGGCGGGTCCCTCTCCTCTCCATGCGGAGCCGGCGGAGTCAACGGGAGCCGGCGGAGCCTCCTGTCTGCAGCCAGCACACTTCGTGCTGAACTGAAGAAGACACCACGCAGCCAGCAGCACAAAGGGAGCGAGGCTTTCCCCACCGTAAAGGCTGAACAAGAACACTCTTCAGCATGGCGGTGTCAGTCAGAGAGAAAGAGAAGTGAGTCCCGTGGGACGGAGCTGGAAATGGCGACGGGAGAAAAGAGGGCGGTGCCGCAACTCTGGCGGGCAGCTTAAAAGAAACCTTCTTGCATGCCGTGGTAAGAAATTGTAATACCACAAACTGTTTGTCTCTTTAATCCATTTGAAGAACATGGGGGGATGGAGTATCTTCGTGTGCCTGTGAAGATTGTGAAGAATGCCGATGCCAGGCTATATAGTAGTAAGAGGCTGTTAGAGACTTGTGGCAAAGAAGAGCCTTTGTGTGCAGGCCAAAAGAACTTATCCTTAAAAAGATGAATAACCCCATGTGATGGCCCATGTTTTGCAGTGTGAAAGAACTGTGAGATTTTTCATGGGAGAGATGTTCTACACACAGCAGATTGATTGTTTCCGGGCGGATCTGCTGTTAGTGGCAGTTTGGGAACCACGTGCAACTGAAGGAAAAACCCTTTTTTCCCTTAAGCATAAGAGAGAGACTTTTCAAGAACTGGAACACTGACTAACATCCCATGTTTTGTTATCCCTTGTGTGAGCTAGGTAAAAGGAGAGAAGTGCTGGCTGGAGGGGGGGGGGGGATTTGCTTTAATTTTGTTTTGTTATTGTCTCTTTACTTTTAATTCTATTAGTAATAAAACTCTTTCATTGTACTGCAACTGTTTAAGGTTTGTGCCTGCTTTGCTTTTCTCCTAATTCTTATCTCACAGAAGGAAAACAAGTAAGTAATGAATATTTTGAACCAAAACCACTACATTTAATTGGTGTTTCTGCCTGGTTTCGAACTCAACCCGCTACACAGCCAAAGCTCAACTTGCTGTTGCCTGACGTATCAAACACGGGTGGCTGTGCCCACAAAGTCTCTGCCAATGAGCAAAAGCCCAACCTCTGCTCACAGCCCTGATCTCATCAGCACTTCCAAGTCACTCTGCAGGGGGACAGAACTCAGCCTTCTCCTGGCTGACTGGTGAATGTTTGATGCCATTCCTAGTGTACCTAGAGGTACTTTGTTTTCCAGACACTCTCTACAAAAAAGGGACTAAAGGAAGGCACCAAATGATACAGTAAAAGCTCTGCCGTGTAGCAGCATGAGTAAGAAACCAGAACTAGCTTTTTGTCTGACACGAACCATCTGGGAGGAAGGACAGGTATCCTGCTGACTTTCCGGCAGGGGAAGACATGCAGACAATCAATGTGATCGATAGAGCAAGCTTCGTTTATTAGCAATACAGAGGCACTTATATAGTTTAAAAGTATACATGCTTATCAGTTCTTTAATTAGTTTAAACTTAGAAAAGCGCATTCTTACTTCTACATAATTGGGTTAGATAAAAGACTACATTTGGCAAGCTTCTATTATTTATGTTTTGTCTTGAGAGATCAAAAGATCTTCCTCCCTTTTCATGGTCAGCACATCTTTATCAGAACAGCACTGTACCGCCTAAAAACTCCCTTTTTGTTCTCAGGCCTGTTTCTCACGCAGGCATTTTCTCATGGAGGCTTTTTCTCATGCAGGCCTTTGCTTGCAGGCTTTTGCTTTGTGCAGTTCTTTTATTGATTTGTCTTTATCAATAATCTATGTCCCTGATCCTCTAAGCATTCTCCAACAATTCCCCTTTTTTCTTTTTGTAAAAGCAATATTTGATTGGCTACAGATGTAGTAACTTTGTATATCATTTTTTACAAGCATTGGCATAGGCAAGGTAAGCACACTATTATTAATTATTATATAATATTATTATATTACTAGTCCTACAGTAATCAAATGCTGCACAAGTGAAAACTAGCCATGGTCCTAAACCTAGTGACTTTAATTATTCTTCTAAGCTGAGACCATCTTCTTTCTGTAATTGGGTGGTTAATTGATGTAACTCACTTATCTGCTTGTGAATTAGGACAGAGTGGTCAGAAAGATTCATACAGCACATGCCTTAGAACTCTTCACAGCCATGGCTGTGAGCTAATAGTGAAAAATCAATGGCTACTTAATTTTGTAATATTGTATGTCTAACACTAGTAACATCTACGCTTAACTCACCGAGCATCTGCGAAGTTATGTTTAACTTATCCCTCTCCCAGCAAGCAAGTTTATGCAAAATAGCGTAAGCCCTGGCTGCTGAAGCACCAGGTAAAAACATAGATGCTAGCCAAATTGACTGCCTTCACTCAATCTAAATGGGTGGACAGCTGATTGAAAATGTCCACTAATGCTCTTGTCTTAAGACAGTCAAAGAACAGTTTCTCACTCTACCTCTGTGTTTGGTGTTATACCCAAAAATTTATGCAATTCTCCTTCTTAGTTTTGCCTTTGGAGACGGTTCCCCGACACCCACCACAAGTCACTAGCAACCACCCAGGGCAGCTGTTACGTTCGCCCCAGAGTCTCGCTATTTCTTCTGCTACGGAGAGTGGTGAATCTGGCAAGTCCTCAGCTCCTTCACTCAGCCACACCTGCAGCCTCTCCCAAGGCTTCTCAGGACAGAGGTCTCAGAGTTCCAGCTGTTGAAGTAGTGGCGTCACTTTCCTCAGGAGACGATGCTGACTGCACCTTCTCGCTTTGGGGTTTTGTATGCATAGCATAGCACCACTTGCTGGGCACCCCTCTGGTCAGTGCTGCGGTGATGACTTGTCCCTGTTGTTGCAGGACATTCTGCAGGGTTGCAGTAAAAGCAGCTGTTTGAGATGACTGTTCTGCATGGGTAGTATGTATGAGCATCTCGTCTACATCTGCTTCTTGGGGCAGCGAGGCAAAAATTGTCTTAGTTTGCCTATTAGCATTTTCAAAGGCAAGCATTTGGAACATTTCCTCTTGGAGCTCTTCAGAGAGCTCAGCTGCATCCTTTAAGGCTGCTGACAACAAGGCTTTGTGGGCAAAAGTCTGTGACAACTGATGAATGACTACGGGCATGGTCAACTGTGTTACTGTTGCCCCGTAAGCTCCGCTTCCAGTTAGCATATCAGCTTGGAGTGCATACAGTGGGTCTTGTCTGTCACCTTGATGTTTGCTCATTTCTTGGTGCTTCTCCCCCTTTTGAGGCTGAGCCCTGGCAGCCCTGGCTGGCTCTGGCTCTGCAGGCGACGAAACCGCAGAAGCCGCTTCGCAGCCAGACGTTACTCCGTTGTTCGGCAGAGCGGGGTTGCTCTCTGCCGCTTTTGGCCCGGAGTTAGGACCACACGTCTGCTTTGCCGCTTTCGGTTGGGCACCAGGACTGCCTGTGTCTCCTTGGCCCGCCTGTGCCCTGCCCCCTGGGTCAGGCGGCTCTGCTTCCACGTTCGTGGCCATTAATCTCTCAGACATTGGACAGATAACATCCTGCTCTGGCGAGTTCAGCAACTCCTGCAGTGAGCGGACGCATGCTGCTGTGCCTTTAATCGGTTTTCTCGCAGCCAGCCTGAAGGACCGTGCTACCCTGGACTCTGCTCCGGTCTCCGGCTGCCGCTCCGTGAGACCCCCGTCTGTTCCTTTCTCGGAGCTGCTACACCCAGTGCTGCCACTCTCTAAAGCCTCTATGGCGGCTGCGGCCACTGTCCTCTCTGTTTTCATCTCTGTGAGAGTGCCAGTTACTGCTCTCCAGATTAATCCAAGAGCTTTTGCTTCTTTAGCTTTCTTTTTGAACGATCTTGGATCAGCTAGTTCCTTAAAAAGATTTACTTCTTTAACTCCCCGCTTTTCTAAAAAGCGTAAAAATAAATCAAGGGTCACCTCTGTTTCTATATCTGCGTCCTACCACATCTGCGTCTTACTGCTGTTCCTGTCGACAGGAGTTGTGCAGCCTTTTCCAGGTTAGCCCTTGTCAGCCGTAATGGTGGATCCCTCTTGTTAGGTCAGTCCAGGCACGGATCAGACGCTTGCCTGCCCCACCCACCTTGCACAGGTGTGCCCCCTTCCCATGGTGCCTCCCAACGGCAGCCGCCCCTCACTGCAGGCATGGAGGAGGGATCGGGCCGGGCTGCTCGTCCCTTCACTTGGGTCCCTTCTTTTCTGAGTATGAAGAAGGCTTGAAAGGAAGCGTTTTCCAACTGTTTCCCTCTGCTTCACTTTGTGGGGGCCAAAGCTCTCCCCTGAAGGTGTCCTTAGCGCGTCCATAACCGCTGCCGCCGGAAAAGCCCCCTGCATTCTCCCACCAGTTGTCATCACTGGTTCAAAAGCACCACCCAGCTCTGGCAGGAGAAACTGCCCGTGGCACAGTGCATGCCATCCCTGCCCAGGTGGGCCTCTGGCAGAGAGCAGCAGCAGCGTTTGCCTTGGCTTCGCCTAGGAAGCCAGAAGCCTCTGTAAATCAGCAGGTTCCCAGGTTGCATCAGCTCCTGCTGATGGGTGAATCCTGCCAGCTCCAACTCCTTCCAAAAGGTTATAAAGGCAGCAGTATAGACATACATACAAAGCACCCATTACACCGTCCAATAAATGTGCAAAACTATGGGGGTTGGTCTGGCATTATTAGGACTGTCATACCAATGGTGCCTCCTCTACTGCTTCTACGCAATACCATTGCTGGGCCATTTTCCGCCCCCAGCAGTACCCCCCCAGCCCCATTCCCAGACTGCTGTTAGTTGCATCTCAAAGCACAGTTGCCCGAGCTTCTGAGTTCCAGCTGTCAGGCTAGAGCACCAAGCCGTGCTGTTGCACGTGAACAGATGGTCTGTCTCTACTTCACTGTGCTGGGAGCAACCACTTTTGCTAAGAAGTAGGACATAGAAAGTAGAGGAAAAAATTGGTTGGAATCTCTTGGGGCGGGGACAGGCTGCTAGAGCTTTCTGTTCCTTTCCTTTGAAGAAACAGAGTTTTGTGAATGGAGGAGAGAAAATGGTTAGCAGGGCTCTGGGGACTGTTTTGTAAGCAGCGCATGCTTGAAACTATTTCCTGATGTCTAGCCTAGAGGAAAATGGGGTCACCCACTAACATTTTAAAGCTTTGCTATTATGACACTAGTAAAGTGCAAAAGTGGTGTTTGGAGATCCAAAGAACATTCCTCATCTAATCAAGCATTTCTTGAGAATTGTCCTGATTTCCAGTCTGACGCACGCAGGGAATGTGCCTCAGGACAATATGCAGCCTCCCAGATGTCACACTTGGAGCCAGCTGCTCTCTCCACTACACTTGGTGGGCTCATGCCAGTGGTGCTCCTGGGGCTGGGAAGTGTCTAGACTTTTGTAGAGCCCTTCCAAAATGCTAATGTGGCTGTAAAACCAGGAAAAGAGCAAAAGCCCCGATCCTTCTCCATTCTTTTCATTTTTTAACTGAGAAAGAAAATCACAGGTGATTTTTCCAGGCACTTGCTGTTAATGCTCAGGAAAGTATTTTAATGAGGGAGAAAAAAACTGGCTTCAAGGGGAGAGGAGAGGAGGGGGAAGGAAGCTTCCAAACTTTGCAAGAGTTGTGCTTGCTCTGTTTTCCTGAGCCTGCCTTCCTAAGGTCTGCCCACCAGCTGAGCTATTTGGTCTCTGCCTCCTAACTCCCCTTTTAGGTGGGACTTGCCCATTTTGGCCCACTGGTTTCCTCCTATGACCACCTTCTACCTTGTCCCACGTTGGGTTTTAACTTTCTTTTCCTTATTTCTGTGCGTCCATCAGAGTCAGATCTCTGTGACTCACAGATGTGTGCCCAGGGAAGCTCCCAGAGGTGAGTCACGGGCCCCAAAGGCTTCTTTGAGGTGCCGTGGCTCAGTAGCAGCAGGGTGCTGTGTGTGCAGCAAGTTTGTTACTTGGCTTTTTCTCCCCACTTAGGAGTCATTCTGCCTTCAGCAAGCCCTACAGTTTGCTTGTTGATTTTGGTTTTAGCCATGCAGTAAAAGGGTGGAAACGACAGGCATTCCAATTTAGGGAACTCTCCGGGATATTACCACAGCGTGATTTCACCCATAGAATTGAAGCAAGTGCTCTTGATTTTACTCAGAAGCACTGGTGGCAGGAGCGGGCCCTGCCCGTGCTTGGGCTGCTCAGTGCAGCTGCCCGGGCGGCACAGGGGCTGTCCTTGGGCCCGGGAGCTGTGCCGGCAGGGCCCGGGAGCTGTGCTGGCTCTGCTGGGCTGCCAGGGGCTGCGGGACGGTCATGGTGGGGGTGTGTTCACAGCACCCTGGTTCACTCGGCCTGCAGCTGGCCCAGCTCTGGCCAGTGGCTGGCGCCGCTCTTTGCCCGTCCCTGGGGATGCTTGGGGAGCTTTCCATAAGTGCGTGTGAGTGCCAAGGCCTTGGTCATGGTCAGGCCCAGCTGGAGGGTTCCTCCTGTCCCTTTGGAGCAGAGGGGAAAAGACCTGGCAGTTGCCTCCTGCCAAGGAATTGTAGCTGTTTTCCCAGACTGTTGAACAAGTAGGGGAGTGCTAAATACACAAGGAATTCATTGTTGCAAAGCCCCAGAACATGTCTGGGGTTTTTTCTTTCTAACCCTTCTTGGGAGGATCTGAGCTTTTGTCTTGCCTGATAGAATTACAGTTGCTGTCTTCCAAGGGAAACACACCCAAGGACAAATACTGACCCAGTATTCCCTTTGCTTCCTTTCTTCTTTTTCTGCTGCACAGCTCCCTCATTCCAGAACCTCGGCGCTGTCTAACTTGAGGGTTTAGAGCTACCTCCATGCCCTTCCAGGGCAAGTTCAGGTTCTCAAGAGTGTGAGGCTTTCCCAACACCTCCCAGGAAAGTGTTTGTCACTCCGGGACTTCTCGAGCTGTCATCAGAGGAACCAGGCACATGCATATTTGAACACCAGTCTGAGATCATCATTCCATGGTATCCCAAAGACCTTCAAAGCAGTTCCATGGCCGTTTCTGAGCACAGCAGCTGCACATCTTCACGGCAGTACTCCCCAGCCTACAACCCATCAGGTAGGAAAAAAGTTCTACCCTTGCTTTTCAGAAAGGTCATGGAAAGTGACTGAAGTATTTTTCCACAATGCTCTGTAATTCTCAGACAGAAATTGTCAAGCCTAATAGGGAGGGGGACCTAGAAAGCCAAAAGATTCTTTGTCTGGTTTTCCTGTGTGCTTCCTGTGATGTTTGATCCAAAGCAGCAATAAAGCTCTGCATCCCAAAGCCACATTCTGGAGCCTGACCAATGTGTTTGGATTCTTGCAGCCACACTGGGCAGGTCAGCGCCCAATACTCCAACCTGGCAGTGCTGGTTGTGGAGCGTCAACGGCCTCCAGCTGGGCATGGAATGCACCTGGGGAAGATGAACTGACACCGGTGGATCTGAGCCTTGCTGTTAAGACAATGATTCGGGAGATCCCTGCCTGAAAGGTGTCCCTGTGCTCAGGTAACCCCATTGGATGGGAATGAAAGGGGCTGGACTGAGAGGTTTTGAATGTTGTTGCGTGGCTGAGAAGCAAAGGCTTCTTTAATTTGATTTATTTCATTATTATTTAATTATTTAATTATTTCTGGTAAAGCAAGATTTCTAAAAGAAGAGGAATGAAAAACTCTCCCCCCTTAGTGAGGATGAGAGGTGTGAGCCTGTGGTGGCCAAGTATGGGTGCTCCTTTTCCAGGGAAGAATCCCTAGTGCAGGGGTATTTGTGGTGATGCTTTGTAGGTTCTAACAGACTTTATTTGATGTGAAATAAAAGAAGATTTGGAGAACTGCCACTGAAGGCAAAATCTCCCTTGCAGGGAGGGACGTGCAAGAGGTCTCTCTGTTACAGCACCAAATATGGGCTCTGCCTCTTTTTTGGTTGGAAGCCCAAGGCAAAGCAAGGGCTGGGCTGCAGCTGCTGCTGTGTGAGCCATGCCGAGCGTGCAGGCGCTCCTGTATTGGGTTGACCCTGAGTTGATGGACAGTCTTTAAGACCAATTACGCTTCTCACAATTTACATATTTAAACTGCACAGAAAGGCGGGACTTCCCTTTTGGTCGGAGCTCGCTTGCTGGGAGGTGGGGGGGGGCTCCAGAGCCTCCCGGCCCCGCCGGGCCGGGCCGGGGCCACTGCCCCCTTCCCCCTTTCCCAACGCTGTGGCACGGACCCTGGGTGGCTGGGGGGGAACTGCCTCAGAGCCACAGGCAGCTAAAACCAGCCATGGACTGCTCACAGCTAAACCCATCCAGCGCAGCTTCTGGGGACCGGCGGGTCCCTCTCCTCTCCATGCGGAGCCAGCGGAGTCAACGGGAGCCGGCAGAGCCTCCTGTCTGCAGCCAGCACACTTCGTGCTGAACTGAAGAAGACACCACGCAGCCAGCAGCACAAAGGGAGCGAGGCTTTCCCCACCGTAAAGGCCGAACAAGAACACCCTTCAGCATGGCGGCGTCAGAGTCAGAGAGAAAGAGAAGTGAGTCCCGTGGGACGGAGCTGGAAATGGCGACGGGAGAAAAGAGGGCGGTGCCACAACTCTGGCGGGCAGCTTAAAAGAAACCTTCTTGCATGCCGTGGTAAGAAACTGTAATACCACAAACTGTTTGTCTCTTTAATCCATTTGAAGAACATGGGGGGATGGAGTATCTTCGTGTGCCTGTGAAGATTGTGAAGAATGCCGATGCCAGGCTTTATAGTAGTAAGAGGCTGTTAGAGACTTGTGGCGAAGAAGAGCCTTTGTGTGCAGGTCAAAAGAACTTATCCTTAAAAAGATGAATAACCCCATGTGATGGCCCATGTTTTGTAGTGTGAAGGAACTGTGAGATTTTTCATGGGAGAGATGTTCTACACACAGCAGATTGTTTGTTTCCGGGCGGATCTGCTGTTAGTGGCAGTTTGGGAACCACGTGCAACTGAAGGAAAAACCCTTTTTTCCCTTAAGCATAAGAGAGAGACTTTTCAAGAACTGGAACACTGACTAACATCCCATGTTCTGTTATCCCTTGTGTGAGCTAGGTAAAAGGAGAGAAGTGCTGGCTGGAGGGGGGGGGGGGGATTTGCTTTAATTTTGTTTTGTTATTGTCTCTTTACTTTTAATTCTATTAGTAATAAAACTCTTTCATTGTACTGCAACTGTTTAAGGTTTGTGCCTGCTTTGCTTTTCTCCTAATTCTTATCTCACAGAAGGAAAACAAGTAAGTAATGAATATTTTGAACCAAAACCACTACAGCTCCCAAAGCCGTGTTTGGAGATGTGCTGGAGCTGCAGCTTTCTGGTCCTTTTGTTTGACACATCCAGTCTTTGCATACAGAATCTTGTTTCTCTTAACGCTTGCCTCTTCCCAGACTTGCCTGGAGTTTTGTGTTGGCACAGGCCTTTTTGCATATTATTATACATGTTGGCCAAAGAATATCTCTATTTCTATTAATATGCAGACCCATTGCCTGCAGTACATTTATGATTGAGGAAGGGCAGACTCAAGGTGGGGAGTGGGATTTTTTGGATTTATCAATATCTTCTTCTCAAGTGTGATGTCTTTTTTTCTTCTGTAAACTCACACATACCACTTTTCAAAAGCATTTTATTCCTTAATTAAAGGAAACATTGCAGGCTCTGAACCATCTTTAGAATCTTTAGGATTCTGATGGACAGGCTATTGCAGAAGAGATGAATATTCTAGAACTGGTCATAATGAGAGTATCTTTCTGTCTAAAGGTAATTTGCAGGTGCTTAATCTTGGGCATTTACTTTGTCAGTGGAATAGGAGCACAACTTGGGTTGTCTGGCTTTCATGTCTTTTGGGTTGTTTTTTTTTCTACCCTACAGATTTACAGATTTTTGCCACTGGAAAATTTGGTCCTGGAAATACCCTAGGTCCATAAATGTTTGCCTGGATCATACATATGGGGGAGCAGCAGAGTGCTCCAAAAAGCAACACCTTGTGATTGAGTGTCTGAGCAGCTGGGTGGTGGATGATGAGACTCCCAGCCAGAAACATGTGCTTTGCATGTGGGTTTGCAGCACACAGCCCTGGGCAGTGCTGGAAGCGAGGTCTGCCCTTGCTGACAGCCGTGTTGGGAACGAGGAGGGCCCCTGGCTTCCTGCTGGCTGATTTCTTACAGCTCGTGGGAGAAGCCAGGATCAGAGTGTGAGGACACGTCTCCTCATTTGGTGTCTTCTGATTTTCTGAGTTCATGGTTTGCCTCAAAGGTCATTTTGTAAGAGCTTCAGTTTCACTTTGGCCACTCAGATTCTGAGTTTAAAACAGAATTTAAAACACTTGTCATGTGAACCATGTGGGCAGTGTTCCTGTTGTGTTACATGTCCTTTGGGAGTGAAGAACAATTACTGTATCCCTGATGGGATTCCAAGAAAATATTGAGTAATTTTTGGGTTTCTTTCTTTCTGGTTTTCTTTCAAGGGGAATGCTAATGTTGCTGCCGAGTCTTCAGGAGGGGAGGCTGGGAACAGGGCTGCAGCAGAGGGAGCTTCGCCTGGCACCGAGAGCTGCAGGAACAGTTCCCCAGAGCCCGAGGAGCCTGGTAAGGACAGAGCCCACATTAGTTTAGAGAGGTCTGAGATGGCTGCTCTGAGCCTGCCTCTGACAGGAAGGGAGATCAGAAGAGTTGAGTTCTTGTTTGTAGGGTTGGTGCTTCTTGGTGCCTTTAGTTCAAATCCTGCCCTGGCAAAACCTCCCCGAGCCCTGCCCTCCACAATTCTCCAAAGGCGCTGACACCGAGTCCTCTGATGTGGCAAGAGAGCAGCAAATAAACCTGACTTTGTGGGAGTTGTGTTGCCAAACTGGGTGTCCCAATTTTGTGCTGAAGTCCATGGATACATTTTCTGCAGGGTGACAGTGAAAGCTAGGCTGAACGATTCTTGAAGGAACAGGGGGGAAAAAAGAGCAAAAAGTCAGGGTAGAAGTCCGAATGTTCTGTCTCAAATCACTGAATAAATGTAGTACCAGTCTGCTGGTATCTATCCTGAGAAACAAGAAAAACACGGAGCAGAACATCAGATGCCAACCAATTGAAAAATCACAGATTTTTCAGTTGTAAACAAAAGGAAAAGCCTGAATGAGCCCAGATTAGTGAGACCTAAGAAGAGAGAGGGAGCACTTTGGATCCATTCCTTAGCAAAGTTGCTAGAGCCTGCAGGCCTCACTGGGAGCTCTTTTTCTCCCAGCTCTTCATGCCAGAGCTGATCATCAAGTTGGAGGAGTTGTTGCTCACTGCAAAGGGCAGTTTGTAGATACAGGTAATGGAGCTGGCTCATAACTCAGCTCACAGCACCCTTCACCTTCAAGCATTTCAGTGAGGACTGAGGTCTCTCTTGTCAGCACAGAGAAAGAACAAGGCTGGGGTCCTTTGTGTGATCTGGGACTGTCTGTGTTTCAGGCTCTCATGGATGCCATTTGCACTGCAGGTGCTGAGATTTTATTGGGATACTTCAAAATTTTGGAGGTTTTGAAAACTTGGAAGAATCCCTGTTCTTTAAAGAGCGGGCTTCAAATTCCCAAGTGAGAGTCTGCCTTTCAGGCCATCTTTAACAATCCCTGATAGAAGGACAATTGCTGCCCAAGAGAAATGTGCACAAGGGCCAATATTGACTCAGTGTTCCCTTTGCTTCCCAGGTACTCATGTGATTGACCTCTCCAGGAGGGCTGCCTCGTCTGGAAGGAAAAGACAGAGGGAAAGCCTGTGAACATCAGGCAGGTGCAATCCCTCTATGGTTCCATTTATAGATCTGTATAGTTATATTTATCTCTCTATATAGCTATATTTACAGATTCATAAAGTTCTATTAATATGTCTATATAGGTGTATTTACAGATCTGTATACTTAAATTTATATATATAGTTCTAGATGCATATAGTTATATTTATGTATGTGTAGTTATATTTATAGATATGCAGAGTTACATTTATATATGTGGGTAGTTACATTTTTATATATATAGTTGTACTTATAAATGTGCATAGTTACATAGTTACAGCTACATGGATGTTTAGGTACATAGATTGGTATCTGTATAGGTATAGACTACTTTTTAACCTCTTTCTCTCTCTCACCTCTTGCTTTTGCCCCTGTGCCCCTCTGTCCCCTCTTCCTGTGCTGGCTCCGAGCTGGCGGCCGGGCCGGGCGGAGCAGCAGCTGCAGCCCCGGTGTCCCTGGAGCGGTGGGAGCTGCCGGTGGCCGCAGGCACTGTGCCCTGAGGAGCTGCTGGAGGACGGTGAGACAGAGGGGGCTGAGGGCGCTGAGGAGGCAGTGACACTGAAAGGACGGTGACCTTGAGGTGCTGGTGCGGCTGAGGGGATGGTGGGGCTGAGGGGTGTGGGGGAACAGAGGACAATGTTAGGGATTGAAGGGATTGGGGGAGCTGAAGGGTTGTGGGAACAGAGACATGGGGGGACGTAGATGGTGTGACTGGGGATTCAATTCTGATAAAGGAGAGGGAACTGGGGAAGCTCTGGGGAGTGGTGGGGCTGAGCACTGTGGAAGAAATATTGGGGATGATGGGGGCTGAGGGGACAGGGAAGTGGCATAGGCTGAGGGGGTGGTGGGACTAAGGGACATAGGGAGAGGGGGATCGCAGGAATTGAGGAACCTGGAGGGAGCTGAGAGGGGTGATGGGGCTGAGGGAACCAGAAGACAGGAATTGCAGGAATTGAGTCTCAGAAAGCAGAAGGGCATGGCGGGACTGAAGGGTCTGGGAAAGCTGCAGGGGATGGTGGGACCGAGGGGACAGGAAAGTGGCACAGGCTGAGGGGAGTGGCGGGTCTACAGGGACTGGATGGGGCTGAGTGAGCTGAGGACTCATAAGGGCCGGGGGGGCTGCAGATTTGCTGACAACATGGCAGAGCTGAGGGGATGGAGGGGGCCAGCAGGGAGCACAGAGGGGTCCAGGCCTGCGGCTCTGCCAGGCCATGGAACCAATTCCAGAGCCTCCACATTTGCCATGACCGTCCTGAAAAACTTGAGAGCAGCCAGGTGATATAAACGCAGTTAGTAGAATTGGCTTCCATAAAAGTTGATGGATTTATTGTTATATGTCTTGTTATTAAAAATAAGTTAATGAGCTTATTGTTATAAGTTTGTTATTAAATGAATTAATGGGTTATATGTCACCTTGCTGCATTTTGGGTATAATAAATTTCTGCTCAGAAGGGAGATAGGGTGAGCGGTACACCCTGCTCCAAGATTAGCATAAAGGGATAAACAGGATGCCACCACTGGATGACAATGAGCCAATAAGGACAATTCAAGGGGGTGGAAAATGCCTGCTCTATGTATTTCCCACATCTTTGTCTAAAGGCCCTTGATTTTCAAAATTATAGTAACTCGGAGGGAAAGGGGTTGCATCTGCCATTTCAAGGGAGGCTTCCGCCTTCCTTAGCAGACACCTGTCTTTCAAAACCAAGACAGCTGTCCACAAAGCAGTCAGCCCACAGGTGTGTGCATGCACACCCACCCACTGTCCTTGCTCTTCTTGGCATCTCTGGGTTGCTGTTTGCACAGAATTAGATGAATTTAACTCAACAGACCTATGAATGGGGTGTCCAGCTTGTCATGAACACTGATGTGGCAAATTACATTACAATTATGTTACCATACATGCTTTCATTCCTTCTGGGGACTGAGGAATTACAAAAGAACTAAAAATACAGAAAAGAGGTGCAAAGAATTGGCATCATGCTACTGCTGTTATCCTCATGGAAGAAAATCTGCTGGTTTTTAGGTCATAACTTTCCAAAAAGCAGGAAAGCTGCTCAGCATCAGTAGCCCAATTGTAAATGGTTTTATTGACCTGATGAAACAGGCATGTTAACTGTGGACTCCACCCTTGGTTAAAATCACCTGCCCTGACCTGCAGACAAAAGTATCACCACCAGCAGAAGCTACTCCAGTCACTTTTCTCAAAAACCTGTGTTTAGATTTGCGAGAGGAAAGAAAAATATTTCAGACACTATGGATTAATGACAAGACTCTGAGAAACAGTTACAAAAGAAAGGGCCGCAGCTTCTCTGGGACACTCCTTGTGCTCCAAGGCACCTGGGCCGCCCTGGCTGCCCAGGACCCTGCACACATGGGATCTGCAGAGCTGCACAACAGGGAGGCAGCTTCGGGCACCTCAGCCCCTGGGCAGGAGTGGCTTGCTTTGTCTGCACGGCTGCCTGTGGGCAAATGCTGTGTGCTGGCCTTCTGCTTTTGGCCCTAGCCCAGCCTTAGCCTTGCAGGGCTAATCCCCTTCCCTGTCTGCACTGTACTAAAGAGGGACTTGTTCCTTTCCAGCCCTCCAGGGCATTCATTTGCACCACAAAACACTGAAGGACTGAGGCCTCAACAACAGGCCCAGACCAAGACCTCAACAGGCCCTGAGCCAAAGTTGACCTCTAGAGTAACCTTCCCACCAAATGATATATGTATCTGATCTACGTATCCACTCATCAAGTAAGTATTATCAGCATTATGATCTGTGTGTTATGAACAAAGCTGAGACTTTTGGAAAGAAAAGCCAACTCGTTTATTTATTAACAGCTGAAAGCAGGAACCCAGGATACGCCCAGGTTCCGCACGACAAGCCAGAATAAATCAACACACACAAAAAAAGGACAGTGAGACCCACTGGGTGCTCCCTTGGACCCCAAGTTCTGCAGGAGGACGCGGTGCAGAGCACCTGGTGGCTTTTAAAGTCTTTGGTACCACCGGATTGGTGCGTTTCTTAATCCTTGTGCTGATTGGTCCCTTTCCTGTTCGCTGGTTGGTCTATACCGCCGTGCATTCCTAACCAATCATTTTCAAATAAGTCCACTTCATTGGTTGGCTCGTTCGCCAATCACAGTCTAGGGCATCGTCCTCATCCCTTGTACCCTATGAGGCAATGTGCTGGAAAGTTCCTTTTATTAAACCCATTGGGTCCTTGTTATACCTCCATCCAGTGGTTTCATTCCAGTATTACACCCGTACGGTCTCACAAGCTCTCTTCAGTTAACATGCCCATTTATTCAACTTTCAACTGCCCTCTTTTATATCCTATCCAAACAGTAACAACCGACACCCTGAAACTGATTCATTTACATCCACACAGTAACGATCAACACCCCAAAACTGATTCATTTATTACAAATGTATATACTCATTGGTGGAAAATGTCTTTACCTTTCGGCATTTAGAATCCAGACAAGGCCACATGTAGCCTTATTTGAGGGTGAAGGATCCAAGACAACTCCCTTGGTTCCTCCTTGGGCCCTGGGCAGGCTTTGGGAGAAAACCAAGAGGAAAATGAAGACAGATGTCCCTGCACTGGAAGTTCTGTGACAGTGGTTGTTCAGCATTATAAACAGTGCAGTTGGAAGCGTTGTGGCCAGCAAAGGTGGAGGCAACCGCAGGATTTTCCAGTTCCCAGCTGCAGCTCTCCAGGGCTTTGCTGGGACAGCTTCCCCTAACTGATGTGTGGATCTGGATGAAGGGCAAAGTATTAGGATATCTGGTGATGTATCTTTTTTAATCACTAGAGGCAAGCTTATGTAATGATGATGAGGTGTATTAGCTTAGCTTATCCTTTTCTGGGGTTTTTTGCACTCTTGCATTATAGTAAATTACACTCTTCCTTCAGCTGGTGTCTGTAACTTTGTCTCTGACCCTACCTACCATCAAAACAAACACACAGCCAGTTTAGTACAAGACTCGAGAGTCTGCCCATCTTTTATTTTGAAAGAGGTGAAAATCACTGACCTGCACAAAAAGAAACAACCCTTCTCACACCTCTCCCTCCAGGGCTTCCCTGGGGCATGACACAGGCATGTAATAAACGAGGCGGGCAACCTTTTGGCAGGTTAACTCGTTTATTAATTGTGAAGGATGCAGGATGTTTTGTCCACTAAATATCAAGTAGCAGGAAACCAGCTGCCTATACCCAGATAAGAGTCAGAGACAAATATGTGCTTGCCTAATCCCTATCTGTACTTGCTTAATCAGCTTTTAGTTCCAGGACCTTGAGCATAATGACCATACAAGGAAGGAGCAACCAAAAGACACCGGAGGATGACTACTAACCTTCATTCTGCAACCACCAGGAGGAAAAAAAGACCCCCTAGCAACAAGTCACACATGCGCAGAATACCATGAAAAAGACACGTTAACAGGAAAAGAGACTGTATAAGAAGGAACTGGAACTGGCGAAAAGCGCGGCAGTTGGTGGAGCGGAGACTCCCCTGCTGCCCAGCACTGTATTTGCTTTTGCCTTGCTTGCTTGCTGTTAATAAATAAAATTGTAATTAGCAGATTGAGTCTCGGAATTCATTACATTAATTAGCACTGAGAACAAGGACCCAAGATAAGCTCAGGCCCTACACAACAAGCCAGAAAAAAACAATGTGACACACTGGATACTCCCTTGGACCTCAAGCTTCCACCCGGAGAACCCCAGTACTGAGCACTGGGTCAGTTTTTAAAGTCTCTGTCACCTCTGGGATTGGTGCACTTTCAATCCACTAGCTGAGTGGCCAGTTTCCCGTGTTTTGATTGGCTTATAACATGGCACATCCTTGACCAATCATTTCTAATCGGGTCCCTTGCATTTGTTGGCTCGTTTTCCAATCAGGGTCTTGGGTACTGATATCATCTCATGAGATAGTAATTCTAGAAGATTCCTTCTATAGTCTATCAGGTTCCTGTTATGCCTCCCTCTAATGGTCATACCCGTGCATTGCTTCCTGTGCACCCGTGCGCTTAACTCACTGGTTTATAACTATTTAAATTCATATTACATTAATTAGGCATTTTATTTAACAATTCACCAACTAAGTATTGATATACAGATAACCAGCCTGTGAAAGCCAACCATCTATAACAGGCAGGGGCTGCTGCTCCTGCCTGAAACCTCCCCCGCTGCCTTTCTGCCAGCCCATATCTTGGAGAACATTCCCAATCGCCACCTCCTCAAACAAAATTGCCATGATCCACCTTCTTTTTCTGCAGGCAGGTGAGAAAAGTATCCACTGCCGGCTCCGGGCTCCTCCAGAGACCAACTGTATTGGGCAGTGACAACCCTGAAATACCAACCTCCTTCCTTAATCTGCCCACTGGGAGCTCACACTAAGAGGCCTTTTGTCCAAGGATACCCACAGAAGACCTTGAGGATGGAGCAATTTGAAATGGAACTCCTTCAGAGTTGAAACCTCCCTTTATCAAATGAGCACACACAAACCTGTCCTAAAAGGAAAGCAGGGAGGAAACAGAAGCTCCTCTCCCACAACAGCAAACTGTGCTTTCTCAAGTTCCAATTGGAGGACAGAAGCCATGGGCTACTCCTCAGTTTGGGAACGAATCCTGGGAAATGGCCTGATTTGAGAGGGCAGCAGGAGGAAGTTCCCAAAAAAGAAGGAAAAGATTCTCTGGAAGCAAAAGATTATGGCAATATTTCTACAGAAAAAAAAAAAAATTGAAGCATTTAAAAAAGTTCCCAGATGGGAATGTCTCCCCCAACACAACACCCCCTCAGTCTCCCTGGTCTGTCAGGAAGCTCATGAGTGAACCTGCAAGGCTTGGATACACATCATTTGTGTCCATCCCCAGAGCACAAGCAGCTCCCCAACAAGTCTTCAAGTGACAAAAGGACAAACCTTCCCCCTCCACCTTCTGACACCAACTCTAAGGAGTCTCTTTCCATTGCAAGATCTACTTTGTGAGTTTATATTGACAAGAGTTGGCTGCAGGAGGGGTTGGCATTGTAACTGAAAGGAATAAGATGAATGTGTCTTTACACACAGACCATGTGAATCTGCTTGTAGATAGGGCCAGGAACTTACAGATAGGGAAGTAACAGAAGAAACTCTTCATTCTAGGAAATGTTACTAATTGACACAGACTGTTGCTCAGCCAAGACCATGATAAATTCCTGAACCTAGAGGAAAAGAACAAAGACCTAATAGAATAATGAATAGTTTTTTCCTTTCTTTTATGTAACAAAAAGGAGCTGCATATTTGAGGGGGGCATAGAGTAGGCGATTTGGGAAGTCTGTACCTTCGGAGTACCTCGGCCAGTGGGAAAAAGGAAGAGGGAGATGCGGCCAGGAACTTAGGATAAAAAGGAGGCTGCGTCCCCCAACAATTTGAGAGACCCCATGGGAAATGCCCATGGCTTCTCCCTTTATTCAAATAAAGCTACAGGACTCCTCTGTCTCCTTTTTGGACATGAATCTCTGGCATTATGGATTAATTTTCCTGACAATATTCTTATATCTACTATGCCTGCCATTTTTTCCCTACTCTTCAGATGTTCAAGCTGTCCTCAGTTCTGCAACAAACTTGCCCACTTGCCTGCTCTGCCTTTGGCATCTGCTGCCCTGCAGGGAGAAAGCAATGCCCAGAGAAGGTGTGAGGGAAATAACAATTTATTTCCTTTTCCTTCAATACAGACTTGTGAGAGCCCTGCTAGAGTTGCTGGCAGGTTGGCCTCTTGCAGGGCTGGGGGAAGTCCTAGGGGCTGGGGACCCTTCTCTTAATGGGGTGCAAGGGTCCCCACGGCAATTGGTCCCAGCCCAGGACAGGGGTGGAGGGGCTGAAGCTGCTGCCCTGGGCAAGGGGATCTACTGCTGTCACCACCTCCTGCCCTGGCTCCTCCTGGGGTCAGTCCCACTCCATGGGGATGGGTGCAGGTGGGGGGTGGCTGGGACCTCTGGGGAAAGCAGTCTCTGATGTGCCAGCTTCCTCCTCCATGTCACAGCCTTTGGGTCCACAGGCAGGAGCTCCCATCAGGAAACTGCTGGTCTGGGAGCTGGAGCTGGTGGAGCTGGAGCTGGAGCTGGCCACAGGGCCGTTTTTCTCATCCATGATGGCACCAGAGGGCAGTAGGCTTTGGGTCTCCTTGCTGCACTGGCCCACTGTCACTTACTCACGCTTTCACGTGTCGGAGGAAAATAACTTTCAGGGATGGGACTATGCAATTACACAAATTTATTGTTTAAAATAACAAACGCATCAGTCGAGGCGAGAGATTTTGCAACACCTCCAAGTAATGGTGACTAGTCACAAGATTTAGGGTTACATCTTAATTTATAGCTTTCTAATCCAATAGGCACTTAAAACAGCACTTTGTTTTAGATTTATGACCTATCACCTGTGGCACTTCTCACTGCAATGCAGCCATGTCTTGACCAATAACTTCTCATGTCACTTACACACAGATGTGTCTCTTATACCATCTACACTCTTAACTTAAACTATATAAAATCACACTATTTTATTTTAAAACCCTTCACCAAAACACCCAGTGTACAATTTTACTTGTAATTATAGGAATATAAGTTTGTAATCCTTTTGCTTAAAGTCCACAAATCTCTGTCAATTAAGCCAGACCTAGTCTCTTCCAGGGTTGTAAATCAAAGCCTCCTTTAATTGCAGGAGTTTCTACTCCTCTGTCTCCCACAGCCCACAATGATGCTTATGGCACCATGCACCAGTGGTGCCGTATGTTGCTCGAGTACAGGCTGCAGCACCTGAACACACATCTTGGCATTCAGCGCATGACACACAAGGTCATGCAGGATGGAGCTCTCTGAGGCCTCAACCAGCCATCACTGGCACTGGAATATCCCATCCAGCCTCTGGCCCAGCCAGGGCTGCACAGGCTCCAGCAGCTGCAGTTGTGCATGGAAAAGTCTGGCCCACACCTCGGGCAGGAGGCCACCCAGGAACTCCAGCCCTGAGGGGCCCTGCTCAGCTGGGGACAGTGTTCCCTGTGGAGGAGCTGGGCAGGACACCACAGGGCCATGGGGACTGTTCTTGTCCAGGCTGCTGGCAGCTCTCCCTGCCTGGCTGGTGGCCACTGGCAGCTGCTCGGGGGTGGTGCTGGCTGTCTCCAGATACTTGTCTGTGGGGTCAGAAAGCCTGACAGTCTCTATCGGTGTCCTGCAGAGTGGGCACGAGGGATTTCTGTGTGCCCACCACAGGATGCAGCCCAGGCAGAACCGGTGGCAACAAAGCAGAGCAGAAGTCACATCCTTCCAAGAGTCCTGGCAGATGGGGCAGTTGCTGTCTGTCTCCATGGCCATATCTGGGCTCTACAGCACATTAGGGAGCAGCCCACAGTGCCTGGCTGCCCCAGCCAGGCACAGCTGGAAAACAGGAGTGATGGCTCCAGGACTGGCACCGAGATCTGCCAAGAACAGGCTGCACGCAGCACCAGAGAAGCCTGGCTTGATCCTCTCAGCCTTGCAGTCTTGCTTGGTAGCTCAGGCTGGAACCAGAGTGGCCCTGGCACTGAATGTAAGCAGTGAGGGGCACAATGTCACAATCCATCCCCCTGTGATGTCACAGTCCACTGCTCTGTGAAACCAGCTTCCACCTCATGGGACAGCACAAAAGGCATTCCAACCCCAAGATAAGCAGTGAGGGATGCGAGGTCACAATCCAGCTCTTGGCGACATTACCATCTATGCTTCAGACTCCTCCACCCTGTGATGACATAGCAGGCCTTCCATCCCTGCAGGCACACATTGTCAGGAGAAAAAAGGAAATACTCTTTCCTAGTTTCAATTTCTACATTTCCATGTTGCTCTCCCTCAGGCTCCAGCATCACACGTCCTTGTGTCTCTAATCCCTGCTCCTGACACCTTGCCATGGTTTCCTGGGGACAGTCCTGGTCTCTATTCAGAGGGCCTGTCATCAGCCTCCCTGGGAGATGCCACTACATCCAGGCCTTTCAGGCCAGGCTCTGTACAAGTTTTTTCCCCTTTGGTTTAAAAGTCAGAGTTTGTCTTCTCTGCAGCCCTTCTGGATTGAGGGTGATGAGCACGAGGACACTTCTCACCTGTGTTTAGGGCTGTGGCACTGTTCTGCCTTGCTTGCTCAGTAAAATGGGTCCCCCTAGTGCTGTGTAAGGGGGACTCCAAACCTAGGGAGGAATTCTCTGTGCCATTTGTTTTGGCAGGAGTTCTTTCATCAGCATAATGACAAGGCTGGGCCTTCATCCTGGGAGCACTCCTGAGGTGAAAAGGACACACTCCAAAGGACAGCATGTGGGCCCCTGAACAAAGGAAATCTGCAAATACACAAGTGGTGTCCCAGGGGTGCAGCTCTACTTTTCTCCTCCTGCCTCACATGGCTTTGGTGATTTGTCCTCCGCACCTGAATCCTGAAGACTGGGAAGGGCACGGTGCCAGCAAGGTGCAGTCTGACACTTCATTGCTGACCAAACAAAAGCCCCTTTGTATTGTTCAAGCTACAGAACTGTGGGAATAATTAAAAATGTGTCTGCATCAGAGCAACCAGGCCCCAAGCAGAGTCTTACGGGCCTCTCTGCATTATTGTGGGACAGTTCATGGGAACTGATCAAGTGAGCGACAGCTGGAAGCCTTGTTGGGGGAGAAGGTTGGGCTTTTTCAAAGATTGAGATCCTGCAGTTGAATGGCTGGTTCCAATGCTGCTGCTCATCCCAAAATGGGAAGTGCTGTTGACTCTCTTGAGGGACAAGAGGCCATGCAGAGAGATCCAGAGTGGAGCATTCATGAATTATTCAGTGTTGAGACCAGCTATCCCTGCTGCCCACTCTGCCTTTGGTGTCTGCTGCCCTGCAGGTGTTCGTCTGCAGCAGGTCTCCTGTGGGAAAAAAGGTGCTGCCCATGTGGCCCTGGGCCCTGGGCCTATGGCTGTGCCCCACAGGACATGGGTGCCAGCCATGGTGGTGCACGAGGGGAAGGGCAAAGGCACCAGAAGGCTGAGGAAGCGGTGCCCAGAGACTGTGTGAGGGAAATAACAATTTATTTCATTTTCCTTAAATAAAGGGTTGCAAGGTCGTTAATGCTGCTGCTGGTGGGGGGGACTCTTTCAGAGGTGGGGAGTGTCCTGGGGGTCAGGGGCCCTTGTCTTCGGGGGACGCAGGGGACCAGATGGTCTGGGCCTGCTGCTCCGGGCAGAGGGACCTGCCACCATCACCACCTCGTGCTCTGGCTCCTCCTGGGGCCAGTCCTGCCTGGGGGACATGGCCACAACTGGGGGGTGGCTGTGACCCCTGGGGTGGACAGTCTCTCCTGTGGCAGCTTCCTCCACCTCCATGGAGACTGCAGGGTTGCTGGCTGGAGTCCCCAGCTGAGAGCTGGAGGAGCTGGAGCTGCTGCTGGCTGCTGGGCTGTCATCCACATCTTCGGCAGTGTGGAAGCGCAGCAGCCTCTGGGCCTCCTCTCTGCACTGGCTCACAATGATGTCGATGGTGCCATGGACCAGTGGCACTGTGTGTTCCTCCAGGACACCCTGCAAACTCTCGATCATGATTTCCTGGTCTGGCCCATACACACAGAGCATGTTCAGGATACACCCCTCTGCCAGCCACCAGGTCTCCCTGAACAAGGTCTCCGTCCTTCGGCGCAGCCAAATCCACACACGGTCCAGAAGTCGCGGTTGTCGACAGAAAAGCTCTGCCCAGACCTCAGGCAGGATACCACCAACAGCTCGGGCTGCTGTCTCTTGAGGAGAAGAGGGATGGGGCAGCACAGAGGGATGGGGGCTGTTCTCGTCCTGGCTGCTGGGAACTCTCCCTGCCTGGCTCGTGGCCCCTGGCAGCTGCTCGGGGGCTGTGATGACAATCTCCAGAGACTCGCCTGTGTTGTCAGAAAACCTGACAGTCTCTATTGCTCCTCTGCAGAGGGGGCACACGGGATTTATCTGTGCCCACTGCAGGATGCAGCCCCGGCAGAAATGGTGGCTACAGGGCAGAGCAGTAGCCACATCATCCCAGGTGTCCTGGCAGATGGCACAGTTGCCACCCATTTCTGTGGTCATATTTGGCCTCTGCAGTACATGGGGAGAGATGAGGATCAGAAGCTGCTCTCCTTTGCTGGTGTCACACACTGCAGGAGAGGGGAGGGTGGATTGCCCAGGCCACTTGAGAAGGACACCTTCCCAGCCCCCTGAGCCCCGTGGCCACCCCAGGGGAATGTTTTTCTGCACAGCTCACCCTCAGTGCTGCAAAGACCCACACTGCCTGGCTGCCCCAACCAGACAGGGCTGGGGAAACACTGCTTGCTGGTTGCTCTGGGACTGGCACTGGGACGTGCCAAGAACAGGCACCACTCAGCACCAGAGAAACCTGCCTTGATCCTCCACACCTTGCAGTCATGCTTGGTAGGAGTTCAGGCCAGAGCTAGACTGGCCTCAGCTCTGCCCACATCTGAATATAAGCAGGGAGGGATGAGATGTCACAATCTGCCTCTCAGTGATGTCACCCTCCATCAGTAGGTGATGTCCCACCAGTTCATGTTGTCAGGAGAAAGAATAAAATATTTTTTCTTGTTTCCAACTTCTGCATTTCCATGTTGCTCTCCCTTGGCCACCTGCATCATGTGTCCATGGCCCTGTGTCTCATCCCTGCTCCTGACACCTTGCCAAGGTTTTCTATGAGGAGCAGAGTGGTGGGACCAGTCAGCATGAACTGCCTGTGGCTGGATGATGCCTCCTCCTGTCACTGCCTTTCCCTGGGCAGTGCTGGGATTTGAAGAACCTGGATGCTGGTGGCCAGGCCAGGGTGAGAGTCCCCCACTCCTGTGGGCTGTGTCCCTACTTCAGGAAGAAGCAGAAAAGAATGTCTTGCTCCAGCCCCATCCACTTCCACTGGGACTTGCCCACAGTGCCAGGTCCCTCTCCACTTCCCAAGTCTCTGTGTTTCTGGAAGCCAGTGCCTTTGTGCTCCTCCCCACAGCCTCGGGAAGGAGCTGGAGTTGCTGTCCCTCCAGAGTGGGGTACAAGGGCCAGAGGAACCTTGTCATGACTCAGGAGAGCCCAGGATCCATCACCATGTAGGCCATACTGTGCCATCGTCCCTTCTTGCCTCTGGCTATTGTCATCGTGGAGAGTCATTAGCCCAAGCAGTTCTTTTTTCATTTGGAACTAATTTCTCCTAGTTTGAGAGCTGAATGGTGTGAGTCAAGGATGCTGTGTGCAACCACCACGTAGCTCTGCCTCAGGGTACAGAGATCTCTCTTCAAACCTGTGCAAATGGAGGATGTCCACTGCCATACTTTGGTGCTTAACAATCCACGTGGAAAAAGATGGAAGTTTGTTCATCGGGTCTTTTTTGTGCTGTTATTGAAAGGGGTGTTTCTCTTTGCTTGAGTAAGTGCCTCTTAAAGTATGCCATTTATATTCCTTTTCATTTGAAATTGGACTTTTAAAGGTGTAAATATGCAGGCAGCACCTGTAATTTTGGAGTACCAAGATACCTCTTTTCTGTGAAAACTTAGGCCACAGATGCTCCCGGAGATGCATTTCATGCTTTAAGAAGACTCTTCCCCAAGGCGCTGTGTTCATCTTGAGTTCCTTGCACATCTGTACTCCAGAACATTCCCCCATTAACTCGCTGCCATGATGACATTTCATTTCTTTCCCCTCCCATCCCATGTGCCCTGAAATCATGAAATGACAGGAAGGGTTGGGATGGAAGGGATCTTTAGAGATCACCTAGTCCAAGCCCCCTGCCATGGTCAGGGACACTTTCCAGTAGACCAGGTTCATCAGACCCTCATGCAACCTGACCTTCAACACTACCAATGATGGGACATCCACAACATCCATGGGCAGCCTGTTCCCATGTTTTACTGTAGCAGAGGGACAGAATTCTCTCCCTTGACCTACTTTTTAGACGTAGCCCAGGGTACAGAGGGGTTTCAGGGCTGCGAGCACATGGTGCCAGCTCATATCCAATGTTTCCTTCTCCAGTATCCCCCAGTCCTTCTCCACAGGGCTGCTCTCAATCCATTCATCACCTGTGGGGTATGCCCAGCCACTGCCCTGGAGGGACGTCTGCTGAGATAAGGAGATTGAGCAATCTCCCAGCAGGATTCCCTGGAAAGGCAACCACTTTGGTCGAGGAAAGACAGACCCACAATCCTTTGGGAGACACTATGCAGATTTCTTCGTAACCCATTGGCCTGTAACCATCCCAGATCCTCTGTAATCCATTGGTCCTTTACTGATCCTGTATCCCTATAAAAGCAAGCCCTATGGGCCCCTATGGCCCAGAGAGGGTTCTCATCCCTGGCTCTCCCCTTCGCCAGAGGGGACCCACAATAAAGCTGCCTTCCGTGCGGAACCAGCCACACGAGCCTCTCCTCTCTCTCTGGTCTGGCTTGGCCTGGAGGCTGCCCTGCAGAGCTGAGGTGGAATCACCAGCTGATCATCACTAAAGAGCTGACAGTCTCTGCAAGGGCCCCTCAGCCAGCAGCTGGGGAAGACACCAGACCTTGGGAAGACGATTCCTTTCGGGACCATCTCCCCAGACCAGTCATCTCTTCCTGGGTCACAGCCTCGGACCCCATCCCCAGCTGTAATAATATTCCATCTCAGATTTGTGGGGGAGCTGCCCATACTCCTTTTTTAATCTAGCCAATTCAATACCAGTGTATGGTATTTGTTTAGTGGTGATATGTGGTTCAAAGTCTTCATCACTGATATAATTCTATTCTGTTTTAATCAGAGGTCTCATACGAGGGCAGCAGTTTTCCCCACAATTTTTTACTAGTATTAGTTCTTTCTGGGGGTATATTTGGTTAATGTGAGGAGTTTCCTTTTCCTCTGTCTCTTTTGGTGAGTCAGCATTCTTTGAATTCTTAAAATATTCCTCCCTCAGAGCAGCCGGTAGCAAATGATTTTTATTCTTCTCTTCATCTAATTGTTTCTGTAAAATCTCCACTAGGTTTTGAAGGGAATCTATGATTGCTTTCTCTTCAATACATTGCTTAAAGTGGTGATCCATAGCTGCCGTAAGGCATCCCCCTAAAACAGAGCAGATTATGGTTTTATTTCAGCCAAATTTAAATTTAGTCTCATGTTGTAAAGAACATACTCTATCAGTCACATTATCCAAATTAAACCAGTTATTTTGAGCCCATTCTTCCCCTCCTGGAGAGGACTGGGCATTATGTTTTGCTAGCAGAGCATAAAATGTAGCTTTAACTTTTGCACTAGGGTTTTCAGTCATTTTATGAAGGGATCAAAACCACCACAGGGAGGTTAAAGTTAATTACACACTGTGACACACACAGCTTCGCTGTGTCTCCCTTCGCTTCCCTGGGTGGGTGAAGAGACCAAAATCTACCTAGGAGGTACTCCTTCAGTTGCTTATGGTTGTCTCTTCACTACACCAAGCAGTCTAAATTCACACACACACAAAAAAAACACAGTTCCCCCTTTTACACTAAGAGATCTTTTGTGAAAAATCTGCAGACAGAGACCTCAACTGAGTATGGGGTGCTTTTCACCCAGGCGTGTGCAGTTTGCAGGAAATTCAAGTCACCCCCCTTGATTTCTAGACACCGCTCACCCTTTTCAGGGTGTCGGGCTGGGTGCGGCTGGAGTGAAACGTCCTTCCCCTATTACAGACTACACACAACCTTGCAACCCCTTCTGTCTGTCAGATCCTGTCCGTGACGCCAGTTTAATGTCACAATCCGCTAATGCAAGCAGGGGTCATGATGGTTCGTTTATCGATCTCAGAGTGCAAAAGGACACAAGAGATTTCAGTTTTAATCAAAACAGTGCACCTTTATTAAGTGTCCACAACACAGTAATGCAATAGAAGAGAGTAAGAGAGAGAGAGAAAGAAAACCAAAGTAGAGAGGGGGAAAAAGAGGGGCAATAGCTACCAACGGATGAGACAAAGTCCTCGTGGTCTTCCGCCAATAGATTCGTCTTCTTTCCATGGGGAGATCTCGGACTCGGTTATTTCAGAAAGTCCCTTTATAGTCCTTTTCAGAAGCGAGGGGCAACTGGCCAAGAGGTGGGGAAATCTACAGCCGTTGTTATGGGGTCCGTTGCTTTGGGAAGCAGGTATAGGACAGACGTACAAGACAAGTGTACAGGAGAGGTGTAAAGGACAGGTCATTCCTTTCCGCTTCAGCGCAGTCCTTCCCGCCCGGGCAGCAAGAACGGCACAGTCCATTGTGACCTGCACTAATTATCCTCAGGAACGCGTACCAGTTCCCAGTGGGCACACCTGCAGGCAACACTTGGCAGACATCCCACCTCAGCCAGGCCAGGACTCCTGTGTTCAGTCTCTGTCCTGGGAGATGATCGTGAGGCAGATGAGGGATCTTTGGACCGTCTCTTACACGCCTTTCAAGTAATAGGTACGATAATTATATCGAAGGTTATCAGTGACAGATCTAAGTGGGATGTTTTCTATCAACCACTTGTTATTAAATTAGTTAATGTTCTAATGTTTCATGGAAAAGTTCAGAACCTCTGTTGTTGTAAGTGTCTCCCTTCCAGAAGCTGCAGCACTTAAGTGTTGATATTAACAACTCCCAGACTATTTTTAGACCCCCTCTGAGGGACTGTAACCCCACACCACGGCAACCATGAATGCAAATGAGGGACTTTTCCCGCCACTCTGATGAGTGCCAGCACCCCAAGGACTGAGCCCGAGTAACCCCGAGCCATTGCATACAGAGCATTCATTACCTCACCAACCACCGGACCCAGTCAAGTGAAGCCTCGTGGGTTGGACCGTGGGCTGGACTGTGGGCGGATCTGGGAGGGAACAAAGCCTCTAAAAAATCAAACTCCTCTGGAGGGAGGGTCCTTTCTCCTTGGACTAGGTGCAGGCGAGAGCCGGCGCTGTGACTCTCGGTCCAAGTCTCACCCTAGAGCCCCTAATAAATATTCCTGCCTTTGGAATGGCTAAAGCCAACAGAGTGCTGTTGGATTGCTGGCCTAGGGCTCATAGCCTGTACGGCTCAAAGGTCTTTTATCTCCGTGCCCAGGATTTCCAAATTTCTAAATTTTAAATCTTTTCATTTCTGTAATAGTTTCTGAATTTCCTCTTGTTCTATAAATTACCATTTTTTCTAGGACATTCAAGAGCTGTTTCTTTTTAATAACAGTTAGGTCATGGCTTTATTACCCTGCAGGTGACACACGAGGGCCATCAGGGGTGACCGAGTGTCCCCTGCAGTGACAAGGTCCGGCCACGCCAGGCGTGGGGACAGGGCTGGCCACGCCCCTTTTCTCGTCGCCCCCTTTCCTTTGTTGGCCCCTCCCCTTTCCTCGTTGGCCACGCCCCCTTCCTCATTAGCCACGCCCCTTTCCTGGTGTGGCCCCTCCCCTTTGACCATAAACCGCCCCTTCGGCTGAGGCTCCGCCCCCACGCGCCCTCCGCAGCTCTCATTGGCCGGTGGCGCCCCCTCGCGCCCAGCGCCACCTCTCATTGGCTGGGGGCGTCGCCTCGTGCCGGCTGCGGTTTGCCATTGGCTGCGGGCGCCGCTGTTGTTGTTATTGCTGTTACTGTAAACGGGAGCGGGCCGGGTGTCACCTGTCGCCTCTCGTCCCCTCTTATCGCCACTTAGCGCATCTTATCGCCTCTTGGCCCTTCTTATCACCTCTCACCTGTTATCTCTTTGCACCTCCGACTTCCTATCATCTCTTGCCACCTGTCCCCTGGCGCCGCTCTCTTGCCGGAGCTCGATCGTCGCTCGCTCGCTCGCTCGGTCCCTGCCCGGGCCATGTCACTGTGCGGCGGCCGCGGGCTGCCCGGGCTGGCGGCCATCTCCCCGCTGCCCTCGCCGGGCACGGCCCCGCTCACGCCGCTGGACAAGGGTGACCCGGCGGGCCCCGCCAGGTGAGGGGGTGGCCGAGGGGCAGCGGCTGGGAGTGGCTTTGGCCGCCCGCCGCACGCGGGACTGCCCCGACGTGACACGGCTGCTCCGCGCGGGGCTCGGCGGCGGGGCCGTGCCAAAGGGGGCTGGGACGCTTTGGGGATCCCCTGCTGCAGCTCCTGGCCCCGGCCCGGCAGGGCAAGAAGGGGCGAGGGCCAAGCGGGGCGCTGACACTGCCCCGTCCTGACCGCCCGCAGGCACCGGGACACCCCGAAGTGGGGCCACGGGGGACTGCCCCTGCCGCGGCTGTGGCACACGCTGTCCCCGCAGCCGGTGGCCTCGGACCGTCGCCGCGACTCGGTCTCTTGCCAGCCCCCGGATGCAGGTGAGGGATGGGGCTGCTCCGTCCCCTGGGGCCTGGGGTCCTGCAGAGGGTGTTTGAAGGGGACAGGGATGTGGCGGGAGGGCTTGGCCGAGGGGCTGGCGAGGGGCTCGAGGCGGGGGAGCTCGTGGGGAGGGATGGGCGGGAGCCTAGAGCTGCGCTCCCCGGGGCTCAGCCGGGCACCGCTGCGGTGACAGCCTGCTCCGGGGGACACGCGACATTCCATGGGGAGCGGTGCTCGCAGGGCCGTTGGCACCCGCCTGCTGGGGTACTCCGTGCCCGGCCCCGAAGTGCCCAGGGCTGGGGGCTGGGGGCTGGAGGCAGGAGGCCGATCCCCGCAGCGGGGCTACTAGCCCAGTGCCTTCTTCCCGCAGGACTGGAGCCGGACTTCCCCACGCAGCAGAAGCCCGCGGCCGCGCAGGAAGAGTGAGCGGCCCCATGCCCGTGTCCTCCCGGGGACACCCCCTGTCCCTCCCCCGCGCAGCAGGGCCCGGTCTCAGCCTTGCTGGGGGCTGTGCATCCAGCTGTGAGCCCCAGTCTGTGCCTGGGGGGTGGCAAGCTGGGCCACCGCCACTGACCCCGTCTCTGCTCTCTCCACAGCCTCCAGAGAACGATGCCGGCGTTCGGGAGAGCTCTCAAGGAGTAAGTGGAGGGGCTCTGTCCCTGCCGCAGGACATGAATGCCGGGCTGTCCCCGTGCCCAGGCTGTCCCTGTCCCACAGCCAAAAGCCAGGCTGTCCCCGTTCCCCCTGCTGGGGTCCCACTCAGGCCGTTGGTGTTTCCTCAGTGCCTGGAGGTGGTTTTGCCCCAGGTCCCTTTGGGGAGCTGTGACAGCCCCGGGGAGGTCTCACCCCACCCTGAGGATGTGGGGGACAGAGGTGACAATGGCAGAGGGGTGGGACTCAGCGGCCCAGGCCACCTGCTGTCATTTGATCCTTTCCTCTGCCGGCTCTTGCAGCAGGAAGCTCCTTCGGCAGAGGATGCACTCGTTGCCGGTGAGTGCTGGAGGCTGTGCAGGGCTGAGCAGAGCGAGGCAGGATCCTGCCGAGTCCCTGGGCGAGCCGGGACGAGGAGGATGGGGGCAGGAGAGGGGGCGGGGCTGGTGCGCACCTCTCACCGCTGGCTGTCCCACAGCCGTGGCAGCGGGACGGCAGCCGTGTCCTGAAGGACATCTCGCAGCTGCAGGAGCGCAGGGACAGAGCGCGGCGGCGCCGGAGGGAGCCCGAGGATGAGGTGAGGGGGGCAGCGAGAGCTGGGGGGCAGGGAGGGGACAGAGGGGTGCTGACGCCGTGTCCCCCCCGCTGCAGGAGGGCTTTGTCGCCAAGAAGCTGCAGAGGCCGGGCCAGCGGAGCCATGGGGCCGCCAGGAGGGAGCCCCTTGCCAAGAGCCCCTGGGCCGCACCAGAGCTGCTGGTGAGAGAGGCTGGAGGGCTCGGGAGGGCAGCAGCGATGGGTGATGCCGGGGCTGCACGCATGGGAGCTGCCGCCCCGAGCTCCCCGCGTGGCCTGGAGAGCTGCGGAGGTGGGAGATGGCCGGGCCGGGGGGTCACGGGGACACCCCGTGCGTCTCCAAAGCTGGAAGGCACCGGGAGGTGGATGGAGCTCGCGTATGGGATCCGTGCCTGCCTGCGGGTGGGAAGCAGCTGGCAGGACTTGTGCCCATTTCACGATCTCCTCTGCCTGTGCCCCAAGTCTCCCCAGCTGCTGCCCTGGCAGAGCGATGCCACCGTGCCCCAGGAGAAGGAGAACCTGGTGAGCACGCCAGTGATGAGGAAGGAGGAGGCAAAGCTGGTACGTGGGAGCCTTTGGGAAGTGGATAGAGCCCCACAATCCCCTCCTGGGGTCTCCACTGGGGGGTCTGGGGCCGCTGGTTGGTGAGCAGCAGCAGGCCAGAGACTGTGGGCTTGTCTTGGTCACGGGGAGTGGGAGCCTTGGCCGCTGCCCTGCTGGTGCTGGGGCTTGCCAGAGCGCCAGGCAGCAGCGCGGGCTCTCCCCACAGCGTCCGGGGAAGCGCAGCCACTGCCGGCAGCTGTCCCGCTCGCCCTCGGAGCCGGGCAGTGTCCCCAGGCCCGTCCTGAAGCGGGGACAGCTCTCGGACAGCGACAGCCCTGTCGAGGCCAAGCGGCAGAGGAGGGTGGCCGGCAGCCCTGGCCAGGAGGCGTCGGTGGAGCCGGTGGGTGCTGGGGAAGGTGTGGGGTGAGACCCAGCCTGTCCCTGGCGGGCCTGGGCCCCGGCCCGGCTCTGGCAGAGCCGCTGCTGACATCTGGGGGTGTCTCTGGGTGGTGCCTCGGCAGGGAGCGTGGCTGGAGCCTTCCCGGTCCGCCCGGCTTGAGGAGATCGAGAACCTGCTGGCCAACGATGACCAGGAGCTCATCGGGGACTTCTCCAAGGTAGGGCCACGAGGATGGGGCAGGTGTGGGGGTGCCCCCATCATTCTGAACGGGGAGCATGGCTGGAGCCCCACAGCGCTGTGAGAGCCCAAAGCGAGCTGGTGGCCCTTGCTTGCCAGCCTGCGGCATCCCTGCGCTGGATGAAGAGCCCCATGGCCGCTCCTCTGGTCCGCCCGTGTGTCACAGCCCCGTCTATGTGGCCCTTCCCCTCCCGCGGGTGCACAGCTGGCCGCTCGGGGGCTTCTGGGCTGGGGGGACAGGTTGCAGGCCTGGGAGGTGTCCTTGGAATGGGGCTGAGCCCAGAGCCTGTCTGTTCCAGCCTCACCTCCTGCCGACGGTGGAGGGCAAGGACCCGGGCCTGAAGTACATCTCCCCTGAGACGGTAAGGGGGCTGCAGCCCCTCCCCGGCCCCCCCGCCCCGAGGGGCTGCCTGCCCGCTCTCCCCCTGTCCCCCGTGTGTCTCCCCCTTTGGTGACGCGCTCCCCCCGCAGCTGGCGGCGGTGCTGACGGGGCACTTCAGCAGCTGCATCGAGAGCAGCATCGTCGCGGACTGCCGCTATCCCTACGAGTACGAGGGCGGCCACGTCAAGGTCAGAAGCCCCTCGTGGCCCTGGGGCCGGGAGGAAGGGCGGTGTCCGAAGCCCAGGCACCCTCAGAGGTGCTGAGCCCACGGCGAGGGGTCGAGCAGCCCGCCCGGAGGGCACTGAGCCGCCCGGTGGGGTGGAGCAGCCCCTGGGCAGTGCCGAGCTACCCCCTGAAGGGTTGATTCGCAGCTGCAAGGAGGAGGGTGACGGTGTCCCAGTGCCGCGGGTGACGGTGCTGGTGGGGGAGGCTTGGGGGCAGCGTCCTTGAGTCGCTGCAGAGAATGAAATGGGACACTGAGGGGGAAAAGGCGCCTTCTCTGCCTCCGCAGGGCGCTGTCAACCTGCCGCTGCAGCGGGACGTGGAGGAATTGCTGCTGGAGCAGCCCATCGTGCCCCTGGACGCCAGCAAGAGGGTGATCGTCATCTTCCACTGCGAGTTCTCTGTTGAGCGGGGGCCCAAAATGTGAGTGATGGCCCGGGGGGCAGGCTGGGCTCTGCCAGCCCCGGATCCCGGCACGGGGGTGATGCCGTGCGTTTTGTCCGTGGCACAGGTGCAAGTTCCTGCGGGAGAGGGATCGCTGCTGCCACGAGTACCCCCAGCTGCACTACCCCGAGCTGTACGTGCTGAAGGGCGGCTACCGGGAGTTCTTCTTTCAGTTCCCGGTGAGTGCCGTCCCCGTGTCCCCTCGGTGGCAGGCGGTCGGTGCCGAGAGGGAAGAAGTGGCGGGGGCACACGGCGGTGGGGAGGGGCAGCTGTGGCTCTGAGCATCCTCGCCGCCACGGGCGGGGATCTTCGGGGCCGGGGGCTGCTGTGCTGCGGGGGCTGACGGAGCCGTGCCTTGCAGAGCCACTGCGAGCCCCGGGACTATCGGCCCATGCGGCACGCCGCGTTCAAGGAGGAGCTGCGCAAGTTCCGCGGGCAGAGGCGGCTCCGCGAGCGCGGCCGGCGGGCGCTCTTCAGCCACGGGCGGGACCTGTGAGCGCCCGGGGGTCTCTCAGCCCCGTCGGGGCAGCGCTGGAGCTGGGAACGGGAGGAAGGCTTCCCTTGGCTGCGGATGCGCCTCGGCTGCTCGGTGGGGTTTGTTGGGATGGCTTTGGGGTGGTAGTTCTTGTTCAGAGTGGTTTTGCGTTTGTTCGTTGCAAATATTTTTGTGTTTGTTTGTTGTTGTAAATATTGTTGTGTTTGTTTCCTGTTCAGAATAGTTTTGTGTTCGTTGTTATCAATGTTTCTGAGTTTGTCCGTTGTTACGATTGTTTGCTGCAGTCTCTGTTAATAAAGTCCTATTGCAGGAGAACAAAGCCGTGTCCTGAGCTCTCGCTGCCCGCACCAGGCTGCTGCAGGGGTGGGAGCCCCCGATGCGGGGCTGGTGGGATGGCCAGGCCGGGCTGGAGGGGTCTGCTGGGGGGTTGGGGACAGGGGCAGCTGCTGGCAGGGGACAGGGCTGAGGTGATGGCTTCCTTGTGGGGCGTGGTGACTTCCCCAGGGACAGGTGGGCAAGCGTTGGCCCCGTGGCTGCTGTTCCTGCGTGCTGGGCTGGCAGCAGCATGGCCCTGGACCTCCACGGGACCCTCTTTCCTGAGCATGCTGGGCTTGGCAGGACCCGTGGGATACTTGGGGTGCTGACATCGCACCCCTCTCCCTGGGACCCCCGCAGCCAGGATCCTCCCTTTTCTTGGGGGGCTCCTGAACTTTGCAGCACCCCCAGGGCCGGCACAATTCCTTTTTGGGGGACAGGGCTCGGTGGGACGCCGAGGGATGTGGCACCTCAAAGGGGTGGGTGTCCTTAACACAAGGGTCCCCCATTCTCTCCCTGGCAAGTGGCCTCCCAGTGCCAAGTGCTTCAGTCACCCTTGGGGCACCCCTCCTCCCCTCCATTTCTCTGCAGTCCTGATGAGCCGACGTCACTCCTGGATGCCCCAGGGGGGCTTTTCCATGCCCTCCCTTCCCCAGCCAGGTGACAGTGGCCTGGTTATGAGTGTTGGGCCTTTGCTTTGCTTTGCTTTGTGCCCCACCAGAGAATCCATCCGTGGCCAAAATAGCCCTGGCTCCCATCTGCACCTCCTCGGCCCCATATCCACATCCTGCTCCATCCCAAACTGCCAATGGGCTCCTGGATCAGCTCTTGCCTCACGGACAATCCTATTTTTAAAGTCTTACAAGGAGCATTGGCACACACACGGGCAAAGAGGCACGTCCTCTGCTGAAGAAGACGTTGGGGCTGAGTAATCAGGGGGCTTTGGGGTGCCAGGAAGGCCACTTAATCTGCCCCACAACTGAGTAGCTCAAGCAGAAAACAGCAACGCCAATTAGCAGTCACAAGAGCAAAACAGAGGACTGCACAAAATGGCAGAAATGAAGACCTTCACTAAAATCACCTGCAATTTTATTCTTTGTCAAATAATCCCCTTGCAGCTCTTCAAATGTTTCAGGGCAGCAGTCGGCAGTGCTTCAATAGCATAAAACGTCACGGGCGTGATGCCCACCTTTCTCAGAATTCCTGATTTCTATATAAATACACGTATATCTAAAAATACACGGAAATTCACCGTGAGCAGGAGGAAGTGGTGCTTTCTGCAGGCTCCTGTCAGAGCTGTTGGCCCTCAACAAAGCAACGGGGCACCTTCCCAACACCCACAAAGTGGATTTGGACTCCCTGGGTGGCTTTGATCTCCAGGTGGGAGAAAAGGGAGGCACAGTCGAACGCTTTTGGGATTAGTTCTAGGTTATGATTCTTTTTGCCCCCAGTCTTTAGCTCCGCTAAAGTTCCATCTGCTTTGGCACATCCATGAGGAAACTGAGGCAGGTTGGAACCACCGAGGACATCAACACCAGGGACTCCATGTCGAGGGCACATTTGAAGAGCAAAGAAATCAAGTGCCCTTAAGCACAAGTGTCAAGGAACTGATTTTGTTTCTTTGAAGTCCGGTACAGAAATAAAAGTCTTCAGCAGGTGAACAGAGCAGGCTGTTCACAAGTGCCTTTAGAAACCAGAAACTCCACCAATAAAAACCCAACCTCCAGGATTTCAACCCTGCTTTCTCAACACTGGACGTGGCACTCAGTGCCATGGCCTGGTTCTCAGGGTGCTGTTAGGTCATGCATAAAGTAGACTTGGTTGGCTTTTGCATGCTGAGTTGTTTAGGATTCAAATGATAAATTAATAAAATAATTAAGTACATATTCTGGTTACTTAAAGGTGGTTGGTTAGTGTTAAATTCTAAGTTCCTTGTTAAAAATAGGTTACCTGTCTCAGTGATGGCTTTTAAAACTACTGATTGTTTACACCCCTCAAGTAATAGGTACAATAATTATATCGAAGGTTATCAGTGACAGATCTAAGTGGGATGTTTTCTATCAACCACTTGTTATTAAATTAGTTAATGTTCTAATGTTTCATGGAAAAGTTCAGAACCTTGTTGTAAGTGTCTCCCTTCCAGAAGCTGCAGCACTTAAGTGTTGATATTAACAACTCCCAGACTATTTTTAGACCCCCTCTGAGGGACTGTAACCCCACACCACGGCAACCATGAATGCAAATGAGGGACTTTTCCCGCCACTCTGATGAGTGCCAGCACCCCAAGGACTGAGCCCGAGTAACCCCGAGCCATTGCATACAGAGCATTCATTACCTCACCAACCACCGGACCCAGTCAAGTGAAGCCTCGTGGGTTGGACCGTGGGCTGGACTGTGGGCGGATCTGGGAGGGAACAAAGCCTCTAAAAAATCAAACTCCTCTGGAGGGAGGGTCCTTTCTCCTTGGACTAGGTGCAGGCAAGAGCCGGTGCTGTGACTCTCGGTCCAAGTCTCACCCTAGAGACCCTAATAAATATTCCTGCCTTTGGAATGGCTAAAGCCAACAGAGTGCTGTTGGATTGCTGGCCTAGGGCTCATAGCCTGTACGGCTCAAAGGTCTTTTATCTCCGTGCCCAGGATTTCCAAATTTCTAAATTTTAAATCTTTTCATTTCTGTAATAGTTTCTGAATTTCCTCTTGTTCTATAAATTACCATTTTTTCTAGGACATTCAAGAGCTGTTTCTTTTTAATAACAGTTAGGTCATGGCTTTATTACCCTGCAGGTGACACACGAGGGCCATCAGGGGTGACCGAGTGTCCCCTGCAGTGACAAGGTCCGGCCACGCCAGGCGTGGGGACAGGGCTGGCCACGCCCCTTTTCTCGTCGCCCCCTTTCCTTTGTTGGCCCCTCCCCTTTCCTCGTTGGCCACGCCCCCTTCCTCGTTGGCCACGCCCCTTTCCTGGTGTGGCCCCTCCCCTTTGACCATAAACCGCCCCTTCGGCTGAGGCTCCGCCCCCACGCGCCCTCCGCAGCTCTCATTGGCCGGTGGCGCCCCCTCGCGCCCAGCGCCACCTCTCATTGGCTGGGGGCGTCGCCTCGTGCCGGCTGCGGTTTGCCATTGGCTGCGGGCGCCGCTGTTGTTGTTATTGCTGTTACTGTAAACGGGAGCGGGCCGGGTGTCACCTGTCGCCTCTCGTCCCCTCTTATCGCCACTTAGCGCATCTTATCGCCTCTTGGCCCTTCTTATCACCTCTCACCTGTTATCTCTTTGCACCTCCGACTTCCTATCATCTCTTGCCACCTGTCCCCTGGCGCCGCTCTCTTGCCGGAGCTCGATCGTCGCTCGCTCGCTCGCTCGGTCCCTGCCCGGGCCATGTCACTGTGCGGCGGCCGCGGGCTGCCCGGGCTGGCGGCCATCTCCCCGCTGCCCTCGCCGGGCACGGCCCCGCTCACGCCGCTGGACAAGGGTGACCCGGCGGGCCCCGCCAGGTGAGGGGGTGGCCGAGGGGCAGCGGCTGGGAGTGGCTTTGGCCGCCCGCCGCCCGCGGGACTGCCCCGACGTGACACGGCTGCTCCGCGCGGGGCTCGGCGGCGGGGCCGTGCCAAAGGGGGCTGGGACGCTTTGGGGATCCCCTGCTGCAGCTCCTGGCCCCGGCCCGGCAGGGCAAGAAGGGGCGAGGGCCAAGCGGGGCGCTGACACTGCCCCGTCCTGACCGCCCGCAGGCACCGGGACACCCCGAAGCGGGGCCACGGGGGACTGCCCCTGCCGCGGCTGTGGCACACGCTGTCCCCGCAGCCGGTGGCCTCGGACCGTCGCCGCGACTCGGTCTCTTGCCAGCCCCCGGATGCAGGTGAGGGATGGGGCTGCTCCGTCCCCTGGGGCCTGGGGTCCTGCAGAGGGTGTTTGAAGGGGACAGGGATGTGGCGGGAGGGCTTGGCCGAGGGGCTGGCGAGGGGCTCGAGGCGGGGGAGCTCGTGGGGAGGGATGGGCGGGAGCCTAGAGCTGCGCTCCCCGGGGCTCAGCCGGGCACCGCTGCGGTGACAGCCTGCTCCGGGGGACACGCGACATTCCATGGGGAGCGGTGCTCGCAGGGCCGTTGGCACCCGCCTGCTGGGGTACTCCGTGCCCGGCCCCGAAGTGCCCAGGGCTGGGGGCTGGAGGCAGGAGGCAGGAGGCAGGAGGCCGATCCCCGCAGCGGGGCTACTAGCCCAGTGCCTTCTTCCCGCAGGACTGGAGCCGGACTTCCCCACGCAGCAGAAGCCCGCGGCCGCGCAGGAAGAGTGAGCGGCCCCATGCCCGTGTCCTCCCGGGGACACCCCCTGTCCCTCCCCCGCGCAGCAGGGCCCGGTCTCAGCCTTGCTGGGGGCTGTGCATCCAGCTGTGAGCCCCAGTCTGTGCCTGGGGGGTGGCAAGCTGGGCCACCGCCACTGACCCCGTCTCTGCTCTCTCCACAGCCTCCAGAGAACGATGCCGGCGTTCGGGAGAGCTCTCAAGGAGTAAGTGGAGGGGCTCTGTCCCTGCCGCAGGACATGAATGCCGGGCTGTCCCCGTGCCCAGGCTGTCCCTGTCCCACAGCCAAAAGCCAGGCTGTCCCCGTTCCCCCTGCTGGGGTCCCACTCAGGCCGTTGGTGTTTCCTCAGTGCCTGGAGGTGGTTTTGCCCCAGGTCCCTTTGGGGAGCTGTGACAGCCCCGGGGAGGTCTCACCCCACCCTGAGGATGTGGGGGACAGAGGTGACAATGGCAGAGGGGTGGGACTCAGCGGCCCAGGCCACCTGCTGTCATTTGATCCTTTCCTCTGCCGGCTCTTGCAGCAGGAAGCTCCTTCGGCAGAGGATGCACTCGTTGCCGGTGAGTGCTGGAGGCTGTGCAGGGCTGAGCAGAGCGAGGCAGGATCCTGCCGAGTCCCTGGGCGAGCCGGGACGAGGAGGATGGGGGCAGGAGAGGGGGCGGGGCTGGTGCGCACCTCTCACCGCTGGCTGTCCCACAGCCGTGGCAGCGGGACGGCAGCCGTGTCCTGAAGGACATCTCGCAGCTGCAGGAGCGCAGGGACAGAGCGCGGCGGCGCCGGAGGGAGCCCGAGGATGAGGTGAGGGGGGCAGCGAGAGCTGGGGGGCAGGGAGGGGACAGAGGGGTGCTGACGCCGTGTCCCCCCCGCTGCAGGAGGGCTTTGTCGCCAAGAAGCTGCAGAGGCCGGGCCAGCGGAGCCATGGGGCCGCCAGGAGGGAGCCCCTTGCCAAGAGCCCCTGGGCCGCACCAGAGCTGCTGGTGAGAGAGGCTGGAGGGCTCGGGAGGGCAGCAGCGATGGGTGATGCCGGGGCTGCACGCATGGGAGCTGCCGCCCCGAGCTCCCCGCGTGGCCTGGAGAGCTGCGGAGGTGGGAGATGGCCGGGCCGGGGGGTCACGGGGACACCCCGTGCGTCTCCAAAGCTGGAAGGCACCGGGAGGTGGATGGAGCTCGCGTATGGGATCCGTGCCTGCCTGCGGGTGGGAAGCAGCTGGCAGGACTTGTGCCCATTTCACGATCTCCTCTGCCTGTGCCCCAAGTCTCCCCAGCTGCTGCCCTGGCAGAGCGATGCCACCGTGCCCCAGGAGAAGGAGAACCTGGTGAGCACGCCAGTGATGAGGAAGGAGGAGGCAAAGCTGGTACGTGGGAGCCTTTGGGAAGTGGATAGAGCCCCACAATCCCCTCTTGGGGTCTCCACTGGGGGGTCTGGGGCCGCTGGTTGGTGAGCAGCAGCAGGCCAGAGACTGTGGGCTTGTCTTGGTCACGGGGAGTGGGAGCCTTGGCCGCTGCCCTGCTGGTGCTGGGGCTTGCCAGAGCGCCAGGCAGCAGCGCGGGCTCTCCCCACAGCGTCCGGGGAAGCGCAGCCACTGCCGGCAGCTGTCCCGCTCGCCCTCGGAGCCGGGCAGTGTCCCCAGGCCCGTCCTGAAGCGGGGACAGCTCTCGGACAGCGACAGCCCTGTCGAGGCCAAGCGGCAGAGGAGGGCGGCCGGCAGCCCTGGCCAGGAGGCGTCGGTGGAGCCGGTGGGTGCTGGGGAAGGTGTGGGGTGAGACCCAGCCTGTCCCTGGCGGGCCTGGGCCCCGGCCCGGCTCTGGCAGAGCCGCTGCTGACATCTGGGGGTGTCTCTGGGTGGTGCCTCGGCAGGGAGCGTGGCTGGAGCCTTCCCGGTCCGCCCGGCTTGAGGAGATCGAGAACCTGCTGGCCAACGATGACCAGGAGCTCATCGGGGACTTCTCCAAGGTAGGGCCACGAGGATGGGGCAGGTGTGGGGGTGCCCCCATCATTCTGAACGGGGAGCATGGCTGGAGCCCCACAGCGCTGTGAGAGCCCAAAGCGAGCTGGTGGCCCTTGCTTGCCAGCCTGCAGCATCCCTGCGCTGGATGAAGAGCCCCATGGCCGCTCCTCTGGTCCACCCGTGTGTCACAGCCCCGTCTATGTGGCCCTTCCCCTCCCGCGGGTGCACAGCTGGCCGCTCGGGGGCTTCTGGGCTGGGGGGACAGGTTGCAGGCCTGGGAGGTGTCCTTGGAATGGGGCTGAGCCCAGAGCCTGTCTGTTCCAGCCTCACCTCCTGCCGACGGTGGAGGGCAAGGACCCGGGCCTGAAGTACATCTCCCCTGAGACGGTAAGGGGGCTGCAGCCCCTCCCCGGCCCCCGCCCCGAGGGGCTGCCTGCCCGCTCTCCCCCTGTCCCCCGTGTGTCCCCCCCTTTGGTGACGCGCTCCCCCCGCAGCTGGCGGCGGTGCTGACGGGGCACTTCAGCAGCTGCATCGAGAGCAGCATCGTCGCGGACTGCCGCTATCCCTACGAGTACGAGGGCGGCCACGTCAAGGTCAGAAGCCCCTCGTGGCCCTGGGGCCGGGAGGAAGGGCGGTGTCCGAAGCCCAGGCACCCTCAGAGGTGCTGAGCCCACGGCGAGGGGTCGAGCAGCCCGCCCGGAGGGCACTGAGCCGCCCGGTGGGGTGGAGCAGCCCCTGGGCAGTGCCGAGCTACCCCCTGAAGGGTTGATTCGCAGCTGCAAGGAGGAGGGTGACGGTGTCCCAGTGCCGCGGGTGACGGTGCTGGTGGGGGAGGCTTGGGGGCAGCGTCCTTGAGTCGCTGCAGAGAATGAAATGGGACACTGAGGGGGAAAAGGCGCCTTCTCTGCCTCCGCAGGGCGCTGTCAACCTGCCGCTGCAGCGGGACGTGGAGGAATTGCTGCTGGAGCAGCCCATCGTGCCCCTGGACGCCAGCAAGAGGGTGATCGTCATCTTCCACTGCGAGTTCTCTGTTGAGCGGGGGCCCAAAATGTGAGTGATGGCCCGGGGGGCAGGCTGGGCTCTGCCAGCCCCGGATCCCGGCACGGGGGTGATGCCGTGCGTTTTGTCCGTGGCACAGGTGCAAGTTCCTGCGGGAGAGGGATCGCTGCTGCCACGAGTACCCCCAGCTGCACTACCCCGAGCTGTACGTGCTGAAGGGCGGCTACCGGGAGTTCTTCTTTCGGTTCCCGGTGAGTGCCGTCCCCGTGTCCCCTCGGTGGCAGGCGGTCGGTGCCGAGAGGGAAGAAGTGGCGGGGGCACACGGCGGTGGGGAGGGGCAGCTGTGGCTCTGAGCATCCTCGCCGCCACGGGCGGGGATCTTCGGGGCCGGGGGCTGCTGTGCTGCGGGGGCTGACGGAGCCGTGCCTTGCAGAGCCACTGCGAGCCCCGGGACTATCGGCCCATGCGGCACGCCGCGTTCAAGGAGGAGCTGCGCAAGTTCCGCGGGCAGAGGCGGCTCCGCGAGCGCGGCCGGCGGGCGCTCTTCAGCCACGGGCGGGACCTGTGAGCGCCCGGGGGTCTCTCAGCCCCGTCGGGGCAGCGCTGGAGCTGGGAACGGGAGGAAGGCTTCCCTTGGCTGCGGATGCGCCTCGGCTGCTCGGTGGGGTTTGTTGGGATGGCTTTGGGGTGGTAGTTCTTGTTCAGAGTGGTTTTGCGTTTGTTCGTTGCAAATATTTTTGTGTTTGTTTGTTGTTGTAAATATTGTTGTGTTTGTTTCCTGTTCAGAATAGTTTTGTGTTCGTTGTTATCAATGTTTCTGAGTTTGTCCGTTGTTACGATTGTTTGCTGCAGTCTCTGTTAATAAAGTCCTATTGCAGGAGAACAAAGCCGTGTCCTGAGCTCTCGCTGCCCGCACCAGGCTGCTGCAGGGGTGGGAGCCCCCGATGCGGGGCTGGTGGGACGGCCAGGCCGGGCTGGAGGGGTCTGCTGGGGGGTTGGGGACAGGGGCAGCTGCTGGCAGGGGACAGGGCTGAGGTGATGGCTTCCTTGTGGGGCGTGGTGACTTCCCCAGGGACAGGTGGGCAAGCGTTGGCCCCGTGGCTGCTGTTCCTGCGTGCTGGGCTGGCAGCAGCATGGCCCTGGACCTCCACGGGACCCTCTTTCCTGAGCATGCTGGGCTTGGCAGGACCCGTGGGATACTTGGGGTGCTGACATCGCACCCCTCTCCCTGGGACCCCCGCAGCCAGGATCCTCCCTTTTCTTGGGGGGCTCCTGAACTTTGCAGCACCCCCAGGGCCGGCACAATTCCTTTTTGGGGGACAGGGCTCGGTGGGACGCCGAAGGGATGTGGCACCTCAAAGGGGTGGGTGTCCTTAACACAAGGGTCCCCCATTCTCTCCCTGGCAAGTGGCCTCCCAGTGCCAAGTGCTTCAGTCACCCTTGGGGCACCCATCCTCCCCTCCATTTCTCTGCAGTCCTGATGAGCCGACGTCACTCCTGGATGCCCCAGGGGGGCTTTTCCATGCCCTCCCTTCCCCAGCCAGGTGACAGTGGCCTGGTTATGAGTGTTGGGCCTTTGCTTTGCTTTGCTTTGTGCCCCACCAGAGAATCCATCCGTGGCCAAAATAGCCCTGGCTCCCATCTGCACCTCCTCGGCCCCATATCCACATCCTGCTCCATCCCAAACTGCCAATGGGCTCCTGGATCAGCTCTTGCCTCACGGACAATCCTATTTTTAAAGTCTTACAAGGAGCATTGGCACACACACGGGCAAAGAGGCACGTCCTCTGCTGAAGAAGACGTTGGGGCTGAGTAATCAGGGGGCTTTGGGGTGCCAGGAAGGCCACTTAATCTGCCCCACAACTGAGTAGCTCAAGCAGAAAACAGCAACGCCAATTAGCAGTCACAAGAGCAAAACAGAGGACTGCACAAAATGGCAGAAATGAAGACCTTCACTAAAATCACCTGCAATTTTATTCTTTGTCAAATAATCCCCTTGCAGCTCTTCAAATGTTTCAGGGCAGCAGTCGGCAGTGCTTCAATAGCATAAAACGTCACGGGCGTGATGCCCACCTTTCTCAGAATTCCCGATTTCTATATAAATACACGTACATCTAAAAATACACGGAAATTCACCGTGAGCAGGAGGAAGTGGTGCTTTCTGCAGGCTCCTGTCAGAGCTGTTGGCCCTCAACAAAGCAACGGGGCACCTTCCCAACACCCACAAAGTGGATTTGGACTCCCTGGGTGGCTTTGATCTCCAGGTGGGAGAAAAGGGAGGCACAGTCGAACACTTTTGGGATTAGTTCTAGGTTATGATTCTTTTTGCCCCCAGTCTTTAGCTCCGCTAAAGTTCCATCTGCTTTGGCACATCCATGAGGAAACTGAGGCAGGTTGGAACCACCGAGGACATCAACACCAGGGACTCCATGTCGAGGGCACATTTGAAGAGCAAAGAAATCAAGTGCCCTTAAGCACAAGTGTCAAGGAACTGATTTTGTTTCTTTGAAGTCCGGTACAGAAATAAAAGTCTTCAGCAGGTGAACAGAGCAGGCTGTTCACAAGTGCCTTTAGAAACCAGAAACTCCACCAATAAAAACCCAACCTCCAGGATTTCAACCCTGCTTTCTCAACACTGGACGTGGCACTCAGTGCCATGGCCTGGTTCTCAGGGTGCTGTTAGGTCATGCATAAAGTAGACTTGGTTGGCTTTTGCATGCTGAGTTGTTTAGGATTCAAATGATAAATTAATAAAATAATTAAGTACATATTCTGGTTACTTAAAGGTGGTTGGTTAGTGTTAAATTCTAAGTTCCTTGTTAAAAATAGGTTACCTGTCTCAGTGATGGCTTTTAAAACTACTGATTGTTTACACCCCTCAAGTAATAGGTACAATAATTATATCGAAGGTTATCAGTGACAGATCTAAGTGGGATGTTTTCTATCAACCACTTGTTATTAAATTAGTTAATGTTCTAATGTTTCATGGAAAAGTTCAGAACCTCTGTTGTTGTAAGTGTCTCCCTTCCAGAAGCTGCAGCACTTAAGTGTTGATATTAACAACTCCCAGACTATTTTTAGACCCCCTCTGAGGGACTGTAACCCCACACCACGGCAACCATGAATGCAAATGAGGGACTTTTCCCGCCACTCTGATGAGTGCCATCACCCCAAGGACTGAGCCCGAGTAACCCCGAGCCATTGCATACAGAGCATTCATTACCTCACCAACCACCGGACCCAGTCAAGTGAAGCCTCGTGGGTTGGACCGTGGGCTGGACTGTGGGCGGATCTGGGAGGGAACAAAGCCTCTAAAAAATCAAACTCCTCTGGAGGGAGGGTCCTTTCTCCTTGGACTAGGTGCAGGCGAGAGCCGGTGCTGTGACTCTCGGTCCAAGTCTCACCCTAGAGCCCCTAATAAATATTCCCGCCTTTGGAATGGCTAAAGCCAACAGAGTGCTGTTGGATTGCTGGCCTAGGGCTCATAGCCTGTACGGCTCAAAGGTCTTTTATCTCCGTGCCCAGGATTTCCAAATTTCTAAATTTTAAATCTTTTCATTTCTGTAATAATTTCTGAATTTCCTCTTGTTCTATAAATTACCATTTTTTCTAGGACATTCAAGAGCTGTTTCTTTTTAATAACAGTTAGGTCATGGCTTTATTACCCTGCAGGTGACACACGAGGGCCATCAGGGGTGACCGAGTGTCCCCTGCAGTGACAAGGTCCGGCCACGCCAGGCGTGGGGACAGGGCTGGCCACGCCCCTTTTCTCGTCGCCCCCTTTCCTGGTGTGGCCCCTCCCCTTTGACCATAAACCGCCCCTTCGGCTGAGGCTCCGCCCCCACGCGCCCTCCGCAGCTCTCATTGGCCGGTGGCGCCCCCTCGCGCCCAGCGCCTCCTCTCATTGGCTGGGGGCGTCGCCTCGTGCCGGCTGCGGTTTGCCATTGGCTGCGGGCGCCGCTGTTGTTGTTATTGCTGTTACTGTAAACGGGAGCGGGCCGGGTGTCACCTGTCGCCTCTCGTCCCCTCTTATCGCCACTTAGCGCATCTTATCGCCTCTTGGCCCTTCTTATCACCTCTCACCTGTTATCTCTTTGCACCTCCGACTTCCTATCATCTCTTGCCACCTGTCCCCTGGCGCCGCTCTCTTGCCGGAGCTCGATCGTCGCTCGCTCGCTCGCTCGGTCCCTGCCCGGGCCATGTCACTGTGCGGCGGCCGCGGGCTGCCCGGGCTGGCGGCCATCTCCCCGCTGCCCTCGCCGGGCACGGCCCCGCTCACGCCGCTGGACAAGGGTGACCCGGCGGGCCCCGCCAGGTGAGGGGGTGGCCGAGGGGCAGCGGCTGGGAGTGGCTTTGGCCGCCCGCCGCACGCGGGACTGCCCCGACGTGACACGGCTGCTCCGCGCGGGGCTCGGCGGCGGGGCCGTGCCAAAGGGGGCTGGGACGCTTTGGGGATCCCCTGCTGCAGCTCCTGGCCCCGGCCCGGCAGGGCAAGAAGGGGCGAGGGCCAAGCGGGGCGCTGACACTGCCCCGTCCTGACCGCCCGCAGGCACCGGGACACCCCGAAGCGGGGCCACGGGGGGCTGCCCCTGCCGCGGCTGTGGCACACGCTGTCCCCGCAGCCGGTGGCCTCGGACCGTCGCCGCGACTCGGTCTCTTGCCAGCCCCCGGATGCAGGTGAGGGATGGGGCTGCTCCGTCCCCTGGGGCCTGGGGTCCTGCAGAGGGTGTTTGAAGGGGACAGGGATGTGGCGGGAGGGCTTGGCCGAGGGGCTGGCGAGGGGCTCGAGGCGGGGGAGCTCGTGGGGAGGGATGGGCGGGAGCCTAGAGCTGCGCTCCCCGGGGCTCAGCCGGGCACCGCTGCGGTGACAGCCTGCTCCGGGGGACACGCGACATTCCATGGGGAGCGGTGCTCGCAGGGCCGTTGGCACCCGCCTGCTGGGGTACTCCGTGCCCGGCCCCGAAGTGCCCAGGGCTGGGGGCTGGAGGCAGGAGGCAGGAGGCCGATCCCCGCAGCGGGGCTACTAGCCCAGTGCCTTCTTCCCGCAGGACTGGAGCCGGACTTCCCCACGCAGCAGAAGCCCGCGGCCGCGCAGGAAGAGTGAGCGGCCCCATGCCCGTGTCCTCCCGGGGACACCCCCTGTCCCTCCCCCGCGCAGCAGGGCCCGGTCTCAGCCTTGCTGGGGGCTGTGCATCCAGCTGTGAGCCCCAGTCTGTGCCTGGGGGGTGGCAAGCTGGGCCACCGCCACTGACCCCGTCTCTGCTCTCTCCACAGCCTCCAGAGAACGATGCCGGCGTTCGGGAGAGCTCTCAAGGAGTAAGTGGAGGGGCTCTGTCCCTGCCGCAGGACATGAATGCCGGGCTGTCCCCGTGCCCAGGCTGTCCCTGTCCCACAGCCAAAAGCCAGGCTGTCCCCGTTCCCCCTGCTGGGGTCCCACTCAGGCCGTTGGTGTTTCCTCAGTGCCTGGAGGTGGTTTTGCCCCAGGTCCCTTTGGGGAGCTGTGACAGCCCCGGGGAGGTCTCACCCCACCCTGAGGATGTGGGGGACAGAGGTGACAATGGCAGAGGGGTGGGACTCAGCGGCCCAGGCCACCTGCTGTCATTTGATCCTTTCCTCTGCCGGCTCTTGCAGCAGGAAGCTCCTTCGGCAGAGGATGCACTCGTTGCCGGTGAGTGCTGGAGGCTGTGCAGGGCTGAGCAGAGCGAGGCAGGATCCTGCCGAGTCCCTGGGCGAGCCGGGACGAGGAGGATGGGGGCAGGAGAGGGGGCGGGGCTGGTGCGCACCTCTCACCGCTGGCTGTCCCACAGCCGTGGCAGCGGGACGGCAGCCGTGTCCTGAAGGACATCTCGCAGCTGCAGGAGCGCAGGGACAGAGCGCGGCGGCGCCGGAGGGAGCCCGAGGATGAGGTGAGGGGGGCAGCGAGAGCTGGGGGGCAGGGAGGGGACAGAGGGGTGCTGACGCCGTGTCCCCCCCGCTGCAGGAGGGCTTTGTCGCCAAGAAGCTGCAGAGGCCGGGCCAGCGGAGCCATGGGGCCGCCAGGAGGGAGCCCCTTGCCAAGAGCCCCTGGGCCGCAGCAGAGCTGCTGGTGAGAGAGGCTGGAGGGCTCGGGAGGGCAGCAGCGATGGGTGATGCCGGGGCTGCACGCATGGGAGCTGCCGCCCCGAGCTCCCCGCGTGGCCTGGAGAGCTGCGGAGGTGGGAGATGGCCGGGCCGGGGGGTCACGGGGACACCCCGTGCGTCTCCAAAGCTGGAAGGCACCGGGAGGTGGATGGAGCTCGCGTATGGGATCCGTGCCTGCCTGCGGGTGGGAAGCAGCTGGCAGGACTTGTGCCCATTTCACGATCTCCTCTGCCTGTGCCCCAAGTCTCCCCAGCTGCTGCCCTGGCAGAGCGATGCCACCGTGCCCCAGGAGAAGGAGAACCTGGTGAGCACGCCAGTGATGAGGAAGGAGGAGGCAAAGCTGGTACGTGGGAGCCTTTGGGAAGTGGATAGAGCCCCACAATCCCCTCTTGGGGTCTCCACTGGGGGGTCTGGGGCCGCTGGTTGGTGAGCAGCAGCAGGCCAGAGACTGTGGGCTTGTCTTGGTCACGGGGAGTGGGAGCCTTGGCCGCTGCCCTGCTGGTGCTGGGGCTTGCCAGAGCGCCAGGCAGCAGCGCGGGCTCTCCCCACAGCGTCCGGGGAAGCGCAGCCACTGCCGGCAGCTGTCCCGCTCGCCCTCGGAGCCGGGCAGTGTCCCCAGGCCCGTCCTGAAGCGGGGACAGCTCTCGGACAGCGACAGCCCTGTCGAGGCCAAGCGGCAGAGGAGGGTGGCCGGCAGCCCTGGCCAGGAGGCGTCGGTGGAGCCGGTGGGTGCTGGGGAAGGTGTGGGGTGAGACCCAGCCTGTCCCTGGCGGGCCTGGGCCCCGGCCCGGCTCTGGCAGAGCCGCTGCTGACATCTGGGGGTGTCTCTGGGTGGTGCCTCGGCAGGGAGCGTGGCTGGAGCCTTCCCGGTCCGCCCGGCTTGAGGAGATCGAGAACCTGCTGGCCAACGATGACCAGGAGCTCATCGGGGACTTCTCCAAGGTAGGGCCACGAGGATGGGGTAGGTGTGGGGGTGCCCCCATCATTCTGAACGGGGAGCATGGCTGGAGCCCCACAGCGCTGTGAGAGCCCAAAGCGAGCTGGTGGCCCTTGCTTGCCAGCCTGCAGCATCTCTGCGCTGGATGAAGAGCCCCATGGCCGCTCCTCTGGTCCACCCGTGTGTCACAGCCCCGTCTATGTGGCCCTTCCCCTCCCGCGGGTGCACAGCTGGCCGCTCGGGGGCTTCTGGGCTGGGGGGACAGGTTGCAGGCCTGGGAGGTGTCCTTGGAATGGGGCTGAGCCCAGAGCCTGTCTGTTCCAGCCTCACCTCCTGCCGACGGTGGAGGGCAAGGACCCGGGCCTGAAGTACATCTCCCCTGAGACGGTAAGGGGGCTGCAGCCCCTCCCCGGCCCCCCCGCCCCGAGGGGCTGCCTGCCCGCTCTCCCCCTGTCCCCCGTGTGTCCCCCCCTTTGGTGACGCGCTCCCCCCGCAGCTGGCGGCGGTGCTGACGGGGCACTTCAGCAGCTGCATCGAGAGCAGCATCGTCGCGGACTGCCGCTATCCCTACGAGTACGAGGGCGGCCACGTCAAGGTCAGAAGCCCCTCGTGGCCCTGGGGCCGGGAGGAAGGGCGGTGTCCGAAGCCCAGGCACCCTCAGAGGTGCTGAGCCCACGGCGAGGGGTCGAGCAGCCCGCCCGGAGGGCACTGAGCCGCCCGGTGGGGTGGAGCAGCCCCTGGGCAGTGCCGAGCTACCCCCTGAAGGGTTGATTCGCAGCTGCAAGGAGGAGGGTGACGGTGTCCCAGTGCCGCGGGTGACGGTGCTGGTGGGGGAGGCTTGGGGGCAGCGTCCTTGAGTCGCTGCAGAGAATGAAATGGGACACTGAGGGGGAAAAGGCGCCTTCTCTGCCTCCGCAGGGCGCTGTCAACCTGCCGCTGCAGCGGGACGTGGAGGAATTGCTGCTGGAGCAGCCCATCGTGCCCCTGGACGCCAGCAAGAGGGTGATCGTCATCTTCCACTGCGAGTTCTCTGTTGAGCGGGGGCCCAAAATGTGAGTGATGGCCCGGGGGGCAGGCTGGGCTCTGCCAGCCCCGGATCCCGGCACGGGGGTGATGCCGTGCGTTTTGTCCGTGGCACAGGTGCAAGTTCCTGCGGGAGAGGGATCGCTGCTGCCACGAGTACCCCCAGCTGCACTACCCCGAGCTGTACGTGCTGAAGGGCGGCTACCGGGAGTTCTTCTTTCAGTTCCCGGTGAGTGCCGTCCCCGTGTCCCCTCGGTGGCAGGCGGTCGGTGCCGAGAGGGAAGAAGTGGCGGGGGCACACGGCGGTGGGGAGGGGCAGCTGTGGCTCTGAGCATCCTCGCCGCCACGGGCGGGGATCTCCAGGGCCGGGGGCTGCTGTGCTGCGGGGGCTGACGGAGCCGTGCCTTGCAGAGCCACTGCGAGCCCCGGGACTATCGGCCCATGCGGCACGCCGCGTTCAAGGAGGAGCTGCGCAAGTTCCGCGGGCAGAGGCGGCTCCGCGAGCGCGGCCGGCGGGCGCTCTTCAGCCACGGGCGGGACCTGTGAGCGCCCGGGGGTCTCTCAGCCCCGTCGGGGCAGCGCTGGAGCTGGGAACGGGAGGAAGGCTTCCCTTGGCTGCGGATGCGCCTCGGCTGCTCGGTGGGGTTTGTTGGGATGGCTTTGGGGTGGTAGTTCTTGTTCAGAGTGGTTTTGCGTTTGTTCGTTGCAAATATTTTTGTGTTTGTTTGTTGTTGTAAATATTGTTGTGTTTGTTTCCTGTTCAGAATAGTTTTGTGTTCGTTGTTATCAATGTTTCTGAGTTTGTCCGTTGTTACGATTGTTTGCTGCAGTCTCTGTTAATAAAGTCCTATTGCAGGAGAACAAAGCCGTGTCCTGAGCTCTCGCTGCCCGCACCAGGCTGCTGCAGGGGTGGGAGCCCCCGATGCGGGGCTGGTGGGATGGCCAGGCGGGGCTGGAGGGGTCTGCTGGGGGTTTGGGGACAGGGGCAGCTGCTGGCAGGGGACAGGGCTGAGGTGATGGCTTCCTTGTGGGGCGTGGTGACTTCCCCAGGGACAGGTGGGCAAGCGTTGGCCCCGTGGCTGCTGTTCCTGCGTGCTGGGCTGGCAGCAGCATGGCCCTGGACCTCCACGGGACCCTCTTTCCTGAGCATGCTGGGCTTGGCAGGACCCGTGGGATACTTGGGGTGCTGACATCGCACCCCTCTCCCTGGGACCCCCGCAGCCAGGATCCTCCCTTTTCTTGGGGGGCTCCTGAACTTTGCAGCACCCCCAGGGCCGGCACAATTCCTTTTTGGGGGACAGGGCTCGGTGGGACGCCGAAGGGATGTGGCACCTCAAAGGGGTGGGTGTCCTTAACACAAGGGTCCCCCATTCTCTCCCTGGCAAGTGGCCTCCCAGTGCCAAGTGCTTCAGTCACCCTTGGGGCACCCCTCCTCCCCTCCATTTCTCTGCAGTCCTGATGAGCCGACGTCACTCCTGGATGCCCCAGGGGGGCTTTTCCATGCCCTCCCTTCCCCAGCCAGGTGACAGTGGCCTGGTTATGAGTGTTGGGCCTTTGCTTTGCTTTGCTTTGTGCCCCACCAGAGAATCCATCCGTGGCCAAAATAGCCCTGGCTCCCATCTGCACCTCCTCGGCCCCATATCCACATCCTGCTCCATCCCAAACTGCCAATGGGCTCCTGGATCAGCTCTTGCCTCACGGACAATCCTATTTTTAAAGTCTTACAAGGAGCATTGGCACACACACGGGCAAAGAGGCACGTCCTCTGCTGAAGAAGACGTTGGGGCTGAGTAATCAGGGGGCTTTGGGGTGCCAGGAAGGCCACTTAATCTGCCCCACAACTGAGTAGCTCAAGCAGAAAACAGCAACGCCAATTAGCAGTCACAAGAGCAAAACAGAGGACTGCACAAAATGGCAGAAATGAAGACCTTCACTAAAATCACCTGCAATTTTATTCTTTGTCAAATAATCCCCTTGCAGCTCTTCAAATGTTTCAGGGCAGCAGTCGGCAGTGCTTCAATAGCATAAAACGTCACGGGCGTGATGCCCACCTTTCTCAGAATTCCCGATTTCTATATAAATACACGTACATCTAAAAATACACGGAAATTCACCGTGAGCAGGAGGAAGTGGTGCTTTCTGCAGGCTCCTGTCAGAGCTGTTGGCCCTCAACAAAGCAACGGGGCACCTTCCCAACACCCACAAAGTGGATTTGGACTCCCTGGGTGGCTTTGATCTCCAGGTGGGAGAAAAGGGAGGCACAGTCGAACACTTTTGGGATTAGTTCTAGGTTATGATTCTTTTTGCCCCCAGTCTTTAGCTCCGCTAAAGTTCCATCTGCTTTGGCACATCCATGAGGAAACTGAGGCAGGTTGGAACCACCGAGGACATCAACACCAGGGACTCCATGTCGAGGGCACATTTGAAGAGCAAAGAAATCAAGTGCCCTTAAGCACAAGTGTCAAGGAACTGATTTTGTTTCTTTGAAGTCCGGTACAGAAATAAAAGTCTTCAGCAGGTGAACAGAGCAGGCTGTTCACAAGTGCCTTTAGAAACCAGAAACTCCACCAATAAAAACCCAACCTCCAGGATTTCAACCCTGCTTTCTCAACACTGGACGTGGCACTCAGTGCCATGGCCTGGTTCTCAGGGTGCTGTTAGGTCATGCATAAAGTAGACTTGGTTGGCTTTTGCATGCTGAGTTGTTTAGGATTCAAATGATAAATTAATAAAATAATTAAGTACATATTCTGGTTACTTAAAGGTGGTTGGTTAGTGTTAAATTCTAAGTTCCTTGTTAAAAATAGGTTACCTGTCTCAGTGATGGCTTTTAAAACTACTGATTGTTTACACCCCTCAAGTAATAGGTACAATAATTATATCGAAGGTTATCAGTGACAGATCTAAGTGGGATGTTTTCTATCAACCACTTGTTATTAAATTAGTTAATGTTCTAATGTTTCATGGAAAAGTTCAGAACCTCTGTTGTTGTAAGTGTCTCCCTTCCAGAAGCTGCAGCACTTAAGTGTTGATATTAACAACTCCCAGACTATTTTTAGACCCCCTCTGAGGGACTGTAACCCCACACCACGGCAACCATGAATGCAAATGAGGGACTTTTCCCGCCACTCTGATGAGTGCCATCACCCCAAGGACTGAGCCCGAGTAACCCCGAGCCATTGCATACAGAGCATTCATTACCTCACCAACCACCGGACCCAGTCAAGTGAAGCCTCGTGGGTTGGACCGTGGGCTGGACTGTGGGCGGATCTGGGAGGGAACAAAGCCTCTAAAAAATCAAACTCCTCTGGAGGGAGGGTCCTTTCTCCTTGGACTAGGTGCAGGCGAGAGCCGGTGCTGTGACTCTCGGTCCAAGTCTCACCCTAGAGCCCCTAATAAATATTCCCGCCTTTGGAATGGCTAAAGCCAACAGAGTGCTGTTGGATTGCTGGCCTAGGGCTCATAGCCTGTACGGCTCAAAGGTCTTTTATCTCCGTGCCCAGGATTTCCAAATTTCTAAATTTTAAATCTTTTCATTTCTGTAATAATTTCTGAATTTCCTCTTGTTCTATAAATTACCATTTTTTCTAGGACATTCAAGAGCTGTTTCTTTTTAATAACAGTTAGGTCATGGCTTTATTACCCTGCAGGTGACACACGAGGGCCATCAGGGGTGACCGAGTGTCCCCTGCAGTGACAAGGTCCGGCCACGCCAGGCGTGGGGACAGGGCTGGCCACGCCCCTTTTCTCGTCGCCCCCTTTCCTGGTGTGGCCCCTCCCCTTTGACCATAAACCGCCCCTTCGGCTGAGGCTCCGCCCCCACGCGCCCTCCGCAGCTCTCATTGGCCGGTGGCGCCCCCTCGCGCCCAGCGCCTCCTCTCATTGGCTGGGGGCGTCGCCTCGTGCCGGCTGCGGTTTGCCATTGGCTGCGGGCGCCGCTGTTGTTGTTATTGCTGTTACTGTAAACGGGAGCGGGCCGGGTGTCACCTGTCGCCTCTCGTCCCCTCTTATCGCCACTTAGCGCATCTTATCGCCTCTTGGCCCTTCTTATCACCTCTCACCTGTTATCTCTTTGCACCTCCGACTTCCTATCATCTCTTGCCACCTGTCCCCTGGCGCCGCTCTCTTGCCGGAGCTCGATCGTCGCTCGCTCGCTCGCTCGGTCCCTGCCCGGGCCATGTCACTGTGCGGCGGCCGCGGGCTGCCCGGGCTGGCGGCCATCTCCCCGCTGCCCTCGCCGGGCACGGCCCCGCTCACGCCGCTGGACAAGGGTGACCCGGCGGGCCCCGCCAGGTGAGGGGGTGGCCGAGGGGCAGCGGCTGGGAGTGGCTTTGGCCGCCCGCCGCACGCGGGACTGCCCCGACGTGACACGGCTGCTCCGCGCGGGGCTCGGCGGCGGGGCCGTGCCAAAGGGGGCTGGGACGCTTTGGGGATCCCCTGCTGCAGCTCCTGGCCCCGGCCCGGCAGGGCAAGAAGGGGCGAGGGCCAAGCGGGGCGCTGACACTGCCCCGTCCTGACCGCCCGCAGGCACCGGGACACCCCGAAGCGGGGCCACGGGGGGCTGCCCCTGCCGCGGCTGTGGCACACGCTGTCCCCGCAGCCGGTGGCCTCGGACCGTCGCCGCGACTCGGTCTCTTGCCAGCCCCCGGATGCAGGTGAGGGATGGGGCTGCTCCGTCCCCTGGGGCCTGGGGTCCTGCAGAGGGTGTTTGAAGGGGACAGGGATGTGGCGGGAGGGCTTGGCCGAGGGGCTGGCGAGGGGCTCGAGGCGGGGGAGCTCGTGGGGAGGGATGGGCGGGAGCCTAGAGCTGCGCTCCCCGGGGCTCAGCCGGGCACCGCTGCGGTGACAGCCTGCTCCGGGGGACACGCGACATTCCATGGGGAGCGGTGCTCGCAGGGCCGTTGGCACCCGCCTGCTGGGGTACTCCGTGCCCGGCCCCGAAGTGCCCAGGGCTGGGGGCTGGAGGCAGGAGGCAGGAGGCCGATCCCCGCAGCGGGGCTACTAGCCCAGTGCCTTCTTCCCGCAGGACTGGAGCCGGACTTCCCCACGCAGCAGAAGCCCGCGGCCGCGCAGGAAGAGTGAGCGGCCCCATGCCCGTGTCCTCCCGGGGACACCCCCTGTCCCTCCCCCGCGCAGCAGGGCCCGGTCTCAGCCTTGCTGGGGGCTGTGCATCCAGCTGTGAGCCCCAGTCTGTGCCTGGGGGGTGGCAAGCTGGGCCACCGCCACTGACCCCGTCTCTGCTCTCTCCACAGCCTCCAGAGAACGATGCCGGCGTTCGGGAGAGCTCTCAAGGAGTAAGTGGAGGGGCTCTGTCCCTGCCGCAGGACATGAATGCCGGGCTGTCCCCGTGCCCAGGCTGTCCCTGTCCCACAGCCAAAAGCCAGGCTGTCCCCGTTCCCCCTGCTGGGGTCCCACTCAGGCCGTTGGTGTTTCCTCAGTGCCTGGAGGTGGTTTTGCCCCAGGTCCCTTTGGGGAGCTGTGACAGCCCCGGGGAGGTCTCACCCCACCCTGAGGATGTGGGGGACAGAGGTGACAATGGCAGAGGGGTGGGACTCAGCGGCCCAGGCCACCTGCTGTCATTTGATCCTTTCCTCTGCCGGCTCTTGCAGCAGGAAGCTCCTTCGGCAGAGGATGCACTCGTTGCCGGTGAGTGCTGGAGGCTGTGCAGGGCTGAGCAGAGCGAGGCAGGATCCTGCCGAGTCCCTGGGCGAGCCGGGACGAGGAGGATGGGGGCAGGAGAGGGGGCGGGGCTGGTGCGCACCTCTCACCGCTGGCTGTCCCACAGCCGTGGCAGCGGGACGGCAGCCGTGTCCTGAAGGACATCTCGCAGCTGCAGGAGCGCAGGGACAGAGCGCGGCGGCGCCGGAGGGAGCCCGAGGATGAGGTGAGGGGGGCAGCGAGAGCTGGGGGGCAGGGAGGGGACAGAGGGGTGCTGACGCCGTGTCCCCCCCGCTGCAGGAGGGCTTTGTCGCCAAGAAGCTGCAGAGGCCGGGCCAGCGGAGCCATGGGGCCGCCAGGAGGGAGCCCCTTGCCAAGAGCCCCTGGGCCGCAGCAGAGCTGCTGGTGAGAGAGGCTGGAGGGCTCGGGAGGGCAGCAGCGATGGGTGATGCCGGGGCTGCACGCATGGGAGCTGCCGCCCCGAGCTCCCCGCGTGGCCTGGAGAGCTGCGGAGGTGGGAGATGGCCGGGCCGGGGGGTCACGGGGACACCCCGTGCGTCTCCAAAGCTGGAAGGCACCGGGAGGTGGATGGAGCTCGCGTATGGGATCCGTGCCTGCCTGCGGGTGGGAAGCAGCTGGCAGGACTTGTGCCCATTTCACGATCTCCTCTGCCTGTGCCCCAAGTCTCCCCAGCTGCTGCCCTGGCAGAGCGATGCCACCGTGCCCCAGGAGAAGGAGAACCTGGTGAGCACGCCAGTGATGAGGAAGGAGGAGGCAAAGCTGGTACGTGGGAGCCTTTGGGAAGTGGATAGAGCCCCACAATCCCCTCTTGGGGTCTCCACTGGGGGGTCTGGGGCCGCTGGTTGGTGAGCAGCAGCAGGCCAGAGACTGTGGGCTTGTCTTGGTCACGGGGAGTGGGAGCCTTGGCCGCTGCCCTGCTGGTGCTGGGGCTTGCCAGAGCGCCAGGCAGCAGCGCGGGCTCTCCCCACAGCGTCCGGGGAAGCGCAGCCACTGCCGGCAGCTGTCCCGCTCGCCCTCGGAGCCGGGCAGTGTCCCCAGGCCCGTCCTGAAGCGGGGACAGCTCTCGGACAGCGACAGCCCTGTCGAGGCCAAGCGGCAGAGGAGGGTGGCCGGCAGCCCTGGCCAGGAGGCGTCGGTGGAGCCGGTGGGTGCTGGGGAAGGTGTGGGGTGAGACCCAGCCTGTCCCTGGCGGGCCTGGGCCCCGGCCCGGCTCTGGCAGAGCCGCTGCTGACATCTGGGGGTGTCTCTGGGTGGTGCCTCGGCAGGGAGCGTGGCTGGAGCCTTCCCGGTCCGCCCGGCTTGAGGAGATCGAGAACCTGCTGGCCAACGATGACCAGGAGCTCATCGGGGACTTCTCCAAGGTAGGGCCACGAGGATGGGGTAGGTGTGGGGGTGCCCCCATCATTCTGAACGGGGAGCATGGCTGGAGCCCCACAGCGCTGTGAGAGCCCAAAGCGAGCTGGTGGCCCTTGCTTGCCAGCCTGCAGCATCTCTGCGCTGGATGAAGAGCCCCATGGCCGCTCCTCTGGTCCACCCGTGTGTCACAGCCCCGTCTATGTGGCCCTTCCCCTCCCGCGGGTGCACAGCTGGCCGCTCGGGGGCTTCTGGGCTGGGGGGACAGGTTGCAGGCCTGGGAGGTGTCCTTGGAATGGGGCTGAGCCCAGAGCCTGTCTGTTCCAGCCTCACCTCCTGCCGACGGTGGAGGGCAAGGACCCGGGCCTGAAGTACATCTCCCCTGAGACGGTAAGGGGGCTGCAGCCCCTCCCCGGCCCCCCCGCCCCGAGGGGCTGCCTGCCCGCTCTCCCCCTGTCCCCCGTGTGTCCCCCCCTTTGGTGACGCGCTCCCCCCGCAGCTGGCGGCGGTGCTGACGGGGCACTTCAGCAGCTGCATCGAGAGCAGCATCGTCGCGGACTGCCGCTATCCCTACGAGTACGAGGGCGGCCACGTCAAGGTCAGAAGCCCCTCGTGGCCCTGGGGCCGGGAGGAAGGGCGGTGTCCGAAGCCCAGGCACCCTCAGAGGTGCTGAGCCCACGGCGAGGGGTCGAGCAGCCCGCCCGGAGGGCACTGAGCCGCCCGGTGGGGTGGAGCAGCCCCTGGGCAGTGCCGAGCTACCCCCTGAAGGGTTGATTCGCAGCTGCAAGGAGGAGGGTGACGGTGTCCCAGTGCCGCGGGTGACGGTGCTGGTGGGGGAGGCTTGGGGGCAGCGTCCTTGAGTCGCTGCAGAGAATGAAATGGGACACTGAGGGGGAAAAGGCGCCTTCTCTGCCTCCGCAGGGCGCTGTCAACCTGCCGCTGCAGCGGGACGTGGAGGAATTGCTGCTGGAGCAGCCCATCGTGCCCCTGGACGCCAGCAAGAGGGTGATCGTCATCTTCCACTGCGAGTTCTCTGTTGAGCGGGGGCCCAAAATGTGAGTGATGGCCCGGGGGGCAGGCTGGGCTCTGCCAGCCCCGGATCCCGGCACGGGGGTGATGCCGTGCGTTTTGTCCGTGGCACAGGTGCAAGTTCCTGCGGGAGAGGGATCGCTGCTGCCACGAGTACCCCCAGCTGCACTACCCCGAGCTGTACGTGCTGAAGGGCGGCTACCGGGAGTTCTTCTTTCAGTTCCCGGTGAGTGCCGTCCCCGTGTCCCCTCGGTGGCAGGCGGTCGGTGCCGAGAGGGAAGAAGTGGCGGGGGCACACGGCGGTGGGGAGGGGCAGCTGTGGCTCTGAGCATCCTCGCCGCCACGGGCGGGGATCTCCAGGGCCGGGGGCTGCTGTGCTGCGGGGGCTGACGGAGCCGTGCCTTGCAGAGCCACTGCGAGCCCCGGGACTATCGGCCCATGCGGCACGCCGCGTTCAAGGAGGAGCTGCGCAAGTTCCGCGGGCAGAGGCGGCTCCGCGAGCGCGGCCGGCGGGCGCTCTTCAGCCACGGGCGGGACCTGTGAGCGCCCGGGGGTCTCTCAGCCCCGTCGGGGCAGCGCTGGAGCTGGGAACGGGAGGAAGGCTTCCCTTGGCTGCGGATGCGCCTCGGCTGCTCGGTGGGGTTTGTTGGGATGGCTTTGGGGTGGTAGTTCTTGTTCAGAGTGGTTTTGCGTTTGTTCGTTGCAAATATTTTTGTGTTTGTTTGTTGTTGTAAATATTGTTGTGTTTGTTTCCTGTTCAGAATAGTTTTGTGTTCGTTGTTATCAATGTTTCTGAGTTTGTCCGTTGTTACGATTGTTTGCTGCAGTCTCTGTTAATAAAGTCCTATTGCAGGAGAACAAAGCCGTGTCCTGAGCTCTCGCTGCCCGCACCAGGCTGCTGCAGGGGTGGGAGCCCCCGATGCGGGGCTGGTGGGATGGCCAGGCGGGGCTGGAGGGGTCTGCTGGGGGTTTGGGGACAGGGGCAGCTGCTGGCAGGGGACAGGGCTGAGGTGATGGCTTCCTTGTGGGGCGTGGTGACTTCCCCAGGGACAGGTGGGCAAGCGTTGGCCCCGTGGCTGCTGTTCCTGCGTGCTGGGCTGGCAGCAGCATGGCCCTGGACCTCCACGGGACCCTCTTTCCTGAGCATGCTGGGCTTGGCAGGACCCGTGGGATACTTGGGGTGCTGACATCGCACCCCTCTCCCTGGGACCCCCGCAGCCAGGATCCTCCCTTTTCTTGGGGGGCTCCTGAACTTTGCAGCACCCCCAGGGCCGGCACAATTCCTTTTTGGGGGACAGGGCTCGGTGGGACGCCGAAGGGATGTGGCACCTCAAAGGGGTGGGTGTCCTTAACACAAGGGTCCCCCATTCTCTCCCTGGCAAGTGGCCTCCCAGTGCCAAGTGCTTCAGTCACCCTTGGGGCACCCCTCCTCCCCTCCATTTCTCTGCAGTCCTGATGAGCCGACGTCACTCCTGGATGCCCCAGGGGGGCTTTTCCATGCCCTCCCTTCCCCAGCCAGGTGACAGTGGCCTGGTTATGAGTGTTGGGCCTTTGCTTTGCTTTGCTTTGTGCCCCACCAGAGAATCCATCCGTGGCCAAAATAGCCCTGGCTCCCATCTGCACCTCCTCGGCCCCATATCCACATCCTGCTCCATCCCAAACTGCCAATGGGCTCCTGGATCAGCTCTTGCCTCACGGACAATCCTATTTTTAAAGTCTTACAAGGAGCATTGGCACACACACGGGCAAAGAGGCACGTCCTCTGCTGAAGAAGACGTTGGGGCTGAGTAATCAGGGGGCTTTGGGGTGCCAGGAAGGCCACTTAATCTGCCCCACAACTGAGTAGCTCAAGCAGAAAACAGCAACGCCAATTAGCAGTCACAAGAGCAAAACAGAGGACTGCACAAAATGGCAGAAATGAAGACCTTCACTAAAATCACCTGCAATTTTATTCTTTGTCAAATAATCCCCTTGCAGCTCTTCAAATGTTTCAGGGCAGCAGTCGGCAGTGCTTCAATAGCATAAAACGTCACGGGCGTGATGCCCACCTTTCTCAGAATTCCCGATTTCTATATAAATACACGTATATCTAAAAATACACGGAAATTCACCGTGAGCAGGAGGAAGTGGTGCTTTCTGCAGGCTCCTGTCAGAGCTGTTGGCCCTCAACAAAGCAACGGGGCACCTTCCCAACACCCACAAAGTGGATTTGGACTCCCTGGGTGGCTTTGATCTCCAGGTGGGAGAAAAGGGAGGCACAGTCGAACGCTTTTGGGATTAGTTCTAGGTTATGATTCTTTTTGCCCCCAGTCTTTAGCTCCGCTAAAGTTCCATCTGCTTTGGCACATCCATGAGGAAACTGAGGCAGGTTGGAACCACCGAGGACATCAACACCAGGGACTCCATGTCGAGGGCACATTTGAAGAGCAAAGAAATCAAGTGCCCTTAAGCACAAGTGTCAAGGAACTGATTTTGTTTCTTTGAAGTCCGGTACAGAAATAAAAGTCTTCAGCAGGTGAACAGAGCAGGCTGTTCACAAGTGCCTTTAGAAACCAGAAACTCCACCAATAAAAACCCAACCTCCAGGATTTCAACCCTGCTTTCTCAACACTGGACGTGGCACTCAGTGCCATGGCCTGGTTCTCAGGGTGCTGTTAGGTCATGCATAAAGTAGACTTGGTTGGCTTTTGCATGCTGAGTTGTTTAGGATTCAAATGATAAATTAATAAAATAATTAAGTACATATTCTGGTTACTTAAAGGTGGTTGGTTAGTGTTAAATTCTAAGTTCCTTGTTAAAAATAGGTTACCTGTCTCAGTGATGGCTTTTAAAACTACTGATTGTTTACACCCCTCAAGTAATAGGTACAATAATTATATCGAAGGTTATCAGTGACAGATCTAAGTGGGATGTTTTCTATCAACCACTTGTTATTAAATTAGTTAATGTTCTAATGTTTCATGGAAAAGTTCAGAACCTTGTTGTAAGTGTCTCCCTTCCAGAAGCTGCAGCACTTAAGTGTTGATATTAACAACTCCCAGACTATTTTTAGACCCCCTCTGAGGGACTGTAACCCCACACCACGGCAACCATGAATGCAAATGAGGGACTTTTCCCGCCACTCTGATGAGTGCCATCACCCCAAGGACTGAGCCCCAGTAACCCCGAGCCATTGCATACAGAGCATTCATTACCTCACCAACCACCGGACCCAGTCAAGTGAAGCCTCGTGGGTTGGACCGTGGGCTGGACTGTGGGCGGATCTGGGAGGGAACAAAGCCTCTAAAAAATCAAACTCCTCTGGAGGGAGGGTCCTTTCTCCTTGGACTAGGTGCAGGCGAGAGCCGGTGCTGTGACTCTCGGTCCAAGTCTCACCCTAGAGACCCTAATAAATATTCCCGCCTTTGGAATGGCTAAAGCCAACAGAGTGCTGTTGGATTGCTGGCCTAGGGCTCATAGCCTGTACGGCTCAAAGGTCTTTTATCTCCGTGCCCAGGATTTCCAAATTTCTAAATTTTAAATCTTTTCATTTCTGTAATAATTTCTGAATTTCCTCTTGTTCTATAAATTACCATTTTTTCTAGGACATTCAAGAGCTGTTTCTTTTTAATAACAGTTAGGTCATGGCTTTATTACCCTGCAGGTGACACACGAGGGCCATCAGGGGTGACCGAGTGTCCCCTGCAGTGACAAGGTCCGGCCACGCCAGGCGTGGGGACAGGGCTGGCCACGCCCCTTTTCTCGTCGCCCCCTTTCCTTTGTTGGCCCCTCCCCTTTCCTCGTTGGCCACGCCCCCTTCCTCATTAGCCACGCCCCTTTCCTGGTGTGGCCCCTCCCCTTTGACCATAAACCGCCCCTTCGGCTGAGGCTCCGCCCCCACGCGCCCTCCGCAGCTCTCATTGGCCGGTGGCGCCCCCTCGCGCCCAGCGCCTCCTCTCATTGGCTGGGGGCGTCGCCTCGTGCCGGCTGCGGTTTGCCATTGGCTGCGGGCGCCGCTGTTGTTGTTATTGCTGTTACTGTAAACGGGAGCGGGCCGGGTGTCACCTGTCGCCTCTCGTCCCCTCTTATCGCCACTTAGCGCATCTTATCGCCTCTTGGCCCTTCTTATCACCTCTCACCTGTTATCTCTTTGCACCTCCGACTTCCTATCATCTCTTGCCACCTGTCCCCTGGCGCCGCTCTCTTGCCGGAGCTCGATCGTCGCTCGCTCGCTCGCTCGGTCCCTGCCCGGGCCATGTCACTGTGCGGCGGCCGCGGGCTGCCCGGGCTGGCGGCCATCTCCCCGCTGCCCTCGCCGGGCACGGCCCCGCTCACGCCGCTGGACAAGGGTGACCCGGCGGGCCCCGCCAGGTGAGGGGGTGGCCGAGGGGCAGCGGCTGGGAGTGGCTTTGGCCGCCCGCCGCACGCGGGACTGCCCCGACGTGACACGGCTGCTCCGCGCGGGGCTCGGCGGCGGGGCCGTGCCAAAGGGGGCTGGGACGCTTTGGGGATCCCCTGCTGCAGCTCCTGGCCCCGGCCCGGCAGGGCAAGAAGGGGCGAGGGCCAAGCGGGGCGCTGACACTGCCCCGTCCTGACCGCCCGCAGGCACCGGGACACCCCGAAGCGGGGCCACGGGGGGCTGCCCCTGCCGCGGCTGTGGCACACGCTGTCCCCGCAGCCGGTGGCCTCGGACCGTCGCCGCGACTCGGTCTCTTGCCAGCCCCCGGATGCAGGTGAGGGATGGGGCTGCTCCGTCCCCTGGGGCCTGGGGTCCTGCAGAGGGTGTTTGAAGGGGACAGGGATGTGGCGGGAGGGCTTGGCCGAGGGGCTGGCGAGGGGCTCGAGGCGGGGGAGCTCGTGGGGAGGGATGGGCGGGAGCCTAGAGCTGCGCTCCCCGGGGCTCAGCCGGGCACCGCTGCGGTGACAGCCTGCTCCGGGGGACACGCGACATTCCATGGGGAGCGGTGCTCGCAGGGCCGTTGGCACCCGCCTGCTGGGGTACTCCGTGCCCGGCCCCGAAGTGCCCAGGGCTGGGGGCTGGAGGCAGGAGGCAGGAGGCCGATCCCCGCAGCGGGGCTACTAGCCCAGTGCCTTCTTCCCGCAGGACTGGAGCCGGACTTCCCCACGCAGCAGAAGCCCGCGGCCGCGCAGGAAGAGTGAGCGGCCCCATGCCCGTGTCCTCCCGGGGACACCCCCTGTCCCTCCCCCGCGCAGCAGGGCCCGGTCTCAGCCTTGCTGGGGGCTGTGCATCCAGCTGTGAGCCCCAGTCTGTGCCTGGGGGGTGGCAAGCTGGGCCACCGCCACTGACCCCGTCTCTGCTCTCTCCACAGCCTCCAGAGAACGATGCCGGCGTTCGGGAGAGCTCTCAAGGAGTAAGTAGAGGGGCTCTGTCCCTGCCGCAGGACATGAATGCCGGGCTGTCCCCGTGCCCAGGCTGTCCCTGTCCCACAGCCAAAAGCCAGGCTGTCCCCGTTCCCCCTGCTGGGGTCCCACTCAGGCCGTTGGTGTTTCCTCAGTGCCTGGAGGTGGTTTTGCCCCAGGTCCCTTTGGGGAGCTGTGACAGCCCCGGGGAGGTCTCACCCCACCCTGAGGATGTGGGGGACAGAGGTGACAATGGCAGAGGGGTGGGACTCAGCGGCCCAGGCCACCTGCTGTCATTTGATCCTTTCCTCTGCCGGCTCTTGCAGCAGGAAGCTCCTTCGGCAGAGGATGCACTCGTTGCCGGTGAGTGCTGGAGGCTGTGCAGGGCTGAGCAGAGCGAGGCAGGATCCTGCCGAGTCCCTGGGCGAGCCGGGACGAGGAGGATGGGGGCAGGAGAGGGGGCGGGGCTGGTGCGCACCTCTCACCGCTGGCTGTCCCACAGCCGTGGCAGCGGGACGGCAGCCGTGTCCTGAAGGACATCTCGCAGCTGCAGGAGCGCAGGGACAGAGCGCGGCGGCGCCGGAGGGAGCCCGAGGATGAGGTGAGGGGGGCAGCGAGAGCTGGGGGGCAGGGAGGGGACAGAGGGGTGCTGACGCCGTGTCCCCCCCGCTGCAGGAGGGCTTTGTCGCCAAGAAGCTGCAGAGGCCGGGCCAGCGGAGCCATGGGGCCGCCAGGAGGGAGCCCCTTGCCAAGAGCCCCTGGGCCGCAGCAGAGCTGCTGGTGAGAGAGGCTGGAGGGCTCGGGAGGGCAGCAGCGATGGGTGATGCCGGGGCTGCACGCATGGGAGCTGCCGCCCCGAGCTCCCCGCGTGGCCTGGAGAGCTGCGGAGGTGGGAGATGGCCGGGCCGGGGGGTCACGGGGACACCCCGTGCGTCTCCAAAGCTGGAAGGCACCGGGAGGTGGATGGAGCTCGCGTATGGGATCCGTGCCTGCCTGCGGGTGGGAAGCAGCTGGCAGGACTTGTGCCCATTTCACGATCTCCTCTGCCTGTGCCCCAAGTCTCCCCAGCTGCTGCCCTGGCAGAGCGATGCCACCGTGCCCCAGGAGAAGGAGAACCTGGTGAGCACGCCAGTGATGAGGAAGGAGGAGGCAAAGCTGGTACGTGGGAGCCTTTGGGAAGTGGATAGAGCCCCACAATCCCCTCTTGGGGTCTCCACTGGGGGGTCTGGGGCCGCTGGTTGGTGAGCAGCAGCAGGCCAGAGACTGTGGGCTTGTCTTGGTCACGGGGAGTGGGAGCCTTGGCCGCTGCCCTGCTGGTGCTGGGGCTTGCCAGAGCGCCAGGCAGCAGCGCGGGCTCTCCCCACAGCGTCCGGGGAAGCGCAGCCACTGCCGGCAGCTGTCCCGCTCGCCCTCGGAGCCGGGCAGTGTCCCCAGGCCCGTCCTGAAGCGGGGACAGCTCTCGGACAGCGACAGCCCTGTCGAGGCCAAGCGGCAGAGGAGGGTGGCCGGCAGCCCTGGCCAGGAGGCGTCGGTGGAGCCGGTGGGTGCTGGGGAAGGTGTGGGGTGAGACCCAGCCTGTCCCTGGCGGGCCTGGGCCCCGGCCCGGCTCTGGCAGAGCCGCTGCTGACATCTGGGGGTGTCTCTGGGTGGTGCCTCGGCAGGGAGCGTGGCTGGAGCCTTCCCGGTCCGCCCGGCTTGAGGAGATCGAGAACCTGCTGGCCAACGATGACCAGGAGCTCATCGGGGACTTCTCCAAGGTAGGGCCACGAGGATGGGGTAGGTGTGGGGGTGCCCCCATCATTCTGAACGGGGAGCATGGCTGGAGCCCCACAGCGCTGTGAGAGCCCAAAGCGAGCTGGTGGCCCTTGCTTGCCAGCCTGCAGCATCTCTGCGCTGGATGAAGAGCCCCATGGCCGCTCCTCTGGTCCACCCGTGTGTCACAGCCCCGTCTATGTGGCCCTTCCCCTCCCGCGGGTGCACAGCTGGCCGCTCGGGGGCTTCTGGGCTGGGGGGACAGGTTGCAGGCCTGGGAGGTGTCCTTGGAATGGGGCTGAGCCCAGAGCCTGTCTGTTCCAGCCTCACCTCCTGCCGACGGTGGAGGGCAAGGACCCGGGCCTGAAGTACATCTCCCCTGAGACGGTAAGGGGGCTGCAGCCCCTCCCCGGCCCCCCCGCCCCGAGGGGCTGCCTGCCCGCTCTCCCCCTGTCCCCCGTGTGTCCCCCCCTTTGGTGACGCGCTCCCCCCGCAGCTGGCGGCGGTGCTGACGGGGCACTTCAGCAGCTGCATCGAGAGCAGCATCGTCGCGGACTGCCGCTATCCCTACGAGTACGAGGGCGGCCACGTCAAGGTCAGAAGCCCCTCGTGGCCCTGGGGCCGGGAGGAAGGGCGGTGTCCGAAGCCCAGGCACCCTCAGAGGTGCTGAGCCCACGGCGAGGGGTCGAGCAGCCCGCCCGGAGGGCACTGAGCCGCCCGGTGGGGTGGAGCAGCCCCTGGGCAGTGCCGAGCTACCCCCTGAAGGGTTGATTCGCAGCTGCAAGGAGGAGGGTGACGGTGTCCCAGTGCCGCGGGTGACGGTGCTGGTGGGGGAGGCTTGGGGGCAGCGTCCTTGAGTCGCTGCAGAGAATGAAATGGGACACTGAGGGGGAAAAGGCGCCTTCTCTGCCTCCGCAGGGCGCTGTCAACCTGCCGCTGCAGCGGGACGTGGAGGAATTGCTGCTGGAGCAGCCCATCGTGCCCCTGGACGCCAGCAAGAGGGTGATCGTCATCTTCCACTGCGAGTTCTCTGTTGAGCGGGGGCCCAAAATGTGAGTGATGGCCCGGGGGGCAGGCTGGGCTCTGCCAGCCCCGGATCCCGGCACGGGGGTGATGCCGTGCGTTTTGTCCGTGGCACAGGTGCAAGTTCCTGCGGGAGAGGGATCGCTGCTGCCACGAGTACCCCCAGCTGCACTACCCCGAGCTGTACGTGCTGAAGGGCGGCTACCGGGAGTTCTTCTTTCGGTTCCCGGTGAGTGCCGTCCCCGTGTCCCCTCGGTGGCAGGCGGTCGGTGCCGAGAGGGAAGAAGTGGCGGGGGCACACGGCGGTGGGGAGGGGCAGCTGTGGCTCTGAGCATCCTCGCCGCCACGGGCGGGGATCTCCAGGGCCGGGGGCTGCTGTGCTGCGGGGGCTGACGGAGCCGTGCCTTGCAGAGCCACTGCGAGCCCCGGGACTATCGGCCCATGCGGCACGCCGCGTTCAAGGAGGAGCTGCGCAAGTTCCGCGGGCAGAGGCGGCTCCGCGAGCGCGGCCGGCGGGCGCTCTTCAGCCACGGGCGGGACCTGTGAGCGCCCGGGGGTCTCTCAGCCCCGTCGGGGCAGCGCTGGAGCTGGGAACGGGAGGAAGGCTTCCCTTGGCTGCGGATGCGCCTCGGCTGCTCGGTGGGGTTTGTTGGGATGGCTTTGGGGTGGTAGTTCTTGTTCAGAGTGGTTTTGCGTTTGTTCGTTGCAAATATTTTTGTGTTTGTTTGTTGTTGTAAATATTGTTGTGTTTGTTTCCTGTTCAGAATAGTTTTGTGTTCGTTGTTATCAATGTTTCTGAGTTTGTCCGTTGTTACGATTGTTTGCTGCAGTCTCTGTTAATAAAGTCCTATTGCAGGAGAACAAAGCCGTGTCCTGAGCTCTCGCTGCCCGCACCAGGCTGCTGCAGGGGTGGGAGCCCCCGATGCGGGGCTGGTGGGATGGCCAGGCCGGGCTGGAGGGGTCTGCTGGGGGTTTGGGGACAGGGGCAGCTGCTGGCAGGGGACAGGGCTGAGGTGATGGCTTCCTTGTGGGGCGTGGTGACTTCCCCAGGGACAGGTGGGCAAGCGTTGGCCCCGTGGCTGCTGTTCCTGCGTGCTGGGCTGGCAGCAGCATGGCCCTGGACCTCCACGGGACCCTCTTTCCTGAGCATGCTGGGCTTGGCAGGACCCGTGGGATACTTGGGGTGCTGACATCGCACCCCTCTCCCTGGGACCCCCGCAGCCAGGATCCTCCCTTTTCTTGGGGGGCTCCTGAACTTTGCAGCACCCCCAGGGCCGGCACAATTCCTTTTTGGGGGACAGGGCTCGGTGGGACGCCGAAGGGATGTGGCACCTCAAAGGGGTGGGTGTCCTTAACACAAGGGTCCCCCATTCTCTCCCTGGCAAGTGGCCTCCCAGTGCCAAGTGCTTCAGTCACCCTTGGGGCACCCATCCTCCCCTCCATTTCTCTGCAGTCCTGATGAGCCGACGTCACTCCTGGATGCCCCAGGGGGGCTTTTCCATGCCCTCCCTTCCCCAGCCAGGTGACAGTGGCCTGGTTATGAGTGTTGGGCCTTTGCTTTGCTTTGCTTTGTGCCCCACCAGAGAATCCATCCGTGGCCAAAATAGCCCTGGCTCCCATCTGCACCTCCTCGGCCCCATATCCACATCCTGCTCCATCCCAAACTGCCAATGGGCTCCTGGATCAGCTCTTGCCTCACGGACAATCCTATTTTTAAAGTCTTACAAGGAGCATTGGCACACACACGGGCAAAGAGGCACGTCCTCTGCTGAAGAAGACGTTGGGGCTGAGTAATCAGGGGGCTTTGGGGTGCCAGGAAGGCCACTTAATCTGCCCCACAACTGAGTAGCTCAAGCAGAAAACAGCAACGCCAATTAGCAGTCACAAGAGCAAAACAGAGGACTGCACAAAATGGCAGAAATGAAGACCTTCACTAAAATCACCTGCAATTTTATTCTTTGTCAAATAATCCCCTTGCAGCTCTTCAAATGTTTCAGGGCAGCAGTCGGCAGTGCTTCAATAGCATAAAACGTCACGGGCGTGATGCCCACCTTTCTCAGAATTCCCGATTTCTATATAAATACACGTATATCTAAAAATACACGGAAATTCACCGTGAGCAGGAGGAAGTGGTGCTTTCTGCAGGCTCCTGTCAGAGCTGTTGGCCCTCAACAAAGCAACGGGGCACCTTCCCAACACCCACAAAGTGGATTTGGACTCCCTGGGTGGCTTTGATCTCCAGGTGGGAGAAAAGGGAGGCACAGTCGAACGCTTTTGGGATTAGTTCTAGGTTATGATTCTTTTTGCCCCCAGTCTTTAGCTCCGCTAAAGTTCCATCTGCTTTGGCACATCCATGAGGAAACTGAGGCAGGTTGGAACCACCGAGGACATCAACACCAGGGACTCCATGTCGAGGGCACATTTGAAGAGCAAAGAAATCAAGTGCCCTTAAGCACAAGTGTCAAGGAACTGATTTTGTTTCTTTGAAGTCCGGTACAGAAATAAAAGTCTTCAGCAGGTGAACAGAGCAGGCTGTTCACAAGTGCCTTTAGAAACCAGAAACTCCACCAATAAAAACCCAACCTCCAGGATTTCAACCCTGCTTTCTCAACACTGGACGTGGCACTCAGTGCCATGGCCTGGTTCTCAGGGTGCTGTTAGGTCATGCATAAAGTAGACTTGGTTGGCTTTTGCATGCTGAGTTGTTTAGGATTCAAATGATAAATTAATAAAATAATTAAGTACATATTCTGGTTACTTAAAGGTGGTTGGTTAGTGTTAAATTCTAAGTTCCTTGTTAAAAATAGGTTACCTGTCTCAGTGATGGCTTTTAAAACTACTGATTGTTTACACCCCTCAAGTAATAGGTACAATAATTATATCGAAGGTTATCAGTGACAGATCTAAGTGGGATGTTTTCTATCAACCACTTGTTATTAAATTAGTTAATGTTCTAATGTTTCATGGAAAAGTTCAGAACCTTGTTGTAAGTGTCTCCCTTCCAGAAGCTGCAGCACTTAAGTGTTGATATTAACAACTCCCAGACTATTTTTAGACCCCCTCTGAGGGACTGTAACCCCACACCACGGCAACCATGAATGCAAATGAGGGACTTTTCCCGCCACTCTGATGAGTGCCATCACCCCAAGGACTGAGCCCCAGTAACCCCGAGCCATTGCATACAGAGCATTCATTACCTCACCAACCACCGGACCCAGTCAAGTGAAGCCTCGTGGGTTGGACCGTGGGCTGGACTGTGGGCGGATCTGGGAGGGAACAAAGCCTCTAAAAAATCAAACTCCTCTGGAGGGAGGGTCCTTTCTCCTTGGACTAGGTGCAGGCGAGAGCCGGTGCTGTGACTCTCGGTCCAAGTCTCACCCTAGAGACCCTAATAAATATTCCCGCCTTTGGAATGGCTAAAGCCAACAGAGTGCTGTTGGATTGCTGGCCTAGGGCTCATAGCCTGTACGGCTCAAAGGTCTTTTATCTCCGTGCCCAGGATTTCCAAATTTCTAAATTTTAAATCTTTTCATTTCTGTAATAATTTCTGAATTTCCTCTTGTTCTATAAATTACCATTTTTTCTAGGACATTCAAGAGCTGTTTCTTTTTAATAACAGTTAGGTCATGGCTTTATTACCCTGCAGGTGACACACGAGGGCCATCAGGAGTGACCGAGTGTCCCCTGCAGTGACAAGGTCCGGCCACGCCAGGCGTGGGGACAGGGCTGGCCACGCCCCTTTTCTCGTCGCCCCCTTTCCTTTGTTGGCCCCTCCCCTTTCCTCGTTGGCCACGCCCCCTTCCTCATTAGCCACGCCCCTTTCCTGGTGTGGCCCCTCCCCTTTGACCATAAACCGCCCCTTCGGCTGAGGCTCCGCCCCCACGCGCCCTCCGCAGCTCTCATTGGCCGGTGGCGCCCCCTCGCGCCCAGCGCCTCCTCTCATTGGCTGGGGGCGTCGCCTCGTGCCGGCTGCGGTTTGCCATTGGCTGCGGGCGCCGCTGTTGTTGTTATTGCTGTTACTGTAAACGGGAGCGGGCCGGGTGTCACCTGTCGCCTCTCGTCCCCTCTTATCGCCACTTAGCGCATCTTATCGCCTCTTGGCCCTTCTTATCACCTCTCACCTGTTATCTCTTTGCACCTCCGACTTCCTATCATCTCTTGCCACCTGTCCCCTGGCGCCGCTCTCTTGCCGGAGCTCGATCGTCGCTCGCTCGCTCGCTCGGTCCCTGCCCGGGCCATGTCACTGTGCGGCGGCCGCGGGCTGCCCGGGCTGGCGGCCATCTCCCCGCTGCCCTCGCCGGGCACGGCCCCGCTCACGCCGCTGGACAAGGGTGACCCGGCGGGCCCCGCCAGGTGAGGGGGTGGCCGAGGGGCAGCGGCTGGGAGTGGCTTTGGCCGCCCGCCGCACGCGGGACTGCCCCGACGTGACACGGCTGCTCCGCGCGGGGCTCGGCGGCGGGGCCGTGCCAAAGGGGGCTGGGACGCTTTGGGGATCCCCTGCTGCAGCTCCTGGCCCCGGCCCGGCAGGGCAAGAAGGGGCGAGGGCCAAGCGGGGCGCTGACACTGCCCCGTCCTGACCGCCCGCAGGCACCGGGACACCCCGAAGCGGGGCCACGGGGGGCTGCCCCTGCCGCGGCTGTGGCACACGCTGTCCCCGCAGCCGGTGGCCTCGGACCGTCGCCGCGACTCGGTCTCTTGCCAGCCCCCGGATGCAGGTGAGGGATGGGGCTGCTCCGTCCCCTGGGGCCTGGGGTCCTGCAGAGGGTGTTTGAAGGGGACAGGGATGTGGCGGGAGGGCTTGGCCGAGGGGCTGGCGAGGGGCTCGAGGCGGGGGAGCTCGTGGGGAGGGATGGGCGGGAGCCTAGAGCTGCGCTCCCCGGGGCTCAGCCGGGCACCGCTGCGGTGACAGCCTGCTCCGGGGGACACGCGACATTCCATGGGGAGCGGTGCTCGCAGGGCCGTTGGCACCCGCCTGCTGGGGTACTCCGTGCCCGGCCCCGAAGTGCCCAGGGCTGGGGGCTGGGGGCTGGAGGCAGGAGGCCGATCCCCGCAGCGGGGCTACTAGCCCAGTGCCTTCTTCCCGCAGGACTGGAGCCGGACTTCCCCACGCAGCAGAAGCCCGCGGCCGCGCAGGAAGAGTGAGCGGCCCCATGCCCGTGTCCTCCCGGGGACACCCCCTGTCCCTCCCCCGCGCAGCAGGGCCCGGTCTCAGCCTTGCTGGGGGCTGTGCATCCAGCTGTGAGCCCCAGTCTGTGCCTGGGGGGTGGCAAGCTGGGCCACCGCCACTGACCCCGTCTCTGCTCTCTCCACAGCCTCCAGAGAACGATGCCGGCGTTCGGGAGAGCTCTCAAGGAGTAAGTAGAGGGGCTCTGTCCCTGCCGCAGGACATGAATGCCGGGCTGTCCCCGTGCCCAGGCTGTCCCTGTCCCACAGCCAAAAGCCAGGCTGTCCCCGTTCCCCCTGCTGGGGTCCCACTCAGGCCGTTGGTGTTTCCTCAGTGCCTGGAGGTGGTTTTGCCCCAGGTCCCTTTGGGGAGCTGTGACAGCCCCGGGGAGGTCTCACCCCACCCTGAGGATGTGGGGGACAGAGGTGACAATGGCAGAGGGGTGGGACTCAGCGGCCCAGGCCACCTGCTGTCATTTGATCCTTTCCTCTGCCGGCTCTTGCAGCAGGAAGCTCCTTCGGCAGAGGATGCACTCGTTGCCGGTGAGTGCTGGAGGCTGTGCAGGGCTGAGCAGAGCGAGGCAGGATCCTGCCGAGTCCCTGGGCGAGCCGGGACGAGGAGGATGGGGGCAGGAGAGGGGGCGGGGCTGGTGCGCACCTCTCACCGCTGGCTGTCCCACAGCCGTGGCAGCGGGACGGCAGCCGTGTCCTGAAGGACATCTCGCAGCTGCAGGAGCGCAGGGACAGAGCGCGGCGGCGCCGGAGGGAGCCCGAGGATGAGGTGAGGGGGGCAGCGAGAGCTGGGGGGCAGGGAGGGGACAGAGGGGTGCTGACGCCGTGTCCCCCCCGCTGCAGGAGGGCTTTGTCGCCAAGAAGCTGCAGAGGCCGGGCCAGCGGAGCCATGGGGCCGCCAGGAGGGAGCCCCTTGCCAAGAGCCCCTGGGCCGCAGCAGAGCTGCTGGTGAGAGAGGCTGGAGGGCTCGGGAGGGCAGCAGCGATGGGTGATGCCGGGGCTGCACGCATGGGAGCTGCCGCCCCGAGCTCCCCGCGTGGCCTGGAGAGCTGCGGAGGTGGGAGATGGCCGGGCCGGCGGGTCACGGGGACACCCCGTGCGTCTCCAAAGCTGGAAGGCACCGGGAGGTGGATGGAGCTCGCGTATGGGATCCGTGCCTGCCTGCGGGTGGGAAGCAGCTGGCAGGACTTGTGCCCATTTCACGATCTCCTCTGCCTGTGCCCCAAGTCTCCCCAGCTGCTGCCCTGGCAGAGCGATGCCACCGTGCCCCAGGAGAAGGAGAACCTGGTGAGCACGCCAGTGATGAGGAAGGAGGAGGCAAAGCTGGTACGTGGGAGCCTTTGGGAAGTGGATAGAGCCCCACAATCCCCTCTTGGGGTCTCCACTGGGGGGTCTGGGGCCGCTGGTTGGTGAGCAGCAGCAGGCCAGAGACTGTGGGCTTGTCTTGGTCACGGGGAGTGGGAGCCTTGGCCGCTGCCCTGCTGGTGCTGGGGCTTGCCAGAGCGCCAGGCAGCAGCGCGGGCTCTCCCCACAGCGTCCGGGGAAGCGCAGCCACTGCCGGCAGCTGTCCCGCTCGCCCTCGGAGCCGGGCAGTGTCCCCAGGCCCGTCCTGAAGCGGGGACAGCTCTCGGACAGCGACAGCCCTGTCGAGGCCAAGCGGCAGAGGAGGGTGGCCGGCAGCCCTGGCCAGGAGGCGTCGGTGGAGCCGGTGGGTGCTGGGGAAGGTGTGGGGTGAGACCCAGCCTGTCCCTGGCGGGCCTGGGCCCCGGCCCGGCTCTGGCAGAGCCGCTGCTGACATCTGGGGGTGTCTCTGGGTGGTGCCTCGGCAGGGAGCGTGGCTGGAGCCTTCCCGGTCCGCCCGGCTTGAGGAGATCGAGAACCTGCTGGCCAACGATGACCAGGAGCTCATCGGGGACTTCTCCAAGGTAGGGCCACGAGGATGGGGTAGGTGTGGGGGTGCCCCCATCATTCTGAACGGGGAGCATGGCTGGAGCCCCACAGCGCTGTGAGAGCCCAAAGCGAGCTGGTGGCCCTTGCTTGCCAGCCTGCGGCATCCCTGCGGTGGATGAAGAGCCCCATGGCCGCTCCTCTGGTCCACCCGTGTGTCACAGCCCCGTCTATGTGGCCCTTCCCCTCCCGCGGGTGCACAGCTGGCCGCTCGGGGGCTTCTGGGCTGGGGGGACAGGTTGCAGGCCTGGGAGGTGTCCTTGGAATGGGGCTGAGCCCAGAGCCTGTCTGTTCCAGCCTCACCTCCTGCCGACGGTGGAGGGCAAGGACCCGGGCCTGAAGTACATCTCCCCTGAGACGGTAAGGGGGCTGCAGCCCCTCCCCGGCCCCCCCGCCCCGAGGGGCTGCCTGCCCGCTCTCCCCCTGTCCCCCGTGTGTCCCCCCCTTTGGTGACGCGCTCCCCCCGCAGCTGGCGGCGGTGCTGACGGGGCACTTCAGCAGCTGCATCGAGAGCAGCATCGTCGCGGACTGCCGCTATCCCTACGAGTACGAGGGCGGCCACGTCAAGGTCAGAAGCCCCTCGTGGCCCTGGGGCCGGGAGGAAGGGCGGTGTCCGAAGCCCAGGCACCCTCAGAGGTGCTGAGCCCACGGCGAGGGGTCGAGCAGCCCGCCCGGAGGGCACTGAGCCGCCCGGTGGGGTGGAGCAGCCCCTGGGCAGTGCCGAGCTACCCCCTGAAGGGTTGATTCGCAGCTGCAAGGAGGAGGGTGACGGTGTCCCAGTGCCGCGGGTGACGGTGCTGGTGGGGGAGGCTTGGGGGCAGCGTCCTTGAGTCGCTGCAGAGAATGAAATGGGACACTGAGGGGGAAAAGGCGCCTTCTCTGCCTCCGCAGGGCGCTGTCAACCTGCCGCTGCAGCGGGACGTGGAGGAATTGCTGCTGGAGCAGCCCATCGTGCCCCTGGACGCCAGCAAGAGGGTGATCGTCATCTTCCACTGCGAGTTCTCTGTTGAGCGGGGGCCCAAAATGTGAGTGATGGCCCGGGGGGCAGGCTGGGCTCTGCCAGCCCCGGATCCCGGCACGGGGGTGATGCCGTGCGTTTTGTCCGTGGCACAGGTGCAAGTTCCTGCGGGAGAGGGATCGCTGCTGCCACGAGTACCCCCAGCTGCACTACCCCGAGCTGTACGTGCTGAAGGGCGGCTACCGGGAGTTCTTCTTTCGGTTCCCGGTGAGTGCCGTCCCCGTGTCCCCTCGGTGGCAGGCGGTCGGTGCCGAGAGGGAAGAAGTGGCGGGGGCACACGGCGGTGGGGAGGGGCAGCTGTGGCTCTGAGCATCCTCGCCGCCACGGGCGGGGATCTCCGGGGCCGGGGGCTGCTGTGCTGCGGGGGCTGACGGAGCCGTGCCTTGCAGAGCCACTGCGAGCCCCGGGACTATCGGCCCATGCGGCACGCCGCGTTCAAGGAGGAGCTGCGCAAGTTCCGCGGGCAGAGGCGGCTCCGCGAGCGCGGCCGGCGGGCGCTCTTCAGCCACGGGCGGGACCTGTGAGCGCCCGGGGGTCTCTCAGCCCCGTCGGGGCAGCGCTGGAGCTGGGAACGGGAGGAAGGCTTCCCTTGGCTGCGGATGCGCCTCGGCTGCTCGGTGGGGTTTGTTGGGATGGCTTTGGGGTGGTAGTTCTTGTTCAGAGTGGTTTTGCGTTTGTTCGTTGCAAATATTTTTGTGTTTGTTTGTTGTTGTAAATATTGTTGTGTTTGTTTCCTGTTCAGAATAGTTTTGTGTTCGTTGTTATCAATGTTTCTGAGTTTGTCCGTTGTTACGATTGTTTGCTGCAGTCTCTGTTAATAAAGTCCTATTGCAGGAGAACAAAGCCGTGTCCTGAGCTCTCGCTGCCCACACCAGGCTGCTGCAGGGGTGGGAGCCCCCGATGCGGGGCTGGTGGGATGGCCAGGCGGGGCTGGAGGGGTCTGCTGGGGGTTTGGGGACAGGGGCAGCTGCTGGCAGGGGACAGGGCTGAGGTGATGGCTTCCTTGTGGGGCGTGGTGACTTCCCCAGGGACAGGTGGGCAAGCGTTGGCCCCGTGGCTGCTGTTCCTGCGTGCTGGGCTGGCAGCAGCATGGCCCTGGACCTCCACGGGACCCTCTTTCCTGAGCATGCTGGGCTTGGCAGGACCCGTGGGATACTTGGGGTGCTGACATCGCACCCCTCTCCCTGGGACCCCCGCAGCCAGGATCCTCCCTTTTCTTGGGGGGCTCCTGAACTTTGCAGCACCCCCAGGGCCGGCACAATTCCTTTTTGGGGGACAGGGCTCGGTGGGACGCCGAAGGGATGTGGCACCTCAAAGGGGTGGGTGTCCTTAACACAAGGGTCCCCCATTCTCTCCCTGGCAAGTGGCCTCCCAGTGCCAAGTGCTTCAGTCACCCTTGGGGCACCCCTCCTCCCCTCCATTTCTCTGCAGTCCTGATGAGCCGACGTCACTCCTGGATGCCCCAGGGGGGCTTTTCCATGCCCTCCCTTCCCCAGCCAGGTGACAGTGGCCTGGTTATGAGTGTTGGGCCTTTGCTTTGCTTTGCTTTGTGCCCCACCAGAGAATCCATCCGTGGCCAAAATAGCCCTGGCTCCCATCTGCACCTCCTCGGCCCCATATCCACATCCTGCTCCATCCCAAACTGCCAATGGGCTCCTGGATCAGCTCTTGCCTCACGGACAATCCTATTTTTAAAGTCTTACAAGGAGCATTGGCACACACACGGGCAAAGAGGCACGTCCTCTGCTGAAGAAGACGTTGGGGCTGAGTAATCAGGGGGCTTTGGGGTGCCAGGAAGGCCACTTAATCTGCCCCACAACTGAGTAGCTCAAGCAGAAAACAGCAACGCCAATTAGCAGTCACAAGAGCAAAACAGAGGACTGCACAAAATGGCAGAAATGAAGACCTTCACTAAAATCACCTGCAATTTTATTCTTTGTCAAATAATCCCCTTGCAGCTCTTCAAATGTTTCAGGGCAGCAGTCGGCAGTGCTTCAATAGCATAAAACGTCACGGGCGTGATGCCCACCTTTCTCAGAATTCCCGATTTCTATATAAATACACGTATATCTAAAAATACACGGAAATTCACCGTGAGCAGGAGGAAGTGGTGCTTTCTGCAGGCTCCTGTCAGAGCTGTTGGCCCTCAACAAAGCAACGGGGCACCTTCCCAACACCCACAAAGTGGATTTGGACTCCCTGGGTGGCTTTGATCTCCAGGTGGGAGAAAAGGGAGGCACAGTCGAACGCTTTTGGGATTAGTTCTAGGTTATGATTCTTTTTGCCCCCAGTCTTTAGCTCCGCTAAAGTTCCATCTGCTTTGGCACATCCATGAGGAAACTGAGGCAGGTTGGAACCACCGAGGACATCAACACCAGGGACTCCATGTCGAGGGCACATTTGAAGAGCAAAGAAATCAAGTGCCCTTAAGCACAAGTGTCAAGGAACTGATTTTGTTTCTTTGAAGTCCGGTACAGAAATAAAAGTCTTCAGCAGGTGAACAGAGCAGGCTGTTCACAAGTGCCTTTAGAAACCAGAAACTCCACCAATAAAAACCCAACCTCCAGGATTTCAACCCTGCTTTCTCAACACTGGACGTGGCACTCAGTGCCATGGCCTGGTTCTCAGGGTGCTGTTAGGTCATGCATAAAGTAGACTTGGTTGGCTTTTGCATGCTGAGTTGTTTAGGATTCAAATGATAAATTAATAAAATAATTAAGTACATATTCTGGTTACTTAAAGGTGGTTGGTTAGTGTTAAATTCTAAGTTCCTTGTTAAAAATAGGTTACCTGTCTCAGTGATGGCTTTTAAAACTACTGATTGTTTACACCCCTCAAGTAATAGGTACAATAATTATATCGAAGGTTATCAGTGACAGATCTAAGTGGGATGTTTTCTATCAACCACTTGTTATTAAATTAGTTAATGTTCTAATGTTTCATGGAAAAGTTCAGAACCTTGTTGTAAGTGTCTCCCTTCCAGAAGCTGCAGCACTTAAGTGTTGATATTAACAACTCCCAGACTATTTTTAGACCCCCTCTGAGGGACTGTAACCCCACACCACGGCAACCATGAATGCAAATGAGGGACTTTTCCCGCCACTCTGATGAGTGCCATCACCCCAAGGACTGAGCCCCAGTAACCCCGAGCCATTGCATACAGAGCATTCATTACCTCACCAACCACCGGACCCAGTCAAGTGAAGCCTCGTGGGTTGGACCGTGGGCTGGACTGTGGGCGGATCTGGGAGGGAACAAAGCCTCTAAAAAATCAAACTCCTCTGGAGGGAGGGTCCTTTCTCCTTGGACTAGGTGCAGGCGAGAGCCGGTGCTGTGACTCTCGGTCCAAGTCTCACCCTAGAGACCCTAATAAATATTCCCGCCTTTGGAATGGCTAAAGCCAACAGAGTGCTGTTGGATTGCTGGCCTAGGGCTCATAGCCTGTACGGCTCAAAGGTCTTTTATCTCCGTGCCCAGGATTTCCAAATTTCTAAATTTTAAATCTTTTCATTTCTGTAATAATTTCTGAATTTCCTCTTGTTCTATAAATTACCATTTTTTCTAGGACATTCAAGAGCTGTTTCTTTTTAATAACAGTTAGGTCATGGCTTTATTACCCTGCAGGTGACACACGAGGGCCATCAGGGGTGACCGAGTGTCCCCTGCAGTGACAAGGTCCGGCCACGCCAGGCGTGGGGACAGGGCTGGCCACGCCCCTTTTCTCGTCGCCCCCTTTCCTTTGTTGGCCCCTCCCCTTTCCTCGTTGGCCACGCCCCCTTCCTCATTAGCCACGCCCCTTTCCTGGTGTGGCCCCTCCCCTTTGACCATAAACCGCCCCTTCGGCTGAGGCTCCGCCCCCACGCGCCCTCCGCAGCTCTCATTGGCCGGTGGCGCCCCCTCGCGCCCAGCGCCTCCTCTCATTGGCTGGGGGCGTCGCCTCGTGCCGGCTGCGGTTTGCCATTGGCTGCGGGCGCCGCTGTTGTTGTTATTGCTGTTACTGTAAACGGGAGCGGGCCGGGTGTCACCTGTCGCCTCTCGTCCCCTCTTATCGCCACTTAGCGCATCTTATCGCCTCTTGGCCCTTCTTATCACCTCTCACCTGTTATCTCTTTGCACCTCCGACTTCCTATCATCTCTTGCCACCTGTCCCCTGGCGCCGCTCTCTTGCCGGAGCTCGATCGTCGCTCGCTCGCTCGCTCGGTCCCTGCCCGGGCCATGTCACTGTGCGGCGGCCGCGGGCTGCCCGGGCTGGCGGCCATCTCCCCGCTGCCCTCGCCGGGCACGGCCCCGCTCACGCCGCTGGACAAGGGTGACCCGGCGGGCCCCGCCAGGTGAGGGGGTGGCCGAGGGGCAGCGGCTGGGAGTGGCTTTGGCCGCCCGCCGCACGCGGGACTGCCCCGACGTGACACGGCTGCTCCGCGCGGGGCTCGGCGGCGGGGCCGTGCCAAAGGGGGCTGGGACGCTTTGGGGATCCCCTGCTGCAGCTCCTGGCCCCGGCCCGGCAGGGCAAGAAGGGGCGAGGGCCAAGCGGGGCGCTGACACTGCCCCGTCCTGACCGCCCGCAGGCACCGGGACACCCCGAAGCGGGGCCACGGGGGGCTGCCCCTGCCGCGGCTGTGGCACACGCTGTCCCCGCAGCCGGTGGCCTCGGACCGTCGCCGCGACTCGGTCTCTTGCCAGCCCCCGGATGCAGGTGAGGGATGGGGCTGCTCCGTCCCCTGGGGCCTGGGGTCCTGCAGAGGGTGTTTGAAGGGGACAGGGATGTGGCGGGAGGGCTTGGCCGAGGGGCTGGCGAGGGGCTCGAGGCGGGGGAGCTCGTGGGGAGGGATGGGCGGGAGCCTAGAGCTGCGCTCCCCGGGGCTCAGCCGGGCACCGCTGCGGTGACAGCCTGCTCCGGGGGACACGCGACATTCCATGGGGAGCGGTGCTCGCAGGGCCGTTGGCACCCGCCTGCTGGGGTACTCCGTGCCCGGCCCCGAAGTGCCCAGGGCTGGGGGCTGGAGGCAGGAGGCCGATCCCCGCAGCGGGGCTACTAGCCCAGTGCCTTCTTCCCGCAGGACTGGAGCCGGACTTCCCCACGCAGCAGAAGCCCGCGGCCGCGCAGGAAGAGTGAGCGGCCCCATGCCCGTGTCCTCCCGGGGACACCCCCTGTCCCTCCCCCGCGCAGCAGGGCCCGGTCTCAGCCTTGCTGGGGGCTGTGCATCCAGCTGTGAGCCCCAGTCTGTGCCTGGGGGGTGGCAAGCTGGGCCACCGCCACTGACCCCGTCTCTGCTCTCTCCACAGCCTCCAGAGAACGATGCCGGCGTTCGGGAGAGCTCTCAAGGAGTAAGTAGAGGGGCTCTGTCCCTGCCGCAGGACATGAATGCCGGGCTGTCCCCGTGCCCAGGCTGTCCCTGTCCCACAGCCAAAAGCCAGGCTGTCCCCGTTCCCCCTGCTGGGGTCCCACTCAGGCCGTTGGTGTTTCCTCAGTGCCTGGAGGTGGTTTTGCCCCAGGTCCCTTTGGGGAGCTGTGACAGCCCCGGGGAGGTCTCACCCCACCCTGAGGATGTGGGGGACAGAGGTGACAATGGCAGAGGGGTGGGACTCAGCGGCCCAGGCCACCTGCTGTCATTTGATCCTTTCCTCTGCCGGCTCTTGCAGCAGGAAGCTCCTTCGGCAGAGGATGCACTCGTTGCCGGTGAGTGCTGGAGGCTGTGCAGGGCTGAGCAGAGCGAGGCAGGATCCTGCCGAGTCCCTGGGCGAGCCGGGACGAGGAGGATGGGGGCAGGAGAGGGGGCGGGGCTGGTGCGCACCTCTCACCGCTGGCTGTCCCACAGCCGTGGCAGCGGGACGGCAGCCGTGTCCTGAAGGACATCTCGCAGCTGCAGGAGCGCAGGGACAGAGCGCGGCGGCGCCGGAGGGAGCCCGAGGATGAGGTGAGGGGGGCAGCGAGAGCTGGGGGGCAGGGAGGGGACAGAGGGGTGCTGACGCCGTGTCCCCCCCGCTGCAGGAGGGCTTTGTCGCCAAGAAGCTGCAGAGGCCGGGCCAGCGGAGCCATGGGGCCGCCAGGAGGGAGCCCCTTGCCAAGAGCCCCTGGGCCGCAGCAGAGCTGCTGGTGAGAGAGGCTGGAGGGCTCGGGAGGGCAGCAGCGATGGGTGATGCCGGGGCTGCACGCATGGGAGCTGCCGCCCCGAGCTCCCCGCGTGGCCTGGAGAGCTGCGGAGGTGGGAGATGGCCGGGCCGGCGGGTCACGGGGACACCCCGTGCGTCTCCAAAGCTGGAAGGCACCGGGAGGTGGATGGAGCTCGCGTATGGGATCCGTGCCTGCCTGCGGGTGGGAAGCAGCTGGCAGGACTTGTGCCCATTTCACGATCTCCTCTGCCTGTGCCCCAAGTCTCCCCAGCTGCTGCCCTGGCAGAGCGATGCCACCGTGCCCCAGGAGAAGGAGAACCTGGTGAGCACGCCAGTGATGAGGAAGGAGGAGGCAAAGCTGGTACGTGGGAGCCTTTGGGAAGTGGATAGAGCCCCACAATCCCCTCTTGGGGTCTCCACTGGGGGGTCTGGGGCCGCTGGTTGGTGAGCAGCAGCAGGCCAGAGACTGTGGGCTTGTCTTGGTCACGGGGAGTGGGAGCCTTGGCCGCTGCCCTGCTGGTGCTGGGGCTTGCCAGAGCGCCAGGCAGCAGCGCGGGCTCTCCCCACAGCGTCCGGGGAAGCGCAGCCACTGCCGGCAGCTGTCCCGCTCGCCCTCGGAGCCGGGCAGTGTCCCCAGGCCCGTCCTGAAGCGGGGACAGCTCTCGGACAGCGACAGCCCTGTCGAGGCCAAGCGGCAGAGGAGGGTGGCCGGCAGCCCTGGCCAGGAGGCGTCGGTGGAGCCGGTGGGTGCTGGGGAAGGTGTGGGGTGAGACCCAGCCTGTCCCTGGCGGGCCTGGGCCCCGGCCCGGCTCTGGCAGAGCCGCTGCTGACATCTGGGGGTGTCTCTGGGTGGTGCCTCGGCAGGGAGCGTGGCTGGAGCCTTCCCGGTCCGCCCGGCTTGAGGAGATCGAGAACCTGCTGGCCAACGATGACCAGGAGCTCATCGGGGACTTCTCCAAGGTAGGGCCACGAGGATGGGGTAGGTGTGGGGGTGCCCCCATCATTCTGAACGGGGAGCATGGCTGGAGCCCCACAGCGCTGTGAGAGCCCAAAGCGAGCTGGTGGCCCTTGCTTGCCAGCCTGCGGCATCCCTGCGGTGGATGAAGAGCCCCATGGCCGCTCCTCTGGTCCACCCGTGTGTCACAGCCCCGTCTATGTGGCCCTTCCCCTCCCGCGGGTGCACAGCTGGCCGCTCGGGGGCTTCTGGGCTGGGGGGACAGGTTGCAGGCCTGGGAGGTGTCCTTGGAATGGGGCTGAGCCCAGAGCCTGTCTGTTCCAGCCTCACCTCCTGCCGACGGTGGAGGGCAAGGACCCGGGCCTGAAGTACATCTCCCCTGAGACGGTAAGGGGGCTGCAGCCCCTCCCCGGCCCCCCCGCCCCGAGGGGCTGCCTGCCCGCTCTCCCCCTGTCCCCCGTGTGTCCCCCCCTTTGGTGACGCGCTCCCCCCGCAGCTGGCGGCGGTGCTGACGGGGCACTTCAGCAGCTGCATCGAGAGCAGCATCGTCGCGGACTGCCGCTATCCCTACGAGTACGAGGGCGGCCACGTCAAGGTCAGAAGCCCCTCGTGGCCCTGGGGCCGGGAGGAAGGGCGGTGTCCGAAGCCCAGGCACCCTCAGAGGTGCTGAGCCCACGGCGAGGGGTCGAGCAGCCCGCCCGGAGGGCACTGAGCCGCCCGGTGGGGTGGAGCAGCCCCTGGGCAGTGCCGAGCTACCCCCTGAAGGGTTGATTCGCAGCTGCAAGGAGGAGGGTGACGGTGTCCCAGTGCCGCGGGTGACGGTGCTGGTGGGGGAGGCTTGGGGGCAGCGTCCTTGAGTCGCTGCAGAGAATGAAATGGGACACTGAGGGGGAAAAGGCGCCTTCTCTGCCTCCGCAGGGCGCTGTCAACCTGCCGCTGCAGCGGGACGTGGAGGAATTGCTGCTGGAGCAGCCCATCGTGCCCCTGGACGCCAGCAAGAGGGTGATCGTCATCTTCCACTGCGAGTTCTCTGTTGAGCGGGGGCCCAAAATGTGAGTGATGGCCCGGGGGGCAGGCTGGGCTCTGCCAGCCCCGGATCCCGGCACGGGGGTGATGCCGTGCGTTTTGTCCGTGGCACAGGTGCAAGTTCCTGCGGGAGAGGGATCGCTGCTGCCACGAGTACCCCCAGCTGCACTACCCCGAGCTGTACGTGCTGAAGGGCGGCTACCGGGAGTTCTTCTTTCGGTTCCCGGTGAGTGCCGTCCCCGTGTCCCCTCGGTGGCAGGCGGTCGGTGCCGAGAGGGAAGAAGTGGCGGGGGCACACGGCGGTGGGGAGGGGCAGCTGTGGCTCTGAGCATCCTCGCCGCCACGGGCGGGGATCTCCGGGGCCGGGGGCTGCTGTGCTGCGGGGGCTGACGGAGCCGTGCCTTGCAGAGCCACTGCGAGCCCCGGGACTATCGGCCCATGCGGCACGCCGCGTTCAAGGAGGAGCTGCGCAAGTTCCGCGGGCAGAGGCGGCTCCGCGAGCGCGGCCGGCGGGCGCTCTTCAGCCACGGGCGGGACCTGTGAGCGCCCGGGGGTCTCTCAGCCCCGTCGGGGCAGCGCTGGAGCTGGGAACGGGAGGAAGGCTTCCCTTGGCTGCGGATGCGCCTCGGCTGCTCGGTGGGGTTTGTTGGGATGGCTTTGGGGTGGTAGTTCTTGTTCAGAGTGGTTTTGCGTTTGTTCGTTGCAAATATTTTTGTGTTTGTTTGTTGTTGTAAATATTGTTGTGTTTGTTTCCTGTTCAGAATAGTTTTGTGTTCGTTGTTATCAATGTTTCTGAGTTTGTCCGTTGTTACGATTGTTTGCTGCAGTCTCTGTTAATAAAGTCCTATTGCAGGAGAACAAAGCCGTGTCCTGAGCTCTCGCTGCCCGCACCAGGCTGCTGCAGGGGTGGGAGCCCCCGATGCGGGGCTGGTGGGACGGCCAGGCCGGGCTGGAGGGGTCTGCTGGGGGTTTGGGGACAGGGGCAGCTGCTGGCAGGGGACAGGGCTGAGGTGATGGCTTCCTTGTGGGGCGTGGTGACTTCCCCAGGGACAGGTGGGCAAGCGTTGGCCCCGTGGCTGCTGTTCCTGCGTGCTGGGCTGGCAGCAGCATGGCCCTGGACCTCCACGGGACCCTCTTTCCTGAGCATGCTGGGCTTGGCAGGACCCGTGGGATACTTGGGGTGCTGACATCGCACCCCTCTCCCTGGGACCCCCGCAGCCAGGATCCTCCCTTTTCTTGGGGGGCTCCTGAACTTTGCAGCACCCCCAGGGCCGGCACAATTCCTTTTTGGGGGACAGGGCTCGGTGGGACGCCGAGGGATGTGGCACCTCAAAGGGGTGGGTGTCCTTAACACAAGGGTCCCCCGTTCTCTCCCTGGCAAGTGGCCTCCCAGTGCCAAGTGCTTCAGTCACCCTTGGGGCACCCATCCTCCCCTCCATTTCTCTGCAGTCCTGATGAGCCGACGTCACTCCTGGATGCCCCAGGGGGGCTTTTCCATGCCCTCCCTTCCCCAGCCAGGTGACAGTGGCCTGGTTATGAGTGTTGGGCCTTTGCTTTGCTTTGCTTTGTGCCCCACCAGAGAATCCATCCGTGGCCAAAATAGCCCTGGCTCCCATCTGCACCTCCTCGGCCCCATATCCACATCCTGCTCCATCCCAAACTGCCAATGGGCTCCTGGATCAGCTCTTGCCTCACGGACAATCCTATTTTTAAAGTCTTACAAGGAGCATTGGCACACACACGGGCAAAGAGGCACGTCCTCTGCTGAAGAAGACGTTGGGGCTGAGTAATCAGGGGGCTTTGGGGTGCCAGGAAGGCCACTTAATCTGCCCCACAACTGAGTAGCTCAAGCAGAAAACAGCAACGCCAATTAGCAGTCACAAGAGCAAAACAGAGGACTGCACAAAATGGCAGAAATGAAGACCTTCACTAAAATCACCTGCAATTTTATTCTTTGTCAAATAATCCCCTTGCAGCTCTTCAAATGTTTCAGGGCAGCAGTCGGCAGTGCTTCAATAGCATAAAACGTCACGGGCGTGATGCCCACCTTTCTCAGAATTCCTGATTTCTATATAAATACACGTACATCTAAAAATACACGGAAATTCACCGTGAGCAGGAGGAAGTGGTGCTTTCTGCAGGCTCCTGTCAGAGCTGTTGGCCCTCAACAAAGCAACGGGGCACCTTCCCAACACCCACAAAGTGGATTTGGACTCCCTGGGTGGCTTTGATCTCCAGGTGGGAGAAAAGGGAGGCACAGTCGAACGCTTTTGGGATTAGTTCTAGGTTATGATTCTTTTTGCCCCCAGTCTTTAGCTCCGCTAAAGTTCCATCTGCTTTGGCACATCCATGAGGAAACTGAGGCAGGTTGGAACCACCGAGGACATCAACACCAGGGACTCCATGTCGAGGGCACATTTGAAGAGCAAAGAAATCAAGTGCCCTTAAGCACAAGTGTCAAGGAACTGATTTTGTTTCTTTGAAGTCCGGTACAGAAATAAAAGTCTTCAGCAGGTGAACAGAGCAGGCTGTTCACAAGTGCCTTTAGAAACCAGAAACTCCACCAATAAAAACCCAACCTCCAGGATTTCAACCCTGCTTTCTCAACACTGGACGTGGCACTCAGTGCCATGGCCTGGTTCTCAGGGTGCTGTTAGGTCATGCATAAAGTAGACTTGGTTGGCTTTTGCATGCTGAGTTGTTTAGGATTCAAATGATAAATTAATAAAATAATTAAGTACATATTCTGGTTACTTAAAGGTGGTTGGTTAGTGTTAAATTCTAAGTTCCTTGTTAAAAATAGGTTACCTGTCTCAGTGATGGCTTTTAAAACTACTGATTGTTTACACCCCTCAAGTAATAGGTACAATAATTATATCGAAGGTTATCAGTGACAGATCTAAGTGGGATGTTTTCTATCAACCACTTGTTATTAAATTAGTTAATGTTCTAATGTTTCATGGAAAAGTTCAGAACCTTGTTGTAAGTGTCTCCCTTCCAGAAGCTGCAGCACTTAAGTGTTGATATTAACAACTCCCAGACTATTTTTAGACCCCCTCTGAGGGACTGTAACCCCACACCACGGCAACCATGAATGCAAATGAGGGACTTTTCCCGCCACTCTGATGAGTGCCATCACCCCAAGGACTGAGCCCCAGTAACCCCGAGCCATTGCATACAGAGCATTCATTACCTCACCAACCACCGGACCCAGTCAAGTGAAGCCTCGTGGGTTGGACCGTGGGCTGGACTGTGGGCGGATCTGGGAGGGAACAAAGCCTCTAAAAAATCAAACTCCTCTGGAGGGAGGGTCCTTTCTCCTTGGACTAGGTGCAGGCGAGAGCCGGTGCTGTGACTCTCGGTCCAAGTCTCACCCTAGAGACCCTAATAAATATTCCCGCCTTTGGAATGGCTAAAGCCAACAGAGTGCTGTTGGATTGCTGGCCTAGGGCTCATAGCCTGTACGGCTCAAAGGTCTTTTATCTCCGTGCCCAGGATTTCCAAATTTCTAAATTTTAAATCTTTTCATTTCTGTAATAATTTCTGAATTTCCTCTTGTTCTATAAATTACCATTTTTTCTAGGACATTCAAGAGCTGTTTCTTTTTAATAACAGTTAGGTCATGGCTTTATTACCCTGCAGGTGACACACGAGGGCCATCAGGAGTGACCGAGTGTCCCCTGCAGTGACAAGGTCCGGCCACGCCAGGCGTGGGGACAGGGCTGGCCACGCCCCTTTTCTCGTCGCCCCCTTTCCTTTGTTGGCCCCTCCCCTTTCCTCGTTGGCCACGCCCCCTTCCTCATTAGCCACGCCCCTTTCCTGGTGTGGCCCCTCCCCTTTGACCATAAACCGCCCCTTCGGCTGAGGCTCCGCCCCCACGCGCCCTCCGCAGCTCTCATTGGCCGGTGGCGCCCCCTCGCGCCCAGCGCCTCCTCTCATTGGCTGGGGGCGTCGCCTCGTGCCGGCTGCGGTTTGCCATTGGCTGCGGGCGCCGCTGTTGTTGTTATTGCTGTTACTGTAAACGGGAGCGGGCCGGGTGTCACCTGTCGCCTCTCGTCCCCTCTTATCGCCACTTAGCGCATCTTATCGCCTCTTGGCCCTTCTTATCACCTCTCACCTGTTATCTCTTTGCACCTCCGACTTCCTATCATCTCTTGCCACCTGTCCCCTGGCGCCGCTCTCTTGCCGGAGCTCGATCGTCGCTCGCTCGCTCGCTCGGTCCCTGCCCGGGCCATGTCACTGTGCGGCGGCCGCGGGCTGCCCGGGCTGGCGGCCATCTCCCCGCTGCCCTCGCCGGGCACGGCACCGTTCACGCCGCTGGACAAGGGTGACCCGGCGGGCCCCGCCAGGTGAGGGGGTGGCCGAGGGGCAGCGGCTGGGAGTGGCTTTGGCCGCCCGCCGCCCGCGGGACTGCCCCGACGTGACACGGCTGCTCCGCGCGGGGCTCGGCGGCGGGGCCGTGCCAAAGGGGGCTGGGACGCTTTGGGGATCCCCTGCTGCAGCTCCTGGCCCCGGCCCGGCAGGGCAAGAAGGGGCGAGGGCCAAGCGGGGCGCTGACACTGCCCCGTCCTGACCGCCCGCAGGCACCGGGACACCCCGAAGCGGGGCCACGGGGGACTGCCCCTGCCGCGGCTGTGGCACACGCTGTCCCCGCAGCCGGTGGCCTCGGACCGTCGCCGCGACTCGGTCTCTTGCCAGCCCCCGGATGCAGGTGAGGGATGGGGCTGCTCCGTCCCCTGGGGCCTGGGGTCCTGCAGAGGGTGTTTGAAGGGGACAGGGATGTGGCGGGAGGGCTTGGCCGAGGGGCTGGCGAGGGGCTCGAGGCGGGGGAGCTCGTGGGGAGGGATGGGCGGGAGCCTAGAGCTGCGCTCCCCGGGGCTCAGCCGGGCACCGCTGCGGTGACAGCCTGCTCCGGGGGACACGCGACATTCCATGGGGAGCGGTGCTCGCAGGGCCGTTGGCACCCGCCTGCTGGGGTACTCCGTGCCCGGCCCCGAAGTGCCCAGGGCTGGGGGCTGGAGGCAGGAGGCCGATCCCCGCAGCGGGGCTACTAGCCCAGTGCCTTCTTCCCGCAGGACTGGAGCCGGACTTCCCCACGCAGCAGAAGCCCGCGGCCGCGCAGGAAGAGTGAGCGGCCCCATGCCCGTGTCCTCCCGGGGACACCCCCTGTCCCTCCCCCGCGCAGCAGGGCCCGGTCTCAGCCTTGCTGGGGGCTGTGCATCCAGCTGTGAGCCCCAGTCTGTGCCTGGGGGGTGGCAAGCTGGGCCACCGCCAGTGACCCCATCTCTGCTCTCTCCACAGCCTCCAGAGAACGATGCCGGCGTTCGGGAGAGCTCTCAAGGAGTAAGTGGAGGGGCTCTGTCCCTGCCGCAGGACATGAATGCCGGGCTGTCCCCGTGCCCAGGCTGTCCCTGTCCCACAGCCAAAAGCCAGGCTGTCCCCGTTCCCCCTGCTGGGGTCCCACTCAGGCCGTTGGTGTTTCCTCAGTGCCTGGAGGGTGTTTTGCCCCAGGTCCCTTTGGGGAGCTGTGACAGCCCCGGGGAGGTCTCACCCCACCCTGAGGATGTGGGGGACAGAGGTGACAATGGCAGAGGGGTGGGACTCAGCGGCCCAGGCCACCTGCTGTCATTTGATCCTTTCCTCTGCCGGCTCTTGCAGCAGGAAGCTCCTTCGGCAGAGGATGCACTCGTTGCCGGTGAGTGCTGGAGGCTGTGCAGGGCTGAGCAGAGCGAGGCAGGATCCTGCCGAGTCCCTGGGCGAGCCGGGACGAGGAGGATGGGGGCAGGAGAGGGGGCGGGGCTGGTGCGCACCTCTCACCGCTGGCTGTCCCACAGCCGTGGCAGCGGGACGGCAGCCGTGTCCTGAAGGACATCTCGCAGCTGCAGGAGCGCAGGGACAGAGCGCGGCGGCGCCGGAGGGAGCCCGAGGATGAGGTGAGGGGGGCAGCGAGAGCTGGGGGGCAGGGAGGGGACAGAGGGGTGCTGACGCCGTGTCCCCCCCGCTGCAGGAGGGCTTTGTCGCCAAGAAGCTGCAGAGGCCGGGCCAGCGGAGCCATGGGGCCGCCAGGAGGGAGCCCCTTGCCAAGAGCCCCTGGGCCGCAGCAGAGCTGCTGGTGAGAGAGGCTGGAGGGCTCGGGAGGGCAGCAGCGATGGGTGATGCCGGGGCTGCACGCATGGGAGCTGCCGCCCCGAGCTCCCCGCGTGGCCTGGAGAGCTGCGGAGGTGGGAGATGGCCGGGCCGGGGGGTCACGGGGACACCCCGTGCGTCTCCAAAGCTGGAAGGCACCGGGAGGTGGATGGAGCTCGCGTATGGGATCCGTGCCTGCCTGCGGGTGGGAAGCAGCTGGCAGGACTTGTGCCCATTTCACGATCTCCTCTGCCTGTGCCCCAAGTCTCCCCAGCTGCTGCCCTGGCAGAGCGATGCCACCGTGCCCCAGGAGAAGGAGAACCTGGTGAGCACGCCAGTGATGAGGAAGGAGGAGGCAAAGCTGGTACGTGGGAGCCTTTGGGAAGTGGATAGAGCCCCACAATCCCCTCTTGGGGTCTCCACTGGGGGGTCTGGGGCCGCTGGTTGGTGAGCAGCAGCAGGCCAGAGACTGTGGGCTTGTCTTGGTCACGGGGAGTGGGAGCCTTGGCCGCTGCCCTGCTGGTGCTGGGGCTTGCCAGAGCGCCAGGCAGCAGCGCGGGCTCTCCCCACAGCGTCCGGGGAAGCGCAGCCACTGCCGGCAGCTGTCCCGCTCGCCCTCGGAGCCGGGCAGTGTCCCCAGGCCCGTCCTGAAGCGGGGACAGCTCTCGGACAGCGACAGCCCTGTCGAGGCCAAGCGGCAGAGGAGGGTGGCCGGCAGCCCTGGCCAGGAGGCGTCGGTGGAGCCGGTGGGTGCTGGGGAAGGTGTGGGGTGAGACCCAGCCTGTCCCTGGCGGGCCTGGGCCCCGGCCCGGCTCTGGCAGAGCCGCTGCTGACATCTGGGGGTGTCTCTGGGTGGTGCCTCGGCAGGGAGCGTGGCTGGAGCCTTCCCGGTCCGCCCGGCTTGAGGAGATCGAGAACGTGCTGGCCAACGATGACCAGGAGCTCATCGGGGACTTCTCCAAGGTAGGGCCACGAGGATGGGGCAGGTGTGGGGGTGCCCCCATCATTCTGAACGGGGAGCATGGCTGGAGCCCCACAGCGCTGTGAGAGCCCAAAGCGAGCTGGTGGCCCTTGCTTGCCAGCCTGCGGCATCCCTGCGGTGGATGAAGAGCCCCATGGCCGCTCCTCTGGTCCACCCGTGTGTCACAGCCCCGTCTATGTGGCCCTTCCCCTCCCGCGGGTGCACAGCTGGCCGCTCGGGGGCTTCTGGGCTGGGGGGACAGGTTGCAGGCCTGGGAGGTGTCCTTGGAATGGGGCTGAGCCCAGAGCCTGTCTGTTCCAGCCTCACCTCCTGCCGACGGTGGAGGGCAAGGACCCGGGCCTGAAGTACATCTCCCCTGAGACGGTAAGGGGGCTGCAGCCCCTCCCCGGCCCCCCCGCCCCGAGGGGCTGCCTGCCCGCTCTCCCCCTGTCCCCCGTGTGTCCCCCCCTTTGGTGACGCGCTCCCCCCGCAGCTGGCGGCGGTGCTGACGGGGCACTTCAGCAGCTGCATCGAGAGCAGCATCGTCGCGGACTGCCGCTATCCCTACGAGTACGAGGGCGGCCACGTCAAGGTCAGAAGCCCCTCGTGGCCCTGGGGCCGGGAGGAAGGGCGGTGTCCGAAGCCCAGGCACCCTCAGAGGTGCTGAGCCCACGGCGAGGGGTCGAGCAGCCCGCCCGGAGGGCACTGAGCCGCCCGGTGGGGTGGAGCAGCCCCTGGGCAGTGCCGAGCTACCCCCTGAAGGGTTGATTCGCAGCTGCAAGGAGGAGGGTGACGGTGTCCCAGTGCCGCGGGTGACGGTGCTGGTGGGGGAGGCTTGGGGGCAGCGTCCTTGAGTCGCTGCAGAGAATGAAATGGGACACTGAGGGGGAAAAGGCGCCTTCTCTGCCTCCGCAGGGCGCTGTCAACCTGCCGCTGCAGCGGGACGTGGAGGAATTGCTGCTGGAGCAGCCCATCGTGCCCCTGGACGCCAGCAAGAGGGTGATCGTCATCTTCCACTGCGAGTTCTCTGTTGAGCGGGGGCCCAAAATGTGAGTGATGGCCCGGGGGGCAGGCTGGGCTCTGCCAGCCCCGGATCCCGGCACGGGGGTGATGCCGTGCGTTTTGTCCGTGGCACAGGTGCAAGTTCCTGCGGGAGAGGGATCGCTGCTGCCACGAGTACCCCCAGCTGCACTACCCCGAGCTGTACGTGCTGAAGGGCGGCTACCGGGAGTTCTTCTTTCGGTTCCCGGTGAGTGCCGTCCCCGTGTCCCCTCGGTGGCAGGCGGTCGGTGCCGAGAGGGAAGAAGTGGCGGGGGCACACGGCGGTGGGGAGGGGCAGCTGTGGCTCTGAGCATCCTCGCCGCCACGGGCGGGGATCTCCGGGGCCGGGGGCTGCTGTGCTGCGGGGGCTGACGGAGCCGTGCCTTGCAGAGCCACTGCGAGCCCCGGGACTATCGGCCCATGCGGCACGCCGCGTTCAAGGAGGAGCTGCGCAAGTTCCGCGGGCAGAGGCGGCTCCGCGAGCGCGGCCGGCGGGCGCTCTTCAGCCACGGGCGGGACCTGTGAGCGCCCGGGGGTCTCTCAGCCCCGTCGGGGCAGCGCTGGAGCTGGGAACGGGAGGAAGGCTTCCCTTGGCTGCGGATGCGCCTCGGCTGCTCGGTGGGGTTTGTTGGGATGGCTTTGGGGTGGTAGTTCTTGTTCAGAGTGGTTTTGCGTTTGTTCGTTGCAAATATTTTTGTGTTTGTTTGTTGTTGTAAATATTGTTGTGTTTGTTTCCTGTTCAGAATAGTTTTGTGTTCGTTGTTATCAATGTTTCTGAGTTTGTCCGTTGTTACGATTGTTTGCTGCAGTCTCTGTTAATAAAGTCCTATTGCAGGAGAACAAAGCCGTGTCCTGAGCTCTCGCTGCCCGCACCAGGCTGCTGCAGGGGTGGGAGCCCCCGATGCGGGGCTGGTGGGATGGCCAGGCCGGGCTGGAGGGGTCTGCTGGGGGTTTGGGGACAGGGGCAGCTGCTGGCAGGGGACAGGGCTGAGGTGATGGCTTCCTTGTGGGGCGTGGTGACTTCCCCAGGGACAGGTGGGCAAGCGTTGGCCCCGTGGCTGCTGTTCCTGCGTGCTGGGCTGGCAGCAGCATGGCCCTGGACCTCCACGGGACCCTCTTTCCTGAGCATGCTGGGCTTGGCAGGACCCGTGGGATACTTGGGGTGCTGACATCGCACCCCTCTCCCTGGGACCCCCGCAGCCAGGATCCTCCCTTTTCTTGGGGGGCTCCTGAACTTTGCAGCACCCCCAGGGCCGGCACAATTCCTTTTTGGGGGACAGGGCTCGGTGGGACGCCGAAGGGATGTGGCACCTCAAAGGGGTGGGTGTCCTTAACACAAGGGTCCCCCATTCTCTCCCTGGCAAGTGGCCTCCCAGTGCCAAGTGCTTCAGTCACCCTTGGGGCACCCATCCTCCCCTCCATTTCTCTGCAGTCCTGATGAGCCGACGTCACTCCTGGATGCCCCAGGGGGGCTTTTCCATGCCCTCCCTTCCCCAGCCAGGTGACAGTGGCCTGGTTATGAGTGTTGGGCCTTTGCTTTGCTTTGCTTTGTGCCCCACCAGAGAATCCATCCGTGGCCAAAATAGCCCTGGCTCCCATCTGCACCTCCTCGGCCCCATATCCACATCCTGCTCCATCCCAAACTGCCAATGGGCTCCTGGATCAGCTCTTGCCTCACGGACAATCCTATTTTTAAAGTCTTACAAGGAGCATTGGCACACACACGGGCAAAGAGGCACGTCCTCTGCTGAAGAAGACGTTGGGGGTGAGTAATCAGGGGGCTTTGGGGTGCCAGGAAGGCCACTTAATCTGCCCCACAACTGAGTAGCTCAAGCAGAAAACAGCAACGCCAATTAGCAGTCACAAGAGCAAAACAGAGGACTGCACAAAATGGCAGAAATGAAGACCTTCACTAAAATCACCTGCAATTTTATTCTTTGTCAAATAATCCCCTTGCAGCTCTTCAAATGTTTCAGGGCAGCAGTCGGCAGTGCTTCAATAGCATAAAACGTCACGGGCGTGATGCCCACCTTTCTCAGAATTCCTGATTTCTATATAAATACACGTACATCTAAAAATACACGGAAATTCACCGTGAGCAGGAGGAAGTGGTGCTTTCTGCAGGCTCCTGTCAGAGCTGTTGGCCCTCAACAAAGCAACGGGGCACCTTCCCAACACCCACAAAGTGGATTTGGACTCCCTGGGTGGCTTTGATCTCCAGGTGGGAGAAAAGGGAGGCACAGTCGAACGCTTTTGGGATTAGTTCTAGGTTATGATTCTTTTTGCCCCCAGTCTTTAGCTCCGCTAAAGTTCCATCTGCTTTGGCACATCCATGAGGAAACTGAGGCAGGTTGGAACCACCGAGGACATCAACACCAGGGACTCCATGTCGAGGGCACATTTGAAGAGCAAAGAAATCAAGTGCCCTTAAGCACAAGTGTCAAGGAACTGATTTTGTTTCTTTGAAGTCCGGTACAGAAATAAAAGTCTTCAGCAGGTGAACAGAGCAGGCTGTTCACAAGTGCCTTTAGAAACCAGAAACTCCACCAATAAAAACCCAACCTCCAGGATTTCAACCCTGCTTTCTCAACACTGGACGTGGCACTCAGTGCCATGGCCTGGTTCTCAGGGTGCTGTTAGGTCATGCATAAAGTAGACTTGGTTGGCTTTTGCATGCTGAGTTGTTTAGGATTCAAATGATAAATTAATAAAATAATTAAGTACATATTCTGGTTACTTAAAGGTGGTTGGTTAGTGTTAAATTCTAAGTTCCTTGTTAAAAATAGGTTACCTGTCTCAGTGATGGCTTTTAAAACTACTGATTGTTTACACCCCTCAAGTAATAGGTACAATAATTATATCGAAGGTTATCAGTGACAGATCTAAGTGGGATGTTTTCTATCAACCACTTGTTATTAAATTAGTTAATGTTCTAATGTTTCATGGAAAAGTTCAGAACCTTGTTGTAAGTGTCTCCCTTCCAGAAGCTGCAGCACTTAAGTGTTGATATTAACAACTCCCAGACTATTTTTAGACCCCCTCTGAGGGACTGTAACCCCACACCACGGCAACCATGAATGCAAATGAGGGACTTTTCCCGCCACTCTGATGAGTGCCAGCACCCCAAGGACTGAGCCCGAGTAACCCCGAGCCATTGCATACAGAGCATTCATTACCTCACCAACCACCGGACCCAGTCAAGTGAAGCCTCGTGGGTTGGACCGTGGGCTGGACTGTGGGCGGATCTGGGAGGGAACAAAGCCTCTAAAAAATCAAACTCCTCTGGAGGGAGGGTCCTTTCTCCTTGGACTAGGCGCAGGCGAGAGCCGGTGCTGTGACTCTCGGTCCAAGTCTCACCCTAGAGACCCTAATAAATATTCCCGCCTTTGGAATGGCTAAAGCCAACAGAGTGCTGTTGGATTGCTGGCCTAGGGCTCATAGCCTGTACGGCTCAAAGGTCTTTTATCTCCGTGCCCGGGTTTTCATTTTTATTTTAAATCTTTTCATTTCTGTAATAATTTCTGAATTTCCTCTAATTCAATAAATTACCTCTTTTTTTTTGAGGAAATTCAAAGCTGTTTCTTTTTTTATATAACAGTTTCCATTGGTTGGCTGCCTTCCATTGGTTTTAAGCCTTATTTCCCCACGACTTTTTCTTATTTCTATACTGTCTCAGTTAACAGTTGTATCCCTTGACTTCCTGGTTATAACATTGTATATAGTCAAAGGCTCGGCCCCCTCCCTGGTTATTTGTTGCCAGTTATCGTTAAAGTTGAAGTTGGTAGACTGTTACATATCTTGTTAATAGTTTGAGACTAGTCGCAGACATGGGCCAGTGTAGTGGGAAGGCTTCTCAAGAAGGGAAAAAGAATGAGACAAAGGTGAAAGATATACCCCTCAGTAGTGCCCTGGGTGAGTTGTTGCAGAACTGGGAGCGGGAGAACAGCACTAAGGGATTGGATAAAGTAAAGATGATAAAGTAGAGGTGTGTCCTAGAGAGGCAATACAAGAGGGGCCTGTGTATTTGTCTTAGTATGGATCTAAGGAAAGGTGGCTGTGTAGCCCTGAGTAAGCACGCTGGTATGAGGAAGAATATTTGTGATGAGGAAGTGATGTATGCTGAGTGTTGGCTGAAGGAAGGAATGAATGAAAAAAAGGCCGTGGTGTACAGGTTGCCTAAGGAAAAAGAAAAGGGAAGGGAGGAAGTAGTAACACTGGAGAGAAGTGGGACCTGCTTGATTGTCTCCCGCCTCCTTCTCTTGCCCCTCCAGTGGTCCCACCCTTCCCCTAAATTTGGTGCCCAACTTAAGGGGCAGATGAAAGTACAAAAAAAAAAGAGATTTTGTTTTGAACCACTTTTGTACTAAGGTACAGCAATAGGACATCACCATGCTGTTTGATTTAATAATTTTTCTGTGGAAGCTAGCCATAAGTACATGTCCACAGCTGTGGGCAGTCGGGTCCCTGGCTTACACCTTTTATAAGTCAGGAAAAAGAGCCAGGACTGCCATTTTAATATGCCTGGTGGTAGTGATTCATTGAAGTTTGACAGAAGCAATGGAAACCATTGAGAATGTGTATGTTACGTTGTTTTTCCATTCTGGCCTTGGTAGTTTTCTTTTGGAATGTATTTGTAATTACACCCAGTTTGTTAGGGGAAAAGCAGGGGATGATAATTTCCGGCCCTTCATCTCTTTCTTCTCCTTCAGATCTGGCACATAACCTTTTGAAAGTGTCCAGTTTCCCCTGGATGTCAAAGATGCCACCTTCTTGCTATGTTATCTAGCAGGGTTCCTCTATGTAGTCGCCAGCTTGTCTAAAATAAGGACTGAGATTTCCAGAGGGGTTGCCCAGACACCTGCCCCAGTTGTGGAAAATCCTAAGTGGTGTGGGGTATGGGAAGACATAGGCCAGACCCTGAAGCAGTTTTCTGACCCAGTAGCCTGGAACTTCCCCCCTGAACAAATTCAGAAGCCAGCTGAGGTGGAGAAGTATCTGAAGGAAAACTGCAATAACAACACTGATGAAAAGGAAAAGCTCATTGCCATGTGCTGGGTCCCAGCTAATGCTTACTGCACACTGCTGGATACTGTAGGGCAGAAGATGCAGCCAGAGGAGCAGGAGAATAAGCCAGCAGACAACCCAATCACTCTGGCTGCAGCTAAAGCAGATGGGGAGCCTAAACCAATAACAATTGCCCCTGTCCAGAGAAAGAAACACAAAGCCAAATCCATTCGCCCGGGGGATGATGATGGGCAGCCAGGACCTTCACAGCCAGCAGAGGAATTGGAACCTGAAATCATCACAGAGTCCCTGTCCATAGAGAGCCTTTGTACCCTGAGGAAGGATTACACCCGACGGCCTGATGAAACTATATTAAGTTGGATGGTCTGGATCTGGGATGCTGCAGGTGATGGTACAATTCTGGATGGCACTGAAGCGAGGCATTTGGGATCCCTGTCACATGATTTAAGTATCGACCAAGGGATGACAAGCTCTCAGTCTCTGGACACAGCTCTTAAAAAGTGTGAAGGAAATATATCTGTGCCAGGAAGATCTCCAGCTACAGCTAAACCCCTGGAAGACATGGAACAAGGGATTCAATGCCTGAGAGAACTGGCAGTGATAGAGATCGTGTTCTCAGATGACCAAGCAATTAGGAGCCCTGACATGGTAAAATGCACACCGGTGATGTGGCTGAAACTTGCACAACACGCGCCACCAGAATATGCCCCTGCTTTAGCAGTGATGACATGGAATGATGGGGATGAGACAGTGAGTTCTATGGTGAGGAGGCTCCGGCCGTATGCAGACACTGTGCGTGGCCCAACACAAGCAAGAATCGCAGCTGTGGAAAAGAGTCTGTCAGAGACCATACAGAAGATGGAAGATAGGATGGACAAGACTCATCAGAAACTCGGGAAGGAGCTGAAAGAGGGCCTGCTCCAAATTGCCTCAGTGCAGACCAGAGGCCCTGCTACCAGAAGCAGACGTCCCATGGCTCGGGAGAGAGGGTACACCCCAAGAGTTGTGGCTCTTCTTGTTTGGCAGTGGGGAAGACATGAGGAGGTGGGATGGAAAACCAGCTTCTGTCCTGGCGTCACGGGTGCGTGAATTGAAGGATGGTAATGCTGAGAGAGGGAGTTCCACCAGAAGGGAAGTAGCTCAAGTTTCAAATGATAACCAGGACTAGAGGGGCTCTGCCTCTAGCCAGGTAGAAGCCAGGGAAAATCACGTCTTTTGGACAGTGTGGGTTCGATGGCCTGGCACATCAGAACCACAGAGATATGAAGCCTTGGTTGACACAGGCATGCAGTGCACCTTGATTCCATTGAGACATGTGGGGGCAGAACCAGTTTCTACTTCTGGAGTAACAGGTGGATCGCAGCAGTTGACACTGCTCGAAGCCAACCTGAGCCTAACTGGACAAGAGTGGAAGAAACACTCAGGGGTCCCGTGCATTCTGGGCATAGACTTCCTCTGGAGGAAGGAAAGACCTGAAGGGACTCAGGTGGGCCTTTGGAATAGCTGCTGTGGAGGCAGAGGGCATTCAGCAGTTGAACACCTTGCCTGGGCTGACAGAGAATCCTTCTGCAGTTGGGCTCCTGAAGAGCAGTGAGTGCCAATTGCCACCTCGACAGTGCACCACTGGCAGTACCGAACAAATAGAGATGCTGTGATTCTCATCCACACAATGATTCGTGAGCTGGAGAGCCAAGGGGTGGTCAGCAAGACCCACTCACCCTTCAACAGCCCCATTTGGCCTGTATGCAAGTCTGACCGGGAATGGAGATTGGCAGCGGACTATCATGCCTTGAATGAAGTGACTCCACCATTGAGTGCTGCTGTGCCGGACATGTTGGAGCTCCAGTACGAGCTGGAGTCCAAAGCAGCGAAGTGGTATGCCACTATTGACATTGCTAATGCATTTTTCTCCATTCCTTTGGCAGCAGAGTGCAGGCCTCAGTTTGCCTTCACCTGGAGGGGCGTGCAGTACACCTGGAACCAACTGCCCCAGGGGTGGAAACACAGTCCCACCATCTGCCATGGACTGATCCAGACTGCTCTAGAAAAGGGTGAGGCTCCAGAACACCCCTAGTACATTGATGACATCATTGTGTGGGGGAACACAGCACTGGAGGTATTTGGGAAAGGAGAGAAAATCATCCAGATTCTCCTGGAAGCCAGATCTGCCATCAAAAAGAACAGTCAGGGGACCTGCTCGAGAGATCCCGTTTTTGAGGGTGAAGTGGCAAGATGGACAATGTCAGATTTCCACTGAAGTCATCAAAAAGACACTGCGATGTCTCCACCAACCAAGCAGGCCCTCTCCAATCCAAACCCCTGCATAAAATAAATGGAGACAAGGTCCCAGCAGTGCATGTCAGGGGACTTTTGGGAAAAAACATCTGGATTACTTCGGCAACGAGTAAAGACAAACGCATCCGTGGGGTTGTCTTTGCTCAGGGTCCAGGTTCCACATGGTGATAATGCAGAAGGATGGAGAAACATGCTGTGTACCGCAGGGAGATTTGATGGTGGGTGAGAACTGCTTGTAATGTTGGAATGCCTATGTATATGTTTGTTGAATGTCGCTGCCACTGTTTGAATATAGCTGTATAAATATGTATAAATGTGTGTGTTTAAAGTTGAAATGTATTTGGGCATTGAGCAGACAGTATGGAATAAAGGGTGGAATGTCCTGGGGTGATGCTATGAGGGTTTTTTTTTTTCATTCCTTAACTATGGCAGTGCAGGTAGCTCCAGCCACCCTGTCCACAGAGGAGGACACCGACAACAAACTGTGGTGGTCAGAGGCCCAAGTTTAACATCGTACTCTCCAGTTACAGCGAGAGCCCACAATCCCTCTGTTCTGTTGTTTGCATGTTTTCCTACTATTGGGTAATGTTTTCCTCTTCTAGTTTTATGTGTGCACCTGATACATATTCATTCCCTTAGTTAATATGTATATGTTCTAGAAGTTTCTGTGCTACTCAACACCCCATTGGTCCCCTCCCTAAATCCCTCCTCTGTGTAATCTCCATTGGTTCCCTTCCCCTCGACTCCACATAGTACCCTCATTTCCATTGGCTGTTATCCCTTTCTCCCCCTTTCCGGTCCCCAGTATAAAACCCCTGGTAACCCTCAGGTCTTGGTCACTCTGTCCCTGGATTTTCACCTTCAATGAACCTCCATTCGTGGAACCTATACAGAGTGTCCTCTCCTGCTTCTCTGCCACCGCTGATGCCGCTCACACCTGAGCCCAGGGTGTGCTTCCTAGAGTGAGGAGTCTGCTGTAAAGCGACCATGACCTAGCCCTGCCGGGGGACGTCTCTTGTGTGATGCTGCACCTTCCCTCTGAGCAATACTAGAGGCTCAGCATTGCACTTAACCATCTGCTTTAATGCCCAAAGACGCTGTGTCTTTAAGATGGACCTGGGGGATGGGGCCGGAGCCACGGGACCTGGGTGTGGGTCGGTTGAACGGCAGGGGCCCAATGGCCAGGGCTCCGGGGGTCTCAGCAGTGTTCAGGAGGGAGTGGGCCAGGAGCACTGTGCTGGTCTGTGGGTTTTTTGTTCCGGCTAGGTGGAAAAAGGTTGTGTTGGGTTTTTGTTTTGTTCTTTTTCCCTTCCCTCCCCCTTGCCTCACTGCCTCCCTTCCCTTCCCTCTGGTCTGGGGAGCCTGCAGGATGGCCCCAGTGGGCCCGTGGAGTGGGCCCAGCTGGTCTGAGCCCATGTGTCTGTTCCCTCTCCGGGCATTTGTTGTACTTCGAGTTTTGTTTTTTCCTATTCTACCCTGTTTTGTTTTGTGTTAATAAACGGTTCGTTTGTTTTTCCCACTTTCGCTTGCTGTGACCAATTTGTCTCATTGGCGGAGGCAAAGAGGAGGCCCTTTTCCCTTTGGGGGAGGTGCTCATTCCACAGCACTTCCTACTAAAATTTTGTCTCCAAAAACCGAGACACATGAGCATTCTGGAGGTGATCAAGATCAGATCCTGGCTGATGGACGTAAGTGGCCTGTGGCTGCATTGCCCTGCTCCATAGCCCTGGTTGGGCCTTGTTCCTCCCTTCCTTCCTTCCTTTCTCCCTAGCCCAGGTGCACCTGAAGCCACCTTACAGCAGCACAGAGGGATGGGAAGGGCAGCTGAGCACAAAGCTGCACTCCAGTGACAGCACCACCCTCACCTCTGCCCCTCCAGGTGCCATTGATGATGAGGTGGATCTTCCACTATAAGAAACCCAAGGACAGCCAAACCCAGGACATCCTTGACAGACTGCTTATCTTGCTGCCTGGCGAGGGCCCTGTGGAGGTCGTAATGACACTGCTGGAGACAGGTACTGACCCCAACAGTCCCCAAGGCTTGTTCCTGTGGGCAGAGGGATGCCAAGACCCTTTGGTGGCCAGACTTGAGGAATGCTGCAAGACACCCCCAAGAAGCAGGGCCCTCTATCCCACCATGCTTTCATGCTCTGCTGGGGCTTGTCCAGGCCCTCAGCAGCCAAAGCTGGCTGAGCCAGCCCACAGCCAGTGCCTTGCTTTGAGGCCCACAGGGAACTCCCCCATCAGCCCTGTGTTGCCTGCTTGGGCAGCACCGCAGGGGACCTCAAGTCCTGTAGGGCTGGCCGTGCTGCTGGGGCCGACACAGCCCTGTGGAAGAAATGCTCTGCTTTGCAGGGACAGCCTCAGACTCTGGGAGCAGATGATCTCCACACCCCAGACTCTGAAGAATATTTTGAAGGAGCTGCACATCCAGCTCTGGCACTGGCACAAAGGGTGCTTCCACACAAAGGAGGAGGACACCTGCCTCATCAGGTAGCACCTCCCCGGCGGAGGCCCGGGACATCTTGGAGTTGGGTTGCTTGGGAATGCAGCCCAAAGCAGGTGGCAAACTCCATCTAAGGCTAAATACCGGCACAAGACCGATAGCCAAAAAGGACCATAATGGAAAGAATTTTTTTTTTTTTTTTTAAACTCCTGGAAAGGCTGGCAGCCCATGGCTTGAACAGGTGCACTCTTTGGCAGGTTAAGAACTGGCTGGATAGCCGGGCTGATGCCATGAAGATTTTTTGCCTTTTCTTTTATACCCCTGTTATACCTTTTTGCAACTTCTGTATTCTTAGTGCTTTTGCCTACATTCTTGGACTTGTTTGTTCAGCTAGGAGACTAAACATTTTAGAAGCTTCATAGCTAAGGATCAGTGTGCCCCAGACCCCAAGGTCCTCTCCAGAACACATTCTGTAAACTAAGATAGAACCATGCAGGGGAAGGCTCCTTGGGGAAGCGGGCTCATTTAAGCCTCTCATTGGGGAATCTTTGATAGATATGCTAATTAGTAAGACCTATAATGTTATACCAGATTGTGGTGGCCGATTGACCTGTGGTGCAAGAGACAGAGAGAGTTCTTAGTAAGACAGTCTCTGATCCCAAAGACTTATCTTTGGTGAGGGATATGGTGAGGGAAAGGAGCCTTTCCCAGGATGCCTTGTTTGGTTATGGTAATGTACCCCAGTTCAGCTTCCCCTGCTGGCTCCTGGTGTTAGCCACACCCCTGTATTTAAGCTCGAGCTGTCATATGCTTGGGGTCATTTGCCTCTGGAAACCCTCACAAGTTGTATCAATAAACTGCTTTCTGTGGAACTCTAAGCAAGGACCCATCTCAACTCCTTGCTGTTGGCTTAATATTACTGGAGCCATCCCTGCATCTGTGTGCTCATGCACATGAGCCATGGAGCCAGCAGGGAACCCAGTAATACCAGATCTTTTGAGGGTGTGCTTTGCAGTGTGCATTTTGGTGCATTCAACCTGGACATAGTGCTCCTAAGGATCCTTAAAATAAATACCAAGGTAAAATCCCTTTTTCCCCTTCTAACTGTGTTTGACTCTTGATTTTAAGACCAGGAAAAGGCATCAGGCCCAGAGAGTGGTGGTGAATGGTGTTGAATCCAGTTGGTGGCCAATCACTAGTGGTGTCCCCCACGGATCAGTGCTGGGACCAGTCCTGTTTCATATCTTCATTGATGATCTGGATGAGGAGATTGAGTCCACCATCAGTAAATTTGCAGATGACACCAAGCTGGGAGCATGTGTTGGAGGGTAGGAGGACTCTGCAAAGGGACCTGGACAGGCTGGATAGATGGGCCGAGTCCAAAAACATGAAGTTTAACAAGTCCAGTGCCAAGTCCTGCACTTTGGCCACAACAACCCCTGCAGTGCTAAAGGCTGGGGACCAGGAGCTGCACAGTGCGGGCAGCCCTGCTGGCTCTGCCGGGAGCTCACTGCTGGGTTCCTTTCAGCTGCTGGCCTCTGGCAATGTGAAAGAGGAATTCACTCAGCTGTACAAAGCCTTGAGGTTCCTGACGTATCCAAGCAGTGGTCTGCTCTCCCTGCTGCTCAGGGGCCTCACAACGCTGTCGGAAAGAGCCCAGATGGTGAGCAGTTGTCTTGGGGTGACCAAGTGGGGTGACCGGTGGCCAAACCGGAAGAGCAGTACAGTGTCAGGGCACCCGTGTTGGCAGCTGGGCTCTGGGGCCATGGGGAGGGCGCTGGCTTGGCCTGAGCTGGGAGTCAGGAGGTGGGGTGACCGCTCCAAACCCCCTCCCTGCCCGGTGTCTGTCTGGGAAGCTGTGCTGGCTTGGACCTTCTCACAGAATGGGAGCTGTGTGTTTCATGCATGCAAGAAAGACGCGGGTCCTCCTGCCAGACTTGTTAGAGCTCCTGTGCCCTCACTGCACGTCTCTTGGGAAGGAGGCCCTGGTGGTGCTCCAGCACCTGGAGAAGACAGAGGCCAGCACCATTGCTGTGCAGCTGGTGCAGAAACTCTGTCCCCACTTAGACAGGGTAAGACTGACGTGGGAGCCTGAGCCCCACAGACAGGCACTAGGCAATGTCAGCTGTCCTTCAGCCCAGCCCTGTGAGCAGCACTTGGAGGAGCAACAAAGATTTTCAAGGGAGAGGGATGACATTTTCATAGTACACTTCGCTGCAATGGAATTCCTTATTGTTATACATAAAACAGAAAGTTTAGCTTTCGCATTGATGAAAGAATAAGTAAATAACTCATATTATGAGTGTTATTAATTAAGTTGTTAATTAAGAAAATTTGCAGTTCAAGTTCCTTATGTTTAGGTGTTAAATGTGACTTCTAAGTTCTAAACAGAGTTTAAGAGTTTAAACTACATTGAAAAATCCTATGGTGTTCATCTTTGAGTTCAGTTATATTCCAGAGAGAAAAAGCCTCTCACCCATAGCCAAGGTGCTATATTTAGAAGCCAACTGGTAACCTGTCACCAAGCTCCATAGTAACACTGAATTTTAATGAAGAAGTTTCCCGCCAGAAACTCAGATGACATCACCCAGAGACTACAACCATAGTAACCAGTGAGCCATGGGTCAAAAGACCTTACATCATCCCCCGAACCAGGACCAATGAGTTGGACATTGAAAGAACTCCACCAGTCATCTCCTACTTTTGAGGCAGGACAGTGGGCGGTGATGGGAGGGGCTAGGGGAGCATAAAAACCTCGAACACAGACCGAGGAGTGCTCTTTGCCTTCTTTTTGCCAGCACTGGTGTTTGCTCCATTGCCTCTGCAACCCGTTTCTTGGGATTAGCCCAGGCAGAGCCCAGTGCTGGGGATCTTAGGCCTACTTGTTAAACTATTTCGCTTGGGACTAGCCCAAACGAGACCCAGCACTGTGGGTCTTTGCTTTGGGTTTATAGCCTGTTCTTGGCTGCAAGTGTCTTCAATAGCTGCGGATCCGGGTGAGATTTTTTTTTATTAAGGAATTTGGCCGTTTTGTTTAATAAACCAGTTTTTAATCTTCAGAGTGAATGTGGCCTCATTCCTGACACTTATCAAAGAAAAATCCTGACCAAGAATCAACACCTTGGTATGGAGAGCAGATATGGGAAGACATTAAAGAAAACAAACATAGGTGACCAAAAGGCCTGCTTTACGCTATAAAAGTAATACAGATTACCATCCAGGTAGAATTCTCTTACACGCTCCCTGGGAACGTACGACACAACTTCTCCCTGAAGCTTGGACACATCTTCATGGTTACTTCTCCAGAAATTGAGGGAAAGGATTTCAATGTATGCCCCTTCAACAACTGGACGGTAAGATACATTGAATCCTAATCTATGCTATTTCTTCGCTAGCTGTATTAAAGAAAATGCTACCCTATCGTGCACTGTATATTTAGCTATTAATAGTGTCTTATGGTTTTTCCTGTGTAGTAATAGTCTGTTTTAAGTCTTATGTCCATTAGTTTTGTGTCTATTAAATAATTAATTCTATAATAGACCGGATCAGCCGTCATTAAAGAACTTGCAAACAAGAGTGGGATTTGGGGTGCTGGCCATCCCTATAAAGCTACTGCCTGCTGCCAGAGGCCTGGGCAAAAGGCAGGGATTTATCCAAACCCCTCACATTAGTATAGACTCCCCCATGTAACACACAATACATGATCATTAGAATTAATTTTAATTCTACCCTGGGTGCAAAACTTAATATTCTTAAATCTATTAAATTGTAGTTGTTATTCCCAAAGTTCAGCACTTTAGCATAACCTTAGCTGAGGAGTAGTCTATGTCAACTAATAAAGTTTCCAAAATTAATGGGTTCTCTCATTATTTCATCATCTCCAAGCCTCTGGCCTTATCTACAAGCAGATTCAGAGTCTATTTATAAGAACACATTCATCTTGTTACTGTCAAAACCACCTCCAGTTATTAACTGTAGTGGTGTGAGGTTTATGTTTTTGTTTGCTCTCTGTACCCCAAATGGTTTATCCCTATCCCTCCCCTAACTACCATTCCCAGTTGGTATACCCCAAATCCTAGCTGCTCCCCCAATGCTCCCTACATGGTTGTTCTCCTCCCCTTGGTCTAGTCGGTTCCCCATCAATCACCCAGACTCCTCCCATTATCCCAAAAAGTTCAGTCATCACCTAAGCCCTCCCTGTTTATCCTTATATGGCCCCTGTCAATCCCTGAGATCCTGCCCCTTCTGATACCTCCCCTCTGGAAATCCCCCTAAACCTCAACGCCCCATTGGGGCATGTGATCCCTTTCCCTCCACCCCTCAAGATCATTGATCCGTGTGAAAGTAATCCCTATCCATGTCCCTCCCCCAGGAATCCCTATTGGCCCATGGTCAGGCCATTCCCCCTTGTAACGCCCCCTTTATAAGTTGTTGCACACACCTGGTCGGTGTTTGTGATCCCTGGACTCCCTTCAGGCAATGAACCTGAAACTGTATCCAGAGGCAAGCCTCCCCGCAACCTTTTATCCTCTCCATCGTTGGGGCTGCTGACAGCCACAGCACCTGGGGCTTCAGCTCCCCAGGGCAGAGCTGAACTCCAGAGGAGCAGCTTTAAAGCCACGAGCCTTCGGCTGCTCCCCACTCCTGCCGCACACCGCTGGAGCTAGCTTGGGCTGTGGTCAGTAGCGGTCACTGCAACAATTAATTATTTATTGCCACTGATTACAATGACATCATGTCAGATGTAATGACCTTAACTGGAACTTTTTACTGCACCATCCAGGTGGCTCCAAGTACGAGACTGGGTTGCTCTGTTTAAAACAGTATTGAAGCAATTACGTTAAAGACAGCAAAGTCAATTGCTAAGTAGAGATGGATGTTCCCCACCCAAACCAACACTGGGGAGAAATCTCACTTGCCTGTCAGGTGCTGGCAGAGGGACTTGGGTCAGTGCTGGGGTTCTTGGGGTGCTGACTCATCCCCTTTGTTCATGGGTGTTAGGGGACACGGTGGTTTTGTGGGGCTGATGAAGCCTCAGAGTGAAGTTAAAACTAAGGGGTTGTTGGGGTCTGAGGGGTGCCGAATCAGTCCCCCAGTGCAAGTGGGTTTCTAAGGGGGCCTTTGGGGTGCTAATGCAGCCCCCAGGCAAAGACTCTGCTCTTCTTCACACACCCCCCCCCCCCGTCAGTGGGTCCAGATCCCCCCACACTCCCCAAGAGGCAGCAATGCTGCAATAGGGAGTCCCCAAAATCCTGTGTCCCCTGCTGGTGGAGGGTCACCCCAAGGTTCTGTTGCCCATTACAAGCCTAATGGCACTGGTTTGGGCTGGTAATATTTGGAAGCTCTCTTAACATGATAGGGGACAATTTAGGGTCTCTCAAAACCCACTGTTGCCCCACAAACACCCATCCCCCCTAGACCTGCTGGGGAAGGTTGGTTTCCACTCCAACTGCTATTTTTTGAGTACAAACACATTTGTGCTCAATAATTATTTAATAATTGACAAGAACCATCTTCCAGAGGTGGGCGGGTGCAAATAAGGCATTTTCACTCCAAAAAAGCACTGAATTATTTTCTACAGGAGAAGCTCAGGAAGAGTAGAATCCCCCAAGACCCTCAAATCCTCCAGATCTCTATAAAACCACTGCACTTTTATAAATTACACCGTTTCTGTACTCCACAGAGGAAACACAGGTCTAAAAGGGAATAGAGAACAATTTGTAGGGGAATGGAAAAGAGCTTTTGGGGTGTTCCCCTATTTTAGGGATCCTCCCTTCATTTTAGGATCCCCCACCTCCATTTTTCGGTGCGTGTCCCCCCTCTACTTTAGTATTCCCCACCCTTTTTTTTAGGATTTTCTTGTCTCATTTTTGGAGTGCCCATCTTCTATTTTGGGGTGTCTAGCCTGCGATTTTGCATTCCACCCCTCCCTCTTTTGGACACTTCTTTCACTTTGTGCCACTCATCCCCCTGTTCCACACATCCCCAGTGTCCCGTGAAGGGCCAGCAGCAGTCTGGGGAATGCTGGGATCCTCAGGGATCTCACGTACTCCTCCTGGTGACACAGGTGCTTCCCTAACTCTTCTCTGCGTGCCAGGGCCACCATGAGGAAATGTCACTGCTACCATCCATGCCTGTTGTGTCTCTCATTGTCCCCTGGATCCCTGATGACCCCCATGCCCCTGCAGCCCCCTCAGGAACAGAACTTTGCTGCCAACACAGCCAGAACCACTCCAAACTCGTGCAGTGGCTCTGTCCCCATGATCTTGTCATGCATATGAAAATGCATTATTTTAGTTAATCTAATAATCACAGTAGGTTTTCATTCTCTTAGAACATTTCTATTCATTTTGTTTTCATCAATGAATGTAGGCAGGAATCAGCTCCTTTCGAATGTGAGATGGGGAGGCTGTCCTATGGAAAGCTTTGAAAGCCAAGCGATGCCGGTTGCTGTGGGTGAGAGAAGGCTGAAAAAGCAAAGCCGAGGCACATAACAGTGAGCTGAAACTGCCCCTCTTACTCCCACTTAGCCTAACTTGAGTAAGATAGCAATTTGTCTACATGCAAAAAAAAGGGAAGTGTTAACTCAGGAAAGAAAAGCAGTTCCAAATCCCAGTCCGAGAAAGAAAAAGTCGGGATAACAAGCACTGATCCCCGGGAAGTGTGTCCTGCTCTCTGCGCCCGGGGCTGAGGGCGCCACACACAAAATGGCGGCTGGGGCTGAGGGCACCACACACAAAATGGCGGCTGGGGCTGAGGGCACCACACACAAAATGGCAGCCGGGGTTGAGTGTGCCACACACAAAATGGCAGCTGGGGCTTAGGGGGCACCTTCCAGGGCGCTCGGCGGAGCCTCCAGCCCCGGGGCAGCGTGGGGCAGGCAGAGCGCCCACTTTCAGTCACCTGCTGAGATGGACATTAGGAGACACAGGGCTGATTCACCCTACATGGCACCTTTGTTCTGTGCACACAGAGACAGCAGCCAGTTTGTAACCTCGGCTGGCACTATTTTAATCTTGTGTGAAAATTAGGCTATGGAAGACCAATGTCCACAAACACATTCCTTCTTTAACATGTATTCCCCATCATATATTATGCGATTATTAAAGTCAGCTCTAAGTCCACCCTGCACGGACAAATTAATATTCACAAATCTGTTCAACCGACAGATTTTCCTCTGAAGTACAGAAGTTCAGAATGTGCTTGGTCCTGCAACAAAGGGGCTTGATGTTTGTAAAGACCCCCGCACCCTTCTTCCAGGACCTGATTGTTTCTTTCAGATCTAGTCATTCGCGAATAAATTAACAACCATTTCTTCTATCAATCAAATGCTCCTTAATTGTTAGAAATGAACTAACTTTTTGATACAATTTAATGAGGACAAAGTCGTCGAAGCAAAAGCAAACTATTCATTACTTACGAGTCAGCTGAGTCGGGCATACATCTCCCTCCCCGAGAGCTAAGCGCACACATCCTTCAACAAAACAGCTGCTTTTTATACCCTTTCCCAGTCAGGGCGGTCCCTGTCCCCTTTCCCATTGGCTGGGTACTCGGGAACTTACATTCTCTCCCGACTGCCTATTTTTCTGTCACCCCCGTGTCATCCCACCTCCCTCTCAGTCAAGTCTTCAACCCTCCCCCTCTCCCAGCTCACAGCAACAGCCAACAAACCCACCAGAACAAATCCTAACCAAAACGAACGACACATAGAACCAGCAACTTTCATTATTTAACTTAGTAACCTTTTGGCTTCAAAAGGGTAAGGGTTAAGGGTTTGGCTTCAGCAAAATATCACCCGTCTGCCACATTAATGAGGTTCTTCAGGTGCAGCACAGACTTTCTGTTCGAGCAACAGGCAAACACACAGGCAAGGTCTTCTTGGGCTGCTGCTCTGGGACCCATGGAAGGCAGGATTGCAGGAAAAAAAGCAAAACCCATAAACAATTGGAGAGAAAGAGCCACTGACAAGAACCAGTGGGTGAAAAAAGACAGCGGATGTGAATGGAAAAGTGTGAGAAACATGAGTGGGAAAAAGGAGGGAAACGTGAGGGGAGAAGAGGGCAGAAAAAGGGAAGCGAAAAGTGTGAGAAACATGAGAAATCTATTCTATGATAACCAGTTCTAACATCGTGGGCTTTCCACGTTTAAATCCCATGGGTTTAAGTCCAGTATTTTAAAATTAGCAGTGAATGGGATTGGATAGCATGCTTTGTCCTTTGTCCAGTTATTGAGTGCCCTGGTAAAAAGATTATTAACCGTTCTCTTTGGGGTTTTGTTGTTTGGGATTTTTTTGTTTGTTTGTTTTTTCTTTTCTCTGTGGGTTTCTTTGCCTTTGCTTGAGGGACTTTTCAGATTATATTCCACATATTCCACATAGTCTTTCTAGTGGCATCTCCTTGCAGCTCTACACTCATCATTTCAGAGGGGTCCGTAGCGTTTCCCCCATGCCTGGGGTTTTCCCCAGCCAGCCGGGAGGTCCTGCGAGGCGGATCTGCGGTGCTTCCCATGGCTGTTGTCCTGAACAAGTCAGGGTGACCAGCGGGTATCACAGTCCAATTCTCTCGCTGTGTTCCCTGTGCGATGCCATGGCACTTCGTTAGTGACACCCGGCCCTTCGCGCTCATTTCCTCCCTTTTCCCCCAAGATACAGCCCAGGGACCCCCCCTGTCGAGTCCCCCCCAAGGTGCCTCTGTGGCCATTCCTGGGCCGGGCCGAGCAGCAGCTGCAGCCCCAAGGCCCAGCCGGAGCTGCCGCTGGCACCGAGGCTGAGCGGGACGTCGGGGACAAAGGCACCGGGGAGCCCGTGAAGGGACTGAATTGCTCCAATGATGCAGCAGACACTCAAACTAAGTCAGTGAAGTGGGTATTTGCTTTATTCGGTGCCGGGTGTGTGGGGGAGGATCACTCCTCCTAACATGCACACCCAGCTCAGTTATTGTGAAGCTTATATGGACATAGTTTATACGTAGGTATAGAAAGGCGGTTCCATGCAACTCATTTTCTAGAGTTCATTAATATAATTAGCATAACTTAAGCGCAAGCACAGTTCTCTCTGGTGGTCATCTCGGGTGGTCGTTGTTGTAAATGAGGCTGAGACTTTTTAAAAAGAGAAGCCAACTCGTTTATTTATTAACAGCTGAAAGCAGGAACCCAGGATAAGCCCAGGCTCGGCACAACAAGCCAGAGTAAATCACACATACACAAAAAAAGACAGTGAGACCCACTGGGTGCTCCCTTGGACCCCAAGTTCTGCAGGAGGACGCGGTGCAGAGCACCTGGTGGCTTTTAAAGTCTTTGGTACCACCGGATTGGTGCGTTTCTTAATCCTTGTGCTGATTGGTCCCTTTCCTGTTCGCTGGTTGGTCTATACCGCCGTGCATTCCTAACCAATCATTTTCAAATAAGTCCACTTCATTGGTTGGCTCGTTCGCCAATCACAGTCTAGGGCATCGTCCTCATCCCTTGTACCCTATGAGGCAATGTGCTGGAAAGTTCCTTTTATTAAACCCATTGGGTCCTTGTTATACCTCCATCCAGTGGTTTCATTCCAGTATTACACCCGTACGGTCTCACAAGCTCTCTTCAGTTAACATGCCCATTTATTCAACTTTCAACTGCCCTCTTTTATATCCTATCCAAACAGTAACGATCAACATCCCGAAACTGATTCATTTATTACAATTGTCAGATGAAGACTCGAAGACTTCCTCTGGCTTGGACTTTTTACATTTTGCTTCTGAGCATGCCTTGTTGGACTTTTTATTCATAGTGTTGCCTCAGTGAGTCTCACTAATCCCTTGTGGTATGTGTTGCTTCCCCTTTATCAGGCTGTTCTTTGCCAGACAGGATATTCCCACTTTGTTATCTGCCATGAGCTTTTTGTTACATTTAGTAACATTTGCCTTTAACCCCATCTTTCAGGTTGGTGAGGCTGAGGGGAACGGGGGCTGTGGCGGCTGAGAGGAAGTGGCGGCACAGAGGGGACAGGGGGAGCTAAGGGGCACGGCGGGACTGAGGGGACTGAGCGGTGGCGGGAGGTGGTGGGGACTGGGGGCAACGGGGGGCTGAGGGCAGTGGTGGCACTGAGGGGACTGAGGGGGGTGGGGGTGCTCACTGAGGGCGCTGAGGGCAGTGGTGGCACTGAGGGGACTGAGGGGGGTGGGGGTGCTCACTGAGGGCACTGAGGGCAGTGGTGGCACTGAGGGGGGTGGGGGTGCTCACTGAGGGCGCTGAGGACTGGGCGGCTAGGGGCGATGGTGGCACTGGGGGCGATGGTGGCACTGGGGACTGAGGGCGATGGTAGCACTGGGGGCGATGGTGGCACTGGGGGCTGAGTGCGATGGTGGCACTGGGGGTGATGGTGGCACTGGGGACTGAGGGCGATGGTGGCACTGGGCGGCTGAGGGCGATGGTGGCACTGGGGCTGAGGGCGATGGTGGCACTGGGGGCGATGGTGGCACTGGGGGCTGAGAGCGATGGTGGCACTGAGGGTGATGGTGGCACTGGGGGCTGAGGGCGATGGTGGCACTGGGGGCGATGGTGGCACCGGGGGCTGAGGGCAATGGTGGCACTAAGGGTGATGGTGGCACTGGGCGGCTGAGGGCGATGGTGGCACTGGGGGCAATGGTGGCACTGGGGGCGATGGTGGCACTGGGGGCTGAGGGCAATGGTGGCACTGAGGGCAATGGTGGCACTGGGGGCTGAGGGCGATGGTGGCACTGAGGGTGATGGAGGCATTGAGGGCAATGGTGGCACTGAGGGTGATGGTGGCACTGAGGGTGATGGTGGCACCGGGGGCTGAGGGCGATGGTGGCACTGAGGGTGATGGAGGCACTGGGGGCTGTTTGCAGCCACCGCACCAAGGGAGCCCTCCCTGCCTGCAGCCATCAGCTCGAGCTCAGCAGGTGCTGAAGTTGTGTCAGATTCTTGGAGGAGAAGCTTTCATTGCCCCGCTCTGAAATGACGGCTCTTGTGGAGGTAAATCTGCTCGATGGAAATGCTGGGGTCTGGACTGAGAGATTTCTTGCAAGCTAGAAGAGTAAAGGCCTCTTTAGTTCAGTTCTTAATGAACAGCGAAAGGGTTTGCTTGGTAAAGCAAGAGTTTCAAAAGAAGAGGGAATCAAAACTATCCCACATTAATGAGCATAAGACGTGATAGCCTGTGTTGGCCAAATTAGGGTGCTCATTTTAATGGAAGAAATACCTAGCGCAGGTGTATTCATGGCACAGGCCTTTTGCATTTTATTGTACAACTTTATCAGTGAATATGTCTGTATTTCTGTTAATTTGCAGATCCCTTGCCCGCTAAATATTTATCACAAGGAAGAGCAGATGAAAGGCAGGGAGTGGGATTTTTTGGACTTACCCATATCTTATTCCCAAGTGTGATGCCTTTTGTCTGTTGTAAACTCACTCATATCAGTTTTCAAAAGCTTATCTTTCCCTAAGTGAAGGAAACTTTGCAGGCTCCAAACAATCATTCATCTCTAGGGTTCTGATGAATAGGCTATGGCAGAAGAGATGAATATTCTAGAACAGGTCATAGTGAGAATTCCAGCTGCTTGACTTTGGGCCTTTACTGCCTTAGTGGAACAGAAACATAACTCAGTGTTACACTTGGTTACAGATTTTGGGGGTTTTATACCCTATAGATTTTTGCCACATGCTCCTGGAAATAAATACCCAATTTCAGTGCCCATTTGCCTGCAAACTATGGAGCAGCAGCAGAGAGCTCCAAGAAGCAGCACATTAGAATTTCATGTCGGAGCAATTGGGTGGGGTGGGCTTGAGGTTCCCAGGCAGAAATGTGTGGTTTGTGTGTGGGTTTGCAGCACGCAGCCCTGGGCAGTACCTGGAGTGAGATCTGTCCTTGCTCACCTGTGCTGGGAACAAGGAGAGCACCTGGATTTCTGCTGGAGGATTCCTTACAGCTCGTGGCATAGGCCAGGGTCAGAGTGTGAGGACATCAGGCCAGTGTTCCCCTGGTGTTACACGTCCTTTGGGAGGGGGGAAGAAGAGTAATTACTGAGTGCCTGAAGTGATTCCAAGAAAATACCGAGTGACCTTTGGTGGACTTGTTTTTCTTTCTCTTTTAAGGAGGATGTCAGTGTTGTCCCTGAGCGTTCAGGAGAGCAGCCTGTGAACAGGGCTGCCACAGAGACAGCCTTGCCTGGCAGCACAAGCAATGGGACCAGCTCCCTGGAGCCAGAGGATCCTGGTAAGGGGAGAGCCCACATTCCTTGAGAGAGCTCTGAGAGGGCTGCTCTGAGCCTGACGGGCAGGAAGGGAGATGAGAAGAGTTCAGTCCCTGTCTGCAGGGTCGGTGCTTCCTGGGCCTTTCGTTGAAATCCTGCACCGGCATCACCTCCCCAGCACTGTCCCCCACGCTCCTGCAGAGGCACTGACCCCGAGTCCTCTGCTGTGGCAACAGAGCAGTGAATGAACCTGACCTTGTGGCAGTTGTGTCACCAAACCCGATGTCCCCATTCCAGCTGAAGGCCATGGATCCATTTGCTGCAGGGTGACAGCGCTATGCAGGCAGCACTGAGTGAGGTGAGTGTTGGAGCAACAGGGAAAACCCCACCAAAATGCTGAAGCCAGTGCAAAAGTCCAAACTTCTTGCCTCAAATCACAAAATTTGGTACCGGTCTGCTGATAACCTGAGACACAGGAGAAAAACAAGCAGCAGAACACCCGAGGCCAAAAATTTCTCAACTCTAAAGTAACTAAAGGAAAAGTAACTAAAGGAAAATCCAGTAACTAAAGGAAAAGCCTGAGCTCAGATTAGCAAGAGCTCCAAGGAGAGAGGGAGCACTTTGGATCTGTATTCCAGAGCAAAGCTGGTGCAGCCTGCAGTCCTTGTGTGGAGCTCTTTCCCTCCCAGCTGTTCCTCCCAGAGCTGACGGCAGAGTTGGCAGAGCTGTGTCTCACTGCAGAGGGAGTTCCTCAATCCCAGGGAACGGAGCTGGTTCATGACTCGGCTCACAGCACCCTTCAGCTTCAGCCGTTTCAGTGAGGACTGAGGGCTCTGTCAGCACAGGGAAAGAGCAGGGCTGGGGTTCTTTGTGTGGGCTGCTTCTGTCTGTGGCTAAAGCTCTCGTGGGTGCCACTTGCACTGAAAGTGCTGAGACTTTACGAGGATGCTTCAAAGCTTTTGAGTATGGAAAACGCCAGAACGATTGCTGTTCCTTAGGGAGCAGCCTCCAATGCCAGGTGAGGGTCTGCCTTTGCAGCCATCTTTCCCAGTCCCCAGTAGAAGTACAGCTGCTGCCCTAGGGAAAGGTGCCCAAGGGCTGATACTGACCCAGAGTCCTCTGTGCTGCCCAGAGCTCTGCTCGTTGTACCTGGCCAGGAGCGCTGCCCTGCACGGCAAGAAGGGGCCGAGTTCCCAGCCTGGGCCGGCCCTGGGGGTGACGATGGCGGCAGCACTGCGAGGCCACAGCGCCTCGTGCAGAGCCCCCACTGCTGCCCCGAGGTCCCTGTGGACACCAAGAGACTGAAGAGGGACCATGAGGAGAGCCTGGCAGGCGGCCTGGAGCTGCCCAGCCCCGCTTCCAGCTGCTCCCAGCAGCACCTGGAGCCAATCCTGAGCAGGGACCTGCTGCTTCCACCCTTGAGCCACCTGAGCAGTGAGACTGGGGGGAAATGGGGGGCTGGGGGGGTTGGGTGGTGTGGGGTTTGAAAATCTTTGGGTCCGTGTAGAGGTGGGGTCAGTCGTGTGCAGGGAGAGCTGGAGCATCTGTCACTTGTGTGCAGAGGGGAAAGGACCTGGCAGTGAGGCTTCTGGCAGTGCTTTCCTGCCAAAGAAGTGCAAGGTAGGCCATTGTAGTGGTTTGCAGGATGAGGGAATGGGGAGCTGAGAGCCTCCTAAATAGACAAGGCCTTTGTTCTTGGAAAGCCCCAGACCTTGCTGGGTTTTTTTTTCTTTCTAAGCCTGCTTGGGAGGATCCGGGATTTTATAGTCCCTGAGAGAAGTCCAGTTGCTGCCAAGGGAATTGTGCACACAGCTGATACTGACTCAGTGTCCCTTTTTCTGGCTTTCTCCAGACCCTTCGAGGACAAGTGAAGGGGCTTCTGGATTGTTCCCAGGTAAGGAGGCTTCCCCAGCTCTTCCAGAGAAAGTGGTCACCACTCTGAGCATTTAGGGGCTTTTGACCGATGCCGCCTCCGGGCACGGTCCTAGTTGACACTTGTTTGTTTGTTTATTGTAACCGCTGTTGTAGTCATCTGAAGACATTTTTAGACTGAAGTTGATAGTTCATGTATTAGCAGTGCAGTTGTAGCAATTTCCCATCAATTAAAGTTTAATTGGAATGGGTGTTGATCTGTGTTACTCAAAGCAATTAGCAGAGGTAAACATTATGATACTGGAGGACTTTGGCAATGAGTGAAGGCAACTGGGGGAAAATATCCAAGCATGCCCAGCAGATCCCTCAGTTCAGTAAAGCGGGGCTATAAAACCACAGATTTTTGATAGCCCAATCCACTGTGTCAATAACTCCAAGATCCAGAACAAGTTCCCTGTGGAAGAGGTGAAAAGGGGAACAGCTCCAGGGGAATGCTGGCTGATGGATTTCTCTGAGTTACCCAGCTGTGGATGTTCCAGGTGTGTGCTGCTTTTAGCAGATGCATTTTCAGGACGTTGGCTGGCTGGGCAAGCCCTTGGGAAAGCTCCACTGAGCTTTCTGCACTTGTGTAACACGGCCAGAGGTGCAGAGCTGCTGGAAAGCCCTGCAGGCCTCATGCTGATCTAGCCTGGTAGAACTTTACACTGTCCCAGCACAGAAAGGGCTTCAGCAGCTCCTGCAAGTCCCTCTGCCTTGCTGGGGCTCAGAGACCTTCCCCAGTGGAAACAAAGGCTGTGCCATGTGCCTTGCTACCTGGATGTGGTAGGAATGTGCACCTGCGCTGGGGGACAGCAGGGAAGCAAATTCATTCCTAGGAACTATTTTATTTTGCATCCAAGGCTGTCAGTGTTTCTGTGTTTGTATTAACGAGAAGGGTAGAGAGTAGCTTTGTGGTTTAATGGAGGGTAAAGCCTTGTCTGAATTCAGCTTATTTCTGTTTTTTTCTTGGATGACATTTTTTCTATCGTAAATCTGACAACCAAGGACATCTTTTTGGGAGTGCTCAGAATCCAGGATCTGTGACCTCAGCAGTAGCCAAGTATCCCCTCTGAACCTGTTTGCCTTGAACTGAGTAAGCAAAGTTCAAGGCAAAGGTGTGTTCACAGCAAAGCTGTGAGCTCTCTTGGCTTCTTTTAGAGACAGAAAAAATACCAAACTCAAACCTGCTTGTTGAATTGTCTGGAAAATCTGACTTACTCAAGGAAGTAATGTTTTGGGATACTTGTGATGTCAGAATGTGCAAATTTTCTGTTCATTCATTCAGACACTCAGTAAGCCAGACCAATAATGCTCTTACTGTTTTAACCCAGCTGATTGGAAAAATAATTACTTGAAATTTTGGCTTCAATCTCCAGTGCTGTTTCGAATATGAGAATATTCATTTGAGGGAAGAACAGACTGCATTTGCACAGTTTCCTTGTGGTTTTTTGTTCAGCACACAGATCCTCTCATCTCCTCTTCTTCTGTAGCTGACAGCATTAAAGTAAACCACCTGCTTTGGAAATGCAGCTGAAATGTACCTGTTTGTGCTATTTTGCTTAATGTATCTTTTGCATGAGCTGAAAATACTCAGTTGCCATTTGCTTTATAGAATTCTTTGTAACTGTGGGACTGAAAAAAGACCACAGGAATTCCTCCCATCAGCACAAAGTATGTGGGAGAGCATTACAAAGACTCTCTGGCAATATTCATCTTTTTCCTTTACATATAACTTTATTACATGTAGAGTTTGAAATAAATTTTACCAAGCTGCCTTTCAGCTCCATTACAGCAGTTGCTTTTCAGTCAGCTACACGAGGGAAGTATCCCCATACACATCTGCAATACCCACCTTGTCTGTTATTCCACCTGAGGGAACTCCTTGCAGTTCCAGAATGGCAATGTGATGTAAGAAAATAATCAGGCACTGCATCGGAGTTTTAAAAGGGGGAGTGGTCCCTCTCCTGGCCGGGAGCAGAGGAGCTGTGGATGCTGCACCGGGCACGGGGACCTGTCCCCTGCCAGCTCCTCCGGGGCTGCTCCCGCTCTGTGAGGTTGGGCACAGGTCGGGGACAGCTGTGACTCCCCTGGAGGCCAGTCTGTGATGTTCCAGCTGCCTCCTGCACGTTGGAGCCTGTGGGGCCACTGGCAGGAGTCCTCTGCCGGGAGCTGGTGCAGCTGGAGCTGCTGCAGATGGCACTGTTGTTCTCTCTGGCACGACGGGAGCGCAGCCACCTCTGGGGCTCCTTGCTGCAGCGGCCCACAATGGCGCTGCTGAGGCCATGGAGCAGCGGTGCCGTGTGTTCCTCGAGGCAGTTCTGCAGCCTGAGGAGCAGGATGGCTGCGTCCAGAGCGTGGAGGCAGAGCTCTTGCCGGATGGAGCTCTGTGTAGCCTCTGCCAGCCACCACTGGTTTGGGAATATTCCCTGCAGCCTGCAGTGCGGCCAGGGCCGCACGGGCTCCAGGAGGTCCTGTCGCTGGCGGAAAAGTCCTGGCCAGCCCTCGGGCAGGAGGCCACCCACAGCCTCCAGCCCTGAGGGCCCCTGCTCACCTGTGGAGAAGGTGCAGGGGACAGCACAGGGCCACGGGAGCTGTTGTCATCCAGGTGGCCAGGAGCTCTTCCTGCCTGGCTGCTTGTCTCTGCTGACTGTGCGGGGGAGGTGATGACAAACTGCACATAGTCCTGTTGGCCTCTCTCAGAAGACCTGACAGTCTCTCTGGGTGTTGTGCAGAGCGGGCACGAAGGATTTGTTATTGTCCACTGCAGGATGCAGCCCAGGCAGAACTGGTGGCCACAGGGCAGATCTGAAGCTGTGTCTCCTGGCCGATGGGTCAGCTGCTGTCTGTGCGTGTAGCCATTGCTGTGCTCTGCAGATCATCGGGGCGAGCTGAGGAGCAGGAGCTGCTCCTCGTTGCTGGTGCCATACGCTGCAGGAGGGCGAGGCCATGATGACTGGCTGTGGCAAGGAAAGGAATGAAAGGCAAGAAATGCTCAGGCCTCTGCACAAGGACACCCTCCTGTCGCCCTGGGCCCCGTTACCTGCCCCAGCGTCCCCGCAAGGGCACAGGGCTGTCGCCCTCGGTGCTGCAGCTGCCGAGCCCGGATGGCCCAAGCAGGCAGGGCAGAGAAACAGGAGCGGTGGCTCTGGGATGGGCACTGGGAGCTGCTGAATTCTCTGATGGCAGCCGCCAGCACTCCAGGCAGCACTGGGCAAGGCCTGGCTTCACTCTCCAGACCTTTCAGTCTTGCTCATCAGAAGTCAAGGTTTGGGCCAGACTGGCCCAGGCTCTGCTGGTGCCCAAGTGGAATCAGCAATACAGGATCTCACAGTCTGCCACTTGTGATGTCACCCTCCACCAACCAGTGATGTCACAATGGGATGTTCCCCCCTCTGCAGGCGCACATGGCCAGGAGCAAAAAGAAAATATTGTTTCTTATCCTCAACTTCTGCGTGTCCACGTTGCTCTCCTTAGGTTACGTGTGCCAGGACTGCCCAGGCAAGTGGTTCCTACTCTGGTTCCTACAGAGGAGCTGTGGATGCTGCCCTGGGCACAGGGACCTGCCACCACTGACTGCTGCAGTTTCTCCTGGGGCTGGTCCCTCTCTGCAGGGCTGGACACAGGTTAGGGACAGCTGGGAGCTCCAGGGGGGACTGGCCTCTGAGGTACTAGCTTCTTCCTCCACACTGGAGCCTGCAGGGCTGCTGGTGGGAATCCTCTCCCAGAAACTGCTGGATTTGGAGCTGCTGGAGCTGGGGCTGGCTCTGGCCACAGGGCTCTTCTTCTCATCCCTGACTTTACCAAAGTGTGGCAGCCTCTGGGGCTCCTCACTGCTCTGGGCACCCCCAGCACTGCCGGTGCTGTGGGTCAGCAGCGCTGTGTCCTCGTCCGGGAGAGGCTGCAGGGACTGCACCAAGACATGCAGGCCAGAGAGGCAGAGGCTGCACACGATGCAGCTCTCTGTCCTCTGCAGCCACCACCAATCCCAGTACATTCCCTTCAGCCTGTGGCACAGGCAGGACCACACGGGGTCCGGGAGAGAAGAGGAACTACCACTCTCGTGTTTGAAACTCCTGCATTTCCGTGGTGCTCTCCCTTGGTCACCTGTGTCACCTATTCATGGCCCTGTGTATCGTCCCTGCTCCCGACACATTGCCAAGGTCTCCTGGGAGCAGCCGAGTCTGGGAGCAGTCAGCATGGGCTGCCTGCAACTCGATGACCCCTCTGCCCCTCACTGCCCTGGCCTGGGCAGTGCTGGCATTTGGAGGATGGGTGGCCAGCCCTGAGGGAGAGTCTCCCACCCGTGTGGGTTGTGCCCCTGCCGCAGGGAAGCAGAAAGGAAGGTTTTGCTCCAACCCCTTCCACTCCCACTGGCATTTGCCCACAGTGCCAGGTCCATTTCCCAAGTCTCCATGATTCAGGAAACCAATGTGTTTGTGCTCCTCAAAAACACCAGTGATGGAGCCTGGCCCCACAGCTGCAGGAAGGAGCTGGAGTTGCTCTCCCTCCAGAGTGGGGTACAAGGACCCTCTGCTCTGGAGAACCCAGGGCCCTACTGTCCCTACATCCTTTCCTGCCTCGGGCTGTTGTCATCATTTGCAGTCATTAGCACTTCAAGCACTTCTTGTCCCATGGGAAGAGCACTCTCTGGTAGCCTGGGGGCCGGCTGGTGCAAGCCCAGTGTGCTCTGTGCAGCCAACACATGGCTCTGCCCATGAACATCTCCTCAGCTGACAGGCCCTGGTCTCTATTCACAGGGCTTCTGCTCTGCCTTGCTGGGAGAGGCCATCACACCTGGGCCTTTCAGGCCAGTCCCTGCACAAGACTCTTCCCTTTTTGTTTTAGAGTCAGAGTTTGTCCTCTCTGCAGCCCCCCTGGATTGAGGGTGATGGGCAAAGGAACACTTTGCACCAGTTTGTGGGGCTGTGTGATTGTTGTGCTTTACTTGCCCAATCAAATGGGTCCCCTTGGTGCTGTCCAGACAAAGTCGGGCTCCAAACCCAGGGAGGAATTCTGTCTGCCATCTGTTTTGGCAGCAGTTTTTTCATTGGCACAATTACAAGGCCAGGCATCCGCCCTGGGAACAACAAGGACACTTTTCAAAATACAGCATCTTGGTCCCTGCCGGGCATTGCCCCGGCACAGAAGACTCTGGAGGTGCGGTCGGGTGTGTCCATGTGCCCCTCTGAGCTCCCTGGTGATTGTCAGCTCCGCAAAGCACCGCCGTCAGAAGCATCTCCACCCTGCTCACTGTGATGTCACTGGTGATGTTTTTCATTCCACCCTCTGGTATCACAAGGGGCTTCCCCTGGTCTGTGAAGTTCTGCCATCAGAGTTTCACCTGATCCATCAGGGCTTTGCCACAACCACTGTGACATTTTGATGACATCAGCTCTGGGAAGCTCTGGTGTAACAAGGATTCCATCCCTGTCCACTGTGACCTCACTGGGGATGTTGGTCCTTCCAAGCTCTCGTGTCACAAAGGGCTCCACCCGGTCTGCTCTGACCTCACTGGCGATGTGGCTCTGGGAAGCTCTGGTGTCACAAGGGGTTTATCCTGACCCACTGTGACCTCACTGTGACATCGGGTCTGCAAAGCTCTGTCCTCACAGGAGACTCCCCTCGGAGCACTGTGACCTCAGAGCTGATGTCGGTCCCTGGCAGCTGCGGCGTCACCGGGGGCTGCCCCGCTCCGCTATAAAAGCGGGCGCGCCCGCCCGCGCCCGCCCGCGCCAGCATGGCCCGCTACCGCCGGCGCTCCCGCCGGAGCCGCAGCCGCAGCCGCAGCCGCAGCCGGCGCCGCCGCCGCTCCCGCCGCCGGGGCGTGCGCAGGAGCCGCCGGGCCTCCCGCCGCTCCGGGTACCGCCGGCGCCGCCGCGGCAGCCGCAGACGCCGCCGCCGGTGCTGAGCCGAGCGCGGGGCTCGGCCTCGTACGGCCCGGGGAGCGCCCAGAGCGCGGCCGTGGCGCGGGGCTGGCGATGCCAATAAAGGCCAGCAATGCTCACCGCAGTCTGCGTGTCCCTGCGTGTCCCTGCGTGTCCCTGCGTGTCCCTGCGTGCCCGTGGGTGTTCCGTGGCTATCCCTGGGTGTTCGTGTGTGTCCTCAAGTGGGAAGTTGCCCTGACGTACCCGTCAGTGTCAGATCTGTCTTGTGGAAGTGGTGGGGTCCTGAATCCCCAAATGAAGGGAACACAGAATGATGTCTGCAGAGTGCTCTCAGGTCATCAAATACAAACGTTAACACAAAATGACCAATCACACCACTAAGCCGTGCCCCAAGTGTCACATTTACCCTCCTCTTTAAATCCATCCAGGAATGGTGACACCACCACAGCCCTGGGCAGTCTGTTCCAATGTTTGACAACGATTTTTAGTGAAGAAACCTTTCCAAACAGCCAGATTATACCTTCCCAGGTGCAACTCTCAGCACTTTCCTCTCATCCTTTTTCTTGTTCCATGGGAGAAGAGCCTGGTGCCACCTGGCTACAGCCTTCTGTCTGATGCACTGGGGAGGTCCATCCTTGGCAGGGGCTGTCCCCAGCACTTTGGGTCTATGTTCTGAGCAGTCCATGAGATTTAGCAGTTTTGATAAGGACAGTAAAACAGAACAGCACTTTTCTCAAGGACAGCAGAACAGAATAGCACAGCCTTGGACAAATAGATAAAGGATGTAACTTAGGCAAACAGCAGCCATGCCAAACGTGAGCAGGACATCAGCTGAGCTCTGCAAGGGTGAAGTTATGCAAAACAATGATATTGTGAATACTCAAATGCAGGGGTCGAGGAACAGGTCAAGGAACAGCACCTAAAAAAGGACAACAGATGTTGAAGGCAGACCACCAAAGAACCATACAGGACTTCCAGTAAGGGGTGTGACTGTGTCAAAGAAAGTCAAGGAAGTGGGAATAGCTGATGAATATGTAATCAGAACGTGTGTTAAAATCTCTGTTCACCCAGCACTCGTGGCACTTGAATGGAGGAAGGATCCCCCGAGTGCCCAGTGCTGCAATAAAGAATGCCTGCTTTCTAATACTCAGACTGTGTTAGAAAGTTTCTGTCTGGCTGATTTCAGTACCATTTTTGGCAACTCCAGATGGGATGCTCTGCCTGATCTCCCGTGGATCCGAGGGGTCTCTGGATCTTCATGCAGGCACCGGTACTTTCCTGGAGAAGACCACAGACCCTTGGACCAGTCTGGGACACAGGTAAGACCCCATTTGACAACAAGGCATTCTTTTGGGCATCCTGCCCATATAAGATGTGTGGATCTTCCAGCACAGTGGGTGGGTTATTTGGTATTCCAGAATTTTGTATTTGACTTGAGCTTATTGATCAATAATTGGTTTGTATTTGTATTTGTATTGTAACATTTTGGGTCTACTACTCGGAGATGGGCAGTAGACAGTCTAAAAAGGGCACTCTGGAACAATCCCCACTTGGTTGCATTTTGCAACATTGGAGGAAGATTGGTGAGCCCCCTGGGGGAACACTGACCAGGGAGAATTTGATTAAGTACTGTAATCAGTGGTGGCCATTGTACAAACTGGACTCTGGAGAAAAGTGGCCACAAAATGGAACCTTGAATTACAACACATTGTTACAGTTACTGTTGTTTTTAAGGTGGGAGAAGAAATGGGATGAGGTGATGTATGCTGATATGTTTCTCACGTTGAGGAATCATCCAGAATGGCAGAAAGATTGTGGCTTGAATCCAGCCCCCTCAGACCCTTTGGTGCTGCCTCCTGAAAAGGAGACCCAAGGAAAATGGTTAAAACACTGTTCTATAAGCAGCATTGGAAAAAATTTTTCTAAATATCTCCCTGATAAGGAGTATGATTTAGATTTTAGGGTCAGTCCTAACTGCAGGTTGGATGGGGGAACAGACAATCAGGCTGCTGGGGCTGATACTGTGAGGGAATTGACACATCTAGAAGAGCAGATAGAGAGGAGAGGGAGGACACATCAAGGAGCGGAGGAGAAAATAAAGGAAATACAGAGGATGTATCGAGAAGGAGAGGAGAAGATAAAGGAGTTAGAGAGGCTGTGTCGAGGGGCAGAGGAAAAGATAGAGAGGATAGAGAGGGTGTGTCAAGGAGCAGAGGGTTTCAGGGAGAACTAGAGCTAAGCACAAAGATGTGACAGCAGCTCCCCTCCATCAGGTGGTGGGTGCAGATGGTCCAGTCACAGTAAAAATACCATTTTCAAGTAACAGACCTTAAGAATTGGAAGCTGATGGCTGGCACTGAAGTTCTAAGGCCTGAACAACAGGCCCTGAGCCAAAGCTGACCTCTAGATAAAACTTCCAACCAAATGTTATCTAGATATTTGCTCACTTATGATGTATTGCTGTATGTGTTCATATATTGGTAAAACATGTGTCTTGGTTTGAAAGACAGGTGTCTGCCAAGGAAGGCAGGAGCCTCCCTTGGAATGGAAAATGTAACCCCCTTCCCTCCAAATTATTATAATATATATATAATAATTATAATTATTATATAAGATATGAGGAATAGGAATAACAGTTCTTTACTAGTATGTATAACAAGGCAAACAAACAACAATAACTACAGCAGTAACAACGAACAGAACCAGAGCCCCAGTGCCAGCCTCTCTCGGCTGCCAGGCCCTTTCCCCTTCGGTGCAGTGGTAAAGGAACGGCGGGGGCAGGGCAGCGGCGGCCGGGCTCCCTCCAGGGAAGGGAAAGGAGCTCAGGATCCCGGGGTTTATCCCTGAGGCACCCGAGCAGAGGGTGAAAAGCCCCACTTTTAGTGAGGTGGAGTGTTAAATAGGGTCCCAATGCAACGCCCGCTTCCCTGAGCAGGGCTCTCCACTCACGGTAGAAGGAAGGCAGCAGAAGGCAGAACCTCGCAGCGGTGACGAATTCTCCCCACAGCCACCGCAGCCTCTGTCTCCTCCGAACCCCGAGAGAACAAGAGCTGGGGGCTGCACCCAGCCCCATTTTCCCAGTCCAAATCGTGCAGCATCTCTGTCCTCCGAGAAACCCCCAGGTAAAAGAGAGAGTAACCAGCTGGACCCCTCCCCTGAGCTGTGGCCACGTCTTTTGTCTCTCTTAAGTATCTGCTCATTATTGTCTCCTAGCAACACGTGTAGGGGAAAATTCCTTAAGAGAAGAAAAACCAAAACCAAAAGGAGACTCCTAAAACCCCAACAGCATGTATTCACATTTCATTATCTAGAAACTGGACAAGGCCACATCTGGCCTAATTAGGGGGGGGTATAGGATCAAAACCAACTTCCTTGGTTTCTCCTTGAGCCCTGGCCAGGCTTTGGGAGAAGGCCAACAGGACAATGAAATCAGAAATTATGTCAGCTTGTTTGTTAAACTGTATTAAAACTGGGCTTCTGTCACAGCAAAGCAGGGGGGCCTCGTGGCCTGCAAGGTGGATGCACCACAGGACTGCCCAGTAAAAGCAAATTTGAGTAATGATTCTATAATAATTGTTCGTGCAACAGGGAATTGCAAAACTCGGCCATTTTTTGAGCCTTTTTATTTTAAATTAGGAAAACCATGGATGAATGACTCATCAGTTTTTGTATCTACCTGTGAGAGACTGGTTATGTGAAAAGGGACATATAGATTTGGGAGATACAGATTCTTTGCAGCTTACTGATCTGAGAAGCTGGCTACGTGAGAACGGGCACATAGGGCCTTGCAGCTAGCTGAGCAAGGTCTCATAAGACAATGCACCACACATCCTGTGTAACAACTGAAGTTACAGAATATTACATGTATCTTGCTCAGTAACTGAACCACCATTGAGCCTTACTGCTGAACTATGGGTTTATTTGCAGAGCCAGCAAGGTTAGGTTTTGGCAGCAAAACAATGGACATCTGTGGTTAGAAGGCCAGGGAAAAAGGCAGAACTGCTGACCACGAGAGGGGGTCTAAGGAGGGGTTTAGAATCAGCTTAGTCGACGTGAACCACTTAGAATGCACTGTTACGAATATGCATAAAGCCTATTATTGTTAGTATATAAAGAGTTCTGGTACAATCAATAAATCGGATTCCTGCTGATCACTCATATTGAGCGTCTGGGTTTCCCCTCTATTGCGACATCTACCCAATTTGCCAAAGCTTCTCCTTGGGAAAGATCTACTGGAAAAACTAAATGCTGAAATTAAATTTTAAAATGTCAAAATACAGGTTATAATTCCAGAATCTAATTATGTGGAAGCTTCTATTTTTGCACTACAGTCACCAACATGGGACGTGATCCATGTGCCAGCATCACTTGGGGATGCAGTGATTCCGATAGTCTGGGCTGGAGAGGTGTCTGGGAGATCCCAAAGAGCAGAGCCTGTAAGAATGAAAACTGAAACCTGGAGTGGGAATGGTGAGGCAAAAGCAGTACCCTGTGAAAATAAAAAGTAGTAAGGAGTTAGTCCCCCTTACGGAAAACTTGATATGTCCCATTAAAGGAATGTGAATCCAAATTTAGTAACCCTATTTTGCCAGTGAAGAAGGCAAATGGAAGGGATTACCAGCTGGTACAGGACCTCAGAGCCATAAATAAGATAGAAGATATACACCTGGTAGTAGCAAACCCTTATACCTTGCTAACAACCGTGAGTGAAAAATGAAAATGCTTCACAGTGTTAGATCTGAAAGGTGCCTCTTTCTGTATCCGTTTGAGTACTGAAAGTCAAGAGCTTTTTGCTTTTGAATGGGAAAATCCAAACGCAGGGAGAAGAACTCAACTGGCTTGGATGGTTCTACTGCAGGGGTTTAAAAACAGCCCCACCATGTTTAGAATCAATTGTCAAAAGAACTGGAGGAGTGGAAAAATCAGAACCCTCTTGGAGTCTTGTTCCAGTATGGAGATAACATTCGGAGAGCCACTGAAACCAAAATGCAGTGTTGGGATCAGACTGTGGCATTGCTGAGTTTCCTGGGACTAAGTGGATAAAGAGTATCCAGACAAAGCACAAATAGTCCAGACCACGGTAACCTGCTGGGGATTGGACAAAGGAGGCTGGGACAGGAAGGAAAGGAAACCATTTGCCAACTCCCACAGCCATGAAAGGCAGGAGAGTTGTGTGCATTTCTCGGGATGGTGGGATGGAGTCACCTGTGCAACAACACTTATGGGCTGCTGGTAAAGCCACTGTATGAGCTCTTGAAGACAGCTCAGACAGACTTTGTAGCCTGGACTGATGACTCATAGGCTGCCAGTGAGCCCTTTTGTGGACGCTGCTTTGCTGTGAGGAACGAGACAACTCTTAGAAAAATTAAAATAATTTATTGAAAACAGAAAAATTGAAAAATTACAAAAATCGGAAAAATATAAAAATTTGGGATCCTAGTGGCTCGAGAGGTATGGCCCAGGAGCGCAAGGATATGAGGTCTTTCGGCTTGAACAGCACTGGACCTCTGGTGGAATAACTTGCAGTGCTGGGCTGACTCTTAGCTAGTCCAAAAGTCAAAGAAAAAATCATTAAAAGCTCCTAAATAGGAGTAAGGCTTAAATGCCCAGCACTGGCACCAACTACAGCTAAATCTGCAGTGACCTGCACCTGCTCTGGGGCTGACTCGCTGTTTTATAGTACCTTTGCTCCTCCCCAGTCCGCCCCCAGACCGCCCATGGCACACCCCTTTGGTCCTAAGTGATTGGTGCTTCCCTTTTGACAGATCATCTCTGTCTACCAATGGCTCGTCGTTGTCAGGGGGGGTAGTAGCAGCTGGAGTAAGAGTGGTAACATGCCCTCATTAAGATTCAGGTTGCCATGGAGCTTAGTTACAGACCAACGGCCAAGGGTCTAAAATTAGCTGTTGAGTGTTAGAAACTGGGGTTTGGAGCTGGTTCTGAGACTAAGGAGCAAAGTAGAAACCCTTAAAATAAATATTAAAATACATCTAACACATCTTAAAACATTGTAAAAGTATACAGAGAACATGGGAAAAACAACTCTTACAGTGTACAAGTGGTCCAAAGTTGAAAAAGGGTTTTAACTGGGATACTTTTAACTGGGGGATTTTAACTGGAACTGGTGCAGAAAAACTGCTTTGAGCAAGTGAAAACACTAACAGCAGAACTTGGTATTTGTACCTGGACTGATGGGTGAACATTAACACTAAATTAAAATTGTTTAACACTCAATTAAAATTGTTTAACCCAAAATTAACTAATTAAAACACTTAACATGCAAAGACCAAACCAATTAGGGGTTTCATGTATGACATTTGGGGCTCCCAGACCCCATGAAAAATTTCCCTCTGAAAGACAAAACCCAGCACTGGGAGTGCTGTCACATTTCCTGGGCACCAGAGCAGGAAGGCTGTGGCCTTTCTCTCAAAACAACTACATTATGTCAGCCAAGTTGGGCCTGGTTGTCTGAGGGCAGTGGCTGCTGCTCTTCTGTAGGTCCAGGAAGCTCGAGAACTGACTTTGGGACAAAGCATTGTCATTTATGTACCACTCGTGGTGCAGTTGGTATACCAGGTGTTTTGTGACACTCAAAACAACTTCCATCATTAACCCTGCTATGTTCTTACCTGCCCAACAAGCAGCAGGAACCCCAGGGCATTACCGCTTACAGACTACAGAAGCAGCGTATTCCAGCACACCTGACCTGGGAGACAGACCCTTGGAAAGACCTGACTGGGAATTGTTTACTGATGGGAGCAGCTTTGTCTGAAATGAAAAACGATCCTCTGGATACGCAGTGACTCCACACCATGAGGGAATCAAATCAAGGGTGCTCTTCTCCAATGTTTCAGTCCAGAAAGCAGAACTAATTGCACTCACTCTGGCTTTGGAACTGAATAAAGGAAAATGAGTTAACATTTGGACTGATTAAAAATACACTTTTGGAGAAGTCCTTGAACATGGACATCTAGAAAGAAAGAGGCCTTTTGACATCTCAAGGCACGTCGATAAAAAATGGAAAACAAATCTTGGATTTACTCGAAAGTGTCCAGAAACCAGGAGAAGTTGCCATCGTGCCTTGCAGAGCACACCAAGAGGGCAAGAAATTGGGGAATCATAAGCTGATAAAGCTGCCAAAGAGGCTGCAGAAAAAGGCACCTCAGAAAACATAGTTTTATTTTTAATACCCCTGCCAGAGACACCTTTCCAGTAGAAAAAACCAAAGTATAGTGCTTAAGGACTGTCAGTTAATTGAAACCTTAGAAGCAGGATTTGATCCACGAGGATGGGCTGTTACTCCTGCTGGGCAAAGAGGAGTCCCAAGAATCGATCTTGTGTGAAAAAGTGGATCACAGACACAAAGCCACTCATTAGAGTACCGAAAAACTCTTGAAACGTTTCCAGAAACCTATGATTGGGTCTAAAATGGCTCAGATTGTACAATCAAGAATCCAACAATGTACAGTTTGTATAAGAAACAGCCCTAACACGGCTATCAAAGTAGTGCCAGGAGCCATAAAACCTGGAAATGTTCCAGGCAAATATTGAAAGATTGATTTTACTGAATTGCCCAGAAAAGGGTGGTACAAATCCCTCTTAGTTCAGGTGGACACTTTTTCTGGGTGGCCAGAAGCCTTCCCGTGTTGCACCAAGGCTGGAGAAGCAGCCAAAATAATGTTGAATTAAGTAATACCTAGATTTGCGGTACCTTTGGGAATGTCATCAGACAGAGGTTCCCACTTTATTGAAGAAGTGATACAACAGGTTAGGAAAGCCTTGGGATCAGCTTGGGATTTTCATATTCCTTATAGGCCCCAAACTATTGGCAAATTAGAGTGCATGAATGATACAATCAAATTAAAATTGGGTAAAATATCTCAGGAAACCTTGACACAAGTCCAAGCCTTACCTGGTCCAAGCTCTACTTCAGTTTAGAACTCAGCTGTGGAGCACCAGCAAAATCAGCCCCTGTGAGCTGCCCTATGGTCAACCATACTAAGTTCCACACATTCCAGGGAACACACACATAAAAGCAGGGGTTGATTTGAATAATTAACTCATTTCTCTTAGTAAGACTTTACAGGATTTGCAGCGAGCAGTGGAGATCTCCAGACCAATGGGATTGGACACACCAGGGCACAAGTCCTACCCAAGAGATTGGGTCTGCTTGGAAGACTGGGGAACTGCTCCACTCCAGCCAAAGGGGAAGGGACCTTTCCAAGGGCTATTGACAACTTCTTACAATGCACAGCTCAAGATGAGACCTCCTGGGGATTTGAAGAAATCTGGACCAAACTTCCTTCATGGTTACCCAGCTGGACTTGGTGAAAACATCGGTTTATAATGGTCACCATCATAATTGCTGTATGTGTTTTAGCTTGCATCAAGATTGAGTGTTGTAGCTGTTGTAATGCCTTATGCTATAAAATGAAATAGAGATATTAATAGACCAGTTCCCATAAGGAATTAGTCTCAAGAAAAGGGGGAGCTTTATAAAGACAGTAGAAGGGAATATCAACAATATTGCACTTACTCAAAAGCAGGGGTTGAGGAACAGCAATCTAAAAAGGACACTGGACACTGAAGACAGACCTCAAAAAAACATACAAGGACTTCCAATAAGGGCTGTTGTTGGAGTGAAAGCTCCTCTGGACTCAGGCCCAGAGGGAAGCCAAAGCACAGGGGTTGAATTAAAACCTTTGGACAAGCTGAGATACATGAAGCCACACCAAAGTGAAACAGAAATACACATTTTTAACTTTTAGTAGAAATATATGCTAAGTGCCTTAAACATTAAAAGCTGCAGCAGAGACCTTAAACACAGTTCTTGCTGCAGCAGTATTACCTTTTCACAGAATTCTTTACTTTAGACAAAATACAGATAGAATTATACTGTTTATGTTTTTTAGATGGAGTGTTCACATAAACACTAAGAACTGATAGAAACTGTATATGCAAATCTGTGTAATACCTGTGTAACACTTGTGTAAGGCTTACGACTGTTAGAACTAGACCATGATAGGTTAAGGAAAACTAGAATTGTGTATTAATCTTATTGGTCAGTTAACAAATATAATCCACACTTCTCTAAGAAAAAATATATGGAGCATATAGAGCATACAGAAGAAGCTGTTTCTGCCTGCTGTTGCTGCTGCTGCTTGGCTTTATCATGTAACCCCCTTGAACTCTGCCTTCAAGAAAGCTATGAGACTATGAAATAAAGAACTTAGCAGAACAGCAGCCTCCTCTGCTCTCTTACCCTGGTCCAAGAAGGAAGGGTATCCCATCAAAACAGGCTGTGACTGTGTCAAAGAAACTCAAGTAAGTGGAGACAGCTGATGAATATGTCATCAACTCCTCGAACTCAAACTCGATTGGAGGAAGGATCCCCCAGGTGCTGCCCAGTGCTGCAATAAAGAATGCCTGCTTTCTAATACTCAGACTGTTAGAAAGTTTCTGTCTGGCTGATTTCAGTGTCATTACCCACTCTCAAAGTGCTCAGTCATGGTCTGGTGTTGGGGTTTTAGGAGCTCTCGAGGTTTTTTTTTTTCTGTTAAAGGAATTTTGCCCGTACATGTTGTCAGGGGGACAAATGGCTGGGTAGTTAAGAAAATCAAAAGAGCTGGCTGCTCTTTTTGTTTCACCTGAGTGTGTGGGCAGTCGGTCTCTGGTGTTCAGAGAGGGAGTCTGCCTTCTTGGGCTGCTCTTCCTTTCTGCTGGAGAAGCCCCGGGATCCCAAGCCCGCCTTCCCTGCCTCACTCGGAGCCGGGCCATGGCCACCCTGCCCCGCCGTTGCTTTGAGCCTCCGCTGTGTTGTAGCCCTGCTCGCCCTGCCTGCCCAGACCTCCGGGGGGTTCCCCGCTTTGGGTACATCTCGTTGGCCACCCGGGATTTGTGCTCATCCCTGCTGCTCCAGCCTGCCGCTCCAGCCTGCTGTTCCTGAGAGTCCGGCCGGACACCGGGATCGGCTGCCCAGGGGTTTGTGAAGCCTTTGTTCCATCCCTTCCCGGGATCCCGGGATCGGCTGCCCAGGGGTTTGTGAAGCCTTTGTTCCATCCTTTTCCCGGGATCCCGGGGCACCAGTGCCGCGTGCTCCCCGAGCTCGCTCCGGAGCGCCCCCTGCAGCCGCGGGGGAACCATCGCACCTGCCCTGCTCACCGGGAGCCGCCAGCGCCCCTGCCGGCTGCGAGCGGAACTGCACCCGAGGGGAAAGGGCCCGACAGCCGAGAAGGCTGGCACTGGGTTTGGGATTGTTTGCTGCTACTGCCATAGTTATTGTTGTTTGTTTGACTGGTTATACACATAGACATATATAATAGTAAAGAACTGTTATTCCTATTTCCCACATCTTTGCCTAAAAGCCCCCTTGATTTCAAAATTACGATAACTTGGAGGGAAAGGGGGTTGCATCTGCCGTTCCAAGGGAGGCTTCTGCCTTCCTTAGCAGACACCTGTCTTTCAAACAAAGACATCTGGTCTTTCTGTAGCAGAAGCAGAAATAAAAGCTCCTTCTGCCAGCTTCTGCTGACTTGACTCCTCTTCTTGCCGAAATGTACGGATGGCATTTGGTCACTTCATAAAAGATGATGAGAAATGTCAAAGGGTAAACCCTGGTGTCCTAAACACCAGTTTGAGACACAGTGCAGACAATGAAAAAAAAAATGAAAACATTAAGTTTATGAATGTTGATAGTTTTCCAACACAGATATTTTTAAAAGTTTAATTAAAACTTTTTTTTCCTCCTTTTAGAGCAGTCTGCAAAGAAAATATAATAGATTTGGCCGTTTCCTTCCATCCACAGCAAGGACATCACTAAAAATTGAATAATTGGCACCCAGCAATGTCAGCTCCCTATGGAGCACCATGCAGGTGATTATACTACACACGGAACAGAAGTGGGAGCCAAGAGAAAGGAGGTGGAGGCCTGGAGCCCAGGAGCACCTGAGGATCCACAGGATGCCTGGGGCTCTATATTTGTCATAGGAACCTTAACTTCAGGGACAGTTCCTCCAAAGCAGAAAAGTGAAAAGTTCTGCACGACTGTTCTGGTCTCTCAGTGTCAGAGCACCCGGCACTGGTGGGTGTTCCTGAGAACCAGTTCCACTTGGGATGTGCTGTTCCACCTTCCTTCCCAGCTTCAGCAGTGGATCTCCAGACAATACTCTTTTATTTTCCTGTTTCCTGAGTGGTCACACATGTTGGCTTCTGAAACTGGAAGACACCTGACACATGAACTTCAGCAGTAATAGGAGATCCCTATGTAACAAATGACTGAATTTAATTTCCACAAGCAACATCTCAGCATCTCCGTTTAACCCACGCTATATAAGACAGGTGACAAAACCAAATTATTTGTTTTCTTTTTTTTCCTTCATTTTTTTCTTTTTTTCTTTGTTTTTTTGAAAGGCTGCTGCTATTAGAGAACATCTAAGTAGCACAGAAGCCCAATGTAATTACCAATTTAGTTCCAAGGGAATCCATGCCAGCCTCACACAGGATGTCATGACAAGGTGTGTTTGAAGAGAATATGAAGTACAAGCTGACTTTTCCTCCTCCTGATTTAGCATATGCTATAATCCAAAACTGTATCAGCTGAGCTTGATTCCATCCTGGAATGGCCTGAATGGACCCTCTTTGGCCATGTCCACATCAGTCTGATCATGGTATTGCAGCCTGGGCTGGATGTCCAGCAGAGCCAGGAAGGACACGAGTGTCAGAGCCACAGCCTGGGGGGAGGAAAGGGGGCTCAGCAGGTTGGGGTGGGAGGGAGCAGGGGGCTGGGGACACTCAGCACGTCCCCAGAGTCTCTCTGGGCACTGGCAGTACAGAAAGCCCTGAGCCCACCTGCCTTGCTCTGGGCTCCCTGATCTTGCTCAGGGTTAGAAACCCCCTGGGCATCTCCTCTGGCAAAAGGGACTTCAGGGAGACTCTTCATTGTTATGCAGTCCTTCTGCTCCTGCTGATTATACTTGAGATTTCAGTACCTGACACAGAGATGAAGTGCCCAAACTCTCATGCTGAACAGCAGTAGTTTGTCCTGACAAATAACACACAGAAGAGAACTTTTCAGTTCCCCTGAAGGTGCTGGATAGAGCTTAAAGACTGACTGTCAAAAGAGACAAAAGAATGTAAAGGTGTGCACACAGGATGATAAATGTAGCTGGAACCAGAGAAGAAACAAATGAGGAAGACGACGGTGGGTTTTTGGCAAGTTGTAATGATTATGTATGATTTTAATGAAATAAACACCCTGTTGCAAAGTTTCACCACACACATCAGATTAAAGGAGATATCCTTCTGCGTGTCTGGCACTGGCGAAGAATGCCTCCTTTCTAACACATCAAATTGTGTTGGAAAGTTTATTTTCCAGCTGATTTTGGTATCTGTCCAAATCATGTTTAGATCTCTGGAGCCCTGAGTGACCAAATATTAATTGCTGCTTCCACTTCTCTAGAGGCTCAACATCATGCCTTTGAGAAAGGCATGGCCCTCCCTGTCTCCAGAGAGAGAGGAATGCTTCATATTAAAGTGGTAACTGCTATTTTGAAAAAGTCGATGGAATATGAGTGAACAGGATGAAGTGGTGGTGGCAAGCATTAGTACAATGTACCACAGTGATAATGTTTACTGACATTTGGTTGAGCTTTTTATTTCAGAGTCTGTTGTAGAAAGTGTGTCCTAAGGCTCCACAACAGCCAGACTTCAAATGGTGCCCAGGAAGGCCAGTGGCACCTGGCTTGGATCAGGGATGCTGTGGCAGCAGGGCCAGGGCAGTGACCATCCCCCTGCTGTGCTGGGCACTGCACCTAAAATCTTGGGCTCAGTTTTGGGCCCCTCACTGCAACACATGGAAGTGCTGGAGCACAGAAAGGTGATGAAGTTGGAAAAGGCCCTAGAGCCCAGGTCCCATGAGAGGCTGAGGGAGTTGGGAAAGGGGCTCAGCCTGGAGAAAGGGAGGCTCAGGGGGGACCTTCTCACTTTCCACAACCCCACCCCCTGACAGGAGACTGTAGCCAGCTTACGCCAGGCTCTTCTCTCAGGGAACAAGAAAAAGGATGAGAGGAAAGTGCTGGGTTGCACCTGGGAAGGTTTAAGTTGGCTAATATGAGTGGTTTCTTCATAGTAAGTGTTGTCAAACATTGCAACAGACTGCCCAGGGCTGTGGTGGTGTCACCATTCCTGGAGGGATTTAGAAAAGGGGTAGAAGAGGCATTTGGGACATGACTTAGTGGTGGGATTTATATAACTGGGATAACATTTGTATTTGATGACCTGAGAGCTCTCTGCAGACCTCATTCTGTGTTCCCTTCACTTGGGGATTCAGAGCCCTGCCACCTCCACAAGAGACATTTGACACTGAAAGAGACTTCAGGGCAAGCTCCCACTTCATGACATTGGCCTCACCCCAACCCCCAGCCCATTTTTTGTCTCCAGAAGGCTTGGAAAAGGAGCAGCACAGGATGTACAGGTCTGCACAAGCGGTGCTGATGTGTCACACTGGGTGCCTGTGCCGCCAGGCCAGAGAGAGCTTTGGGGGGATCTGGGTGTCAAGGCTCTCCTGGGACACGAGCCCTGTTTCCGAGCGGTGCCTTGCGGAGCGGAGCCCTCCTGCAGGGGCACTGGGGCTGTGGCACACGGACACCCACGGACGGCCACGCAGGGACAGCCACGGCCACACAGGGACACGCAGGGACACGCAGGGACACACAGACTGCTGCTGCTCAGCCCAGCCCAGGAGCGGCCACAGAGGCACCTCGGGGGGGACTCGACAGGGGGGGGTCCCTGGGCTGTATCTTGGGGGAAAAAGGAGGAAATGAGGAGCGCGAAGGGCCGGGTGTCACTAAGGAAGTGCCATGGCATGGCACGGTGAGATGAGGGGCCTGAACGAGACTGTGATTCCCGCTGGTCACCTTGGCTTCAGGCTCTTCTGCCAGGGAAAAAGCAGCAGTATGACAGAAAAGTGCCTAGAGTTGCACCTGGAAGGGTTTTATTCGGCTGTTACGAAAAGTGTTGTCAAACATTGGAACAGACTGCGCAGGGCTGTGGTGGTGTCACCATTCCTGGAGGGACTTAAAAAAAAAAAAAAAAAAGAGTAAAAAAAGAGTAAAAATAGTACTTGGGGACACGGCTTAGTGGTAGGATCGGTAGTTTTGGGTTAAGGTTTGTATTTGATGACCTGAGAGCTCTCTGCAGACATCATTCTGTGCTCCCTTCACTTGGGGATTCAGGACCCCACAAGGAGAATCTGTGGAAGATTCAGGACTTCCACAAGACAGATCTGACACTGACAGGTACGTCAGGGCAACTTCCCACTTGAGGACACACACGAATACCCAGGGATAGCCACGGAACACCCACGGGCACGCAGGGACACGCAGGGACACGCAGGGACACGCAGACTGCGGTGAGCATTGCTGGCCTTTATTGGCATCGCCAGCCCCGCGCCACGGCCGCGCTCTGGGCGCTCCCCGGGCCGTACGAAGCCGAGCCCCGCGCTCGGCTCAGCGCCGGCGGCGGCGTCTGCGGCTGCCGCGGCGGCGCCGGCGGTACCCGGAGCGGCGGGAGGCCCGGCGGCTCCTGCGCACGCCCCGGCGGCGGGAGCGGCGGCGGCGCCGGCTGCGGCTGCGGCTGCGGCTGCGGCTCCGGCTCCGGCGGGAGCGCCGGCGGTAGCGGGCCATGCTGGCGCGGGCGGGCGCGGGCGGGCGCGCCCGCTTTTATAGCGGAGCGGGGCAGCCCCCGGTGACGCCGCAGCTGCCAGGGACCGACATCAGCTCTGAGGTCACAGTGCTCCGAGGGGAGTCTCCTGTGAGGACAGAGCTTTGCAGACCCGATGTCACAGTGAGGTCACAGTGGGTCAGGATAAACCCCTTGTGACACCAGAGCTTCCCAGAGCCACATCGCCAGTGAGGTCAGAGCAGACCGGGTGGAGCCCTTTGTGACACGAGAGCTTGGAAGGACCAACATCCCCAGTGAGGTCACAGTGGACAGGGATGGAATCCTTGTTACACCAGAGCTTCCCAGAGCTGATGTCATCAAAATGCCACAGTGGTTGCGGCAAAGCCCTGATGGATCAGGTGAAACTCTGATGGCAGAATTTCACAGACCAGGGGAAGCCCCTTGTGATACCAGAGGGTGGAATGAAAAACATCACCAGTGACATCACAGTGAGCAGGGTGGAGATGCTTCTGACGGCGGTGCTTTGCGGAGCTGACAATCACCAGGGAGCTCAGAGGGGCACATGGACACTCCCGACCACACCTCCAGAGTCTTCTGTGCCGGGGCAATGCCCGGCAGGGACCAAGATGCTGTATTTTGAAAAGTGTCCTTGTTGTTCCCAGGGCGGATGCCTGGCCTTGTAATTGTGCCAATGAAAAAACTGCTGCCAAAACAGATGGCAGACAGAATTCCTCCCTGGGTTTGGAGCCCAACTTTGTCTGGACAGCACCAAGGGGACCCATTTGATTGGGCAAGTAAAGCACAACAATCACACAGCCCCACAAACTGGTGCAAAGTGTTCCTTTGCCCATCACCCTCAATCCAGGGGGGCTGCAGAGAGGACAAACTCTGACTCTAAAACAAAAAGGGAAGAGTCTTGTGCAGGGACTGGCCTGAAAGGCCCAGGTGTGATGGCCTCTCCCAGCAAGGCAGAGCAGAAGCCCTGTGAATAGAGACCAGGGCCTGTCAGCTGAGGAGATGTTCATGGGCAGAGCCATGTGTTGGCTGCACAGAGCACACTGGGCTTGCACCAGCCGGCCCCCAGGCTACCAGAGAGTGCTCTTCCCATGGGACAAGAAGTGCTTGAAGTGCTAATGACTGCAAATGATGACAACAGCCCGAGGCAGGAAAGGATGTAGGGACAGTAGGGCCCTGGGTTCTCCAGAGCAGAGGGTCCTTGTACCCCACTCTGGAGGGAGAGCAACTCCAGCTCCTTCCTGCAGCTGTGGGGCCAGGCTCCATCACTGGTGTTTTTGAGGAGCACAAACACATTGGTTTCCTGAATCATGGAGACTTGGGAAATGGACCTGGCACTGTGGGCAAATGCCAGTGGGAGTGGAAGGGGTTGGAGCAAAACCTTCCTTTCTGCTTCCCTGCGGCAGGGGCACAACCCACACGGGTGGGAGACTCTCCCTCAGGGCTGGCCACCCATCCTCCAAATGCCAGCACTGCCCAGGCCAGGGCAGTGAGGGGCAGAGGGGTCATCGAGTTGCAGGCAGCCCATGCTGACTGCTCCCAGACTCGGCTGCTCCCAGGAGACCTTGGCAATGTGTCGGGAGCAGGGACGATACACAGGGCCATGAATAGGTGACACAGGTGACCAAGGGAGAGCACCACGGAAATGCAGGAGTTTCAAACACGAGAGTGGTAGTTCCTCTTCTCTCCCGGACCCCGTGTGGTCCTGCCTGTGCCACAGGCTGAAGGGAATGTACTGGGATTGGTGGTGGCTGCAGAGGACAGAGAGCTGCATCGTGTGCAGCCTCTGCCTCTCTGGCCTGCATGTCTTGGTGCAGTCCCTGCAGCCTCTCCCGGACGAGGACACAGCGCTGCTGACCCACAGCACCGGCAGTGCTGGGGGTGCCCAGAGCAGTGAGGAGCCCCAGAGGCTGCCACACTTTGGTAAAGTCAGGGATGAGAAGAAGAGCCCTGTGGCCAGAGCCAGCCCCAGCTCCAGCAGCTCCAAATCCAGCAGTTTCTGGGAGAGGATTCCCACCAGCAGCCCTGCAGGCTCCAGTGTGGAGGAAGAAGCTAGTACCTCAGAGGCCAGTCCCCCCTGGAGCTCCCAGCTGTCCCTAACCTGTGTCCAGCCCTGCAGAGAGGGACCAGCCCCAGGAGAAACTGCAGCACTCAGTGGTGGCAGGTCCCTGTGCCCAGGGCAGCATCCACAGCTCCTCTGTAGGAACCAGAGTAGGAACCACTTGCCTGGGCAGTCCTGGCACACGTAACCTAAGGAGAGCAACGTGGACACGCAGAAGTTGAGGATAAGAAACAATATTTTCTTTTTGCTCCTGGCCATGTGCGCCTGCAGAGGGGGGAACATCCCATTGTGACATCACTGGTTGGTGGAGGGTGACATCACAAGTGGCAGACTGTGAGATCCTGTATTGCTGATTCCACTTGGGCACCAGCAGAGCCTGGGCCAGTCTGGCCCAAACCTTGACTTCTGATGAGCAAGACTGAAAGGTCTGGAGAGTGAAGCCAGGCCTTGCCCAGTGCTGCCTGGAGTGCTGGCGGCTGCCATCAGAGAATTCAGCAGCTCCCAGTGCCCATCCCAGAGCCACCGCTCCTGTTTCTCTGCCCTGCCTGCTTGGGCCATCCGGGCTCGGCAGCTGCAGCACCGAGGGCGACAGCCCTGTGCCCTTGCGGGGACGCTGGGGCAGGTAACGGGGCCCAGGGCGACAGGAGGGTGTCCTTGTGCAGAGGCCTGAGCATTTCTTGCCTTTCATTCCTTTCCTTGCCACAGCCAGTCATCATGGCCTCGCCCTCCTGCAGCGTATGGCACCAGCAACGAGGAGCAGCTCCTGCTCCTCAGCTCGCCCCGATGATCTGCAGAGCACAGCAATGGCTACACGCACAGACAGCAGCTGACCCATCGGCCAGGAGACACAGCTTCAGATCTGCCCTGTGGCCACCAGTTCTGCCTGGGCTGCATCCTGCAGTGGACAATAACAAATCCTTCGTGCCCGCTCTGCACAACACCCAGAGAGACTGTCAGGTCTTCTGAGAGAGGCCAACAGGACTATGTGCAGTTTGTCATCACCTCCCCCGCACAGTCAGCAGAGACAAGCAGCCAGGCAGGAAGAGCTCCTGGCCACCTGGATGACAACAGCTCCCGTGGCCCTGTGCTGTCCCCTGCACCTTCTCCACAGGTGAGCAGGGGCCCTCAGGGCTGGAGGCTGTGGGTGGCCTCCTGCCCGAGGGCTGGCCAGGACTTTTCCGCCAGCGACAGGACCTCCTGGAGCCCGTGCGGCCCTGGCCGCACTGCAGGCTGCAGGGAATATTCCCAAACCAGTGGTGGCTGGCAGAGGCTACACAGAGCTCCATCCGGCAAGAGCTCTGCCTCCACGCTCTGGACGCAGCCATCCTGCTCCTCAGGCTGCAGAACTGCCTCGAGGAACACACGGCACCGCTGCTCCATGGCCTCAGCAGCGCCATTGTGGGCCGCTGCAGCAAGGAGCCCCAGAGGTGGCTGCGCTCCCGTTGTGCCAGAGAGAACAACAGTGCCATCTGCAGCAGCTCCAGCTGCACCAGCTCCCGGCAGAGGACTCCTGCCAGTGGCCCCACAGGCTCCAACGTGCAGGAGGCAGCTGGAACATCACAGACTGGCCTCCAGGGGAGTCACAGCTGTCCCCGACCTGTGCCCAACCTCACAGAGCGGGAGCAGCCCCGGAGGAGCTGGCAGGGGACAGGTCCCCGTGCCCGGTGCAGCATCCACAGCTCCTCTGCTCCCGGCCAGGAGAGGGACCACTCCCCCTTTTAAAACTCCGATGCAGTGCCTGATTATTTTCTTACATCACATTGCCATTCTGGAACTGCAAGGAGTTCCCTCAGGTGGAATAACAGACAAGGTGGGTATTGCAGATGTGTATGGGGATACTTCCCTCGTGTAGCTGACTGAAAAGCAACTGCTGTAATGGAGCTGAAAGGCAGCTTGGTAAAATTTATTTCAAACTCTACATGTAATAAAGTTATATGTAAAGGAAAAAGATGAATATTGCCAGAGAGTCTTTGTAATGCTCTCCCACATACTTTGTGCTGATGGGAGGAATTCCTGTGGTCTTTTTTCAGTCCCACAGTTACAAAGAATTCTATAAAGCAAATGGCAACTGAGTATTTTCAGCTCATGCAAAAGATACATTAAGCAAAATAGCACAAACAGGTACATTTCAGCTGCATTTCCAAAGCAGGTGGTTTACTTTAATGCTGTCAGCTACAGAAGAAGAGGAGATGAGAGGATCTGTGTGCTGAACAAAAAACCACAAGGAAACTGTGCAAATGCAGTCTGTTCTTCCCTCAAATGAATATTCTCATATTCGAAACAGCACTGGAGATTGAAGCCAAAATTTCAAGTAATTATTTTTCCAATCAGCTGGGTTAAAACAGTAAGAGCATTATTGGTCTGGCTTACTGAGTGTCTGAATGAATGAACAGAAAATTTGCACATTCTGACATCACAAGTATCCCAAAACATTACTTCCTTGAGTAAGTCAGATTTTCCAGACAATTCAACAAGCAGGTTTGAGTTTGGTATTTTTTCTGTCTCTAAAAGAAGCCAAGAGAGCTCACAGCTTTGCTGTGAACACACCTTTGCCTTGAACTTTGCTTACTCAGTTCAAGGCAAACAGGTTCAGAGGGGATACTTGGCTACTGCTGAGGTCACAGATCCTGGATTCTGAGCACTCCCAAAAAGATGTCCTTGGTTGTCAGATTTACGATAGAAAAAATGTCATCCAAGAAAAAAACAGAAATAAGCTGAATTCAGACAAGGCTTTACCCTCCATTAAACCACAAAGCTACTCTCTACCCTTCTCGTTAATACAAACACAGAAACACTGACAGCCTTGGATGCAAAATAAAATAGTTCCTAGGAATGAATTTGCTTCCCTGCTGTCCCCCAGCGCAGGTGCACATTCCTACCACATCCAGGTAGCAAGGCACATGGCACAGCCTTTGTTTCCACTGGGGAAGGTCTCTGAGCCCCAGCAAGGCAGAGGGACTTGCAGGAGCTGCTGAAGCCCTTTCTGTGCTGGGACAGTGTAAAGTTCTACCAGGCTAGATCAGCATGAGGCCTGCAGGGCTTTCCAGCAGCTCTGCACCTCTGGCCGTGTTACACAAGTGCAGAAAGCTCAGTGGAGCTTTCCCAAGGGCTTGCCCAGCCAGCCAACGTCCTGAAAATGCATCTGCTAAAAGCAGCACACACCTGGAACATCCACAGCTGGGTAACTCAGAGAAATCCATCAGCCAGCATTCCCCTGGAGCTGTTCCCCTTTTCACCTCTTCCACAGGGAACTTGTTCTGGATCTTGGAGTTATTGACACAGTGGATTGGGCTATCAAAAATCTGTGGTTTTATAGCCCCGCTTTACTGAACTGAGGGATCTGCTGGGCATGCTTGGATATTTTCCCCCAGTTGCCTTCACTCATTGCCAAAGTCCTCCAGTATCATAATGTTTACCTCTGCTAATTGCTTTGAGTAACACAGATCAACACCCATTCCAATTAAACTTTAATTGATGGGAAATTGCTACAACTGCACTGCTAATACATGAACTATCAACTTCAGTCTAAAAATGTCTTCAGATGACTACAACAGCGGTTACAATAAACAAACAAACAAGTGTCAACTAGGACCGTGCCCGGAGGCGGCATCGGTCAAAAGCCCCTAAATGCTCAGAGTGGTGACCACTTTCTCTGGAAGAGCTGGGGAAGCCTCCTTACCTGGGAACAATCCAGAAGCCCCTTCACTTGTCCTCGAAGGGTCTGGAGAAAGCCAGAAAAAGGGACACTGAGTCAGTATCAGCTGTGTGCACAATTCCCTTGGCAGCAACTGGACTTCTCTCAGGGACTATAAAATCCCGGATCCTCCCAAGCAGGCTTAGAAAGAAAAAAAAACCCAGCAAGGTCTGGGGCTTTCCAAGAACAAAGGCCTTGTCTATTTAGGAGGCTCTCAGCTCCCCATTCCCTCATCCTGCAAACCACTACAATGGCCTACCTTGCACTTCTTTGGCAGGAAAGCACTGCCAGAAGCCTCACTGCCAGGTCCTTTCCCCTCTGCACACAAGTGACAGATGCTCCAGCTCTCCCTGCACACGACTGACCCCACCTCTACACGGACCCAAAGATTTTCAAACCCCACACCACCCAACCCCCCCAGCCCCCCATTTCCCCCCAGTCTCACTGCTCAGGTGGCTCAAGGGTGGAAGCAGCAGGTCCCTGCTCAGGATTGGCTCCAGGTGCTGCTGGGAGCAGCTGGAAGCGGGGCTGGGCAGCTCCAGGCCGCCTGCCAGGCTCTCCTCATGGTCCCTCTTCAGTCTCTTGGTGTCCGCAGGGACCTCGGGGCAGCAGTGGGGGCTCTGCACGAGGCGCTGTGGCCTCGCAGTGCTGCCGCCATCGTCACCCCCAGGGCCGGCCCAGGCTGGGAACTCGGCCCCTTCTTGCCGTGCAGGGCAGCGCTCCTGGCCAGGTACAACGAGCAGAGCTCTGGGCAGCACAGAGGACTCTGGGTCAGTATCAGCCCTTGGGCACCTTTCCCTAGGGCAGCAGCTGTACTTCTACTGGGGACTGGGAAAGATGGCTGCAAAGGCAGACCCTCACCTGGCATTGGAGGCTGCTCCCTAAGGAACAGCAATCGTTCTGGCGTTTTCCATACTCAAAAGCTTTGAAGCATCCTCGTAAAGTCTCAGCACTTTCAGTGCAAGTGGCACCCACGAGAGCTTTAGCCACAGACAGAAGCAGCCCACACAAAGAACCCCAGCCCTGCTCTTTCCCTGTGCTGACAGAGCCCTCAGTCCTCACTGAAACGGCTGAAGCTGAAGGGTGCTGTGAGCCGAGTCATGAACCAGCTCCGTTCCCTGGGATTGAGGAACTCCCTCTGCAGTGAGACACAGCTCTGCCAACTCTGCCGTCAGCTCTGGGAGGAACAGCTGGGAGGGAAAGAGCTCCACACAAGGACTGCAGGCTGCACCAGCTTTGCTCTGGAATACAGATCCAAAGTGCTCCCTCTCTCCTTGGAGCTCTTGCTAATCTGAGCTCAGGCTTTTCCTTTAGTTACTGGATTTTCCTTTAGTTACTTTTCCTTTAGTTACTTTAGAGTTGAGAAATTTTTGGCCTCGGGTGTTCTGCTGCTTGTTTTTCTCCTGTGTCTCAGGTTATCAGCAGACCGGTACCAAATTTTGTGATTTGAGGCAAGAAGTTTGGACTTTTGCACTGGCTTCAGCATTTTGGTGGGGTTTTCCCTGTTGCTCCAACACTCACCTCACTCAGTGCTGCCTGCATAGCGCTGTCACCCTGCAGCAAATGGATCCATGGCCTTCAGCTGGAATGGGGACATCGGGTTTGGTGACACAACTGCCACAAGGTCAGGTTCATTCACTGCTCTGTTGCCACAGCAGAGGACTCGGGGTCAGTGCCTCTGCAGGAGCGTGGGGGACAGTGCTGGGGAGGTGATGCCGGTGCAGGATTTCAACGAAAGGCCCAGGAAGCACCGACCCTGCAGACAGGGACTGAACTCTTCTCATCTCCCTTCCTGCCCGTCAGGCTCAGAGCAGCCCTCTCAGAGCTCTCTCAAGGAATGTGGGCTCTCCCCTTACCAGGATCCTCTGGCTCCAGGGAGCTGGTCCCATTGCTTGTGCTGCCAGGCAAGGCTGTCTCTGTGGCAGCCCTGTTCACAGGCTGCTCTCCTGAATGCTCAGGGACAACACTGACATCCTCCTTAAAAGAGAAAGAAAAACAAGTCCACCAAAGGTCACTCGGTATTTTCTTGGAATCACTTCAGGCACTCAGTAATTACTCTTCTTCCCCCCTCCCAAAGGACGTGTAACACCAGGGGAACACTGGCCTGATGTCCTCACACTCTGACCCTGGCCTATGCCACGAGCTGTAAGGAATCCTCCAGCAGAAATCCAGGTGCTCTCCTTGTTCCCAGCACAGGTGAGCAAGGACAGATCTCACTCCAGGTACTGCCCAGGGCTGCGTGCTGCAAACCCACACACAAACCACACATTTCTGCCTGGGAACCTCAAGCCCACCCCACCCAATTGCTCCGACATGAAATTCTAATGTGCTGCTTCTTGGAGCCCTCTGCTGCTGCTCCATAGTTTGCAGGCAAATGGGCACTGAAATTGGGTATTTATTTCCAGGAGCATGTGGCAAAAATCTATAGGGTATAAAAACCCCAAAATCTGTAACCACGTGTAACACTGAGTTATGTTTCTGTTCCACTAAGGCAGTAAAGGCCCAAAGTCAAGCAGCTGGAATTCTCACTATGACCTTGTCATAGGTTAGCGAGCATAGTCGCAGAAGGGATGTCCTTGCTAAGGGGTGCTTACAGTTTCCTCTGGGACCTGACAGAACCTATCAGCTGGCCAGTTTGAATATGGACAATTCTCTAAGCCACTTAAACTTGTGACCGCCTCTGTGATCCACACTTAAGAATAGGCAAACCTCCCCCCCAAGCTCTCTCTCGTTTCCGCTGCTGGGACAGGTGGCTGCAGGCCCCGTGTGGGGGCCAGCGGGCCCGGCCAGGCCCTGCTTGGGCCAGGCTGGGCCGGGCCACGGCCATCCTGGAGCCGATGGACCTGTTCCAGCCGTGGAACCCCCCCCACTGCCTTGCCGTGGGCAGCCGGAGCGGCTCGGCTCTCCCCCCCTCTCCACTGCGATGAGAAAAATTCAACATTCCAGCTGCAAAGCTGCAAGGCCGAGGTGAGATTAACCCTTTTTATTGCTGTGAAGAGCTGAAAACCCTAGGGAAGAGAGAGAGGAGATGCTTAAAGCTGAAATTCTGTTGTGAAGCTATGATATATCAGAGTATCCTGCTGTAATTTCATGAAGATCTGGGGGGTGGAGTGTTCAACTCGTAAGCAAAAGCACCTGCGCTGAGATAGGCAGATGCTGACGCAGCTGTAATTTCATGAGAAGTTTGGACAGGGAGAGATGGACCAGATGAGGACTTTTGCTCCAAATGGGAAAGGAGAAAACCTCAGTCCCTAGAGATGCTCCCAGAGATAGTCCTAACAATGAAGATGAGGAAGACCCTTTGCTCCCAGGGAAGGAGAAGGGCCTCTGTTTTTGTTTCTGAACGGCTCAACCTTAAAATTGTACCCCAAAAAACTTCAAGAGTGGACCCTCGAACACGGGAAAACCAATTGCTATCTGTGTGTGACCTTGAACAAGCTGCAAGTCGAGGGAAGGGACTCACATGCAGGCAGAGAGACTCCTCTTCCTAAATGGACTGAACAATATTTGGAAGTGGGCGGCTGTCTCGTTGTGATACTGTTTTCACAGCGTGAGCAAGAAGAGACTTCTCTTTCTAAATGGACTAAACAAGGTTATATGGCAGTGGTAAACAGACTGAACATCTTAAGGGTTGTCTTTTTGCATTGTCAGTGGGAGAAGGGAGGAAGGTGGAGGGAGGAGGAAAGTTCTGAAGGTGGTATAATTTTTTTTCCCCTTCTTTTAGGTCTGTTAATAAACTTCTTTATATTCTTTCAAGTTTGGTGCCTGCTTTGCATTTCTCCTAATTCTTATCTCACAGAAGATAAACAGTAATGAGTATTTTAGACCAAACCACTACAGGGGCCGAGGGAGAAGCTGTGAAGATGGGGCAGCTGGAACCCCTCTCCCTCTAGTTCTGCTTCTAGATGTTTATAGTGACACCTATCAAGCTAAGGTTTTCATTCTAGAGGCCGCTCTTTCACATGCTCTGTGTCAATGGATAATTAGGTACGTCTCTTGGTACCTGTCAAGGCATCTGCTGCTTTGTCACCTCTATCCCCACTCTGCTGCCTCTGTCCCCATTGCCTTGTCTGCTGTGCCACCTCTGTGCCCTGTGGCCGTGCTGGGGGCTGGGCTGGCGGCCAGGCCCAGCCGAGCAGCGCTTTCAGCCGCGGTCTCGGCTGCCCACATCCGAGCGTGAGAAAGAGAAAGAGAGCAGGCAGGAACCACCGGTGGCGGAGCAAAAAACAGGGTGGGAGCTGCAGGCACAAACGGTGGCGTGGGCTTTGGCCGCGGGCCCTGCCCGTGCTGGGGCCGCTGAGCGCGGCTGCCCCGGGCGGCACAGGGGCTGTCCTTGGGCAAGGCAGCTGTGCCGGCAGGGCCCGGCAGCGGTGCCGGCTGTGCCGCGCTGCCGGGGGCTGCGGGACGGTCCCGCCGCGGCTGCGCTCGCCACAGCCTGGCCCGCTGGGCCTGCTTTTTCTTTCTAACCCTCCTGGGGAGGCTCTGAGATTTCTCTTGCCTGATGGAAGCGCAGCTGCTGCCAAGGGAAACGTCCCGATCCTGACGCGGTGTTCCCTTTGCTTGCCACGTGTCCCATCTGCTGTCCCCGTCCAGGAGAGCTGCTCTGCACGGGAGGAAGAGACCGAGGGAGAGCCTGGGAACATCGGCGGCTGCAATCCCTCCTGATTGAATTCTATTTATAGATGTGTGGAGTATGACTAAGAGCGTTCGAAGAATGGGGATATTTCCATCTGTGTATCTATTTGTATGGGTATATTGATGCATGTATATCGATCTGTTTACATCTGTAGTTATATTTTCATACTTGTTCAGTTGGGTACCTGTATAGATCGATTGATGGGGTTGGAATGATTTTTATATTAGTACATTGATATTTGCATATTTATAGAGGAATTTGATATGTGCATATTATAGATGTCTTGTTATATCTCACATGAAATATTTAATATCTATATTTACATCTGTATGTTTTTCTGATTTTATATGTATTTACTTATATTTCAGTATGTATGGAATTGTATAGCTCTAGAATTCTATTTTTTTAGTTCTGGAGATCTGGGATTATTTTAGAGAGGGATATCTGTATTTCTGTATTCATATATGGGCCGTACAGTTGTAGAATTATGTAATCAATTAAATTGTTAAACTTCAGTTGATATTTGTGTGTAGTGAGTGGTAGTAGAGGGTTCCAGTAAATTACTTTTTTTTAACTGAAGTGGGTATTTGTATCTATTTACATAGCATGATTGTAACAATAAATTAGGTTTGTAAACTTCAGTTGATAGTTTTATGTTCATGTATTGGCAGCAATTTAAAATAAATGTCATTTCTAAACTGAAATTGCTTTTTGTGTATTTGTACATTAGCAGTGCAAGGGTAGCAATCTGCAATAATTTCGATGTTTAAACTGCAAGAAGGGTAGATTTGTGCTGTACAAAGGACTGGGCAGATGTAAACAGGATGCTGCTGGGGGATTTTGGCCATGAAAATCCCCAGCCATGCCCAGCAGATCCCCCCAGCTGCAGCCAGGCTGGGCAAGGGAACGGCACATTTGGGATGGCAGCAGAGCCACTCGTTGGCTACAGACTCACTGCAGAGGCCTGCTGAGAAAACGGGACTCCCCTTGATGTCTTTTCCTGGTCTTAAAATCAAGAGTCAGATACGGTTAGAAGGGGACAAGGGATTTTACCTTGGTATTTATTTTAAGGATCCTTAGGTGCACACGTCCAGGTCATATGCATCGAGATGCACCCCGCTGAGCATGTGTGTGTCTCCCCAGCATCGGGTATAACATTATAGGTTTTACTAATTAGCATATCTATGCAAGATTCCCCAATGAGAGGCTCAAGTGAGCCCCCTTCTCTAAGGAACCTTCCCCTGGATGGTTCTATCTTGGTTTACAGAATGTGTTCTGGAGAGGACCTTGGGCTCTGGGGCACACTGATCCCTAGCTACAAAGCTTCTAAACTGTTTAGTCTCTCAGTTTGACAAACAAGTCTAAGAATGTAGGCAAAAAGCACGAGGAATACAGAAGTTGTAAAAAGGGATAACAGGGGTATGAAAGAAAAGGCAAAAATCTTCGTGGCATCGTTTCCCCCCCTTTTAGAGGCTAACAAAACTCTATCTTGTCTAGTCTCTACTCTATTCTTTACCCGCAGAACCGGTTTACACAACCGGCTGCTCCACAGGAAATTACACAGAAAATAACTACAATTACAGCTATGATGAATATTTCTTTTACCTAGGCTCAGTTTGGTAATCATGAGGTGAGGGTATCAAAAACATGATCAAATTTTAAGGTGTTCTTTCTAGAAGCTACTTCATGTAGAATTTGAGTTCCCTTCCAAATTTCATCGAAATCTTTCTTAATTCTTCCACTTTGGTCCACATAAGAACAACAAGTGGTATTGACAATAGCACATACACCTCCTTGTGCAGCAAGTATGAAATTGAGAGCTACCCTGTTTTGCACAACTGCACGGGACAGACTGTCAACTTCCTCCTGTAAGGCTGAAATTGCATCTGCAGTATGCTGCTCAATACGTTCAATGACAGCCGAGATGTTTACAATTGCTCTCTCCAGTGCAACTACTCTGTAAGCGGGTACAAGGGCTCTGATTATGCTATGAAAAAGTGTGGGACTTTCAATGAGGGGATTAAATGATCTTTTTTTCTTCTCCTTTGGTTTTTCAAGATGGTCAAATATTGTTATATTTGGGACCACAGCCCCAATAGCACAAGCCTGGTCTTTGTTCACAGCCATAACTTTCCAGGCCTTATTACCACATATCCAATACAACCCCATCCCAAACGGCTGAGCCACTCTCCACCCTGTCAATTTCATCTTTGCTGCAATTCTTGGGTCTGTTATTTCTCTGAAATGGGTCTGATGACAATATGAAGGAAGAAGGGCTTTTCCTGTGGCGTTTACAATTGCACAAGGAGCCTTATAGTTTGCACGCTCTACCAGGCCACTCAGGGTAATGGGGGGCAGAAGGGTGCTATTCATTGGTTCCCACGTTTCAGTGCGGTTCTCTTCCATTAAAATGCCAATCAATGGCCAGTGACCCTTCCCATCTAGGGGTGGTAACTGAGTACAGATCTAGCAATCGCTCTTATTAAGAATTTTGGACACATTTTGGACCACAATCTTATGCAAATCATGGGGTGAACCTTGAACCATGGTTACCAGTTGGGCAAACAGCAAACATGTAAAAAACAGTTTAAACTGCATCTTTCTGATTTGAATCAGTCTCTGTCTTCTTGGTGATTTTGGGAGCAGAAGCTTTCCTCACCCTGGAGTAGTGAATCCACGGTCCCTTGCCAGCAACCTTGACCGCGGTAAAAGTGGTCAGCAAAACTTGGAATGGTCCCTTCCACTTGGCTTGCAAGGGGTCGCTGTCCCAGCACTTGATGTAGACCCAGTCTCCAGGCTGGAATGGATGAGCAGCTGTGTCCAATCCTATTGGTTTGGAGAACGCGACGAATCTCTGGAGCTTCTGCAAAGTGGAACTCAGAGCCATTAAATACTTTTGCAAATCATTTTTACTTCTCATATGAATTTCCCCTGGGACATGTGGAACCTGGTATGGCCTGCCATATAATATTTCATAGGGACTGATGTTGTCCCTTCTCCTTGGCTGTATGCGGACTCTCAGCAAGGCTACGGGCAGGGCTTGAACCCATGTCATGGATGTCTCTTGACAAATCTTGCAAATCTGGGTTTTGAGGGTCCCTTTTCTACACGCACAGCTTCTCTCTCTGGGTTGTCCCTGTACTTGCCAATTGAGTTTTTCCACTGCTGTAATTCTCGATGCATATGACCTGGACGTGTGCACCTAAGGATCCTTAAAATAAGTACCAAGGTAAAATCCCTTTTCCCCTTCTAACCGTGTATGACTCTTGGTTTTAGAACCAGGAAAAGGCATCACCCTGAACGTAGAACTGCAACCAGGAGCCACCCGGGGAGGAGAAATCCACCCCCATCCCACCGGGAGCTCTTTAGGGAGCGCTCCAAGTGTCCCTCTGAAGCTCATCCTGGAGAGCAGCAGCAACCAGGGATCCTGAGCCAGCTGCGCTGCCTTTGGCAGCACTTTGGCAAAGGGTCTGGAGCAAGGGCGAGGGAACGGTGACTCTAACTGCTGCAGGGCAGGGATGAGGGAAGGGCCATTGACCCAAGTGCTGAAATGCTCCAAAATCCAGAAGGATGCTGGAGAACTGGGAAGCAACAAGTTCTCACAAGTGCTGAAGTGATGGAAGCCCTTGGAGTGAAGTTCCCTGAAGGAACTCGCAGGGGAAACGATGCTATAATAAGTAGGACCAGAAGGCAAAACTGTAGCACTGCTAGGAGATGGTCTATAAGCCCCACAGACTATGGCTTAGGAAAAGATCAAGTATAAATATGACATATTCTATTTATTATATCTATTAAAATACATCGTATATCATACTAGATAAGATAAATTGAATTTATGATAAATTAATATGTATTGTTTGATACATTTTGAGAAATTTTGAGAAATATTTTCATTTCATGTAGATTTGAAATATTCTTCCAACTTGGGAGAGTGAAGATGTACTGCTGTCCAAAGCCTTCTGCCCACACAGCAATCAGCCCACGGCTGTGTCCGTGCACACCCACCCACCCACCGTCCTTGCTCTTCTCGGCATCTCTGGGCTACTGTTTGCACACAATTAGGGTGAATTCAACTCGACAGACCTACGAGTGGGGTGTCCAGCTTGTCACGAACACTGATGTGGCAAGGCACAACACACAGCTCTCAAATCACGTACATTATCACACGTGCTTTCTTTCCTGCTGGGGACTGAGGAACTCTTAAAAGCACCAAGGATACAGAAAAGAGGTGCAAAGAATTGGCATCTTACTACTGCTGGTATCCTCAGGTAGGAAAACCTGTGGGGTTTTTTAAGGTTGCAACTTCCCAAAAACTAGGAAAGCTGCTCAGCATCAGTACCGCCATTGTAAATGGTTTTATTGACTTGGCAAAACTGGAACGTTACCTTTGGACTCCATCCTTGGTTAAAATCACCTGCCCTGACCTGCAGACTAAAGCACCACCCGCAGCAGAAGCTCCGTCAGTCACTTCTCTCAAAAAGATGTCTTAAATTTGCAAGAAGAAAGGAAAACACGTCAGAAACTATGGATTAATGACAAGACTCGGAGAAATAGTCCAAAGAAGAAGTCGGAAGAACTACTGGGAGAAATAGTTCCAAAGCAGAGGGCCGCAGCTTCTCTGGGACGCGCCTGGTGCTCCAAGGCAGCCGGGCTGCCCTGGCTGCCCAGGACGCTGCGCACCACGGGCCCCGCAGAGCTGCGCAGCAGGGAGGCAGCTTCGGGCACCTCAGCCCCTGGGCAGGAGCGGCCTCCTTGCTCTGCACGGCTGCCTGTGGGCAAACGCAGCGTGCCGGCCTTCTGCTCTTGGCCCCAGCCCGGCCTGGCAGGGCTAATCCCCTTCCCTGTCTGCACTGTGCTAAAGAGGGACTTGTTCCTTTCCAGCCCTCCAGGGCATTCATTTGCACCACAAAGCACTGAAGGACTGAGGCCTCAGCAACAGGCCCTGAGCCAAAGTTGCCCTCTAGATGACCCTTCTGACCAAATGTTCTACGGGTCTGCTCCTTAACCAGGCATTACCATCAGTGGGATCTGTGCATCCCTTCATTCAAGGAACGTGTCTTTACCTTTCAGTATTTAGAATCCGGACAAGACCACGAGTGGCCCTGTTTGGGGTGTAGGATCCAAGACAACTCCCTCGGTTCCTCCTTCAGCCATGGCTGCGCTTTGGAAGGAAACAAAGAGTAGAATGAAATCAGATGTCCCTGCAATAGAAGTTCTGTCAGATTGGTTGGTCAGCACTAGCAAAGCCAGCCTACTGGTGCCTAGGCAACAAGATAATGCTTGAGCTCTGCAAAAAGCTGTAGCTATGCAGAAAGAAGTAGTTCCTTTGTAACAGGGTATGGGAAGGAAGCCCTTTCTAGAAATCAGCACATTTAGCAGAACAGGCTAACTGCAAAAGCTAACCACTGGCTATTTGAGCCGGCAACCTTAGAGAGCATGTGCAGGAAGCAGCGGTGAAAAGTTCAGGAAGACTTAGGAGCCTTCATCAGGAACGACCACCAGGAGGCTGACCACCACCTCGTGCAGAGACTGTGCATGTGCTGCAAGGGCTGACATCATCACGCGATTAGAAAACATGTTGCAACATGAAGGTTAGGAAAGTATAATGTGCATATTAAGGAAAAAAAGTATAAAATCTAGTAGTGTGCGAAGAATGGAGTGAGTTTGTGGTGGAGTTACTCTCCTCACTCCCGGTGTCCAATAAACAAATACCTGCTCTATAGGCCTTATACTACGGAGTACTGCTTTCTTGCCCAGTTTTTGGGCATCAGACTTTGAAAACTATTGTTGATTTCAGACCAGAGGAAGAGAACAACTCCACCGTTCCTTTTTTCCCAGCTCTTTCAAATGGTGTTATAAAATTTTTGTCTCTTCCCTTATTCTTTCATGGTCAGACAAAGATTTACTAGAAAACCATCAATTTACCCAAGCAAGCACATTCCCTTTTCCACTGCTTAAGTCAGGACAGTTCTTGCTCTCCACGGGGTTCATAACTAGAATCAGACTGGCCATGGGGCAGAAAGCTGGGCCTGTGTGAGAGCCCAGCAAGCACAGACCCCTGCTTTTCATGCTAAGATGGCTCATGCTCCTCCTTTCTCAAAGCATTTTCACCTCTTTCTCCTTGTCATAGTATATCCTATTGTTTGTCCAGCACAAATACAGTTAAGATCTAAATCTCAGAATGAAGCAATCAGCCTTGCATTCTAGTTTGCCTACAACAGACATATTTGATTGCAATTTCCAAAAATCTGCTGTGCTGTCTGCAAAAAATAAATTTACATTCTGTCATCAAAATAATGTTGTCCGATAAATTTGTCTAATTCTTAAACAATGCCAGTGCTTTGACCTTAACAGGGGTAATTTTGTGTGTTGGCTTCACAGAAGCACGCAGTCCTCAGCTGGTGCCAGGGAGTGCTGAGTGTGCCTCAGCACTCAGCACTCTGAATGTGTGGAGTTTGATTGCTGGAGTGCAGTGTTTTAGCAAACATCCCCGAGGCCCGTATCTGTTCCCATAAACAGCAGGAGCTCAGGGGAGATGCCTTGTGCTCCTTTTCACCTGCTGCTGATCTCCACACACCGAAATACCTGAGAATCGTGGCTGTATTCGTCGGCAGACAAGGAGCTGTTATTTGGCCGAGTCAGGAGTGACTGTAATACCATAAACAGAAGTGATGTTTCCAGGAAAGTAAGGTACCAATTTTTTTGCTGAAGAGTAAGGGTCAAATTCTCCCGACACTAAAATGTCCTTCTTATTTATTCAGTGAAAATTGAATCTTGCTACCTAGAATGTATGGTTTTCTTTTACATTCCAAAAGAGTAGGTCTAAACTGTCTTGTGTCAAAGGAGTGACATTATGGGAACAAGTTTCTCCACCTACTTTTTATTTGGTTTGGTGGGGGATTGGTGTTTGGGGGGGGGTTTTGTTAGTTTAGTTTAGTTCAGTTTAGTTTCGGGTTGGGGATTTTTGTGGAGTTTTTTTGGTGGGTTGGTTGGTTAGTTTGGCCTGGTTGGGTTTGCCTGTTGATGCTTTTAGCCTGAAACCTACAGCATACAGAAAGGTAAAATCCCTGGCAGGTGCATACCTGGAAAGCAGTTGGGTGCATAAGCAGGTAGACTTATATCCCTAGCTTTAATAGAGTAAACCCTACTTTGTCTCTTCATTTCTTCACTTGAACCTTTTGCAAATATTTGCATTTTCTTGATCCTAAATGCTGACGGCAGATGCTTTAATTTCTTTCTTTTCTTTTACTTTGGCTTAGGTCTCGAATGTCTTCAAGTTCTTCTGGTAAGAAGACATCCTTTACTGAAGGACACAGCAAACATATGAGGTGAGTTTTGAGTCTATGAGATGTCCAGGTCCCCAGTACTTCCCTTGACATGAGCTGCAAGATGCAGGGGGCCGAGATGATACTCCTGGACAAGAAGAGGGAGATATTTCTTCCATTGCTTGGCAAGAAGCTTTTCCAGCAAGCAGAAGGATGCAGGAGGGCACCTGAACCCCAAGAGCCCTGCAGAATTTGTCTGCCTCTCTCAGCTTGTGTGTCACTGATAAACACACAGGCTCACAGCCACACATCTGGATGAGGAAGAGTCCATACCATTTAAAGTCCAACAGCAGTGTTCCAAAATCACTTCTGAGCTACCTTAGCCAGTGACTAAACTACCTGTGACAGCAGCCATAACGAGACGCAATTATTACTGAAAACTCCCCTTAATCCCAGTTTTGTTCCTTTGCCACAGTCCTCAGCAGAGTATTTCAGCATGACCTTTAGTCCTCCTGGAGCTACTCAGGTAACAAATGCCATTTCCCCTCGGCACACTCACAGCCAGCCTGAATGGGCACAGACGATGAGAATTTCTTCCTCCTGAGGTACCTGCGCTCTTAAACGTCCCTGGAGTGCTTCCACTAGCTCAGCTCACTTGAGGGAGGATAACCATCCTGGCACACCTGAGCAGCATGTCCAGGAGACAGGGTTACCCAAACCAGGCCATCACAGCTTCACGTTTGACAAGACTTGTGCACGCATCACACAAAACAGTTCATGCAGATATTCAGTGGAGGCTGCAGAATGTGCAGAGAGATTTTAGTCGGGGGGGAGCAGCACTAGAACAACCAGAGATGCTGTTTGCAGACAAACAAACCCAAGTGAGCAAACACAAAGAGGCAGAAGCTGCTTGTGAAGTTCAGCAAAGAACCATTTCAGACCAAGTTCATCCCAAAACTAAGGTGCAGTTTCAGGGCAGTTACCATGAATTCTTGCTTTGTGCTTCCGGTTTTTTGTATAAAAGACTTTATGTTCTCTCTTCTTACCCTCTAAAGTCCAGGGACTAAGGTGGCCCCCTCAGTGTTGGTGAGCAGGTTTCAAAACCTGGGTTTTGAATTCACTGGACTCAAAAGCGTGGATGCTCTGTACCTGCTGTTGCAGTAAGATTCACTTTGCCTGATGGGATTCTACCTCCTATGCAAATATTGTTAGTTATGTAAAACTTGGGGTCTACGTGTTCGTATACTGCGTTAAAACCACATCTGTAAGGAGGAAGAAAGGCATGAAGATTCTCTTCCCCATTCTGTAGCCAAGGAACCCAAGAAATACATGCTAAATTCACTGACTTATTACTTGTTTCCCAGGAAGTTCTCACTTTTATCAGCAATCGAAGTCCAAATACAAACTCCAGGTAAATTGGTCAGAAAAATGTACATTTATTTCTTCAGCTTCTACTCTTCATGGTGCTGTGCTTAGACCAAGTCACCTACAACACTGGCAGGAACAGCCTTTGCCACAAGTACAGTAGAGAAGTAAACAGCAAAGGATGGGTTCAGCACCAGCAGTTAGTTCCCAGAAGATCAGGAACGGCTTGGCTGCTGCATGCCCACCATGTCTGCATCACCTTAAGGGACATTGCTGTCGCAGGTGTTGGAGGAAGAACTGTCTGAGCATCTGAGATGGAAAGGTGAAGGCAATGACACAGCTGTGTGCCAGTCAGAAAGTGAAAATTGTGTCTTCCTACGCTGCAAGGAGATCCTACATGCTAGCAGAAGAGCACAAAGGACAGTTTCACCTGAAACACACACACTAATGTATTGCAGATATACTGAAAAGATTTATCATTTCTAACAGCTTCTCAAAAATAAGTCAGTTTAGACTGTTTGAACGTTGCCCCTGTTGCCCCTGTAACACCAGGAGACTAGTGAAAAAATGGATTTACATAAGGCATATTTTGCTTTCAGAACTGACTGCTCTGTAACTTGGAACTGGTAAGTAGTCACCAGTAGGAAAAACATTAAAACTGCATTTTCAAAGTGGTAGAAATTGTGATTCAAAAGCTACAGTGGCAGGTAGGGAAAAAGGAAAGCTATGGAACAGCAACAATGCTTAAAGTCATCAGGCCTGTACATTGAGTGATGTTCTCTACAAATTACTTCTAAAGGGGAAAGGATTAATTTTAAGAGAAAAATCTTAATCTAAAACCACATACCACAGTTTTAAGGATTTTTCTTTCCTAAAAATTAACAACCTTTTCTGTTGTTAATTATTAAACCAATTTTTGGCCCAAACACTGAAATATAATATCCATTATTTGCCTTGTGGTGTTTGTAACTGACATTAAATTCTACCAGTAGGGTAGAAAATTGGGAATGAGTCATGCTGCCAGACACAAGATAAGCACACTTCTTTTCAAGTTTCAGTATCCTTAAAACACAGCTAAGGGTAACTTCTCATTCTTAGCCACAGAGTACTGTGGAAAAGTCAATGCAACCATAACCATCCTGCAGGGGTGACTAAACATTCCAGTGGACAATCCGCTCTTCAGCCACCTGCTTCCTCATCTCTAGTAGGGCACAGGTCCGGTGTCCGTGTGTTTCTCAGAACTCACAGAGATTACAGAGGAGATCTTCAAAAAGAGGCTTTTCTGGATGAAGCAGTGCATAGACAAATGAAACATGGGGAAAGATGTCCCTTCTTTTCTGAACTCCTGTCTTCTCCTTTTTGCCTATTCCTTAGAAATGTTGTTGCAATTCGGTCGCTGGGATAATTTTTACAAGAGTTGTTACACTGCGCTTAAAGAAAGACAAACCCCATCCCACCGAGGTGGATCATTCGTAATTCAGGTACTGTTTTAAGCTGTTGAAGATGAATTGGGAAGAGATTTTCTAGGTAGTGGGTTTCAATTTTTCTGAGAAAGCCAGCACACAGAGGAAGAGATGACAGGGCATCTCTAAACCACTCAGTGCAAAAGACTATTCCAGAATGTGGTGAGACCAACAATCCTTGGGTCACCCATAGGGCAGGGCTCCTCACAAAGGGACCTGGAAGGAGGCCAAGAGAAGGCAGTGTTAGCTGGAACTCAAGACAAGCTGGATGTAAGGAGAACACCCCCTCTGTGTGTGGGATGAGCTTATGCCACAGCACCAAACATACTCACATGAGCCCGCAGGGTTAAATGATGTAGAGACATAAAAAAAAAAGGGCATGAATTAAAGAGATGGAAGAATTAGGTCTATTTTTTCCTGCTACAAACAGAAAAATGTTTCCAGTTCCAGAGAGAATTTAAAATAACAAGTGACACTAAGCAGAGAGGATTGGAAGATCACCTTGCTTAGTCTCCATTGAGAAGACTTGGCTGCAGGAGGGATTTTGAATTGGAACTCTCCCCAGACTGGGGAAAAAAAAAGAAGAGAAGAAATGATTCCTGAGGAAAGAAAAAGGCAAAATCTCTTGGCGAGACACCAGCGTGAGTTCACTACAACTCTAGGTCATTAATCCCTTGGGGAAAGCAACATCCATCCACGGTGCAGGATTTAAGCTTTGATGGCAACGCTGACAAAATTGCTGCCCCGTGCTGTTGCTGCTTCTGACTCCAAAGAATGAGAAATGGGCCAAATGTGCCCAAGACAGGCAGAGACAGTGAGACAGAACCAGCCAGTTAGCTGGAAAAGAGGCAAAAAGCAAGTCCTCAAGTCTCTGCTTTCCATCATTTCCCCTAGTCTTGTTGGACCAGTCTGCTTTGAAGTAGGGAACTCTGTTAGCAACCCCAAGCAAAAGAGTGAAGCTACTCAGTCGAAGATCTTTTTCCTCCCTCCCTTCAGCCATGCAGAACACAGAGAGATGCGGCTGTCACTTGACACATAGGAACAGTTTCCCATGGCATTCCTCAGTTTGGAGCCTTTCTGAAATTTGCTGCGCTTGCCTTGGGGCTTTGGGGTCGTGCTGCGAAGCAAAGGCAGAAGGCCGATTGCAGGCAGAGGAAGCAAGGGTTTGCCCCGTGCCGCTCCGTGCCGTGCCCGGGCAGCGCCCCGGGAGCCGCCCCGCCCGCGCTGTGCCCGCAGCCCCGGCTTTGTGCCGCTCGTTCCCGCGCGGGGCCGAGCGCAGCGCCCCCCTCAGGCCGCGCGCCGCCGCTGCAGCTGCGGCCGTTGCGCTGCGGCCGTTGCGGCGCCAGTGGGCGACAGGCGCGATGGCCGAGCTGCCGCTGCCCGCCGGGCTCGATGCCAGCACCTTCCCCGCCAAGCTGTGGCGCCTGGCCAACAGCCCCCGCGTCCGCTCCGTGCGCTGGGACACCCAGGGCCGGGGGCTGCTCATCGACCGCGCCCTCTTTGAGCAGGAGCTGCTCAGCCCGCCCGGCGCCGACGGGGCGGGCAGGGACAGAGGGGCGGCGGTCCCGGACTCCTTCAAAGCCACGCACTTCGGCAGCGTCGTGCGGCAGCTCAATCTGTACGGCTTCCAGAAAGTGCTGGGTGGCTTTGGCGGGGCTGTGCCGGGCGATGCTGGGCCCATCGTGCACTTCCAGAATCCCAACTTCCGCCGCGACCGGCCCGACCTCCTCCTGCGCATCAAGCGCCTGACCAGGGCCAACAGGCAGCGGCTGGCAGCCGGGCTGGAGGTGCGCAGCCGCCAGCGCAGCCGCTTCCAGCAGCTCAACACGGAGCGGCCGCTGCTGGACTTCCTCGCCGGGCACCCCCCCAGCGCCGGTGAGACGGGGTGGGAGCTGCGGGCGCGGGGGGCGGCGTGGGCTTTGGCCGCGGGCCCTGCCCGTGCTGGGGCCGCTGAGCGCGGCTGCCCCGGGCGGCACAGGGGCTGTCCTTGGGCAAGGCAGCTGTGCCGGCAGGGCCCGGCAGCGGTGCCGGCTGTGCCGCGCTGCCGGGGGCTGCGGGACGGTCCCGCCGCGGCTGCGCTCGCCACAGCCTGGCCCGTTCGGCCTGCAGCTGGCCCAGCCCTGAGCTGTGGCTGGCTCTGCTCCTTGCCCGGCCCTGGGGTTGCTTGGGGAGCTCTCCTGGGGGTGTGGAAGCCGAGGGCTCGGTTGTGCTCCCGCCCAGCTGCAGGGAGCCTCCTGTCCCTTTGGAGCAGAGGGAAAGACCCGGCAGCTGGGTTTCTGGAAGTTGCCTCCTGCCAAGGAATTGCAGTGGGACGGTTTTCCCAGACGGTTGAACGAGTAGGGGAGAGCTAAGTAGACAAGGAATTGCTTGTTGAATAGCCCGGGAACATGGTTGGTTTTTTTTTTTTTCCTTCTCTGTAATCCTGCTTGGGGGGATGGGAGCTTTTCTCTTCCCTGATAGAAGTACAGTTGCTGCCAAGGGAAGCATACCTGAGAACCAATAGTGACCTAGTCTTCCCGTTGCCTCCTTTCCTCTTCCCTGCCTCCTACACAGCTCCCTCATACCAGCACCTCGGTGCTGTCTCACCTGAGGGTTTAGAGCTGCCTCCCAGACCTCCCAAGGCAAGTCCAGGTGCTCAGGAGTCTGACACTTCCCCACCACCTCCCAAGAGAATGTTTACCACCTCTGGACTTCCTGAGGTCTCATCAGAGGAACCAGGCACATGGAAATTTCCACTCAAGCGTGAGCTCATCATTCCACTGGTTCACATGGACCTTAAACGCCACCCTGAGCTCATGGTTCCACTGGTTCCTGTAGACCATCAGAGAACTTCCGTGGCCCTTCCACAGAAGCGCAGCTGCACATCTTCAGAGCAGCACCCCCCAGCCTACAGCCCATCAGGTAGGGAGAGAGTTTGTACCCTTGCTTTTCAGGAAGATCATGAAAAGTGACCATTTGAAGTATTTTCCTGCAGTGCTCTGTCATGTGTACATCTCGAGTGTGAATCAGACAGGAATTGTCAAGTGAACTGGGAAGCAGGACCTTGATAACAAAACCAACCTCTGTCTGCTTTTGCTGTCCTTCCTCCAGATTTGGAGGGTGTTCTGGCCGTTTTCCAGGCAGCCTCTCTGTAGGGATGAAAGGGAGAGGCAAAAAACATTGGTCCACAAGCGGTCAGTGTCAAGTGCACCCCCATCTTCCTTGGAATGAAGCCCAGCTAGGATGCTGACAGGATATTGCAGAGGTTGCAGATTGTCTCTCCTGCAAAGAAGGCTATTAAATTTCAAGGAGCTCTGTGTGTCCCCAGAACAGCTGCAGCTGCAGAATACGGCCTCACCCACAAGGTTGCTTTTTACAATACAGTCACAGTTGAATTTTAGCATGTGTGTCTGCAGATCTGGGCTCTTCCTGGGTGCATCCACTTTCTGTGGTCTGTTGGCATGAGAAACTCAGAAGCAGCCACATCCAAAAGCTGCTGGGGAGATAGAAAAGGCTGAGATTACAAAGTCTTTGTGTGTAGATGAGTTTTACAATCCATCCTTTAATATACCTGCCTATCATCAATTAGAAGAAACACTGTTTGAGAGGAAGAAATCACTCTTCCAATCCCCTGGGAAGTTGGAATACATTTCTGGAATTGAGTTTGCTGTGGCCTTCCTGTGATGTTTGCTGCAAGGCAGCAATAGAGCTCTGTGTCCCAAAGGCACATTCTGGAGCCTGACCAATGTGTTTGGATTCCTGCAGCCACACCGGGCAGTTCAGCCGCCAGTGCTCCACGTGGCAGTGCTGGTTGGGCAGCATCGATGGCCTCCAGCTGGGCTTGGAATAGTCCTGGGCAAGAGGAATTGCCACCCCTGGATCTCGACCTTGTTCTTGAGACACTGGAGGAGATGCTGTCACCATCCCTGCCTGAAAGGTCTCCCTGTGCTCAGGTAACTCCATTGGGTGGGAATGAAAGGGGCTGGGCTGAGAGCTGTGAATGTTGTTGCGTGGCTGAGAAGCAAAGGCTTCTTGGATTAAGCTTTGAATGGACAAGGAAGGATTTGCTTGGTCAAGCAAGCTTCCAAAAGAAGAGGGAATGGAAAGTCTCCCCCCTTAGTGAGGATGAGAGGTGTGAGCCTGTGGTGGCCAGGTTTGGGTGCTCCTTTTGCTGGGAAGAATCCCTGGTGCAGGGGCCTTTGTGGTGATGCTCTGTAGGTTCTAAGAGGCTCTGTGTGGTGGGAAAGAAGAGAAGGGTGTGGGGGGGAGAATTGCCACTGAAGGCAAAGTGTCCCCTGCAGGGAGGGGCATGCGAGAGGTGCCTCTGTTAGAGCAGCAGACGTGGGCTCTGCCTGTTTTGGCTGGGAAGGCCAAGGCCAAGCAAGGGCTGGGCTGCAGCTGCTGCTGCTGCTGCTGTGTGAGCCGTGCCGAGCGTGCAGGCGCTGCCAGAGCCGTGCTTGGGGATGGGCTGGAGCTGCAGCTTTCTTGTCCTCTCAGTAGCCTGGTGCCTCCATTCCAGTTTCTATCTGGCAAATCCTCAGCTGGGCAAACTTGCCAGTCTTGCTCTCTGTGTTCCAGAGCTCAGGCACCTTCCTCTTGGGCATCTCTGTGGGAAGAGATGTGTGCTCCCATGCAGTCCCTGCAAAGCTGCAGCTGGATGAGACTGTTCTGCTGTTCTGCTCAGGGCTGTGGAGGGAGGGGCACATCCCTGTGGCAGGAGCTGGCAGGACTCCTTCCTTAGTGCCCACTGCCTGTGTTCAGTGTCAACTTTGTCAGCTTTGGCAGCTTTTGGACTGTGTTTGAGAAGTCAATCTTCTCCACTGTTGAAGGCCTTTGGGGCCCAGACTTCTTTGTTAGGAACAAGGGATGAAAGTGTGTGAGCAGTGGAGCTTTTAGGGGGCAGAAGTGTTGGTTTTGAGGCCCCATGACTTGTGTGATTGGTGAGCAGGACAATGATGATGCTGGACATGAAAGGGTTAAGGACTCCTTGAAGCCCAGGGGCTTCTTCTGTGTGGAAGAGCAGTTCTGTCAGGGACCATGAGTCCTTGTGTTTGACAGATTCCCTCTTTGACTTAGGAATCCCCTTCCTCTTAACCCTTGCCTCTTCCCAGCCTTGCCTGGAGTGTTCAGTTCCTGTGTTGGCATTGGCCTTTTTGCGTATTATTATACAACTTTGCCAAAGAATTTCTCTGTTTTGTTTAATATGCAGACCCACCTGCCTGCTGCAGATATATTAGCCAGGAAGGGCAGAGTCAAGGTGGAGTGTGGGATTTTTTGGGATCCCCATATCTCATTGCCAAGTGTGATGAGCTTTCGTCTTCTGTAAACTCTCACACAGCAGTTTTCAAAAGCATTTTCTTCTTCAAGAGAAGAAAATGTGGCAGGCTCTGATCTACTGTGTCCCTGCAGAAAACAGTGAGTGATCTTTGGGTTTCTTTCTTTCTGGTTTTCTTTTCAGGTCAATCTTAATGTTGCCCCTGAGTCTTTGCCTGGCACCGTGAGCTGCAGAAAGAGTTCCCTGGAGCCCGAGGAGCCTGGTAAGGAGAGAGCCCACACGGGTTTCGAGAGCTCTGAGGCGGCTGCTCTGAGCCTGCCTCTGGCAGGAAGGGAGATGAGAAGAGTTGAGTTCCTGTCTGCAGGGTTGCTGCTCCCTGGTGCCTTTTGTTCAAATCCTGCCCTGGCACAGCCTCCCCGAGCCCTGCCCTCCACGCTTCTCCAGAGGCACTGACACTGAGTGCTGTGCTGTGGCCAGAGAGCCGTGAATAACCCTGACCCTGTGGGAGTTGTGTCACCACCAACCCGGGTGTCCCAATTTTGAGCTGAAGTCTGTGGATGAGTTTGCTGCAGGGTGACAGTGCTCTGGAGGCAACACTGAGTGACTCTTGAAGCAAGAGAGCAAAACCCCAGCAAAAAGTCAATGTAGAAGTCTGAGCTTTTTGTCTCAGCACATTAAATCAATGTAGGACCAATCTGCTGGTAGCACTAGTTAGCCACGTTAAAAATACAAGCAGCAGAAGCTCAGAGGCCAAACAAATCATAAACCACAAGGATTTATGATTTGGAAAGGAAAAACTTAACTTACCCCAAATTAGCGAGAACTAACAGGAGAGAGAGAGCACCTTGGATCTGCATTCTTGAGCAAGGCTGGTGCAGCCTGCAGGCCTCATGGGGAGCTCTTTCCCTCCCAGCTCTTCCTGCCAGAGCTGATGGTCGAGTTGAAGCCGCTGTTGCTCACTGCAGAGGGCAGTTTGTAGGTCCCAGGTAATGGAGCTGGTTCATAACCCAGCTCCCAGCACCCTTCAGCTTCAGCCGTTTCAGTGAGGACTGAGGTGTCTGTGTCAGCACAGAGGAGGAACAAGGCTGGGCTTCTGTGTGGGAGCTGGGACTGCCTGTGCTTCAAGCTCTCCTTGGTGCCATTTGCACTGCGGGTGCTGAGACTTTATTGGGAGACTTCAAACCTTTGGAGGTTTTGAAAACTTGGAATGCTCCCTGCTCTTTAAAGAGCAGCCTTCAAACTCCCAAGTGAGAGTCTGCCTTTCAGGTCACCTTTTACAGTCTTTGATAGAAAGGCAATGACTTCCAAAAGGAGAGATGCCTGAAGGCCTATATTGACTCAGTGTTCCTTTTGCTTCCCAGATATCCATCTGATCTACCTCTCCAGGAGGGCTGCCCTGCGTGGGAGGAAGGGACCGAGGGAGAGCCTGTGACCATCGGGCAGGTGGAATCCCTCTGTTTGTAGATAGATTTATAGATGGCTACAGTTATAGTTATATATCCATATAGTTAGTTATAGTATTTATACTCTACTTATTAGTTACATATATGATTTATAGATTTACACAGTTGTGTTTATAGGTGCATGTATTTATAGATCTCTGTAAATTTATATAGTTATAGATATGATGGAATTATATTTATACATAGGCAGTTAGAGTTATAGATTTGCAGTTATATTTATATTATGTGTAGAGAAAAATTTATATATATATAAGTTGTATTTATAAATGTACATAGTTATATAGTTAGAGAGATTTGGATGTTTAGATACATAGATTGATGTTTATATAGGCCTAGGCTGCACTCTAAGCTCTTTCTGCCCTCAGCCACCTTTTTAATCTCTTGTTTTTCCCCCTGTGCCCCCTCTGTCCCCTCTTCCTGTGCTGGCTCCGAGCTGGCGGCCGGGCCGGGCGGAGCAGCAGCTGCAGCCCCGGTGTCCCTGGAGCGGTGGGAGCTGCCGGTGGCCGCAGGCACTGTGCCCTGAGGAGCTGCTGGAGGACGGTGAGCCAGAGGGGGCTGAGGGCGCTGAGGAGGCAGTGACACTGAAAGGACGGTGACCTTGAGGTGCTGGTGGGACTGGGGGGTTTGGGGGAGCAGAGGGCGAAGTGGCACTGAGGTAACAGGGAAGTGGCACAGGCTGAGGGGGGTGGCAAGTCTAAGGGGACAGGATGGATCTGACGGGACTGAGGGGCGTGAGAGGACTGTGGGGGTCTGAAGAAACTGAAGGCAGCTGTGCGTTTGCCAAGGGCCTGGCAGGGCTGAGGGGATGGAGGGGGCCAGCAGGGAGCACGGAGGGGTCCGGGACTGCGGCTCTGCCAGCCCTTGGAACCAATTCCAGAGCCTCCACTTTTGCCACAGCTGCCTTGAAGACCTTGAGAAGAGCAGAAGAGTGACGAGAACCAGCAGGGAGAAGCGGAAGGCCACAGCAAGAGCAGCGAATACGGACCTGCTGCTGCCGCCCGAGACCCTGGGTGAGGCCCCAGGGCCGCTGAGGCAGGGTGGGCGTGAGGGTGGCGTGGGCTTTGGCCGCGGGCACTGGCCGGCTGGGCAGGAGCGGGCCCTGCCCGTGCTGGGGCCGCTGAGCGCGGCTGCCCCGGGCGGCACAGGGGCTGTCCTTGGGCAAGGCAGCTGTGCCGGCAGGGCCCGGCAGCGGTGCCGGCTGTGCCGCGCTGCCGGGGGCTGCGGGACGGTCCCGCCGCGGCTGTGCTCGCCACAGCCTGGCCCGCTGGGCCTGCTTTTTCTTTCTAACCCTCCTGGGGAGGCTCTGAGATTTCTCTTGCCTGATGGAAGCACAGCTGCTGCCAAGGGAAACGTCCCGATCCTGACCCGGTGTTCCCTTTGCTTGCCACGTGTCCCATCTGCTGTCCCCGTCCAGGAGAGCTGCTCTGCACGGGAGGAGGAGACCGAGGGAGAGCCTTTGATGATGGGGCAGCTGGAATCCCTCTTCTTGTAGCTCTGTTTAAAGATGTATTGACTTGCTCATAAGATAGTGAGCATCACAGGGATATTTATATGTAGGTTGCTATTTGTATAGGCATATCTGTATATGTATATTGTTATATTTATGGATGTATGCTATGTATATATATACATATATGTTTGTAATTATATATATGTGTCTATCTAAGTATATATATGTATGTTGTTATATCTGTGTTAAGTTCTGTTTCCTATGTATACTGTTTTCTAGGTATCTATTTCTATTGATGTAGTTATAGGTAGATGGCTACTTAAATAGGTATAGTAGTATTTGGTTAGGTATATATGTCTATTTTTATATTTTTATGTGTATATTGATCTATTTCTAGGTGTAACTATATTTACATATGTGTTGAGATGTACAGCTATATATTTGTATTGATTTAGTTGTATGGATAGGTAGATTGGTATGGTTGCTTATAGATAGGTTTGTTGTATGTATCTATGTCATATCTAATATTAAATCTATATTTATATCTATATTGTGGTGGTTATAAATGTCTTTCTTCTGTTTAAATATGTTTATTGAGTTATTAAATATTGAATTTTCTATTTAAATACGTGTTTATTGAATTATTAAATATGCTGTTTATTGACTTATTGGCATAGGGCTAATTAGAGAGGCATATTGATATTTTTCTACTGATATATGTATGGGCTGTACGCTTGTAGTAGTATGCAATAAATTAAGTTGTTAACCTTCAATTGATCTTTGTGTATAGTGAGTTGTTGTAGAGATTAGCAATAAATTAATTCTTGTTAACGCAAGTTGGCATTTGTACATTTTTACCTTGCATTGTTGTAGAAATCTAATAAAGAACTTTTTTAACTTAAAGTTAGATCTGTAGAGTTCTATATTGTCAGCGCGGGTGTAGCAATCTGCAAGAAATGACATTTGTCAGCTGAGATGAGTGTTCTGTCATTTGTGCTCTCCAAAGCAATGGGCAGATGTGGACGTGAGGACGCTGGAGGCTTTTGGCCGTCAAAATCCCCAGCCGTGCCCAGCAGATCCCCCAGCTGCAGCCAGGCTGGGCAAGGGAACGGCACCTTGGGCATGGCAGCAGAGCCACTCGTTGGCTACAGACTCGCTGCAGAGGCCTGCTGAGAAAACGGGACTCCCCTGAGCGCAGAACTGCAGCCAGGAGCCACCCGGCGAGCAGAAATGGTGCACAATGAGCACAAGAAAGAAAATGTGGCCAAACAGATGGCATGATACTGTGGGAGCCTCATTCGATGCCCTAAATCACCGCTCTCTAGGCATGTATTCAGCAACAAGAATGCGTATCAAATTCCTTCCATGAAAGATAGGATTGCACTTTCCCCTTCATTTACCTTGCTGTGCAAGTGGAAGATGTCCTCGTTCCTGAGAAGTTTTGCCCTTCAGCACCTCCCTCACTCACATTAATTAAAAGATTACATCCTACAACGTGTCACCATAAATGAAAACAGCCCTGGCCTCGTGACACTGTTTGCAAAGTCTTCCCTCCTCCTGCCCCTTCCTGTCCAAACTGTACCTGAGGTGAGTGAGAGCTCCAGGAATTCAGGAGGGTGCAGTACCACCACAGGTGGGAAGGTTTTGCAAAGCTTCCAAAGTGTCAGGAAACTCTGGCTTCTTCCCCTGGAGTATTTTTCTGCTCATGAAGGATCTGGGAGGACGCTGTGCCTCCAGCTCACTCAAGTAAAGTTTGTTTTCTTCATGGCTTGAGTAGAGGAAAATGAAAATTGTACTTTTTAAAGTGAAATTTGGGGTTTGGTGCAGCTGAGTTTGCTTCACGATTTGCTGTGGAAAGTAGAGTAAAAGCTTTGAATTCCCAGCAGAAGCTGACTACCGGCCCCCACAGAGACTTGAAGGAGGCCCAGGTGTGCTTGCTGCGCACTGGTCCAAGGGAAAAGTTGGAAAAAAATCCCCTTTTATTGCAGATTGAGCCTCTGTGTACTGTTGTCTGAAGGGCTGTCTGTGGCAAAACACGGTAATCCAGCCAGCAGCTGTGGATATGGGAGCTCTAACAGCAAGCTGCTTCTCCAGAGCGAGAGACAGGGCCAGCCCCAAAGGCTGAAAGGTGTTCTGGCTACTGGCGGAGGTAGTGGAAGGCCAGGCTGTCCTTGTGCAGGGATGGCCTTCAAAGGGGCCTTCACACCTTGTGCTGCTGGCAAAGGGCAGCTGGTGGCCTTCCAGAGAACGCTGCTTTTGTCCAGGTCTTGGAAATGTTCCAGCCAGCATCAAGTCCTGCTGCTCACACCAGCCCCTTTCCAAGCAGGAGGAACTTTGTGTAGGCAGCCTGACAGCGTAGTGGCAGGAGCAGAAAATACTCAGCTGACTGTTATCAGCTCTCTGTCAGAAGCTGCATCCGCAGTCCCTTATCTCTTCCAGTTGTCTCAGACGTGGAGGAAGCAGCGGTAAATCACCGATCCTGGAAAGGAAAGCGGAAGGAGCAAAGGCAGTAGCTGCTCCCTGGCGTCTTGGGAGCAGTGAGAGCCATCCAAACTAGGACCATTGCTGGGTTGTGGAGATGAGAGTGAGCAAGCCAGCAATCCTCTGCATGCGACTGGAGCCATCTGTGAATAGGAGCATGGAAATCTGACCTTGTAAAACAGAAAAGGTGTCCTTGGGTATTTGCCCAAGCTTGGATGTGGTCTGAGCCACCTGGGCTAGTGGAATGTGTCCCTGCCCAGGGCAGAGGGGCTGGATCTAGAGTGTCTTTAAGGTCCCTTCCAAGTGAAGCCCTTCTCTGAGTCTGTGAATTATAAACCCATCATGACAAAGAGAACACAACAAATCTGCGTTCCCTGCTACGGTATTGGAGGTTGCTGTAGTCACTTGTGTCACCTGGAGACTGGCTTGTATTTGGAGAGATTTTCATGGTCCTGCAGTATCTAGGTGTGACTTTCCCCAGTTCCGAGAGACAACAGATGCCAGAACAGGCTATTTGCAAGCACAGAATTGGTTAAGCTGCCTGTGAACCTGATGGCAGAAGTGTGTTTGTGTTATTGCAGTGTTTACCCTGGACAGGTGATAGTTGGTTTTCATTCTGAACGTGCAATGTTCATGCACAATGCTCATGTATGCATAAATACTGGCTGTAAGTCCGAATTCCCTCTTCACACAAGGACGTGCAATCCATCAGAAATATTTAACAAGGAGCCATATTAGCTTTGGGCTTGATGGTATGGCTTGTTCAAAGTGTGTGACGAGTAATGGTAGCCCTAAGAAACACCACTCTTGTTAATTTGGGTTTCTCCTTTATCAACCCTCTTGCACAGAAATCACTTACTTAGAGCAGAGACTAAATGCAATTCCTTAATACAGATGAGAATTGTGCACTCCAGGCAGATTAAAGGGGGCGTGTTCTGTTGCTGTGAAAAGACAATCTAGATAACCTGTTTGCTGTACGTCCTGGAGAAGGCTTTGCAGTTAAGAATGAAAAGGGAAAACCCGTTTCTCTGTCTTAAGACGTATCTTGAAAGAGCTTTTTGTATTACCAGAAGCAGCTACACTGATATTGACCTGCACAATTAGAAACGCACAACAACCACTTACATAATTTAACCTGGCCATGATTTTTAGCTGCAATTCCACAATCTCAGAAAATATGTTTCTATACGGTAAACAATGAAGGAGAGCGGAAATACCAACATTTCTCATTGGCCTTTTGGCTTGGAAAGACCATTTAATTTATGCTCCCTTAGCTGTCAGCCTAAACTCGGCTGTGCAAACCCTAGGTCTGTGTTGGGCCTTATGTACTTCTTTAGCAGCAGCTTAGGTGCAAACCCGGTATAAAACCCTCCAGGCCTCACACTGATTTAGAGTGACAGAACTTCACTCTTCCAGCACAGAATTTCCTTTACTTTACTTGCTGCTGCAAGTCATTGCCACAGTGGAAGTGGAATCAGTGCCTCGCTCTCTGGATGTGGTAGGATTTTACACCTGTCCTGACAGACAACAGGGACGCAAATTTGTTTTCAGCATACCATTACATCTAAATCTTTGGTTTGAGAGCAAAAGGAAAATGTCCATTTAAGAAGTAATTTTTGCCTGGATTTTTTGACATGAGGACAACCTGGGGTCTGCTGGCAAGAGCAACACTGTCCCTGTGGGTATGGACCTCCCTGAAGGATGAAGAGACTGTTGCCACAGAGGTCACATCTGCAGGATGGAAACCCACCGTGCCATTAATTTGATGCAAACTGAGCCCAAGTGGCCCAGCTCTTCATCCTCAGCACGGACTTGCCATTGCAGAGATGTTATTAGCAGACTCAGCTCTTGTTTACAAGTGGTGTTAAATTGTCAGACAAATCAGCCAGCCCTCCCTCTCTTGTCCTTCTTGGCCTCGGGCTGCCGAGCTGCTGCTGAGAAAGGGAGAGGCAGAGTCCTTCCAGGTAAACAGAGATTTCCAACAGGTACGGACTTTCTCCTTTCTTTTGTTTTCCAGTGACAATAGAGGGGTTTGTCTTCAACCTCTGTGTCAGCAGGGAAGTTGTGCTTGCCCATCATGCCTAGGATCTGAACAACCGTGATTTTTATTGGTGTAAAACCCAGAGTGACCTGACCTTCTTCAGGAATGTGGAGAGAAGAGTCAAAAGGGATTCCTGGAATGGTGTCATAAGCACACAGTGGTATTAAACATATTTCGATAAAAAGGCATAAAAGCTCATAAAGCGTATAGAACTGATGTAAAGCTATCAAAAAGAAGTCTTTTCTTGTAATAAACAGTGAGGATTGCAGATCACAGGAAAAGAGGTTTCTGGTGGGAGGAGCACAGGTTTTAAATGTAGGACCAGCTCTTGAGGTTTGATTTGTTTCCTCTTTTATCTGTATCTAGGAAGAAGCCCTGCAGAGCTTCCCTTTGGCTTTGATGGAAAGTAGAAGTCCTGTTTTTACTAAGAATATTGATCTCTCTGTGTTTCGGACAGAGAAGAAGAGAACAACAAAGTGCCTGAAGTCTCAAGGTGAAGTGTGTCACAGAGGGCTAAGAGTTCACCAAGGCAAGAGAGCCCCATGTCATTTAAACTGTTCTTTCCCTAATAGCACTAATTTCCCAGTCCGTGTTGATTTCATCAAGCGCCAGCAGAGCAAGTCAGATTCTCTTTTCTTGTTCTGGCCTTTCACAGATCACTAAGGAAAGCTGAGGCTGTGTTATTCTCAGCTAAATTTGAAATTCTTCAGAAATCAAAACTGAATTCAAGTCAGGTTCATAAACACTGTAACTTACAGACTTCTTAAAAGCTTGTATCCTTTTATATTTACCTGGAGATTTGAGCTCATTCCTTGACAAGAAGAAAAGGCTACATATGGGACTAATCCTTTTTCTGATATGAAACAGTTTTCAGCAGAAAAGGGGAGAAAAAGGCCTTTGAACACATCTTTACTGACAAGAAAGGTGGCTGCTGCAGCAAATACTTATCAGGACAAAAAGGCATGGGCTGTCATTTTCTCTTATTACGTGTGCATGAAAGAGTGGTATGAAGCCTCTGTTTTCAAGACTGTAAAGACACACAGTACAGTGTGAATCTCTAGTTAATGTCTTTAACAGTGCAACTTATGCTGGATTCTAAGAGCTCTGTTTAATTCCTTTAATGCTCTGATTGTTCCTGGGAATGTTCAAAAGCCAATAACCATAGCACTCAGCGTTTGGCAGATATTTGGTCTTGAAGGAAACCTTTTACTAATGTTTTTCCTATCTCTTTTAAAATTCACAGTGTTTAGTTAAGAGCAAGAGCTAGAAAGCAAAAGCATGTGGGAAAGGGCTACTTATTGTAGCAAACATATATGTTGTCAGAAAATGTCCTTTAGATAAAATCAGAATTTCAGAACTCTGTCCTCTCCCTCTCTCCCTTTCCCTTTTCCTTTCCTCTTTCTTTTCCTTTTTCCTTTCCCCTTTCCTGTTTCCCCTTCCCCCTTCCCTCTTCACTCCTATTGTCTCTTATTTTCACACACAGAGGCTTTTATCATCTGTCCCCTTCCAAGTAATTTACCACCCCTTCATTAACTCTGCCAGATGCTGTTGGAAGGTGTTCTCTGCATTCGCTGAGAGGCTCTCACAGCACTACCAACAACAACCGTGAAGCCAGAGTGGCAGAATTTGTCATTGCTACCCCTGGAGTGGAAATATCAGTAGGAGCCCATGCTCTGCCTCCTCGTGCTGACAAATCCCTGGAATCCCTTCTGCTGTGCTCAGGGTCTGTGGCAGCACTACCAGAGAAGACAGAGGATGTGGCAAATCCTCAGGGACACCTTGGGCTGTGGCGCTGGACAGCAGGACCCTCTCTTGGCCAATGGTCACTTCTGCAGAGAGGTATTGCCATGCTCCTCAAAACACTCCTTTCTTTTTTGGGGAAATCCCTTCTGCTTCAGTCACTTATGACTCTGAGGGGGGCCAAAGACTCAACCCTCTTTTCCTGATAAAGCAGATGATGGGCAGTTCTTCAGCCCGTGGAATAACCAATAAATTCTTTTGACCTAAGTAGCCTCCAAGCACATACTTTGCAAGGGAATTCCTTCCCCACTCATGGTGCACTCTCCCCCTTCTATTCTAACAAAATCCCAGTGCTAGATGCAAACAGCCCAGGATGTTTTCATGAATAGCTCATAAAATGGCTCACAATCAGCCTCTTGAAAAAAGCCAAGTGTGTTTTCTAATAGAACCAATTAGTTTGGGTTTTGAATGTTTTGCATTTGCAACTGAGGCCCTGTAAGCAATTCTAATTGTTGTCAGTAGGTGAGGTACTTATGAACAAAGGATTAAGTTTTACATGGCATTTCCTCATGGGTAATGATCATAAAAAAGAATGGATGTTCAGAGGGTGTGTTCTTGTAATGTGATATGTTCAAGGTATGACACACACATACACACGCACAGAGTACACCACCTCTCCTTTATACTTTTCTTTTATAAATACATAGTTTTAAGGATTTGTAATTTTTATTTGGCACAAAAGGTCAAAGATTCTGTAGTAAACACCTGTCTAGCCTCCTGGACCTCCAGTTTGGCCATGCAGGGCCATAGGGTGCTACTTCAAAAGCTATTTTTCAGTCAACAGTAGCACACAATAGGCTCCAGGGCACCAACCTGCCCTCTTTGTGTGTCTTCCACAAAAGAGTTTCTTCCAGTTCCCAAATGTTAAAAATTATGTATTTTTGCCTGCAAAATATGATGACTTTTGCTGATATTAGTAACTTTTCACAGGGCCAAAGCTGATTAAGATTTCTGAAGTTTTACAAAATAGAGATGTAAATGTCACAAAAAGCATAGTAAGAACGAAGGTTTAATCATCCTGAAAAAAAATCCTCTCTTTCTGAACTATTCATAGAATCACAGCTTGATGCAGAGGCAACTGACGCCGCCTTACCCTGCCAATGAGCCATGCTGGAAATGCAGAGCACGTCAGC